>NC_138996.1:4397048-4975865 GCF_964341445.2 Mesoplodon mirus
TATGGGTTAGGGTAATGGGTAGGGTTGGGTTTAGGGTTAGGTTTAGGGCTATGGTTAGGGTTAGCGAAATGTAAGGTTTAGGTTACAGGTGATGGTCCAGAAACGTGTTAGGATCAGGGTACATGTTAGGGCACGGATTAGTGTTAGGGTACTGGTTAGGATTGGGTACACTTTAGGTAAAGGTTTAGGGATGGGGAAAGGTTTACGTTTAGGTCTAGGGTTAAGGATAGCAAACGGTAGGGTTTAGGGTACAGGTGAGTGTACAGAAAAGTGTTACGGTCAGGGTACCTGTTAGGGCACGTGTAGTGGTAGTGTATGGGTTAGGATTAGGGTACGGGTTAGGGTAATGTGTAGGGTTGAGGTTAGGGTTAAGTTTAGGGCTAGGGTTAGGGTTAGCGAACAGGTAAGTTTTATGGTACATGAGTGTACGGAAACGTGTTAGTGTCAAAGTACGTGTGAGGGCATTGCATAATTTTGGTGTACGGGTTAAGATTAGTGTACGGGTTAGGGTATGGTGTAGGGTTGGTGTTAGCATTATGTTTAGGGCTAAGGTTACGGTTAGCGAACCAGTAAGGTTTAGGGTACAGGTGAGGGTACGGAACACTTTTAGGGTCAGGGTATATGTTAGGACACCTGTTAGTGTTAGTGTACGTGTCAGGATTAGCGTAGAGTTTAGGGTAAGGTGTGGGGTTGTGGTTAGGGTTAGGTTTAGGGCTAGGCTTAGGGTTGGCGAACGGGTAAGTTTTAGGGTACAGTTGAGGGTACGGAAAAGCGTTTGTGTCAGGTTATGTGTTAGGAAACGTGTTAGTGTTAATGTGTGGTTAGGATTAGGGTATGGGTTAGGGTAATGGTTACGGTTGGCGTTAGGGTTAGGGATAGGCTTAGCAAACAGTTAAGGCTTATGGTACATGTGAGTGTATGGAGACGTGTTAGTGTCAAATTACGTGTGAGGGCATGGGTTAGTGTTAGTGTAGGGGTTAAAAATAGGGTACGGTTTAGAATAAGGTGTAGGGTTGGTGTTAAGGTTAGGTTTAAGTCTACAGTTAGGGTTAGCTAACGATTAGGTTTAGCGTACAGCTGAGGGTATGGAAAAGTGTTAGGGTCAGGGTACGTTTCAGGGCACTGGTTAGTGTTAGTGTACGGTTTAGGATTAGTGTATGGGTTAGGGTAAGATGTAGGGTTGGAGTTAGGGTTAGGTTTAGAGCTAGGGTTAGGGTTAGCGACAGGGTAATTTTTAGGTTACAGGGGAGGGTACGGAAATGTTTTAGGGTCAAAATACATATGCGGGAATGGGTTAGTGTTAGTTTAAGGTTTAAGATTAGTGTACGTGTTAGGGTAAGGTGTAGGGTTGGAGTTAGATTTAGCTTTAGGGCTAGGGTTAGGGTTAGCGAAATGTAAGGCTTAGGGTACAGGTGAGGGTACAGAAAAGTGTCACGGTCTGTGTACGTGTCAGGGCACGGATTAGTATTAGGGTACGGGTTAGGATTACAGTACGGATCAGGGTAAGGTGTAGGATTGGGGTTAGGGTTAGTGTTAGGGTTAGGGTTAGCGAATAGGTAATATTTAGGGTACAGGTAAGCATATGGAAACGAGTTAGGGTCAGGCTTGGTGTTAGGGCACAGGTTAGTGTTATTGTACGGATTAGGATTAGGGTATGGGTTAGGATTTTGTGTAGGGTTGTGGATAGTGTTAGGCTTAGACCTAGGGTAAGTGTTAGCGAACAGGTAAGGTTTACGGTACACAGGAGGGTACGGAAACGTGTTAGTGTCAAAGTACATGTGAGGGAATTGCTTAATTTTGGTGTATGGGTTAAGATCAGTGTATGGGTTAGGGTATGGTGTCAGGTTGGTGTTAGCGTTCTGTTTAGGGAAAGGGCTAGGTTTAGCGAACGGTAAGGTTTAGGGTACTGGAGAGGATACGGAAAAGTGTTAGGGTCAGGGTACGTGTTAGGGCACGGGTTAGTGTTAGTGTACGGGTTAGGATTAGGGTATGGGTTAGGGAAAGGTGTAGGGTTGGGGTTATGTTTAGGTGTAGGGGTGGGGTTAGGGTTAGCGAATAGGTAACATTTAGGGTACAGGTGAGCTTATGGAAACAAGTTAGGGTCAGGGTTCATGTTAGGGCACAGGTTAGTGTTAGTGTATGGATTAGGGTACGGGTTAGGGTTAGGTGTAGGGTTGGGGTTAGGGTTAGGTTTAGACATAGGGTTAGGGTTAGCGAATGGTAAGATTTAGGGTACAGGAGTGGGTATGGAAAAGTGTTAGGGTCAGGGTACGTGTTAGGGCATGGATTAGTGTTAGTGTATGGGTAAGGATTAGGGTACGGGTTAGGGAAATGGGTAGGGTTGGTGTTATGGTTAGGGTTAGGCCTACAGTTAGAGTTAGCAAACGGGTAAGGTTTACGGTACACGGGAGGGTACGGAAATGTGTTAGTGTCAAAGTACATGTGAGGGCATGGGTTCGTTTTTTTGTACGGGTTAAGTTTAGTGTACGGGTTAGGGTATGCTGTAAGGTTGGTGTTAGTGTTATGTTTAGGGCTAGGGTTAGGGTTAGTGAACGGTAAGATTTTGGGTACAGGAGAGGATACGGAAAAGTGTTCGGGTCAAGGTACGTGTTAGGACATGGGTTAGTGATAGTGTATGGGTTGGGATTAGGGTACGGGTTAGGGTAAGTAGTAGGGTTGGCGTTAGGGTTAGGGCTAGGGCTAGGGTTAGGGTTAGCGAATGGGTAAGGTTTAGGGTACCGGTGAGGTTATGGAAAAGCGTTAGGGTCAGGGTACATGTCAGGGCATGGCTTAGTAGTAGTATACTGGTTAGGATTAGGGTACGGTTTAGGTAAGGTTTAGGGTTGGGCTTAGGGTTAGCTTTATGGCTAGGGTTAGGGTTAGCCAAATGTCAGGTTTAGGGTACAGGTGATGGTACAGAAAAGTGTTAGGGTTTGTGTATGTGTTAGGACACGTGTCAGTGTTAGTGTATGGCTTAGGATTAGCTTACGGGTTAGGGTAAGGTGTACGGTTGGGGTTTCGTCTAGGTTTAGGGTTAGGGTTAGCGGACGGTAAGGTTTAGGGTACAGGTGAGGTTACGTAAAAGTGTTAGGGTCAGGGTACGTGTTACGGCAGGGGTTAGTGTGGGTTTACAGGTTAGGATTAGGATACGGGTTAGGGTCATTGGTAGGGTTGGCGTTATGGTTAGTGTTAGGGGTAGGGTTAAGTTTAGTGAACGGGTAAGGTTTAGGTTACAGCTGACCATATGGAAATGTTTTATTGTCCAAGTACGTGTGTGGTATTGCGTTAGTGTTAGTGTATGGGTTAAGATTAGTGTATGTGTTAGGAGTAGGTTTGTAGTTAGGTTTAGGTTTGGGGCTACGGTTATGGTTAACAAATGGTAAAGTTTAGGGTTAGTGTTAGGGTTAGGGTTAGGGGTAGGGCTAGGGTAGGTGTTAGGGCACGAGTTAGGGTTAGTGTATGGGTTATGATTAGGGTATGGGTTAGGGTAGGGTGTAGGGTTGGGGTTAGGTTTAGGTTTAGGGCTAGTGTTAGGGTTAGCGAATAGGTAACATTAGAGTACAGGTGAGCGTATGGAAATGAGTTAGGGTCAGGGTTCGTGTTAGGGCACAGGTTAGTGTTAGTTTAAGGATTAGGATTAGTGTACATGTTAGAGTTAGGTGTAGGGTTGGGCTTGGGTTTAGGGTTAGGTTTAGACCTAGGGTTAGGGTTAGTGAATGGTAAGGTTTAGGGTTCAGGCGTGTGTATGGAAATGTGTAAGGGTCAGGGTAAATATTAGGGCACGGATTAGTGTTAGTGTACGGGTTAGAATTAGGGTACGGGTTAGGCTAATGGATAGGGTTGGCGTTATGTTTAGTGTTAGGGCTAGGGTTAGGGTTAGCGAACGAGTAAGGTTTAGGTTACAGGTGAGGGTAAGGAAATGTTTTAGTGTCAAAGTAAGTGTGAGGGAATGGGTTAGTGTTAGTGTATGCATTAAGATTAGTGTACATGTTAGGGTAAGGTGTAGGGTTGTAGTTAGATTTAGCTTTAGGGCTAGGGTTAGGGTTAGCAAACGGTAAGATTTAGGGTACAGGAGAGAGTAGGGTAAAGAGTTAGAGGCAGGGTACGTGTCAGGGCATGGATTAGTGTTTGTGTACGGGATAGGATTAGGGTACGGTTTATGGTAAGGTGTTGGGTTGGTGTTAGGGCTTGGTTTAGGGGTATGTTTCGGGTTTGTGAACGGTAAAGTTTAGGGTACAGGTGAGGGTACAGAAAAGTGTTAGGCTCAGGTTACGTTTCAGGGCACGGATTAGTATTAGTGTACTGGTTAGGATTACGGTATGGGTTAGGGTAATGGGTAGGGTTGGGTTTAGGGTTAGGTTTAGGGCTATGGTTAGGGTTAGGGAAATGTAAGGTTTAGGTTACAGGTGATGGTCCAGAAACGTGTTAGGATCAGGGTACATGTTAGGGCACGGATTAGTGTTAGGGTACTGGTTAGGATTGGGTACGCGTTAAGGAAAGGTTTAGGGATGTGGTAAGGTTTACGTTTAGGTCTAGGGTTTAAGGATAGCAAACGGTATGGTTTAGGGTACAGGTGAGTGTACAGAAAAGTGTTACGGTCAGGGTACCTCTTAGGGCACGTGTAGTGCTAGTGTATGGGTTAGGATTAGGGTACGGGTTAGGGAAAGCTGTAGGGTTGAGGTTAGGGTTAAGTTTAGGGCTAGGGTTAGGGTTAGCGAACAGGTAAGTTTTATGGTACATGAGTGTACGGAAACGTGTTAGTGTCAAAGTACGTGTGAGGGCATTGCATAATTTTGGTGTACGGGTTAAGATTAGTGTACGGGTTAGGGTATGGTGTAGGGTTGGTGTTAGCATTATGTTTAGAGCTAAGGTTACGGTTAGCGAACCAGTAAGGTTTAGGGTACAGGTGAGGGTACGGAAAACTTTTAGGGTCAGGGTATATGTTAGGACACCTGTTAGTGTTAGTGTACGTGTCAGAATTAGCGTACAGTTTAGGGTAAGGTGTGGGGTTGTGGTTAGGGTTAGGTTTAGGGCTAGGCTTAGGGTTGGCGAACGGGTAAGTTTTAGGGTACAGTTGAGGGTACGGAAAAGCATTTGGGTCAGGTTATGTGTTAGGAAACGTGTTAGTGTTAATGTGTGGTTAGGATTAGGGTATGGGTTAGGGTAATGGTTAGGGTTGGCGTTAGGGTTAGGGATAGGCTTAGCGAACAGTTAAGGCTTATGGTACATGTGAGTGTATGGAGACGTGTTAGTGTCAAATTACGTGTGAGGGCATGGGTTAGTGTTAGTGTAGGGGTTAAAAATAGGGTACGGGTTAGAATAAGGTGTAGGGTTGGTGTTAGGGTTAGGTTTAAGTCTACAGTTAGGGTTAGCTAACGATTAGGTTTAGCGTACAGCTGAGGGTATGGAAAAGTGTTAGGGTCAGGGTACGTTTCAGGGCACTGGTTAGTGTTAGTGTACGGTTTAGGATTAGTGTATGGGTTAGGGTAAGATGTAGGGTTGGCGTTAGGGTTAGGTTTAGAGCTAGGGTTAGGGTTAGCGACCGGGTAATTTTTAGGTTACAGGGGAGGGTACGGAAATGTTTTAGGGTCAAAATACATATGCGGGAATGGGTTAGTGTTAGTTTAAGGTTTAAGATTAGTGTACGTGTTAGGGTAAGGTGTAGGGTTGGAGTTAGATTTAGCTTTAGGGCTAGGGTTAGGGTTAGCGAAATGTAAGGCTTAGGGTACAGGTGAGGGTACAGAAAAGTGTCACGGTCTGTGTACGTGTCAGGGCACGGATTAGTATTAGGGTACGGGTTAGGATTACAGTACGGATTAGGGTAAGGTGTAGGATTGGGGTTAGGGTTAGTGTTAGGGTTAGGGTTAGCGAATAGGTAATATTTAGGGTACAGGTAAGCATATGGAAACGAGTTAGGGTCAGGCTTGGTGTTAGGGCACAGGTTAGTGTTATTGTACGGATTAGGATTAGGGTATGGGTTAGGATTTTGTGTAGGGTTGTGGATAGTGTTAGGCTTAGACCTAGGGTAAGTGTTAGCGAACAGGTAAGGTTTACGGTACACAGGAGGGTACGGAAACGTGTTAGTGTCAAAGTACATGTGAGGGAATTGCTTAATTTTGGTGTATGGGTTAAGATCAGTGTATGGGTTAGGGTATGGTGTCAGGTTGGTGTTAGCGTTCTGTTTAGGGAAAGGGCTAGGTTTAGCGAACGGTAAGATTTAGGGTACTGGGGAGGATACGGAAAAGTGTTAGGGTCAGGTTACGTGTTAGGGCACGGGTTAGTGTTAGTGTACGGGTTAGGATTAGGGTATGGGTTAGGGAAAGGTGTAGGGTTGGGGTTATGTTTAGGTTTAGGGGTGGGGTTAGGGTTAGCAAATAGGTAACATTTAGGGTACAGGTGAGCTTATGGAAACAAGTTAGGGTCAGGGTTCATGTTAGGGCACAGGTTAGTGTTAGTGTATGGATTAGGGTACGGGTTAGGGTTAGGTGTAGGGTTGGGGTTAGGGTTAGGTTTAGACATAGGGTTAGGGTTAGCGAATGGTAAGATTTAGGGTACAGGAGTGGGTATGGAAAAGTGTTAGGGTCAGGGTACGTGTTAGGGCATGGATTAGTGTTAGTGTATGGGTAAGGATTAGGGTACGGGTTAGGGAAATGGGTAGGGTTGGTGTTATGGTTAGGGTTAGGCCTACAGTTAGAGTTAGCAAACGGGTAAGGTTTACGGTACACGGGAGGGTACGGAAATGTGTTAGTGTCAAAGTACATGTGAGGGCATGGGTTCGTTTTTTTGTACGGGTTAAGTTTAGTGTACGGGTTAGGGTATGCTGTAAGGTTGGTGTTAGCGTTATGTTTAGGGCTAGGGTTAGGGTTAGTGAACGGTAAGATTTTGGGTACAGGAGA
Source organism: Mesoplodon mirus (assembly GCF_964341445.2). Taxonomy (NCBI): domain Eukaryota; kingdom Metazoa; phylum Chordata; class Mammalia; order Artiodactyla; family Ziphiidae; genus Mesoplodon; species Mesoplodon mirus. The sequence goes on from NC_138996.1 coordinate 4,403,945, forward strand.
GGATACGGAAAAGTGTTCGGGTCAAGGTACGTGTTAGGACATGGGTTAGTGATAGTGTATGGGTTGGGATTAGGGTACGGGTTAGGGTAAGTAGTAGGGTTGGCGTTAGGGTTAGGGCTAGGGCTAGGGTTAGGGTTAGCGAATGGGTAAGGTTTAGGGTACCGGTGAGGTTATGGAAAAGCGTTAGGGTCAGGGTACATGTCAGGGCATGGCTTAGTAGTAGTATACTGGTTAGGATTAGGGTACGGTTTAGGTAAGGTTTAGGGTTGGGCTTAGGGTTAGCTTTATGGCTAGGGTTAGGGTTAGCCAAATGTCAGGTTTAGGGTACAGGTGATGGTACAGAAAAGTGTTAGGGTTTGTGTATGTGTTAGGACACGTGTTAGTGTTAGTGTATGGCTTAGGATTAGCTTACGGGTTAGGGTAAGGTGTACGGTTGGGGTTTCGTCTAGGTTTAGGGTTAGGGTTAGCGAACGGTAAGGTTTAGGGTACAGGTGAGGTTACGGAAAAGTGTTAGGGTCAGGGTACGTGTTAGGGCAGGGGTTAGTGTGGGTTTACAGGTTAGGATTAGGGTACGGGTTAGGGTAATTGGTAGGGTTGGCGTTATGGTTAGTGTTAGGGGTAGGGTTAAGTTTAGTGAACGGGTAAGGTTTAGGTTACAGCTGACCATATGGAAATGTTTTATTGTCCAAGTACGTGTGTGGTATTGCGTTAGTGTTAGTGTATGGGTTAAGATTAGTGTATGTGTTAGGAGTAGGTTTGTAGTTAGGTTTAGGTTTGGGGCTACGGTTATGGTTAACAAATGGTAAAGTTTAGGGTTAGTGTTAGGGTTAGGGTTAGGGGTAGGGTTAGGGTAGGTGTTAGGGCACGAGTTAGTGTTAGTGTATGGGTTATGATTAGGGTATGGGTTAGGGTAAGGTGTAAGGTTGGGGTTAGGTTTAGGTTTAGGGCTAGTGTTAGGGTTAGCGAATAGGTAACATTAGAGTACAGGTGAGCGTATGGAAATGAGTTAGGGTCAGGGTTCGTGTTAGGGCACAGGTTAGTGTTAGTTTAAGGATTAGGATTAGTGTACATGTTAGAGTTAGGTGTAGGGTTGGGCTTGGGTTTAGGGTTAGGTTTAGACCTAGGGTTAGGGTTAGTGAATGGTAAGATTTAGGGTTCAGGCGTGGGTATGGAAAAGTGTAAGGGTCAGGGTAAATGTTAGGGCACGGATTAGTGTTAGTGTACGGGTTAGAATTAGGGTACGGGTTAGGCTAATGGATAGGGTTGGCGTTATGTTTAGTGTTAGGGCTAGGGTTAGGGTGAGCGAACGAGTAAGGTTTAGGTTACAGGTGAGGGTAAGGAAATGTTTTAGTGTCAAAGTAAGTGTGAGGGAATGGGTTAGTGTTAGTGTATGCATTAAGATTAGTGTACATGTTAGGGTAAGGTGTAGGGTTGTAGTTAGATTTAGCTTTAGGGCTAGGGTTAGGGTTAGCAAACGGTAAGATTTAGGGTACAGGAGAGAGTAGGGTAAAGAGTTAGAGGCAGGGTACGTGTCAGGGCATGGATTAGTGTTTGTGTACGGGATAGGATTAGGGTACGGTTTATGGTAAGGTGTTGGGTTGGTGTTAGGGCTTGGTTTAGGGGTATGTTTCGGGTTTGTGAACGGTAAAGTTTAGGGTACAGGTGAGGGTACAGAAAAGTGTTAGGCTCAGGTTACGTTTCAGGGCACGGATTTGTATTAGTGTACTGGTTAGGATTACGGTATGGGTTAGGGTAATGGGTAGGGTTGGGTTTAGGGTTAGGTTTAGGGCTATGGTTAGGGTTAGCGAAATGTAAGGTTTAGGTTACAGGTGATGGTCCAGAAACGTGTTAGGATCAGGGTACATGTTAGGGCACGGATTAGTGTTAGGGTACTGGTTAGGATTGGGTACACTTTAGGGAAAGGTTTAGGAATGGGGTAAGGTTTACGTTTAGGTCTAGGGTTAAGGATAGCAAACGGTAGGGTTTAGGGTACAGGTGAGTGTACAGAAAAGTGTTACGGTCAGGGTACCTGTTAGGGCACGTGTAGTGTTAGTGTATGGGTTAGGATTAGGGTACGGGTTAGGGTAATGTGTAGGGTTGAGGTTAGGGTTAAGTTTAGGGCTAGGGTTAGGGTTAGCGAACAGGTAAGTTTTATGGTACATGAGTGTACGGAAACGTGTTAGTGTCAAAGTACGTGTGAGGGCATTGCATAATTTTGGTGTACGGGTTAAGATTAGTGTACGGGTTAGGGTATGGTGTAGGGTTGGTGTTAGCATTATGTTTAGGGCTAAGGTTACGGTTAGCGAACCAGTAAGGTTTAGGGTACAGGTGAGGGTACGGAAAACTTTTAGGGTCAGGGTATATGTTAGGACACCTGTTAGTGTTAGTGTACGTGTCAGGATTAGCGTAGAGTTTAGGGTAAGGTGTGGGGTTGTGGTTAGGGTTAGGTTTAGGGCTAGGCTTAGGGTTGGCGAACGGGTAAGTTTTAGGGTACAGTTGAGGGTACGGAAAAGCGTTTGGGTCAGGTTATGTGTTAGGAAACGTGTTAGTGTTAATGTGTGGTTAGGATTAGGGTATGGGTTAGGGTAATGGTTAGGGTTGGCGTTAGGGTTAGGGATAGGCTTAGCAAACAGTTAAGGCTTATGGTACATGTGAGTGTATGGAGACGTGTTAGTGTCAAATTACGTGTGAGGGCATGGGTTAGTGTTAGTGTAGGGGTTAAAAATAGGGTACGGGTTAGAATAAGGTGTAGGGTTGGTGTTAGGGTTAGGTTTAAGTGTACAGTTAGGGTTAGCTAACGATTAGGTTTAGCGTACAGCTGAGGGTATGGAAAAGTGTTAGGGTCAGGGTACGTTTCAGGGCACTGGTTAGTGTTAGTGTACGGTTTAGGATTAGTGTATGGGTTAGGGTAAGATGTAGGGTTGGCGTTAGGGTTAGGTTTAGAGCTAGGGTTAGGGTTAGCGACCGGGTAATTTTTAGGTTACAGGGGAGGGTACGGAAATGTTTTAGGGTCAAAATACATATGCGGGAATGGGTTAGTGTTAGTTTAAGGTTTAAGATTAGTGTACGTGTTAGGGTAAGGTGTAGGGTTGGAGTTAGATTTAGCTTTAGGGCTAGGGTTAGGGTTAGCGAAATGTAAGGCTTAGGGTACAGGTGAGGGTACAGAAAAGTGTCATGGTCTGTGTACGTGTCAGGGCACGGATTAGTATTAGGGTACGGGTTAGGATTACAGTACGGATTAGGGTAAGGTGTAGGATTGGGGTTAGGGTTAGTGTTAGGGTTAGGGTTAGCGAATAGGTAATATTTAGGGTACAGTTAAGCATATGGAAACGAGTTAGGGTCAGGCTTGGTGTTAGGGCACAGGTTAGTGTTATTGTACGGATTAGGATTAGGGTATGGGTTAGGATTTTGTGTAGGGTTGTGGATAGTGTTAGGCTTAGACCTAGGGTAAGTGTTAGCGAACAGGTAAGGTTTACGGTACACAGGAGGGTACGGAAACGTGTTAGTGTCAAAGTACATGTGAGGGAATTGCTTAATTTTGGTGTATGGGTTAAGATCAGTGTATGGGTTAGGGTATGGTGTCAGGTTGGTGTTAGCGTTCTGTTTAGGGAAAGGGCTAGGTTTAGCGAACGGTAAGATTTAGGGTACTGGAGAGGATACGGAAAAGTGTTAGGGTCAGGGTACGTGTTAGGGCACGGGTTAGTGTTAGTGTACGGGTTAGGATTAGGGTATGGGTTAGGGAAAGGTGTAGGGTTGGGGTTATGTTTAGGTGTAGGGGTGGGGTTAGGGTTAGCGAATAGGTAACATTTAGGGTACAGGTGAGCTTATGGAAACAAGTTAGGGTCAGGGTTCATGTTAGGGCACAGGTTAGTGTTAGTGTATGGATTAGGGTACGGGTTAGGGTTAGGTGTAGGGTTGGGGTTAGGGTTAGGTTTAGACATAGGGTTAGGGTTAGCGAATGGTAAGATTTAGGGTACAGGAGTGGGTATGGAAATGTGTTAGGGTCAGGGTACGTGTTAGGGCATGGATTAGTGTTAGTGTATGGGTAAGGATTAGGGTACGGGTTAGGGAAATGGGTAGGGTTGGTGTTATGGTTAGGGTTAGGCCTACAGTTAGAGTTAGCAAACGGGTAAGGTTTACGGTACACGGGAGGGTACGGAAATGTGTTAGTGTCAAAGTACATGTGAGGGCATGGGTTCGTTTTTTTGTACGGGTTAAGTTTAGTGTACGGGTTAGGGTATGCTGTAAGGTTGGTGTTAGCGTTATGTTTAGGGCTAGGGTTAGGGTTAGTGAACGGTAAGATTTTGGGTACAGGAGAGGATATGGAAAAGTGTTCGGGTCAAGGTACGTGTTAGGACATGGGTTAGTGATAGTGTATGGGTTGGGATTAGGGTACGGGTTAGGGTAAGTAGTAGGGTTGGCGTTAGGGTTAGGGCTAGGGCTAGGGTTAGGGTTAGCGAATGGGTAAGGTTTAGGGTACCGGTGAGGTTATGGAAAAGCGTTAGGGTCAGGGTACATGTCAGGGCATGGCTTAGTAGTAGTATACTGGTTAGGATTAGGGTACGGTTTAGGTAAGGTTTAGGGTTGGGCTTAGGGTTAGCTTTATGGCTAGGGTTAGGGTTAGCCAAATGTCAGGTTTAGGGTACAGGTGATGGTACAGAAAAGTGTTAGGGTTTGTGTATGTGTTAGGACACGTGTCAGTGTTAGTGTATGGCTTAGGATTAGCTTACGGGTTAGGGTAAGGTGTACGGTTGGGGTTTCGTCTAGGTTTAGGGTTAGGGTTAGCGAACGGTAAGGTTTAGGGTACAGGTGAGGTTACAGAAAAGTGTTAGGGTCAGGGTACGTGTTAGGGCAGGGGTTAGTGTGGGTTTACAGGTTAGATTAGGGTACGGCTTAGGGTAATTGGTAGGGTTGGCGTTATGGTTAGTGTTAGGGGTAGGGTTAAGTTTAGTGAACGGGTAAGGTTTAGGTTACAGCTGACCATATGGAAATGTTTTATTGTCAAAGTACGTGTGTGGTATTGCGTTAGTGTTAGTGTATGGGTTAAGATTAGTGTATGTGTTAGGAGTAGGTTTGTAGTTAGGTTTAGGTTTGGGGCTACGGTTATGGTTAACAAATGGTAAAGTTTAGGGTTAGTGTTAGGGTTAGGGTTAGGGGTAGGGTTAGGGTAGGTGTTAGGGCACGAGTTAGTGTTAGTGTATGGGTTATGATTAGGGTATGGGTTAGGGTAAGGTGTAGGGTTGGGGTTAGGTTTAGGTTTAGTGCTAGTGTTAGGGTTAGCGAATAGGTAACATTAGAGTACAGGTGAGCGTATGGAAATGAGTTAGGGTCAGGGTTCGTGTTAGGGCACAGGTTAGTGTTAGTTTAAGGATTAGGATTAGTGTACATGTTAGAGTTAGGTGTAGGGTTGGGCTTGGGTTTAGGGTTAGGTTTAGACCTAGGGTTAGGGTTAGTGAATGGTAAGATTTAGGGTTCAGGCGTGGGTATGGAAAAGTGTAAGGGTCAGGGTAAATGTTAGGGCACGGATTAGTGTTAGTGTACGGGTTAGAATTAGGGTAAGGGTTAGGCTAATGGATAGGGTTGGCGTTATGTTTAGTGTTAGGGCTAGGGTTAGGGTGAGCGAACGAGTAAGGTTTAGGTTACAGGTGAGGGTAAGGAAATGTTTTAGTGTCAAAGTAAGTGTGAGGGAATGGGTTAGTGTTAGTGTATGCATTAAGATTAGTGTACATGTTAGGGTAAGGTGTAGGGTTGCAGTTAGATTTAGCTTTAGGGCTAGGGTTAGGGTTAGCAAACGGTAAGATTTAGGGTACAGGAGAGAGTAGGGTAAAGAGTTAGAGGCAGGGTACGTGTCAGGGCATGGATTAGTGTTTGTGTACGGGATAGGATTAGGGTACGGTTTATGGTAAGGTGTTGGGTTGGTGTTAGGGCTTGGTTTAGGGGTATGTTTCGGGTTTGTGAATGGTAAAGTTTAGGGTACAGGTGAGGGTACAGAAAAGTGTTAGGCTCAGGTTACGTTTCAGGGCACGGATTAGTATTAGTGTACTGGTTAGGATTACGGTATGGGTTAGGGTAATGGGTAGGGTTGGGTTTAGGGTTAGGTTTAGGGCTATGGTTAGGGTTAGCGAAATGTAAGGTTTAGGTTACAGGTGATGGTCCAGAAACGTGTTAGGATCAGGGTACATGTTAGGGCACGGATTAGTGTTAGGGTACTGGTTAGGATTGGGTACGCTTTAGGGAAAGGTTTACGGATGGGGTAAGGTTTACGTTTAGGTCTAGGGTTAAGGATAGCACACGGTATGATTTAGGGTACAGGTGAGTGTACAGAAAAGTGTTACGGTCAGGGTACCTGTTAGGGCACGTGTAGTGCTAGTGTATGGGTTAGGATTAGGGTACGGGTTAGGGAAATGTGTAGGGTTGAGGTTAGGGTTAAGTTTAGGGCTAGGGTTAGGGTTAGCGAACAGGTAAGTTTTATGGTACATGAGTGTACGGAAACGTGTTAGTGTCAAAGTACGTGTGAGGGCATTGCATAATTTTGGTGTACGGGTTAAGATTAGTGTACGGGTTAGGGTATGGTGTAGGGTTGGTGTTAGCATTATGTTTAGGGCTAAGGTTACGGTTAGCGAACCAGTAAGGTTTAGGGTACAGGTGAGGGTACGGAACACTTTTAGGGTCAGGGTATATGTTAGGACACCTGTTAGTGTTAGTGTACGTGTCAGGATTAGCGTACAGTTTAGGGTAAGGTGTGGGGTTGTGGTTAGGGTTAGGTTTAGGGCTAGGCTTAGGGTTGGCGAACGGGTAAGTTTTAGGGTACAGTTGAGGGTACGGAAAAGCGTTTGTGTCAGGTTATGTGTTAGGAAACGTGTTAGTGTTAATGTGTGGTTAGGATTAGGGTATGGGTTAGGGTAATGGTTAGGGTTGGCGTTAGGGTTAGGGATAGGCTTAGCGAACAGTTAAGGCTTATGGTACATGTGAGTGTATGGAGACGTGTTAGTGTCAAATTACGTGTGAGGGCATGGGTTAGTGTTAGTGTAGGGGTTAAAAATAGGGTACGGGTTAGAATAAGGTGTAGGGTTGGTGTTAGGGTTAGGTTTAAGTCTACAGTTAGGGTTAGCTAACGATTAGGTTTAGCGTACAGCTGAGGGTATGGAAAAGTGTTAGGGTCAGGGTACGTTTCAGGGCACTGGTTAGTGTTAGTGTACGGTTTAGGATTAGTGTATGGGTTAGGGTAAGATGTAGGGTTGGCATTAGGGTTAGGTTTAGAGCTAGGGTTAGGGTTAGCGACCGGGTAATTTTTAGGTTACAGGGGAGGGTACGGAAATGTTTTAGGGTCAAAATACATATGCGGGAATGGGTTAGTGTTAGTTTAAGGTTTAAGATTAGTGTACGTGTTAGGGTAAGGTGTAGGGTTGGAGTTAGATTTAGCTTTAGGGCTAGGGTTAGGGTTAGCGAAATGTAAGGCTTAGGGTACAGGTGAGGGTACAGAAAAGTGTCACGGTCTGTATATGTGTCAGGGAACGGATTAGTATTAGGGTACGGGTTAGGATTACAGTACGGATTAGGGTAAGGTGTAGGATTGGGGTTAGGGTTAGTGTTAGGGTTAGGGTTAGCGAATAGGTAATATTTAGGGTACAGGTAAGCATATGGAAACGAGTTAGGGTCAGGCTTGGTGTTAGGGCACAGGTTAGTGTTATTGTACGGATTAGGATTAGGGTATGGGTTAGGATTTTGTGTAGGGTTGTGGATAGTGTTAGGCTTAGACCTAGGGTAAGTGTTAGCGAACAGGTAAGGTTTACGGTACACAGGAGGGTACGGAAACGTGTTAGTGTCAAAGTACATGTGAGGGAATTGCTTAATTTTGGTGTATGGGTTAAGATCAGTGTATGGGTTAGGGTATGGTGTCAGGTTGGTGTTAGCGTTCTGTTTAGGGAAAGGGCTAGGTTTAGCGAACGGTAAGATTTAGGGTACTGGAGAGGATACGGAAAAGTGTTAGGGTCAGGGTACGTGTTAGGGCACGGGTTAGTGTTAGTGTACGGGTTAGGATTAGGGTATGGGTTAGGGAAAGGTGTAGGGTTGGGGTTATGTTTAGGTGTAGGGGTGGGGTTAGGGTTAGCAAATAGGTAACATTTAGGGTACAGGTGAGCTTATGGAAACAAGTTAGGGTCAGGGTTCATGTTAGGGCACAGGTTAGTGTTAGTGTATGGATTAGGGTACGGGTTAGGGTTAGGTGTAGGGTTGGGGTTAGGGTTAGGTTTAGACATAGGGTTAGGGTTAGCGAATGGTAAGATTTAGGGTACAGGAGTGGGTATGGAAAAGTGTTAGGGTCAGGGTACGTGTTAGGGCATGGATTAGTGTTAGTGTATGGGTAAGGATTAGGGTACGGGTTAGGGAAATGGGTAGGGTTGGTGTTATGGTTAGGGTTAGGCCTACAGTTAGAGTTAGCAAACGGGTAAGGTTTACGGTACACGGGAGGGTACGGAAATGTGTTAGTGTCAAAGTACATGTGAGGGCATGGGTTCGTTTTTTTGTACGGGTTAAGTTTAGTGTACGGGTTAGGGTATGCTGTAAGGTTGGTGTTAGCGTTATGTTTAGGGCTAGGGTTAGGGTTAGTGAACGGTAAGATTTTGGGTACAGGAGAGGATACGGAAAAGTGTTCGGGTCAAGGTACGTGTTAGGACATGGGTTAGTGATAGTGTATGGGTTGGGATTAGGGTACGGGTTAGGGTAAGTAGTAGGGTTGGCGTTAGGGTTAGGGCTAGGGCTAGGGTTAGGGTTAGCGAATGGGTAAGTTTTAGGGTACCGGTGAGGTTATGGAAAACCGTTAGGGTCAGGGTACATGTCAGGGCATGGCTTAGTAGTAGTATACTGGTTAGGATTAGGGTACGGTTTAGGTAAGGTTTAGGGTTGGGCTTAGGGTTAGCTTTATGGCTAGGGTTAGGGTTAGCCAAATGTCAGGTTTAGGGTACAGGTGATGGTACAGAAAAGTGTTAGGGTTTGTGTATGTGTTAGGACATGTGTCAGTGTTAGTGTATGGCTTAGGATTAGCTTACGGGTTAGGGTAAGGTGTACGGTTGGGGTTTCGTCTAGGTTTAGGGTTAGGGTTAGCGAACGGTAAGGTTTAGGGTACAGGTGAGGTTACAGAAAAGTGTTAGGGTCAGGGTACGTGTTAGGGCAGGGGTTAGTGTGGGTTTACAGGTTAGATTAGGGTACGGCTTAGGGTAATTGGTAGGGTTGGCGTTATGGTTAGTGTTAGGGGTAGGGTTAAGTTTAGTGAACGGGTAAGGTTTAGGTTACAGCTGACCATATGGAAATGTTTTATTGTCAAAGTACGTGTGTGGTATTGCGTTAGTGTTAGTGTATGGGTTAAGATTAGTGTATGTGTTAGGAGTAGGTTTGTAGTTAGGTTTAGGTTTGGGGCTACGGTTATGGTTAACAAATGGTAAAGTTTAGGGTTAGTGTTAGGGTTAGGGTTAGGGGTAGGGTTAGGGTAGGTGTTAGGGCACGAGTTAGTGTTAGTGTATGGGTTATGATTAGGGTATGGGTTAGGGTAAGGTGTAGGGTTGGGGTTAGGTTTAGGTTTAGGGCTAGTGTTAGGGTTAGCGAATAGGTAACATTAGAGTACAGGTGAGCGTATGGAAATGAGTTAGGGTCAGGGTTCGTGTTAGGGCACAGGTTAGTGTTAGTTTAAGGATTAGGATTAGTGTACATGTTAGAGTTAGGTGTAGGGTTGGGCTTGGGTTTAGGGTTAGGTTTAGACCTAGGGTTAGGGTTAGTGAATGGTAAGATTTAGGGTTCAGGCGTGGGTATGGAAAAGTGTAAGGGTCAGGGTAAATGTTAGGGCATGGATTAGTGTTAGTGTACGGGTTAGAATTAGGGTACGGGTTAGGCTAATGGATAGGGTTGGCGTTATGTTTAGTGTTAGGGCTAGGGTTAGGGTGAGCGAACGAGTAAGGTTTAGGTTACAGGTGAGGGTAAGGAAATGTTTTAGTGTCAAAGTAAGTGTGAGGGAATGGGTTAGTGTTAGTGTATGCATTAAGATTAGTGTACATGTTAGGGTAAGGTGTAGGGTTGTAGTTAGATTTAGCTTTAGGGCTAGGGTTAGGGTTAGCAAACGGTAAGATTTAGGGTACAGGAGAGAGTAGGGTAAAGAGTTAGAGGCAGGGTACGTGTCAGGGCATGGATTAGTGTTTGTGTACGGGATAGGATTAGGGTACGGTTTATGGTAAGGTGTTGGGTTGGTGTTAGGGCTTGGTTTAGGGGTATGTTTCGGGTTTGTGAACGGTAAAGTTTAGGGTACAGGTGAGGGTACAGAAAAGTGTTAGGCTCAGGTTACGTTTCAGGGCACGGATTAGTATTAGTGTACTGGTTAGGATTACGGTATGGGTTAGGGTAATGGGTAGGGTTGGGTTTAGGGTTAGGTTTAGGGCTATGGTTAGGGTTAGCGAAATGTAAGGTTTAGGTTACAGGTGATGGTCCAGAAACGTGTTAGGATCAGGGTACATGTTAGGGCACGGATTAGTGTTAGGGTACTGGTTAGGATTGGGTACGCTTTAGGGAAAGGTTTAGGAATGGGGTAAGGTTTACGTTTAGGTCTAGGGTTAAGGATAGCACACGGTATGGTTTAGGGTACAGGTGAGTGTACAGAAAAGTGTTACGGTCAGGGTACCTGTTAGGGCACGTGTAGTGCTAGTGTATGGGTTAGGATTAGGGTACGGGTTAGGGAAATGTGTAGGGTTGAGGTTAGGGTTAAGTTTAGGGCTAGGGTTAGGGTTAGCGAACAGGTAAGTTTTATGGTACATGAGTGTACGGAAACGTGTTAGTGTCAAAGTACGTGTGAGGGCATTGCATAATTTTGGTGTACGGGTTAAGATTAGTGTACGGGTTAGGGTATGGTGTAGGGTTGGTGTTAGCATTATGTTTAGGGCTAAGGTTACGGTTAGCGAACTAGTAAGGTTTAGGGTACAGGTGAGGGTACGGAAAACTTTTAGGGTCAGGGTATATGTTAGGACACCTGTTAGTGTTAGTGTACGTGTCAGGATTAGCGTAGAGTTTAGGGTAAGGTGTGGGGTTGTGGTTAGGGTTAGGTTTAGGGCTAGGCTTAGGGTTGGCGAACGGGTAAGTTTTAGGGTACAGTTGAGGGTACAGAAAAGCGTTTGGGTCAGGTTATGTGTTAGGAAACGTGTTAGTGTTAATGTGTGGTTAGGATTAGGGTATGGGTTAGGGTAATGGTTAGGGTTGGCGTTAGGGTTAGGGATAGGCTTAGCGAACAGTTAAGGCTTATGGTACATGTGAGTGTATGGAGACGTGTTAGAGTCCAATTACGTGTGAGGGCATGGGTTAGTGTTAGTGTAGGGGTTAAAAATAGGGTACGGGTTAGAATAAGGTGTAGGGTTGGTGTTAGGGTTAGGTTTAAGTCTACAGTTAGGGTTAGCTAACGATTAGGTTTAGCGTACAGCTGAGGGTATGGAAAAGTGTTAGGGTCAGGGTACGTTTCAGGGCACTGGTTAGTGTTAGTGTACGGTTTAGGATTAGTGTATGGGTTAGGGTAAGATGTAGGGTTGGCGTTAGGGTTAGGTTTAGAGCTAGGGTTAGGGTTAGCGACCGGGTAATTTTTAGGTTACAGGGGAGGGTACGGAAATGTTTTAGGGTCAAAATACATATGCGGGAATGGGTTAGTGTTAGTTTAAGGTTTAAGATTAGTGTACGTGTTAGGGTAAGGTGTAGGGTTGGAGTTAGATTTAGCTTTAGGGCTAGGGTTAGGGTTAGCGAAATGTAAGGCTTAGGGACAGGTGAGGGTACAGAAAAGTGTCACGGTCTGTGTACGTGTCAGGGCACGGATTAGTATTAGGGTACGGGTTAGGATTACAGTACGGATTAGGGTAAGGTGTAGGATTGGGGTTAGGGTTAGTGTTAGGGTTAGGGTTAGCGAATAGGTAATATTTAGGGTACAGGTAAGCATATGGAAACGAGTTAGGGTCAGGCTTGGTGTTAGGGCACAGGTTAGTGTTATTGTACGGATTAGGATTAGGGTATGGGTTAGGATTTTGTGTAGGGTTGTGGATAGTGTTAGGCTTAGACCTAGGGTAAGTGTTAGCGAACAGGTAAGGTTTACGGTACACAGGAGGGTACGGAAACGTGTTAGTGTCAAAGTACATGTGAGGGAATTGCTTAATTTTGGTGTATGGGTTAAGATCAGTGTATGGGTTAGGGTATGGTGTCAGGTTGGTGTTAGCGTTCTGTTCAGGGAAAGGGCTAGGTTTAGCGAACGGTAAGATTTAGGGTACTGGAGAGGATACGGAAAAGTGTTAGGGTCAGGGTACGTGTTAGGGCACGGGTTAGTGTTAGTGTACGGGTTAGGATTAGGGTATGGGTTAGGGAAAGGTGTAGGGTTGGGGTTATGTTTAGGTGTAGGGGTGGGGTTAGGGTTAGCGAATAGGTAACATTTAGGGTACAGGTGAGCTTATGGAAACAAGTTAGGGTCAGGGTTCATGTTAGGGCACAGGTTAGTGTTAGTGTATGGATTAGGGTACGGGTTAGGGTTAGGTGTAGGGTTGGGGTTAGGGTTAGGTTTAGACATAGGGTTAGGGTTAGCGAATGGTAAGATTTAGGGTACAGGAGTGGGTATGGAAAAGTGTTAGGGTCAGGGTACGTGTTAGGGCATGGATTAGTGTTAGTGTATGGGTAAGGATTAGGGTACGGGTTAGGGAAATGGGTAGGGTTGGTGTTATGGTTAGGGTTAGGCCTACAGTTAGAGTTAGCAAACGGGTAAGGTTTATGGTACACGGGAGGGTACGGAAATGTGTTAGTGTCAAAGTACATGTGAGGGCATGGGTTCGTTTTTTTGTACGGGTTAAGTTTAGTGTACGGGTTAGGGTATGCTGTAAGGTTGGTGTTAGCGTTATGTTTAGGGCTAGGGTTAGGGTTAGTGAACGGTAAGATTTTGGGTACAGGAGAGGATACGGAAAAGTGTTCGGGTCAAGGTACGTGTTAGGACATGGGTTAGTGATAGTGTATGGGTTGGGATTAGGGTACGGGTTAGGGTAAGTAGTAGGGTTGGCGTTAGGGTTAGGGCTAGGGCTAGGGCTAGGGTTAGGGTTAGCGAATGGGTAAGGTTTAGGGTACCGGTGAGGTTATGGAAAAGCGTTAGGGTCAGGGTACATGTCAGGGCATGGCTTAGTAGTAGTATACTGGTTAGGATTAGGGTACGGTTTAGGTAAGGTTTAGGGTTGGGCTTAGGGTTAGGTTTATGGCTAGGGTTAGGGTTAGCCAAATGTCAGGTTTAGGGTACAGGTGATGGTACAGAAAAGTGTTAGGGTTTGTGTATGTGTTAGGACACGTGTCAGTGTTAGTGTATGGCTTAGGATTAGCTTACGGGTTAGGGTAAGGTGTACGGTGGGGGTTTCGTCTAGGTTTAGGGTTAGGGTTAGCGAACGGTAAGGTTTAGGGTACAGGTGAGGTTACGGAAAAGTGTTAGGGTCAGGGTACGTGTTAGGGCAGGGGTTAGTGTGGGTTTACTGGTTAGGATTAGGATACGGGTTAGGGTCATTGGTAGGGTTGGCGTTATGGTTAGTGTTAGGGGTAGGGTTAAGTTTAGTGAACGGGTAAGGTTTAGGTTACAGCTGACCATATGGAAATGTTTTATTGTCAAAGTACGTGTGTGGTATTGCGTTAGTGTTAGTGTATGGGTTAAGATTAGTGTATGTGTTAGGAGTAGGTTTGTAGTTAGGTTTAGGTTTGGGGCTACGGTTATGGTTAACAAATGGTAAAGTTTAGGGTTAGTGTTAGGGTTAGGGTTAGGGGTAGGGCTAGGGTAGGTGTTAGGGCACGAGTTAGTGTTAGTGTATGGGTTATGATTAGGGTATGGGTTAGGGTAAGGTGTAGGGTTGGGGTTAGGTTTAGGTTTAGGGCTAGTGTTAGGGTAAGCGAATAGGTAACATTAGAGTACAGGTGAGCGTATGGAAATGAGTTAGGGTCAGGGTTCGTGTTAGGGCACAGGTTAGTGTTAGTTTAAGGATTAGGATTAGTGTACATGTTAGAGTTAGGTGTAGGGTTGGGCTTGGGTTTAGGGTTAGGTTTAGACCTAGGGTTAGGGTTAGTGAATGGTAAGATTTAGGGTTCAGGCGTGGGTATGGAAACGTGTAAGGGTCAGGGTAAATGTTAGGGCACGGATTAGTGTTAGTGTACGGGTTAGAATTAGGGTACGGGTTAGGCTAATGGATAGGGTTGGCGTTATGTTTAGTGTTAGGGCTAGGGTTAGGGTGAGCGAACGAGTAAGGTTTAGGTTACAGGTGAGGGTAAGGAAATGTTTTAGTGTCAAAGTAAGTGTGAGGGAATGGGTTAGTGTTAGTGTATGCATTAAGATTAGTGTACATGTTAGGGTAAGGTGTAGGGTTGTAGTTAGATTTAGCTTTAGGGCTAGGGTTAGGGTTAGCAAACGGTAAGATTTAGGGTACAGGAGAGAGTAGGGTAAAGAGTTAGAGGCAGGGTACGTGTCAGGGCATGGATTAGTGTTTGTGTACGGGATAGGATTAGGGTACGGTTTATGGTAAGGTGTTGGGTTGGTGTTAGGGCTTGGTTTAGGGGTATGTTTCGGGTTTGTGAACGGTAAAGTTTAGGGTACAGGTGAGGGTACAGAAAAGTGTTAGGCTCAGGTTACGTTTCAGGGCACGGATTAGTATTAGTGTACTGGTTAGGATTACGGTATGGGTTAGGGTAATGGGTAGGGTTGGGTTTAGGGTTAGGTTTAGGGCTATGGTTAGGGTTAGCGAAATGTAAGGTTTAGGTTACAGGTGATGGTCCAGAAACGTGTTAGGATCAGGGTACATGTTAGGGCACGGATTAGTGTTAGGGTACTGGTTAGGATTGGGTACGCGTTAGGGTAAGGTTTAGGGATGGGGTAAGGTTTACGTTTAGGTCTAGGGTTAAGGATAGCAAACGGTATGGGTTAGGGTACAGGTGAGTGTACAGAAAAGTGTTACAGTCAGGGTACCTGTTAGGGCACGTGTAGTGCTAGTGTATGGGTTAGGATTAGGGTACGGTTAGGGAAAGCTGTAGGGTTGAGGTTAGGGTTAAGTTTAGGGCTAGGGTTAGGGTTAGCGAACAGGTAAGTTTTATGGTACATGAGTGTACGGAAACGTGTTAGTGTCAAAGTACGTGTGAGGGCATTGCATAATTTTGGTGTACGGGTTAAGATTAGTGTACGGGTTAGGGTATGGTGTAGGGTTGGTGTTAGCATTATGTTTAGGGCTAAGGTTACGGTTAGCGAACCAGTAAGGTTTAGGGTACAGGTGAGGGTACGGAACACTTTTAGGGTCAGGGTATATGTTAGGACACCTGTTAGTGTTAGTGTACGTGTCAGGATTAGCGTAGAGTTTAGGGTAAGGTGTGGGGTTGTGGTTAGGGTTAGGTTTAGGGCTAGGCTTAGGGTTGGCGAACGGGTAAGTTTTAGGGTACAGTTGAGGGTACGGAAAAGCGTTTGGGTCAGGTTATGTGTTAGGAAACGTGTTAGTGTTAATGTGTGGTTAGGATTAGGGTATGGGTTAGGGTAATTGTTAGGGTTGGCGTTAGGTTTAGGGATAGGCTTAGCGAACAGTTAAGGCTTATGGTACATGTGAGTGTATGGAGACGTGTTAGTGTCAAATTACGTGTGAGGGCATGGGTTAGTGTTAGTGTAGGGGTTAAAAATAGGGTACGGGTTAGAATAAGGTGTAGGGTTGGTGTTAGGGTTAGGTTTAAGTCTACAGTTAGGGTTAGCTAACGATTAGGTTTAGCGTACAGCTGAGGGTATGGAAAAGTGTTAGGGTCAGGGTATGTTTCAGGGCACTGGTTAGTGTTAGTGTACGGTTTAGGATTAGTGTATGGGTTAGGGTAAGATGTAGGGTTGGCGTTAGGGTTAGGTTTAGAGCTAGGGTTAGGGTTAATGACCGGGTAATTTTTAGGTTACAGGGGAGGGTACGGAAATGTTTTAGGGTCAAAATACATATGCGGGAATGGGTTAGTGTTAGTTTAAGGTTTAAGATTAGTGTACGTGTTAGGGTAAGGTGTAGGGTTGGAGTTAGATTTAGCTTTAGGGCTAGGGTTAGGGTTAGCGAAATGTAAGGCTTAGGGTACAGGTGAGGGTACAGAAAAGTGTCACGGTCTGTGTACGTCTCAGGGCACGGATTAGTATTAGGGTACGGGTTAGGATTACAGTACGGATTAGGGTAAGGTGTAGGATTGGGGTTAGGGTTAGTGTTAGGGTTAGGGTTAGCGAATAGGTAATATTTAGGGTACAGGTAAGCATATGGAAACGAGTTAGGGTCAGGCTTGGTGTTAGGGCACAGGTTAGTGTTATTGTACGGATTAGGATTAGGGTATGGGTTAGGATTTTGTGTAGGGTTGTGGATAGTGTTAGGCTTAGACCTAGGGTAAGTGTTAGCGAACAGGTAAGGTTTACGGTACACAGGAGGGTACGGAAACGTGTTAGTGTCAAAGTACATGTGAGGGAATTGCTTAATTTTGGTGTATGGGTTAAGATCAGTGTATGGGTTAGGGTATGGTGTCAGGTTGGTGTTAGCGTTCTGTTCAGGGAAAGGGCTAGGTTTAGCGAACGGTAAGATTTAGGGTACTGGAGAGGATACGGAAAAGTGTTAGGGTCAGGGTACGTGTTAGGGCACGGGTTAGTGTTAGTGTACGGGTTAGGATTAGGGTATGGGTTAGGGAAAGGTGTAGGGTTGGGGTTATGTTTAGGTGTAGGGGTGGGGTTAGGGTTAGCGAATAGGTAACATTTAGGGTACAGGTGAGCTTATGGAAACAAGTTAGGGTCAGGGTTCATGTTAGGGCACAGGTTAGTGTTAGTGTATGGATTAGGGTACGGGTTAGGGTTAGGTGTAGGGTTGGGGTTAGGGTTAGGTTTAGACATAGGGTTAGGGTTAGCGAATGGTAAGATTTAGGGTACAGGAGTGGGTATGGAAAAGTGTTAGGGTCAGGGTACGTGTTAGGGCATGGATTAGTGTTAGTGTATGGGTAAGGATTAGGGTACGGGTTAGGGAAATGGGTAGGGTTGGTGTTATGGTTAGGGTTAGGCCTACAGTTAGAGTTAGCAAACGGGTAAGGTTTACGGTACACGGGAGGGTACGGAAATGTGTTAGTGTCAAAGTACATGTGAGGGCATGGGTTCGTTTTTTTGTACGGGTTAAGTTTAGTGTACGGGTTAGGGTATGCTGTAAGGTTGGTGTTAGCGTTATGTTTAGGGCTAGGGTTAGGGTTAGTGAACGGTAAGATTTTGGGTACAGGAGAGGATACGGAAAAGTGTTCGGGTCAAGGTACGTGTTAGGACATGGGTTAGTGATAGTGTATGGGTTGGGATTAGGGTACGGGTTAGGGTAAGTAGTAGGGTTGGCGTTAGGGTTAGGGCTAGGGCTAGGGTTAGGGTTAGCGAATGGGTAAGGTTTAGGGTACCGGTGAGGTTATGGAAAAGCGTTAGGGTCAGGGTACATGTCAGGGCATGGCTTAGTAGTAGTATACTGGTTAGGATTAGGGTACGCTTTAGGTAAGGTTTAGGGTTGGGCTTAGGGTTAGCTTTATGGCTAGGGTTAGGGTTAGCCAAATGTCAGGTTTAGGGTACAGGTGATGGTACAGAAAAGTGTTAGGGTTTGTGTATGTGTTAGGACACGTGTCAGTGTTAGTGTATGGCTTAGGATTAGCTTACGGGTTAGGGTAAGGTGTACGGTTGGGGTTTCGTCTAGGTTTAGGGTTAGGGTTAGCGAACGGTAAGGTTTAGGGTACAGGTGAGGTTACGGAAAAGTGTTAGGGTCAGGGTACGTGTTAGGGCAGGGGTTAGTGTGGGTTTACAGGTTAGGATTAGGGTACGGGTTAGGGTCATTGGTAGGGTTGGCGTTATGGTTAGTGTTAGGGGTAGGGTTAAGTTTAGTGAACGGGTAAGGTTTAGGTTACAGCTGACCATATGGAAATGATTTATTGTCAAAGTACGTGTGTGGTATTGCGTTAGTGTTAGTGTATGGGTTAAGATTAGTGTATGTGTTAGGAGTAGGTTTGTAGTTAGGTTTAGGTTTGGGGCTACGGTTATGGTTAACAAATGGTAAAGTTTAGGGTTAGTGTTAGGGTTAGGGTTAGGGGTAGGGTTAGGGTAGGTGTTAGGGCACGAGTTAGTGTTAGTGTATGGGTTATGATTAGGGTATGGGTTAGGGTAAGGTGTAGGGTTGGGGTTAGGTTTAGGTTTAGGGCTAGTGTTAGGGTTAGCGAATAGGTAACATTAGAGTACAGGTGAGCGTATGGAAATGAGTTAGGGTCAGGGTTCGTGTTAGGGCACAGGTTAGTGTTAGTTTAAGGATTAGGATTAGTGTACATGTTAGAGTTAGGTGTAGGGTTGGGCTTGGGTTTAGGGTTAGGTTTAGACCTAGGGTTAGGGTTAGTGAATGGTAAGATTTAGGGTTCAGGCGTGGGTATGGAAAAGTGTAAGGGTCAGGGTAAATGTTAGGGCACGGATTAGTGTTAGTGTACGGGTTAGAATTAGGGTAAGGGTTAGGCTAATGGATAGGTTTGGCGTTATGTTTAGTGTTAGGGCTAGGGTTAGGGTGAGCGAACGAGTAAGGTTTAGGTTACAGTTGAGGGTAAGGAAATGTTTTAGTGTCAAAGTAAGTGTGAGGGAATGGGTTAGTGTTAGTGTATGCATTAAGATTAGTGTACATGTTAGGGTAAGGTGTAGGGTTGTAGTTAGATTTAGCTTTAGGGCTAGGGTTAGGGTGAGCAAACGGTAAGATTTAGGGTACAGGAGAGAGTAGGGTAAAGAGTTAGAGGCAGGGTACGTGTCAGGGCATGGATTAGTGTTTGTGTACGGGATAGGATTAGGGTACGGTTTATGGTAAGGTGTTGGGTTGGTGTTAGGGCTTGGTTTAGGGGTATGTTTCGGGTTTGTGAACGGTAAAGTTTAGGGTACAGGTGAGGGTACAGAAAAGTGTTAGGCTCAGGTTACGTTTCAGGGCACGGATTAGTATTAGTGTACTGGTTAGGATTACGGTATGGGTTAGGGTAATGGGTAGGGTTGGGTTTAGGGTTAGGTTTAGGGCTATGGTTAGGGTTAGCGAAATGTAAGGTTTAGGTTACAGGTGATGGTCCAGAAACGTGTTAGGATCAGGGTACATGTTAGGGCACGGATTAGTGTTAGGGTACTGGTTAGGATTGGGTACACTTTAGGGAAAGGTTTAGGGATGGGGTAAGGTTTACGTTTAGGTCTAGGGTTAAGGATAGCAAACGGTATGGTTTAGGGTACAGGTGAGTGTACAGAAAAGTGTTACAGTCAGGGTACCTGTTAGGGCACGTGTAGTGTTAGTGTATGGGTTAGGATTAGGGTACGGGTTAGGGTAATGTGTAGGGTTGAGGTTAGGGTTAAGTTTAGTGCTAGGGTTAGGGTTAGCGAACAGGTAAGTTTTATGGTACATGAGTGTACGGAAACGTGTTAGTGTCAAAGTACGTGTGAGGGCATTGCATAATTTTGGTGTACGGGTTAAGATTAGTGTACGGGTTAGGGTATGGTGTAGGGTTGGTGTTAGCATTATGTTTAGGGCTAAGGTTACGGTTAGCGAACCAGTAAGGTTTAGGGTACAGGTGAGGGTACGGAAAACTTTTAGGGTCAGGGTATATGTTAGGTCACCTGTTAGTGTTAGTGTACGTGTCAGGATTAGCGTAGAGTTTAGGGTAAGGTGTGGGGTTGTGGTTAGGGTTAGGTTTAGGGCTAGGCTTAGGGTTGGCGAACGGGTAAGTTTTAGGGTACAGTTGAGGGTACGGAAAAGCGTTTGGGTCAGGTTATGTGTTAGGAAACGTGTTAGTTTTAATGTGTGGTTAGGATTAGGGTATGGGTTAGGGTAATGGTTAGGGTTGGCGTTAGGGTTAGGGATAGGCTTAGCGAACAGTTAAGGCTTATGGTACATGTGAGTGTATGGAGACGTGTTAGTGTCAAATTACGTGTGAGGGCATGGGTTAGTGTTAGTGTAGGGATTAAAAATAGGGTACGGGTTAGAATAAGGTGTAGGGTTGGTGTTAGGGTTAGGTTTAAGTCTACAGTTAGGGTTAGCTAACGATTAGGTTTAGCGTACAGCTGAGGGTATGGAAAAGTGTTAGGGTCAGGGTACGTTTCAGGGCACTGGTTAGTGTTAGTGTACGGTTTAGGATTAGTGTATGGGTTAGGGTAAGATGTAGGGTTGGCGTTAGGGTTAGGTTTAGAGCTAGGGTTAGGGTTAGCGACCGGGTAATTTTTAGGTTACAGGGGAGGGTACGGAAATGTTTTAGGGTCAAAATACATATGCGGGAATGGGTTAGTGTTAGTTTAAGGTTTAAGATTAGTGTACGTGTTAGGGTAAGGTGTAGGGTTGGAGTTAGATTTAGCTTTAGGGCTAGGGTTAGGGTTAGCGAAATGTAAGGCTTAGGGTACAGGTGAGTGTACAGAAAACTGTCACGGTCTGTGTACGTGTCAGGGCACGGATTAGTATTAGGGTACGGGTTAGGATTACAGTACGGATTAGGGTAAGGTGTAGGATTGGGGTTAGGGTTAGTGTTAGGGTTAGGGTTAGCGAATAGGTAATATTTAGGGTACAGGTAAGCATATGGAAACGAGTTAGGGTCAGGCTTGGTGTTAGGGCACAGGTTAGTGTTATTGTACGGATTAGGATTAGGGTATGGGTTAGGATTTTGTGTAGGGTTGTGGATAGTGTTAGGCTTAGACCTAGGGTAAGTGTTAGCGAACAGGTAAGGTTTACGGTACACAGGAGGGTACGGAAACGTGTTAGTGTCAAAGTACATGTGAGGGAATTGCTTAATTTTGGTGTATGGGTTAAGATCAGTGTATGGGTTAGGGTATGGTGTCAGGTTGGTGTTAGCGTTCTGTTTAGGGAAAGGGCTAGGTTTAGCGAACGGTAAGATTTAGGGTACTGGAGAGGATACGGAAAAGTGTTAGGGTCAGGGTACGTGTTAGGGCACGGGTTAGTGTTAGTGTACGGGTTAGGATTAGGGTATGGGTTAGGGAAAGGTGTAGGGTTGGGGTTATGTTTAGGTGTAGGGGTGGGGTTAGGGTTAGCGAATAGGTAACATTTAGGGTACAGGTGAGCTTATGGAAACAAGTTAGGGTCAGGGTTCATGTTAGGGCACAGGTTAGTGTTAGTGTATGGATTAGGGTACGGGTTAGGGTTAGGTGTAGGGTTGGGGTTAGGGTTAGGTTTAGACATTGGGTTAGGGTTAGCGAATGGTAAGATTTAGGGTACAGGAGTGGGTATGGAAAAGTGTTAGGGTCAGGGTACGTGTTAGGGCATGGATTAGTGTTAGTGTATGGGTAAGGATTAGGGTACGGGTTAGGGAAATGGGTAGGGTTGGTGTTATGGTTAGGGTTAGGCCTACAGTTAGAGTTAGCAAACGGGTAAGGTTTACGGTACACGGGAGGGTACGGAAATGTGTTAGTGTCAAAGTACATGTGAGGGCATGGGTTCGTTTTTTTGTACGGGTTAAGTTTAGTGTACGGGTTAGGGTATGCTGTAAGGTTGGTGTTAGCGTTATGTTTAGGGCTAGGGTTAGGGTTAGTGAACGGTAAGATTTTGGGTACAGGAGAGGATACGGAAAAGTGTTCGGGTCAAGGTACGTGTTAGGACATGGGTTAGTGATAGTGTATGGGTTGGGATTAGGGTACGGGTTAGGGTAAGTAGTAGGGTTGGCGTTAGGGTTAGGGCTAGGGCTAGGGTTAGGGTTAGCGAATGGGTAAGGTTTAGGGTACCGGTGAGGTTATGGAAAAGCGTTAGGGTCAGGGTACATGTCAGGGCATGGCTTAGTAGTAGTATACTGGTTAGGATTAGGGTACGGTTTAGGTAAGGTTTAGGGTTGGGCTTAGGGTTAGCTTTATGGCTAGGGTTAGGGTTAGCCAAATGTCAGGTTTAGGGTACAGGTGATGGTACAGAAAAGTGTTAGGGTTTGTGTATGTGTTAGGACACGTGTCAGTGTTAGTGTATGGCTTAGGATTAGCTTACGGGTTAGGGTAAGGTGTACGGTTGGGGTTTCGTCTAGGTTTAGGGTTAGGGTTAGCGAACGGTAAGGTTTAGGGTACAGGTGAGGTTACGGAAAAGTGTTAGGGTCAGGGTACGTGTTAGGGCAGGGGTTAGTGTGGGTTTACAGGTTAGGATTAGGGTACGGGTTAGGGTAATTGGTAGGGTTGGCGTTATGGTTAGTGTTAGGGGTAGGGTTAAGTTTAGTGAACAGGTAAGGTTTAGGTTACAGCTGACCATATGGAAATGTTTTATTGTCAAAGTACGTGTGTGGTATTGCGTTAGTGTTAGTGTATGGGTTAAGATTAGTGTATGTGTTAGGAGTAGGTTTGTAGTTAGGTTTAGGTTTGGGGCTACGGTTATGGTTAACAAATGGTAAAGTTTAGGGTTAGTGTTAGGGTTAGGGTTAGGGGTAGGGTTAGGGTAGGTGTTAGGGCACGAGTTAGTGTTAGTGTATGGGTTATGATTAGGGTATGGGTTAGGGTAAGGTGTAGGGTTGGGGTTAGATTTAGGTTTAGGGCTAGTGTTAGGGTTAGCGAATAGGTAACATTAGAGTACAGGTGAGCGTATGGAAATGAGTTAGGGTCAGGGTTCGTGTTAGGGCACAGGTTAGTGTTAGTTTAAGGATTAGGATTAGTGTACATGTTAGAGTTAGGTGTAGGGTTGGGCTTGGGTTTAGGGTTAGGTTTAGACCTAGGGTTAGGGTTAGTGAATGGTAAGATTTAGGGTTCAGGCGTGGGTATGGAAAAGTGTAAGTGTCAGGGTAAATGTTAGGGCACGGATTAGTGTTAGTGTACGGGTTAGAATTAGGGTAAGGGTTAGGCTAATGGATAGGTTTGGCGTTATGTTTAGTGTTAGGGCTAGGGTTAGGGTGAGCGAACGAGTAAGGTTTAGGTTACAGGTGAGGGTAAGGAAATGTTTTAGTGTCAAAGTAAGTGTGAGGGAATGGGTTAGTGTTAGTGTATGCATTAAGATTAGTGTACATGTTAGGGTAAGGTGTAGGGTTGTAGTTAGATTTAGCTTTAGGGCTAGGGTTAGGGTTAGCAAACGGTAAGATTTAGGGTACAGGAGAGAGTAGGGTAAAGAGTTAGAGGCAGGGTACGTGTCAGGGCATGGATTAGTGTTTGTGTACGGGATAGGATTAGGGTACGGTTTATGGTAAGGTGTTGGGTTGGTGTTAGGGCTTGGTTTAGGGGTATGTTTCGGGTTTGTGAACGGTAAAGTTTAGGGTACAGGTGAGGGTACAGAAAAGTGTTAGGCTCAGGTTACGTTTCAGGGCACGGATTAGTATTAGTGTACTGGTTAGGATTACGGTATGGGTTAGGGTAATGGGTAGGGTTGGGTTTAGGGTTAGGTTTAGGGCTATGGTTATTAGGGTTAGCGAAATGTAAGGTTTAGGTTACAGGTGATGGTCCAGAAACGTGTTAGGATCAGGGTACATGTTAGGGCACGGATTAGTGTTAGGGTACTGGTTAGGATTGGGTACACTTTAGGGAAAGGTTTAGGGATGGGGTAAGGTTTACGTTTAGGTCTAGGGTTAAGGATAGCAAACGGTAGGGTTTAGGGTACAGGTGAGTGTACAGAAAAGTGTTACGGTCAGGGTACCTGTTAGGGCACGTGTAGTGTTAGTGTATGGGTTAGGATTAGGGTACGGGTTAGGGTAATGTGTAGGGTTGAGGTTAGGGTTAAGTTTAGGGCTAGGGTTAGGGTTAGCGAACAGGTAAGTTTTATGGTACATGAGTGTACGGAAACGTGTTAGTGTCAAAGTACGTGTGAGGGCATTGCATAATTTTGGTGTACGGGTTAAGATTAGTGTACGGGTTAGGGTATGGTGTAGGGTTGGTGTTAGCATTATGTTTAGGGCTAAGGTTACGGTTAGCGAACCAGTAAGGTTTAGGGTACAGGTGAGGGTACGGAAAACTTTTAGGGTCAGGGTATATGTTAGGACACCTGTTAGTGTTAGTGTACGTGTCAGGATTAGCGTAGAGTTTAGGGTAAGGTGTGGGGTTGTGGTTAGGGTTAGGTTTAGGGCTAGGCTTAGGGTTGGCGAACGGGTAAGTTTTAGGGTACAGTTGAGGGTACGGAAAAGCGTTTGGGTCAGGTTATGTGTTAGAAAACGTGTTAGTGTTAATGTGTGGTTAGGATTAGGGTATGGGTTAGGGTAATGGTTAGGGTTGGCGTTAGGGTTAGGGATAGGCTTAGCGAACAGTTAAGGCTTATGGTACATGTGAGTGTATGGAGACGTGTTAGTGTCAAATTACGTGTGAGGGCATGGGTTAGTGTTAGTGTAGGGGTTAAAAATAGGGTACGGGTTAGAATAAGGTGTAGGGTTGGTGTTAGGGTTAGGTTTAAGTCTACAGTTAGGGTTAGCTAACGATTAGGTTTAGCGTACAGCTGAGGGTATGGAAAAGTGTTAGGGTCTGGGTACGTTTCAGGGCACTGGTTAGTGTTAGTGTACGGTTTAGGATTAGTGTATGGGTTAGGGTAAGATGTAGGGTTGGCGTTAGGGTTAGGTTTAGAGCTAGGGTTAGGGTTAGCGACCGGGTAATTTTTAGGTTACAGGGGAGGGTACGGAAATGTTTTAGGGTCAAAATACATATGCGGGAATGGGTTAGAGTTAGTTTAAGGTTTAAGATTAGTGTACGTGTTAGGGTAAGGTGTAGGGTTGGAGTTAGATTTAGCTTTAGGGCTAGGGTTAGGGTTAGCGAAATGTAAGGCTTAGGGTACAGGTGAGGGTACAGAAAAGTGTCACGGTCTGTGTACGTGTCAGGGCACGGATTAGTATTAGGGTACGGGTTAGGATTACAGTACGGATTAGGGTAAGGTGTAGGATTGGGGTTAGGGTTAGTGTTAGGGTTAGGGTTAGCAAATAGGTAATATTTAGGGTACAGGTAAGCATATGGAAACGAGTTAGGGTCAGGCTTGGTGTTAGGGCACAGGTTAGTGTTATTGTACGGATTAGGATTAGGGTATGGGTTAGGATTTTGTGTAGGGTTGTGGATAGTGTTAGGCTTAGACCTAGGGTAAGTGTTAGCGAACAGGTAAGGTTTACGGTACACAGGAGGGTACGGAAACGTGTTAGTGTCAAAGTACATGTGAGGGAATTGCTTAATTTTGGTGTATGGGTTAAGATCAGTGTATGGGTTAGGGTATGGTGTCAGGTTGGTGTTAGCGTTCTGTTTAGGGAAAGGGCTAGGTTTAGCGAACGGTAAGATTTAGGGTACTGGGGAGGATACGGAAAAGTGTTAGGGTCAGGGTACGTGTTAGGGCACGGGTTAGTGTTAGTGTACGGGTTAGGATTAGGGTATGGGTTAGGGAAAGGTGTAGGGTTGGGGTTATGTTTAGGTGTAGGGGTGGGGTTAGGGTTAGCGAATAGGTAACATTTAGGGTACAGGTGAGCTTATGGAAACAAGTTAGGGTCAGGGTTCATGTTAGGGCCCAGGTTAGTGTTAGTGTATGGATTAGGGTACGGGTTAGGGTTAGGTGTAGGGTTGGGGTTAGGGTTAGGTTTAGACATAGGGTTAGGGTTAGCGAATGGTAAGATTTAGGGTACAGGAGTGGGTATGGAAAAGTGTTAGGGTCAGGGTACGTGTTAGGGCATGGATTAGTGTTAGTGTATGGGTAAGGATTAGGGTACGGGTTAGGGAAATGGGTAGGGTTGGTGTTATGGTTAGGGTTAGGCCTACAGTTAGAGTTAGCAAACGGGTAAGGTTTACGGTACACGGGAGGGTACGGAAATGTGTTAGTGTCAAAGTACATGTGAGGGCATGGGTTCGTTTTTTTGTACGGGTTAAGTTTAGTGTACGGGTTAGGGTATGCTGTAAGGTTGGTGTTAGCGTTATGTTTAGGGCTAGGGTTAGGGTTAGTGAACGGTAAGATTTTGGGTACAGGAGAGGATACGGAAAAGTGTTCACGTCAAGGTACGTGTTAGGACATGGGTTAGTGATAGTGTATGGGTTGGGATTAGGGTACGGGTTAGGGTAAGTAGTAGGGTTGGCGTTAGGGTTAGGGCTAGGGCTAGGGCTAGTGTTAGGGTTAGCGAATGGGTAAGGTTTAGGGTACCGGTGAGGTTATGGAAAAGCGTTAGGGTCAGGGTACATGTCAGGGCATGGCTTAGTAGTAGTATACTGGTTAGGATTAGGGTACGGTTTAGGTAAGGTTTAGGGTTGGGCTTAGGGTTAGCTTTATGGCTAGGGTTAGGGTTAGCCAAATGTCAGGTTTAGGGTACAGGTGATGGTACAGAAAAGTGTTAGGGTTTGTGTATGTGTTAGGACACGTGTCAGTGTTAGTGTATGGCTTAGGATTAGCTTACGGGTTAGGGTAAGGTGTACGGTTGGGGTTTCGTCTAGGTTTAGGGTTAGGGTTAGCGAACGGTAAGGTTTAGGGTACAGGTGAGGTTACGGAAAAGTGTTAGGGTCAGGGTACGTGTTAGGGCAGGGGTTAGTGTGGGTTTACAGGTTAGGATTAGGGTACGGGTTAGGGTAATTGGTAGGGTTGGCGTTATGGTTAGTGTTAGGGGTAGGGTTAAGTTTAGTGAACGGGTAAGGTTTAGGTTACAGCTGACCATATGGAAATGTTTTATTGTCAAAGTACGTGTGTGGTATTGCGTTAGTGTTAGTGTATGGGTTAAGATTAGTGTATGTGTTAGGAGTAGGTTTGTAGTTAGGTTTAGGTTTGGGGCTACGGTTATGGTTAACAAATGGTAAAGTTTAGGGTTAGTGTTAGGGTTAGGGTTAGGGGTAGGGTTAGGGTAGGTGTTAGGGCACGAGTTAGTGTTAGTGTATGGGTTATGATTAGGGTATGGGTTAGGGTAAGGTGTAGGGTTGGGGTTAGGTTTAGGTTTAGGGCTAGTGTTAGGGTTAGCGAATAGGTAACATTAGAGTACAGGTGAGCGTATGGAAATGAGTTAGGGTCAGGGTTCGTGTTAGGGCACAGGTTAGTGTTAGTTTACGGATTAGGATTAGTGTACATGTTAGAGTTAGGTGTAGGGTTGGGCTTGGGTTTAGGGTTAGGTTTAGACCTAGGGTTAGGGTTAGTGAATGGTAAGATTTAGGGTTCAGGCGTGGGTATGGAAAAGTGTAAGGGTCAGGGTAAATGTTAGGGCACGGATTAGTGTTAGTGTACGGGTTAGAATTAGGGTAAGGGTTAGGCTAATGGATAGGTTTGGCATTATGTTTAGTGTTAGGGCTAGGGTTAGGGTGAGCGAACGAGTAAGGTTTAGGTTACAGGTGAGGGTAAGGAAATGTTTTAGTGTCAAAGTAAGTGTGAGGGAATGGGTTAGTGTTAGTGTATGCATTAAGATTAGTGTACATGTTAGGGTAAGGTGTAGGGTTGTAGTTAGATTTAGCTTTAGGGCTAGGGTTAGGGTTAGCAAACGGTAAGATTTAGGGTACAGGAGAGAGTAGGGTAAAGAGTTAGAGGCAGGGTACGTGTCAGGGCATGGATTAGTGTTTGTGTACGGGATAGGATTAGGGTACGGTTTATGGTAAGGTGTTGGGTTGGTGTTAGGGCTTGGTTTAGGGGTATGTTTCGGGTTTGTGAACGGTAAAGTTTAGGGTACAGGTGAGGGTACAGAAAAGTGTTAGGCTCAGGTTACGTTTCAGGGCACGGATTAGTATTAGTGTACTGGTTAGGATTACGGTATGGGTTAGGGTAATGGGTAGGGTTGGGTTTAGGGTTAGGTTTAGGGCTATGGTTAGGGTTAGCGAAATGTAAGGTTTAGGTTACAGGTGATGGTCCAGAAACGTGTTAGGATCAGGGTACATGTTAGGGCACGGATTAGTGTTAGGGTACTGGTTAGGATTGGGTACACTTTAGGGAAAGGTTTAGGGATGGGGTAAGGTTTACGTTTAGGTCTAGGGTTAAGGATAGCAAACGGTAGGGTTTAGGGTACAGGTGAGTGTACAGAAAAGTGTTACGGTCAGGGTACCTGTTAGGGCACGTGTAGTGTTAGTGTATGGGTTAGGATTAGGGTACGGGTTAGGGTAATGTGTAGGGTTGAGGTTAGGGTTAAGTTTAGGGCTAGGGTTAGGGTTAGCGAACAGGTAAGTTTTATGGTACATGAGTGTACGGAAACGTGTTAGTGTCAAAGTACGTGTGAGGGCATTGCATAATTTTGGTGTACGGGTTAAGATTAGTGTACGGGTTAGGGTATGGTGTAGGGTTGGTGTTAGCATTATGTTTAGGGCTAAGGTTACGGTTAGTGAACCAGTAAGGTTTAGGGTACAGGTGAGGGTATGGAAAACTTTTAGGGTCAGGGTATATGTTAGGACACCTGTTAGTGTTAGTGTACGTGTCAGGATTAGCGTAGAGTTTAGGGTAAGGTGTGGGGTTGTGGTTAGGGTTAGGTTTAGGGCTAGGCTTAGGGTTGGCGAACGGGTAAGTTTTAGGGTACAGTTGAGGGTACGGAAAAGCGTTTGGGTCAGGTTATGTGTTAGGAAACGTGTTAGTGTTAATGTGTGGTTAGGATTAGGGTATGGGTTAGGGTAATGGTTAGGGTTGGCGTTAGGGTTAGGGATAGGCTTAGCGAACAGTTAAGGCTTATGGTACATGTGAGTGTATGGAGACGTGTTAGTGTCAAATTACGTGTGAGGGCATGGGTTAGTGTTAGTGTAGGGGTTAAAAATAGGGTACGGGTTAGAATAAGGTGTAGGGTTGGTGTTAGGGTTAGGTTTAAGTCTACAGTTAGGGTTAGCTAACGATTAGGTTTAGCGTACAGCTGAGGGTATGGAAAAGTGTTAGGGTCAGGGTACGTTTCAGGGCACTGGTTAGTGTTAGTGTACGGTTTAGGATTAGTGTATGGGTTAGGGTAAGATGTAGGGTTGGCGTTAGGGTTAGGTTTAGAGCTAGGGTTAGGGTTAGCGACCGGGTAATTTTTAGGTTACAGGGGAGGGTACGGAAATGTTTTAGGGTCAAAATACATATGCGGGAATGGGTTAGTGTTAGTTTAAGGTTTAAGATTAGTGTACGTGTTAGGGTAAGGTGTAGGGTTGGAGTTAGATTTAGCTTTAGGGCTAGGGTTAGGGTTAGCGAAATGTAAGGCTTAGGGTACAGGTGAGGGTACAGAAAAGTGTCACGGTCTGTGTACGTGTCAGGGCACGGATTAGTATTAGGGTACGGGTTAGGATTACAGTACGGATTAGGGTAAGGTGTAGGATTGGGGTTAGGGTTAGTGTTAGGGTTAGGGTTAGCGAATAGGTAATATTTAGGGTACAGGTAAGCATATGGAAACGAGTTAGGGTCAGGCTTGGTGTTAGGGCACAGGTTAGTGTTATTGTACGGATTAGGATTAGGGTATGGGTTAGGATTTTGTGTAGGGTTGTGGATAGTGTTAGGCTTAGACCTAGGGTAAGTGTTAGCGAACAGGTAAGGTTTACGGTACACAGGAGGGTACGGAAACGTGTTAGGGTCAAAGTACATGTGAGCGAATTGCTTAATTTTGGTGTATGGGTTAAGATCAGTGTATGGGTTAGGGTATGGTGTCAGGTTGGTGTTAGCGTTCTGTTTAGGGAAAGGGCTAGGTTTAGCGAACGGTAAGATTTAGGGTACTGGAGAGGATACGGAAAAGTGTTAGGGTCAGGGTACGTGTTAGGGCACGGGTTAGTGTTAGTGTACGGGTTTGGATTAGGGTATGGGTTAGGGAAAGGTGTAGGGTTGGGGTTATGTTTAGGTGTAGGGGTGGGGTTAGGGTTAGCGAATAGGTAACATTTAGGGTACAGGTGAGCTTATGGAAACAAGTTAGGGTCAGGGTTCATGTTAGGGCACAGGTTAGTGTTAGTGTATGGATTAGGGTACGGGTTAGGGTTAGGTGTAGGGTTGGGGTTAGGGTTAGGTTTAGACATAGGGTTAGGGTTAGCGAATGGTAAGATTTAGGGTACAGGAGTGGGTATGGAAAAGTGTTAGGGTCAGGGTACGTGTTAGGGCATGGATTAGTGTTAGTGTATGGGTAAGGATTAGGGTACGGGTTAGGGAAATGGGTAGGGTTGGTGTTATGGTTAGGGTTAGGCCTACAGTTAGAGTTAGCAAACGGGTAAGGTTTACGGTACACGGGAGGGTACGGAAATGTGTTAGTGTCAAAGTACATGTGAGGGCATGGGTTCGTTTTTTTGTACGGGTTAAGTTTAGTGTACGGGTTAGGGTATGCTGTAAGGTTGGTGTTAGCGTTATGTTTAGGGCTAGGGTTAGGGTTAGTGAACGGTAAGATTTTGGGTACAGGAGAGGATACGGAAAAGTGTTCGGGTCAAGGTACGTGTTAGGACATGGGTTAGTGATAGTGTATGGGTTGGGATTAGGGTACGGGTTAGGGTAAGTAGTAGGGTTGGCGTTAGGGTTAGGGCTAGGGCTAGGGCTAGGGCTAGGGTTAGGGTTAGCGAATGGGTAAGGTTTAGGGTACCGGTGAGGTTATGGAAAAGCGTTAGGGTCAGGGTACATGTCAGGGCATGGCTTAGTAGTAGTATACTGGTTAGGATTAGGGTACGGTTTAGGTAAGGTTTAGGGTTGGGCTTAGGGTTAGCTTTATGGCTAGGGTTAGGGTTAGCCAAATGTCAGGTTTAGGGTACAGGTGATGGTACAGAAAAGTGTTAGGGTTTGTGTATGTGTTAGGACACGTGTCAGTGTTAGTGTATGGCTTAGGATTAGCTTACGGGTTAGGGTAAGGTGTACGGTTGGGGTTTCGTCTAGGTTTAGGGTTAGGGTTAGCGAACGGTAAGGTTTAGGGTACAGGTGAGGTTACGGAAAAGTGTTAGGGTCAGGGTACGTGTTAGGGCAGGGGTTAGTGTGGGTTTACAGGTTAGGATTAGGGTACGGGTTAGGGTAATTGGTAGGGTTGGCGTTATGGTTAGTGTTAGGGGTAGGGTTAAGTTTAGTGAACGGGTAAGGTTTAGGTTACAGCTGACCATATGGAAATGTTTTATTGTCAAAGTACGTGTGTGGTATTGCGTTAGTGTTAGTGTATGGGTTAAGATTAGTGTATGTGTTAGGAGTAGGTTTGTAGTTAGGTTTAGGTTTGGGGCTACGGTTATGGTTAACAAATGGTAAAGTTTAGGGTTAGTGTTAGGGTTAGGGTTAGGGGTAGGGTTAGGGTAGGTGTTAGGGCACGAGTTAGTGTTAGTGTATGGGTTATGATTAGGGTATGGGTTAGGGTAAGGTGTAGGGTTGGGGTTAGGTTTAGGTTTAGGGCTAGTGTTAGGGTTAGCGAATAGGTAACATTAGAGTACAGGTGAGCGTATGGAAATGAGTTAGGGTCAGGGTTCGTGTTAGGGCACAGGTTAGTGTTAGTTTAAGGATTAGGATTAGTGTACATGTTAGAGTTAGGTGTAGGGTTGGGCTTGGGTTTAGGGTTAGGTTTAGACCTAGGGTTAGGGTTAGTGAATGGTAAGATTTAGGGTTCAGGCGTGGGTATGGAAAAGTGTAAGGGTCAGGGTAAATGTTAGGGCACGGATTAGTGTTAGTGTACGGGTTAGAATTAGGGTACGGGTTAGGCTAATGGATAGGTTTGGCGTTATGTTTAGTGTTAGGGCTAGGGTTAGGGTGAGCGAACGAGTAAGGTTTAGGTTACAGGTGAGGGTAAGGAAATGTTTTAGTGTCAAAGTAAGTGTGAGGGAATGGGTTAGTGTTAGTGTATGCATTAAGATTAGTGTACATGTTAGGGTAAGGTGTAGGGTTGTAGTTAGATTTAGCTTTAGGGCTAGGGTTAGGGTTAGCAAACGGTAAGATTTAGGGTACAGGAGAGAGTAGGGTAAAGAGTTAGAGGCAGGGTACGTGTCAGGGCATGGATTAGTGTTTGTGTACGGGATAGGATTAGGGTACGGTTTATGGTAAGGTGTTGGGTTGGTGTTAGGGCTTGGTTTAGGGGTATGTTTCGGGTTTGTCAACGGTAAAGTTTAGGGTACAGGTGAGGGTACAGAAAAGTGTTAGGCTCAGGTTACGTTTCAGGGCACGGATTAGTATTAGTGTACTGGTTAGGATTACGGTATGGGTTAGGGTAATGGGTAGGGTTGGGTTTAGGGTTAGGTTTAGGGCTATGGTTAGGGTTAGCGAAATGTAAGGTTTAGGTTACAGGTGATGGTCCAGAAACGTGTTAGGATCAGGGTACATGTTAGGGCACGGATTAGTGTTAGGGTACTGGTTAGGATTGGGTACACTTTAGGGAAAGGTTTAGGGATGGGGTAAGGTTTACGTTTAGGTCTAGGGTTAAGGATAGCAAACGGTATGGTTTAGGGTACAGGTGAGTGTACAGAAAAGTGTTACGGTCAGGGTACCTGTTAGGGCACATGTAGTGTTAGTGTATGGGTTAGGATTAGGGTACGGGTTAGGGTAATGTGTAGGGTTGAGGTTAGGGTTAAGTTTAGGGCTAGGGTTAGGGTTAGCGAACAGGTAAGTTTTATGGTACATGAGTGTACGGAAACGTGTTAGTGTCAAAGTACGTGTGAGGGCATTGCATAATTTTGGTGTACGGGTTAAGATTAGTGTACGGGTTAGGGTATGGTGTAGGGTTGGTGTTAGCATTATGTTTAGGGCTAAGGTTACGGTTAGCGAACCAGTAAGGTTTAGGGTACAGGTGAGGGTACGGAAAACTTTTAGGGTCAGGGTATATGTTAGGACACCTGTTAGTGTTAGTGTACGTGTCAGGATTAGCGTACAGTTTAGGGTAAGGTGTGGGGTTGTGGTTAGGGTTAGGTTTAGGGCTAGGCTTAGGGTTGGCGAACGGGTAAGTTTTAGGGTACAGTTGAGGGTACGGAAAAGCGTTTGGGTCAGGTTATGTGTTAGGAAACGTGTTACTTTTAATGTGTGGTTAGGATTAGGGTATGGGTTAGGGTAATGGTTAGGGTTGGCGTTAGGGTTAGGGATAGGCTTAGCGAACAGTTAAGGCTTATGGTACATGTGAGTGTATGGAGACGTGTTAGTGTCAAATTACGTGTGAGGGCATGGGTTAGTGTTAGTGTAGGGGTTAAAAATAGGGTACGGGTTAGAATAAGGTGTAGGGTTGGTGTTAGGGTTAGGTTTAAGTCTACAGTTAGGGTTAGCTAACGATTAGGTTTAGCGTACAGCTGAGGGTATGGAAAAGTGTTAGGGTCAGGGTACGTTTCAGGGCACTGGTTAGTGTTAGTGTACGGTTTAGGATTAGTGTATGGGTTAGGGTAAGATGTAGGGTTGGCGTTAGGGTTAGGTTTAGAGCTAGGGTTAGGGTTAGCGACCGGGTAATTTTTAGGTTACAGGGGAGGGTACGGAAATGTTTTAGGGTCAAAATACATATGCGGGAATGGGTTAGTGTTAGTTTAAGGTTTAAGATTAGTGTACGTGTTAGGGTAAGGTGTAGGGTTGGAGTTAGATTTAGCTTTAGGGCTAGGGTTAGGGTTAGCGAAATGTAAGGCTTAGGGTACAGGTGAGGGTACAGAAAAGTGTCACGGTCTGTGTACGTGTCAGGGCACGGATTAGTATTAGGGTACGGGTTAGGATTACAGTACGGATTAGGGTAAGGTGTAGGATTGGGGTTAGGGTTAGTGTTAGGGTTAGGGTTAGCGAATAGGTAATATTTAGGGTACAGGTAAGCATATGGAAACGAGTTAGGGTCAGGCTTGGTGTTAGGGCACAGGTTAGTGTTATTGTACGGATTAGGATTAGGGTATGGGTTAGGATTTTGTGTAGGGTTGTGGATAGTGTTAGGCTTAGACCTAGGGTAAGTGTTAGCGAACAGGTAAGGTTTACGGTACACAGGAGGGTACGGAAACGTGTTAGTGTCAAAGTACATGTGAGGGAATTGCTTAATTTTGGTGTATGGGTTAAGATCAGTGTATGGGTTAGGGTATGGTGTCAGGTTGGTGTTAGCGTTCTGTTTAGGGAAAGGGCTAGGTTTAGCGAACGGTAAGATTTAGGGTACTGGAGAGGATACGGAAAAGTGTTAGGGTCAGGGTACGTGTTAGGGCACGGGTTAGTGTTAGTGTACGGGTTAGGATTAGGGTATGGGTTAGGGAAAGGTGTAGGGTTGGGGTTATGTTTAGGTGTAGGGGTGGGGTTAGGGTTAGCGAATAGGTAACATTTAGGGTACAGGTGAGCTTATGGAAACAAGTTAGGGTCAGGGTTCATGTTAGGGCACAGGTTAGTGTTAGTGTATGGATTAGGGTACGGGTTAGGGTTAGGTGTAGGGTTGGGGTTAGGGTTAGGTTTAGACATAGGGTTAGGGTTAGCGAATGGTAAGATTTAGGGTACAGGAGTGGGTATGGAAAAGTGTTAGGGTCAGGGTACGTGTTAGGGCATGGATTAGTGTTAGTGTATGGGTAAGAATTAGGGTACGGGTTAGGGAAATGGGTAGGGTTGGTGTTATGGTTAGGGTTAGGCCTACAGTTAGAGTTAGCAAACGGGTAAGGTTTACGGTACACGGGAGGGTACGGAAATGTGTTAGTGTCAAAGTACATGTGAGGGCATGGGTTCGTTTTTTTGTACGGGTTAAGTTTAGTGTACGGGTTAGGGTATGCTGTAAGGTTGGTGTTAGCGTTATGTTTAGGGCTAGGGTTAGGGTTAGTGAACGGTAAGATTTTGGGTACAGGAGAGGATACGGAAAAGTGTTCGGGTCAAGGTACGTGTTAGGACATGGGTTAGTGATAGTGTATGGGTTGGGATTAGGGTACGGGTTAGGGTAAGTAGTAGGGTTGGCGTTAGGGTTAGGGCTAGGGCTAGGGTTAGGGTTAGCGAATGGGTAAGGTTTAGGGTACCGGTGAGGTTATGGAAAAGCGTTAAGGTCAGGGTACATGTCAGGGCATGGCTTAGTAGTAGTATACTGGTTAGGATTAGGGTACGGTTTAGGTAAGGTTTAGGGTTGGGCTTAGGGTTAGCTTTATGGCTAGGGTTAGGGTTAGCCAAATGTCAGGTTTAGGGTACAGGTGATGGTACAGAAAAGTGTTAGGGTTTGTGTATGTGTTAGGACACGTGTCAGTGTTAGTGTATGGCTTAGGATTAGCTTACGGGTTAGGGTAAGGTGTACGGTTGGGGTTTCGTCTAGGTTTAGGGTTAGGGTTAGCGAACGGTAAGGTTTAGGGTACAGGTGAGGTTACGGAAAAGTGTTAGGGTCAGGGTACGTGTTAGGGCAGGGGTTAGTGTGGGTTTACAGGTTAGGATTAGGGTACGGGTTAGGGTAATTGGTAGGGTTGGCGTTATGGTTAGTGTTAGGGGTAGGGTTAAGTTTAGTTAACGGGTAAGGTTTAGGTTACAGCTGACCATATGGAAATGTTTTATTGTCCAAGTACGTGTGTGGTATTGCGTTAGTGTTAGTGTATGGGTTAAGATTAGTGTATGTGTTAGGAGTAGGTTTGTAGTTAGGTTTAGGTTTGGGGCTACGGTTATGGTTAACAAATGGTAAAGTTTAGGGTTAGTGTTAGGGTTAGGGTTAGGGGTAGGGTTAGGGTAGGTGTTAGGGCACGAGTTAGTCTTAGTGTATGGGTTATGATTAGGGTATGGGTTAGGGTAAGGTGTAGGGTTGGGGTTAGGTGTAGGTTTAGGGCTAGTGTTAGGGTTAGCGAATAGGTAACATTAGAGTACAGGTGAGCGTATGGAAATGAGTTAGGGTCAGGGTTCGTGTTAGGGCACAGGTTAGTGTTAGTTTAAGGATTAGGATTAGTGTACATGTTAGAGTTAGGTGTAGGGTTGGGCTTGGGTTTAGGGTTAGGTTTAGACCTAGGGTTAGGGTTAGTGAATGGTAAGATTTAGGGTTCAGGCGTGGGTATGGAAAAGTGTAAGGGTCAGGGTAAATGTTAGGGCACGGATTAGTGTTAGTGTACGGGTTAGAATTAGGGTACGGGTTAGGCTAATGGATAGGGTTGGCGTTATGTTTAGTGTTAGGGCTAGGGTTAGGGTGAGCGAACGAGTAAGGTTTAGGTTAAAGGTGAGTGTAAGGAAATGTTTTAGTGTCAAAGTAAGTGTGAGGGAATGGGTTAGTGTTAGTGTATGCATTAAGATTAGTGTACATGTTAGGGTAAGGTGTAGGGTTGTAGTTAGATTTAGCTTTAGGGCTAGGGTTAGGGTTAGCAAACGGTAAGATTTAGGGTACAGGAGAGAGTAGGGTAAAGAGTTAGAGGCAGGGTACGTGTCAGGGCATGGATTAGTGTTTGTGTACGGGATAGGATTAGGGTACGGTGTATGGTAAGGTGTTGGGTTGGTGTTAGGGCTTGGTTTAGGGGTATGTTTCGGGTTTGTGAACGGTAAAGTTTAGGGTACAGGTGAGGGTACAGAAAAGTGTTAGGCTCAGGTTACGTTTCAGGGCACGGATTAGTATTAGTGTACTGGTTAGGATTACGGTATGGGTTAGGGTAATGGGTAGGGTTGGGTTTAGGGTTAGGTTTAGGGCTATGGTTAGGGTTAGCGAAATGTAAGGTTTAGGTTACAGGTGATGGTCCAGAAACGTGTTAGGATCAGGGTACATGTTAGGGCACGGATTAGTGTTAGGGTACTGGTTAGGATTGGGTACGTTTTACGGAAAGGTTTAGGGATGGGGTAAGGTTTACGTTTAGGTCTAGGGTTAAGGATAGCAAACGGTATGGTTTAGGGTACAGGTGAGTGTACAGAAAAGTGTTACGGTCAGGGTACCTGTTAGGGCACATGTAGTGCTAGTGTATGGGTTAGGATTAGGGTACGGGTTAGGGAAATGTGTAGGGTTGAGTTTAGGGTTAAGTTTAGGGCTAGGGTTAGGGTTAGCGAACAGGTAAGTTTTATGGTATATGAGTGTACGGAAACGTGTTAGTGTCAAAGTACGTGTGAGGGCATTGCATAATTTTGGTGTACGGGTTAAGATTAGTGTACGGGTTAGGGTATGGTGTAGGGTTGGTGTTAGCATTATGTTTAGGGCTAAGGTTACGGTTAGCGAACCAGTAAGGTTTAGGGTACAGGTGAGGGTACGGAAAACTTTTAGGGTCAGGGTATATGTTAGGACACCTGTTAGTGTTAGTGTACGTGTCAGGATTAGCGTAGAGTTTAGGGTAAGGTGTGGGGTTGTGGTTAGGGTTAGGTTTAGGGCTAGGCTTAGGGTTGGCGAACGGGTAAGTTTTAGGGTACAGTTGAGGGTACGGAAAAGCGTTTGGGTCAGGTTATGTGTTAGGAAACGTGTTAGTTTTAATGTGTGGTTAGGATTAGGGTATGGGTTAGGGTAATGGTTAGGGTTGGCGTTAGGGTTAGGGATAGGCTTAGCGAACAGTTAAGGCTTATGGTACATGTGAGTGTATGGAGACGTGTTAGTGTCAAATTACGTGTGAGGGCATGGGTTAGTGTTAGTGTAGGGGTTAAAAATAGGGTACGGGTTAGAATAAGGTGTAGGGTTGGTGTTAGGGTTAGGTTTAAGTCTACAGTTAGGGTTAGCTAACGATTAGGTTTAGCGTACAGCTGAGGGTATGGAAAAGTGTTAGGGTCAGGGTACGTTTCAGGGCACTGGTTAGTGTTAGTGTACGGTTTTGGATTAGTGTATGGGTTAGGGTAAGATGTAGGGTTGGCGTTAGGGTTAGGTTTAGAGCTAGGGTTAGGGTTAGCGACCGGGTAATTTTTAGGTTACAGGGGAGGGTACGGAAATGTTTTAGGGTCAAAATACATATGCGGGAATGGGTTAGTGTTAGTTTAAGGTTTAAGATTAGTGTACGTGTTAGGGTAAGGTGTAGGGTTGGAGTTAGATTTAGCTTTAGGGCTAGGGTTAGGGTTAGCGAAATGTAAGGCTTAGGGTACAGGTGAGGGTACAGAAAAGTGTCACGGTCTGTGTACGTGTCAGGGCACGGATTAGTATTAGGGTACGGGTTAGGATTACAGTACGGATTAGGGTAAGGTGTAGGATTGGGGTTAGGGTTAGTGTTAGGGTTAGGGTTAGCGAATAGGTAATATTTAGGGTACAGGTAAGCATATGGAAACGAGTTAGGGTCAGGCTTGGTGTTAGGGCACAGGTTAGTGTTATTGTACGGATTAGGATTAGGGTATGGGTTAGGATTTTGTGTAGGGTTGTGGATAGTGTTAGGCTTAGACCTAGGGTAAGTGTTAGCGAACAGGTAAGGTTTACGGTACACAGGAGGGTACGGAAACGTGTTAGTGTCAAAGTACATGTGAGGGAATTGCTTAATTTTGGTGTATGGGTTAAGATCAGTGTATGGGTTAGGGTATGGTGTCAGGTTGGTGTTAGCGTTCTGTTTAGGGAAAGGGCTAGGTTTAGCGAACGGTAAGATTTAGGGTACTGGAGAGGATACGGAAAAGTGTTAGGGTCAGGGTACGTGTTAGGGCACGGGTTAGTGTTAGTGTACGGGTTAGGATTAGGGTATGGGTTAGGGAAAGGTGTAGGGTTGGGGTTATGTTTAGGTGTAGGGGTGGGGTTAGGGTTAGCGAATAGGTAACATTTAGGGTACAGGTGAGCTTATGGAAACAAGTTAGGGTCAGGGTTCATGTTAGGGCACAGGTTAGTGTTAGTGTATGGATTAGGGTACGGGTTAGGGTTAGGTGTAGGGTTGGGGTTAGGGTTAGGTTTAGACATAGGGTTAGGGTTAGCGAATGGTAAGATTTAGGGTACAGGAGTGGGTATGGAAAAGTGTTAGGGTCAGGGTACGTGTTAGGGCATGGATTAGTGTTAGTGTATGGGTAAGGATTAGGGTACGGGTTAGGGAAATGGGTAGGGTTGGTGTTATGGTTAGGGTTAGGCCTACAGTTAGAGTTAGCAAACGGGTAAGGTTTACGGTACACGGGAGGGTACGGAAATGTGTTAGTGTCAAAGTACATGTGAGGGCATGGGTTCGTTTTTTTGTACGGGTTAAGTTTAGTGTACGGGTTAGGGTATGCTGTAAGGTTGGTGTTAGCGTTATGTTTAGGGCTAGGGTTAGGGTTAGTGAACGGTAAGATTTTGGGTACAGGAGAGGATACGGAAAAGTGTTCGGGTCAAGGTACGTGTTAGGACATGGGTTAGTGATAGTGTATGGGTTGGGATTAGGGTACGGGTTAGGGTAAGTAGTAGGGTTGGCGTTAGGGTTAGGGCTAGGGCTAGGGTTAGGGTTAGCGAATGGGTAAGGTTTAGGGTACCGGTGAGGTTATGGAAAAGCGTTAAGGTCAGGGTACATGTCAGGGCATGGCTTAGTAGTAGTATACTGGTTAGGATTAGGGTACGGTTTAGGTAAGGTTTAGGGTTGGGCTTAGGGTTAGCTTTATGGCTAGGGTTAGGGTTAGCCAAATGTCAGGTTTAGGGTACAGGTGATGGTACAGAAAAGTGTTAGGGTTTGTGTATGTGTTAGGACACGTGTCAGTGTTAGTGTATGGCTTAGGATTAGCTTACGGGTTAGGGTAAGGTGTACGGTTGGGGTTTCGTCTAGGTTTAGGGTTAGGGTTAGCGAACGGTAAGGTTTAGGGTACAGGTGAGGTTACGGAAAAGTGTTAGGGTCAGGGTACGTGTTAGGGCAGGGGTTAGTGTGGGTTTACAGGTTAGGATTAGGGTACGGGTTAGGGTAATTGGTAGGGTTGGCGTTATGGTTAGTGTTAGGGGTAGGGTTAAGTTTAGTGAACGGGTAAGGTTTAGGTTACAGCTGACCATATGGAAATGTTTTATTGTCCAAGTACGTGTGTGGTATTGCGTTAGTGTTAGTGTATGGGTTAAGATTAGTGTATGTGTTAGGAGTAGGTTTGTAGTTAGGTTTAGGTTTGGGGCTACGGTTATGGTTAACAAATGGTAAAGTTTAGGGTTAGTGTTAGGGTTAGGGTTAGGGGTAGGGTTAGGGTAGGTGTTAGGGCACGAGTTAGTCTTAGTGTATGGGTTATGATTAGGGTATGGGTTAGGGTAAGGTGTAGGGTTGGGGTTAGGTGTAGGTTTAGGGCTAGTGTTAGGGTTAGCGAATAGGTAACATTAGAGTACAGGTGAGCGTATGGAAATGAGTTAGGGTCAGGGTTCGTGTTAGGGCACAGGTTAGTGTTAGTTTAAGGATTAGGATTAGTGTACATGTTAGAGTTAGGTGTAGGGTTGGGCTTGGGTTTAGGGTTAGGTTTAGACCTAGGGTTAGGGTTAGTGAATGGTAAGATTTAGGGTTCAGGCGTGGGTATGGAAAAGTGTAAGGGTCAGGGTAAATGTTAGGGCACGGATTAGTGTTAGTGTACGGGTTAGAATTAGGGTACGGGTTAGGCTAATGGATAGGGTTGGCGTTATGTTTAGTGTTAGGGCTAGGGTTAGGGTGAGCGAACGAGTAAGGTTTAGGTTACAGGTGAGTGTAAGGAAATGTTTTAGTGTCAAAGTAAGTGTGAGGGAATGGGTTAGTGTTAGTGTATGCATTAAGATTAGTGTACATGTTAGGGTAAGGTGTAGGGTTGTAGTTAGATTTAGCTTTAGGGCTAGGGTTAGGGTTAGCAAACGGTAAGATTTAGGGTACAGGAGAGAGTAGGGTAAAGAGTTAGAGGCAGGGTACGTGTCAGGGCATGGATTAGTGTTTGTGTACGGGATAGGATTAGGGTACGGTGTATGGTAAGGTGTTGGGTTGGTGTTAGGGCTTGGTTTAGGGGTATGTTTCGGGTTTGTGAACGGTAAAGTTTAGGGTACAGGTGAGGGTACAGAAAAGTGTTAGGCTCAGGTTACGTTTCAGGGCACGGATTAGTATTAGTGTACTGGTTAGGATTACGGTATGGGTTAGGGTAATGGGTAGGGTTGGGTTTAGGGTTAGGTTTAGGGCTATGGTTAGGGTTAGCGAAATGTAAGGTTTAGGTTACAGGTGATGGTCCAGAAACGTGTTAGGATCAGGGTCCATGTTAGGGCACGGATTAGTGTTAGGGTACTGGTTAGGATTGGGTACGTTTTACGGAAAGGTTTAGGGATGGGGTAAGGTTTACGTTTAGGTCTAGGGTTAAGGATAGCAAACGGTATGGTTTAGGGTACAGGTGAGTGTACAGAAAAGTGTTACGGTCAGGGTACCTGTTAGGGCACATGTAGTGCTAGTGTATGGGTTAGGATTAGGGTACGGGTTAGGGAAATGTGTAGGGTTGATGTTAGGGTTAAGTTTAGGGCTAGGGTTAGGGTTAGCGAACAGGTAAGTTTTATGGTATATGAGTGTACGGAAACGTGTTAGTGTCAAAGTACGTGTGAGGGCATTGCATAATTTTGGTGTACGGGTTAAGATTAGTGTACGGGTTAGGGTATGGTGTAGGGTTGGTGTTAGCATTATGTTTAGGGCTAAGGTTACGGTTAGCGAACCAGTAAGGTTTAGGGTACAGGTGAGGGTACGGAAAACTTTTAGGGTCAGGGTATATGTTAGGACACCTGTTAGTGTTAGTGTACGTGTCAGGATTAGCGTAGAGTTTAGGGTAAGGTGTGGGGTTGTGGTTAGGGTTAGGTTTAGGGCTAGGCTTAGGGTTGGCGAACGGGTAAGTTTTAGGGTACAGTTGAGGGTACGGAAAAGCGTTTGGGTCAGGTTATGTGTTAGAAAACGTGTTAGTGTTAATGTGTGGTTAGGATTAGGGTATGGGTTAGGGTAATGGTTAGGGTTGGCGTTAGGGTTAGGGATAGGCTTAGCGAACAGTTAAGGCTTATGGTACATGTGAGTGTATGGAGACGTGTTAGTGTCAAATTACGTGTGAGGGCATGGGTTAGTGTTAGTGTAGGGGTTAAAAATAGGGTACGGGTTAGAATAAGGTGTAGGGTTGGTGTTAGGGTTAGGTTTAAGTGTACAGTTAGGGTTAGCTAACGATTAGGTTTAGCGTACAGCTGAGGGTATGGAAAAGTGTTAGGGTCAGGGTACGTTTCAGGGCACTGGTTAGTGTTAGTGTACGGTTTAGGATTAGTGTATGGGTTAGGGTAAGATGTAGGGTTGGCGTTAGGGTTAGGTTTAGAGCTAGGGTTAGGGTTAGCGACCGGGTAATTTTTAGGTTACAGGGGAGGGTACGGAAATGTTTTAGGGTCAAAATACATATGCGGGAATGGGTTAGTGTTAGTTTAAGGTTTAAGATTAGTGTACGTGTTAGGGTAAGGTGTAGGGTTGGAGTTAGATTTAGCTTTAGGGCTAGGGTTAGGGTTAGCGAAATGTAAGGCTTAGGGTACAGGTGAGGGTACAGAAAAGTGTCACGGTCTGTGTACGTGTCAGGGCACGGATTAGTATTAGGGTACGGGTTAGGATTACAGTACGGATTAGGGTAAGGTGTAGGATTGGGGTTAGGGTTAGTGTTAGGGTTAGGGTTAGCGAATAGGTAATATTTAGGGTACAGGTAAGCATATGGAAACGAGTTAGGGTCAGGCTTGGTGTTAGGGCACAGGTTAGTGTTATTGTACGGATTAGGATTAGGGTATGGGTTAGGATTTTGTGTAGGGTTGTGGATAGTGTTAGGCTTAGACCTAGGGTAAGTGTTAGCGAACAGGTAAGGTTTACGGTACGCAGGAGGTTACGGAAACGTGTTAGGGTCAAAGTACATGTGAGGGAATTGCTTAATTTTGGTGTATGGGTTAAGATCAGTGTATGGGTTAGGGTATGGTGTCAGGTTGGTGTTAGCGTTCTGTTTAGGGAAAGGGCTAGGTTTAGCGAACGGTAAGATTTAGGGTACTGGAGAGGATACGGAAAAGTGTTAGGGTCAGGGTACGTGTTAGGGCACGGGTTAGTGTTAGTGTACGGGTTAGGATTAGGGTATGGGTTAGGGAAAGGTGTAGGGTTGGGGTTATGTTTAGGTGTAGGGGTGGGGTTAGGGTTAGCGAATAGGTAACATTTAGGGTACAGGTGAGCTTATGGAAACAAGTTAGGGTCAGGGTTCATGTTAGGGCACAGGTTAGTGTTAGTGTATGGATTAGGGTACGGGTTAGGGTTAGGTGTAGGGTTGGGGTTAGGGTTAGGTTTAGACATAGGGTTAGGGTTAGCGAATGGTAAGATTTAGGGTACAGGAGTGGGTATGGAAAAGTGTTAGGGTCAGGGTACGTGTTAGGGCATGGATTAGTGTTAGTGTATGGGTAAGGATTAGGGTACGGGTTAGGGAAATGGGTAGGGTTGGTGTTATGGTTAGGGTTAGGCCTACAGTTAGAGTTAGCAAACGGGTAAGGTTTACGGTACACGGGAGGGTACGGAAATGTGTTAGTGTCAAAGTACATGTGAGGGCATGGGTTCGTTTTTTTGTACGGGTTAAGTTTAGTGTACGGGTTAGGGTATGCTGTAAGGTTGGTGTTAGCGTTATGTTTAGGGCTAGGGTTAGGGTTAGTGAACGGTAAGATTTTGGGTACAGGAGAGGATACGGAAAAGTGTTCGGGTCAAGGTACGTGTTAGGACATGGGTTAGTGATAGTGCATGGGTTGGGATTAGGGTACGGGTTAGGGTAAGTAGTAGGGTTGGCGTTAGGGTTAGGGCTAGGGCTAGGGTTAGGGTTAGCGAATGGGTAAGGTTTAGGGTACCGGTGAGGTTATGGAAAAGCGTTAAGGTCAGGGTACATGTCAGGG
This sequence comes from Mesoplodon mirus, assembly GCF_964341445.2. NCBI lineage: Eukaryota > Metazoa > Chordata > Mammalia > Artiodactyla > Ziphiidae > Mesoplodon > Mesoplodon mirus. The sequence goes on from NC_138996.1 coordinate 4,447,355, forward strand.
CATGGCTTAGTAGTAGTATACTGGTTAGGATTAGGGTACGGTTTAGGTAAGGTTTAGGGTTGGGCTTAGGGTTAGCTTTATGGCTAGGGTTAGGGTTAGCCAAATGTCAGGTTTAGGGTACAGGTGATGGTACAGAAAAGTGTTAGGGTTTGTGTATGTGTTAGGACACGTGTCAGTGTTAGTGTATGGCTTAGGATTAGCTTACGGGTTAGGGTAAGGTGTACGGTTGGGGTTTCGTCTAGGTTTAGGATTAGGGTTAGCGAACGGTAAGGTTTAGGGTACAGGTGAGGTTACGGAAAAGTGTTAGGGTCAGGGTACGTGTTAGGGCAGGGGTTAGTGTGGGTTTACAGGTTAGGATTAGGGTACGGGTTAGGGTAATTGGTAGGGTTGGCGTTATGGTTAGTGTTAGGGGTAGGGTTAAGTTTAGTGAACGGGTAAGGTTTAGGTTACAGCTGACCATATGGAAATGTTTTATTGTCCAAGTACGTGTGTGGTATTGCGTTAGTGTTAGTGTATGGGTTAAGATTAGTGTATGTGTTAGGAGTAGGTTTGTAGTTAGGTTTAGGTTTGGGGCTACGGTTATGGTTAACAAATGGTAAAGTTTAGGGTTAGTGTTAGGGTTAGGGTTAGGGGTAGGGTTAGGGTAGGTGTTAGGGCACGAGTTAGTCTTAGTGTATGGGTTATGATTAGGGTATGGGTTAGGGTAAGGTGTAGGGTTGGGGTTAGGTGTAGGTTTAGGGCTAGTGTTAGGGTTAGCGAATAGGTAACATTAGAGTACAGGTGAGCGTATGGAAATGAGTTAGGGTCAGGGTTCGTGTTAGGGCACAGGTTAGTGTTAGTTTAAGGATTAGGATTAGTGTACATGTTAGAGTTAGGTGTAGGGTTGGGCTTGGGTTTAGGGTTAGGTTTAGACCTAGGGTTAGGGTTAGTGAATGGTAAGATTTAGGGTTCAGGCGTGGGTATGGAAAAGTGTAAGGGTCAGGGTAAATGTTAGGGCACGGATTAGTGTTAGTGTACGGGTTAGAATTAGGGTACGGGTTAGGCTAATGGATAGGGTTGGCGTTATGTTTAGTGTTAGGGCTAGGGTTAGGGTGAGCGAACGAGTAAGGTTTAGGTTACAGGTGAGGGTAAGGAAATGTTTTAGTGTCAAAGTAAGTGTGAGGGAATGGGTTAGTGTTAGTGTATGCATTAAGATTAGTGTACATGTTAGGGTAAGGTGTAGGGTTGTAGTTAGATTTAGCTTTAGGGCTAGGGTTAGGGTTAGGAAACGGTAAGATTTAGGGTACAGGAGAGAGTAGGGTAAAGAGTTAGAGGCAGGGTACGTGTCAGGGCATGGATTAGTGTTTGTGTACGGGATAGGATTAGGGTACGGTGTATGGTAAGGTGTTGGGTTGGTGTTAGGGCTTGGTTTAGGGGTATGTTTCGGGTTTGTGAACGGTAAAGTTTAGGGTACAGGTGAGGGTACAAAAAAGTGTTAGGCTCAGGTTACGTTTCAGGGCACGGATTAGTATTAGTGTACTGGTTAGGATTACGGTATGGGTTAGGGTAATGGGTAGGGTTGGGTTTAGGGTTAGGTTTAGGGCTATGGTTAGGGTTAGCGAAATGTAAGGTTTAGGTTACAGGTGATGGTCCAGAAACGTGTTAGGATCAGGGTACATGTTAGGGCACGGATTAGTGTTAGGGTACTGGTTAGGATTGGGTACGTTTTACGGAAAGGTTTAGGGATGGGGTAAGGTTTACGTTTAGGTCTAGGGTTAAGGATAGCAAACGGTATGGTTTAGGGTACAGGTGAGTGTACAGAAAAGTGTTACGGTCAGGGTACCTGTTAGGGCACATGTAGTGCTAGTGTATGGGTTAGGATTAGGGTACGGGTTAGGGAAATGTGTAGGGTTGAGTTTAGGGTTAAGTTTAGGGCTAGGGTTAGGGTTAGCGAACAGGTAAGTTTTATGGTATATGAGTGTACGGAAACGTGTTAGTGTCAAAGTACGTGTGAGGGCATTGCATAATTTTGGTGTACGGGTTAAGATTAGTGTACGGGTTAGGGTATGGTGTAGGGTTGGTGTTAGCATTATGTTTAGGGCTAAGGTTACGGTTAGCGAACCAGTAAGGTTTAGGGTACAGGTGAGGGTACGGAAAACTTTTAGGGTCAGGGTATATGTTAGGACACCTGTTAGTGTTAGTGTACGTGTCAGGATTAGCGTAGAGTTTAGGGTAAGGTGTGGGGTTGTGGTTAGGGTTAGGTTTAGGGCTAGGCTTAGGGTTGGCGAACGGGTAAGTTTTAGGGTACAGTTGAGGGTACGGAAAAGCGTTTGGGTCAGGTTATGTGTTAGAAAACGTGTTAGTGTTAATGTGTGGTTAGGATTAGGGTATGGGTTAGGGTAATGGTTAGGGTTGGCGTTAGGGTTAGGGATAGGCTTAGCGAACAGTTAAGGCTTATGGTACATGTGAGTGTATGGAGACGTGTTAGTGTCAAATTACGTGTGAGGGCATGGGTTAGTGTTAGTGTAGGGGTTAAAAATAGGGTACGGGTTAGAATAAGGTGTAGGGTTGGTGTTAGGGTTAGGTTTAAGTCTACAGTTAGGGTTAGCTAACGATTAGGTTTAGCGTACAGCTGAGGGTATGGAAAAGTGTTAGGGTCAGGGTACGTTTCAGGGCACTGGTTAGTGTTAGTGTACGGTTTAGGATTAGTGTATGGGTTAGGGTAAGATGTAGGGTTGGCGTTAGGGTTAGGTTTAGAGCTAGGGTTAGGGTTAGCGACCGGGTAATTTTTAGGTTACAGGGGAGGGTACGGAAATGTTTTAGGGTCAAAATACATATGCGGGAATGGGTTAGTGTTAGTTTAAGGTTTAAGATTAGTGTACGTGTTAGGGTAAGGTGTAGGGTTGGAGTTAGATTTAGCTTTAGGGCTAGGGTTAGGGTTAGCGAAATGTAAGGCTTAGGGTACAGGTGAGGGTACAGAAAAGTGTCACGGTCTGTGTACGTGTCAGGGCACGGATTAGTATTAGGGTACGGGTTAGGATTACAGTACGGATTAGGGTAAGGTGTAGGATTGGGGTTAGGGTTAGTGTTAGGGTTAGGGTTAGCGAATAGGTAATATTTAGGGTACAGGTAAGCATATGGAAACGAGTTAGGGTCAGGCTTGGTGTTAGGGCACAGGTTAGTGTTATTGTACGGATTAGGATTAGGGTATGGGTTAGGATTTTGTGTAGGGTTGTGGATAGTGTTAGGCTTAGACCTAGGGTAAGTGTTAGCGAACAGGTAAGGTTTACGGTACACAGGAGGGTACGGAAACGTGTTAGGGTCAAAGTACATGTGAGGGAATTGCTTAATTTTGGTGTATGGGTTAAGATCAGTGTATGGGTTAGGGTATGGTGTCAGGTTGGTGTTAGCGTTCTGTTTAGGGAAAGGGCTAGGTTTAGCGAACGGTAAGATTTAGGGTACTGGAGAGGATACGGAAAAGTGTTAGGGTCAGGGTACGTGTTAGGGCACGGGTTAGTGTTAGTGTACGGGTTAGGATTAGGGTATGGGTTAGGGAAAGGTGTAGGGTTGGGGTTATGTTTAGGTGTAGGGGTGGGGTTAGGGTTAGCGAATAGGTAACATTTAGGGTACAGGTGAGCTTATGGAAACAAGTTAGGGTCAGGGTTCATGTTAGGGCACAGGTTAGTGTTAGTGTATGGATTAGGGTACGGGTTAGGGTTAGGTGTAGGGTTGGGGTTAGGGTTAGGTTTAGACATAGGGTTAGGGTTAGCGAATGGTAAGATTTAGGGTACAGGAGTGGGTATGGAAAAGTGTTAGGGTCAGGGTACGTGTTAGGGCATGGATTAGTGTTAGTGTATGGGTAAGGATTAGGGTACGGGTTAGGGAAATGGGTAGGGTTGGTGTTATGGTTAGGGTTAGGCCTACAGTTAGAGTTAGCAAACGGGTAAGGTTTACGGTACACGGGAGGGTACGGAAATGTGTTAGTGTCAAAGTACATGTGAGGGCATGGGTTCGTTTTTTTGTACGGGTTAAGTTTAGTGTACGGGTTAGGGTATGCTGTAAGGTTGGTGTTAGCGTTATGTTTAGGGCTAGGGTTAGGGTTAGTGAACGGTAAGATTTTGGGTACAGGAGAGGATACGGAAAAGTGTTCGGGTCAAGGTACGTGTTAGGACATGGGTTAGTGATAGTGTATGGGTTGGGATTAGGGTACGGGTTAGGGTAAGTAGTAGGGTTGGCGTTAGGGTTAGGGCTAGGGCTAGGGCTAGGGTTAGGGTTAGCGAATGGGTAAGGTTTAGGGTACCGGTGAGGTTATGGAAAAGCGTTAGTGTCAGGGTACATGTCAGGGCATGGCTTAGTAGTAGTATACTGGTTAGGATTAGGGTACGGTTTAGGTAAGGTTTAGGGTTGGGCTTAGGGTTAGCTTTATGGCTAGGGTTAGGGTTAGCCAAATGTCAGGTTTAGGGTACAGGTGATGGTACAGAAAAGTGTTAGGGTTTGTGTATGTGTTAGGACACGTGTCAGTGTTAGTGTATGGCTTAGGATTAGCTTACGGGTTAGGGTAAGGTGTACGGTTGGGGTTTCGTCTAGGTTTAGGATTAGGGTTAGCGAACGGTAAGGTTTAGGGTACAGGTGAGGTTACGGAAATGTGTTAGGGTCAGGGTACGTGTTAGGGCAGGGGTTAGTGTGGGTTTACAGGTTAGGATTAGGGTACGGGTTAGGGTAATTGGTACGGTTGGCGTTATGGTTAGTGTTAGGGGTAGGGTTAAGTTTAGTGAACGGGTAAGGTTTAGGTTACAGCTGACCATATGGAAATGTTTTATTGTCAAAGTACGTGTGTGGTATTGCGTTAGTGTTAGTGTATGGGTTAAGATTAGTGTATGTGTTAGGAGTAGGTTTGTAGTTAGGTTTAGGTTTGGGGCTACGGTTATGGTTAACAAATGGTAAAGTTTAGGGTTAGTGTTAGGGTTAGGGTTAGGGGTAGGGTTAGGGTAGGTGTTAGGGCACGAGTTAGTGTTAGTGTATGGGTTATGATTAGGGTATGGGTTAGGGTAAGGTGTAGGGTTGGGGTTAGGTTTAGGTTTAGTGCTAGTGTTAGGGTTAGCGAATAGGTAACATTAGAGTACAGGTGAGCGTATGGAAATGAGTTAGGGTCAGGGTTCGTGTTAGGGCACAGGTTAGTGTTAGTTTAAGGATTAGGATTAGTGTACATGTTAGAGTTAGGTGTAGGGTTGGGCTTGGGTTTAGGGTTAGGTTTAGACCTAGGGTTAGGGTTAGTGAATGGTAAGATTTAGGGTTCAGGCGTGGGTATGGAAAAGTGTAAGGGTCAGGGTAAATGTTAGGGCACGGATTAGTGTTAGTGTACGGGTTAGAATTAGGGTACGGGTTAGGCTAATGGATAGGGTTGGCGTTATGTTTAGTGTTAGGGCTAGGGTTAGGGTGAGCGAACGAGTAAGGTTTAGGTTACAGGTGAGGGTAAGGAAATGTTTTAGTGTCAAAGTAAGTGTGAGGGAATGGGTTAGTGTTAGTGTATGCATTAAGATTAGTGTACATGTTAGGGTAAGGTGTAGGGTTGTAGTTAGATTTAGCTTTAGGGCTAGGGTTAGGGTTAGCAAACGGTAAGATTTAGGGTACAGGAGAGAGTAGGGTAAAGAGTTAGAGGCAGGGTACGTGTCAGGGCATGGATTAGTGTTTGTGTACGGGATAGGATTAGGGTACGGTGTATGGTAAGGTGCTGGGTTGGTGTTAGGGCTTGGTTTAGGGGTATGTTTCGGGTTTGTGAACGGTAAAGTTTAGGGTACAGGTGAGGGTACAGAAAAGTGTTAGGCTCAGGTTACGTTTCAGGGCACGGATTAGTATTAGTGTACTGGTTAGGATTACGGTATGGGTTAGGGTAATGGGTAGGCTTGGGCTTAGGGTTAGGTTTAGGGCTATGGTTAGGGTTAGCGAAATGTAAGGTTTAGGTTACAGGTGATGGTCCAGAAACGTGTTAGGATCAGGGTACATGTTAGGGCACGGATTAGTGTTAGGGTACTGGTTAGGATTGGGTACGTTTTACGGAAAGGTTTAGGGATGGGGTAAGGTTTACGTTTAGGTCTAGGGTTAAGGATAGCAAACGGTATGGTTTAGGGTACAGGTGAGTGTACAGAAAAGTGTTACGGTCAGGGTACCTGTTAGGGCACGTGTAGTGCTAGTGTATGGGTTAGGATTAGGGTACGGGTTAGGGAAATGTGTAGGGTTGAGTTTAGGGTTAAGTTTAGGGCTAGGGTTAGGGTTAGCGAACAGGTAAGTTTTATGGTATATGAGTGTACGGAAACGTGTTAGTGTCAAAGTACGTGTGAGGGCATTGCATAATTTTGGTGTACGGGTTAAGATTAGTGTACGGGTTAGGGTATGGTGTAGGGTTGGTGTTAGCATTATGTTTAGGGCTAAGGTTACGGTTAGCGAACCAGTAAGGTTTAGGGTTCAGGTGAGGGTACGGAAAACTTTTAGGGTCAGGGTATATGTTAGGACACCTGTTAGTGTTAGTGTACGTGTCAGGATTAGCGTAGAGTTTAGGGTAAGGTGTGGGGTTGTGGTTAGGGTTAGGTTTAGGGCTAGGCTTAGGGTTGGCGAACGGGTAAGTTTTAGGGTACAATTGAGGGTACGGAAAAGCGTTTGGGTCAGGTTATGTGTTAGAAAACGTGTTAGTGTTAATGTGTGGTTAGGATTAGGGTATGGGTTAGGGTAATGGTTAGGGTTGGCGTTAGGGTTAGGGATAGGCTTAGCGAACAGTTAAGGCTTATGGTACATGTGAGTGTATGGAGACGTGTTAGTGTCAAATTACGTGTGAGGGCATGGGTTAGTGTTAGTGTAGGGGTTAAAAATAGGGTACGGGTTAGAATAAGGTGTAGGGTTGGTGTTAGGGTTAGGTTTAAGTCTACAGTTAGGGTTAGCTAACGATTAGGTTTAGCGTACAGCTGAGGGTATGGAAAAGTGTTAGGGTCAGGGTACGTTTCAGGGCACTGGTTAGTGTTAGTGTACGGTTTAGGATTAGTGTATGGGTTAGGGTAAGATGTAGGGTTGGCGTTAGGGTTAGGTTTAGAGCTAGGTTTAGGGTTAGCGACCGGGTAATTTTTAGGTTACAGGGGAGGGTACGGAAATGTTTTAGGGTCAAAATACATATGCGGGAATGGGTTAGTGTTAGTTTAAGGTTTAAGATTAGTGTACGTGTTAGGGTAAGGTGTAGGGTTGGAGTTAGATTTAGCTTTAGGGCTAGGGTTAGGGTTAGCGAAATGTAAGGCTTAGGGTACAGGTGAGGGTACAGAAAAGTGTCACGGTCTGTGTACGTGTCAGGGCACGGATTAGTATTAGGGTACGGGTTAGGATTACAGTACGGATTAGGGTAAGGTGTAGGATTGGGGTTAGGGTTAGTGTTAGGGTTAGGGTTAGCGAATAGGTAATATTTAGGGTACAGGTAAGCATATGGAAACGAGTTAGGGTCAGGCTTGGTGTTAGGGCACAGGTTAGTGTTATTGTACGGATTAGGATTAGGGTATGGGTTAGGATTTTGTGTAGGGTTGTGGATAGTGTTAGGCTTAGACCTAGGGTAAGTGTTAGCGAACAGGTAAGGTTTACGGTACACAGGAGGGTACGGAAACGTGTTAGGGTCAAAGTACATGTGAGGGAATTGCTTAATTTTGGTGTATGGGTTAAGATCAGTGTATGGGTTAGGGTATGGTGTCAGGTTGGTGTTAGCGTTCTGTTTAGGGAAAGGGCTAGGTTTAGCGAACGGTAAGATTTAGGGTACTGGAGAGGATACGGAAAAGTGTTAGGGTCAGGGTACGTGTTAGGGCACGGGTTAGTGTTAGTGTACGGGTTAGGATTAGGGTATGGGTTAGGGAAAGGTGTAGGGTTGGGGTTATGTTTAGGTGTAGGGGTGGGGTTAGGGTTAGCGAATAGGTAACATTTAGGGTACAGGTGAGCTTATGGAAACAAGTTAGGGTCAGGGTTCATGTTAGGGCACAGGTTAGTGTTAGTGTATGGATTAGGGTACGGGTTAGGGTTAGGTGTAGGGTTGGGGTTAGGGTTAGGTTTAGACATAGGGTTAGGGTTAGCGAATGGTAAGATTTAGGGTACAGGAGTGGGTATGGAAAAGTGTTAGGGTCAGGGTACGTGTTAGGGCATGGATTAGTGTTAGTGTATGGGTAAGGATTAGGGTACGGGTTAGGGAAATGGGTAGGGTTGGTGTTATGGTTAGGGTTAGGCCTACAGTTAGAGTTAGCAAACGGGTAAGGTTTACGGTACACGGGAGGGTACGGAAATGTGTTACTGTCAAAGTACATGTGAGGGCATGGGTTCGTTTTTTTGTACGGGTTAAGTTTAGTGTACGGGTTAGGGTATGCTGTAAGGTTGGTGTTAGCGTTATGTTTAGGGCTAGGGTTAGGGTTAGTGAACGGTAAGATTTTGGGTACAGGAGAGGATACGGAAAAGTGTTCGGGTCAAGGTACGTGTTAGGACATGGGTTAGTGATAGTGTGTGGGTTGGGATTAGGGTACGGGTTAGGGTAAGTAGTAGGGTTGGCGTTAGGGTTAGGGCTAGGGCTAGGGCTAGGGTTAGGGTTAGCGAATGGGTAAGGTTTAGGGTACCGGTGAGGTTATGGAAAAGCGTTAGGGTCAGGGTACATGTCAGGGCATGGCTTAGTAGTAGTATACTGGTTAGGATTAGGGTACGGTTTAGGTAAGGTTTAGGGTTGGGCTTAGGGTTAGCTTTATGGCTAGGGTTAGGGTTAGCCAAATGTCAGGTTTAGGGTACAGGTGATGGTACAGAAAAGTGTTAGGGTTTGTGTATGTGTTAGGACACGTGTCAGTGTTAGTGTATGGCTTAGGATTAGCTTACGGGTTAGGGTAAGGTGTACGGTTGGGGTTTCGTCTAGGTTTAGGGTTAGGGTTAGCGAACGGTAAGGTTTAGGGTACAGGTGAGGTTACGGAAAAGTGTTAGGGTCAGGGTACGTGTTAGGGCAGGGGTTAGTGTGGGTTTACAGGTTAGGATTAGGGTACGGGTTAGGGTAATTGGTAGGGTTGGCGTTATGGTTAGTGTTAGGGGTAGGGTTAAGTTTAGTGAACGGGTAAGGTTTAGGTTACAGCTGACCATATGGAAATGTTTTATTGTCAAAGTACGTGTGTGGTATTGCGTTAGTGTTAGTGTATGGGTTAAGATTAGTGTATGTGTTAGGAGTAGGTTTGTAGTTAGGTTTAGGTTTGGGGCTACGGTTATGGTTAACAAATGGTAAAGTTTAGGGTTAGTGTTAGGGTTAGGGTTAGGGGTAGGGTTAGGGTAGGTGTTAGGGCACGAGTTAGTGTTAGTGTATGGGTTATGATTAGGGTATGGGTTAGGGTAAGGTGTAGGGTTGGGGTTAGGTTTAGGTTTAGGGCTAGTGTTAGGGTTAGCGAATAGGTAACATTAGAGTACAGGTGAGCGTATGGAAATGAGTTAGGGTCAGGGTTCGTGTTAGGGCACAGGTTAGTGTTAGTTTAAGGATTAGGATTAGTGTACATGTTAGAGTTAGGTGTAGGGTTGGGCTTGGGTTTAGGGTTAGGTTTAGACCTAGGGTTAGGGTTAGTGAATGGTAAGATTTAGGGTTCAGGCGTGGGTATGGAAAAGTGTAAGGGTCAGGGTAAATGTTAGGGCACGGATTAGTGTTAGTGTACGGGTTAGAATTAGGGTAAGGGTTAGGCTAATGGATAGGTTTGGCGTTATGTTTAGTGTTAGGGCTAGGGTTAGGGTGAGCGAACGAGTAAGGTTTAGGTTACAGGTGAGGGTAAGGAAATGTTTTAGTGTCAAAGTAAGTGTGAGGGAATGGGTTAGTGTTAGTGTATGCATTAAGATTAGTGTACATGTTAGGGTAAGGTGTAGGGTTGTAGTTAGATTTAGCTTTAGGGCTAGGGTTAGGGTTAGCAAACGGTAAGATTTAGGGTACAGGAGAGAGTAGGGTAAAGAGTTAGAGGCAGGGTACGTGTCAGGGCATGGAGTAGTGTTTGTGTACGGGATAGGATTAGGGTACGGTTTATGGTAAGGTGTTGGGTTGGTGTTAGGGCTTGGTTTAGGGGTATGTTTCGGGTTTGTGAACGGTAAAGTTTAGGGTACAGGTGAGGGTACAGAAAAGTGTTAGGCTCAGGTTACGTTTCAGGGCACGGATTAGTATTAGTGTACTGGTTAGGATTACGGTATGGGTTAGGGTAATGGGTAGGCTTGGGCTTAGGGTTAGGTTTAGGGCTATGGTTAGGGTTAGCGAAATGTAAGGTTTAGGTTACAGGTGATGGTCCAGAAACGTGTTAGGATCAGGGTACATGTTAGGGCACGGATTAGTGTTAGGGTACTGGTTAGGATTGGGTACACTTTAGGGAAAGATTTAGGGATGGGGTAAGGTTTACGTTTAGGTCTAGGGTTAAGGATAGCAAACGGTATGGTTTAGGGTACAGGTGAGTGTACAGAAAAGTGTTACGGTCAGGGTACCTGTTAGGGCACATGTAGTGTTAGTGTATGGGTTAGGATTAGGGTACGGGTTAGGGTAATGTGTAGGGTTGAGGTTAGGGTTATGTTTAGGGCTAGGGTTAGGGTTAGCGAACAGGTAAGTTTTATGGTACATGAGTGTACGGAAACGTGTTAGTGTCAAAGTACGTGTGAGGGCGTTGCATAATTTTGGTGTACGGGTTAAGATTAGTGTACGGGTTAGGGTATGGTGTAGGGTTGGTGTTAGCATTATGTTTAGGGCTAAGGTTACGGTTAGCGAACCAGTAAGGTTTAGGGTACAGGTGAGGGTACGGAAAACTTTTAGGGTCAGGGTATATGTTAGGACACCTGTTAGTGTTAGTGTACGTGTCAGGATTAGCGTAGAGTTTAGGGTAAGGTGTGGGGTTGTGGTTAGGGTTAGGTTTAGGGCTAGGCTTAGGGTTGGCGAACGGGTAAGTTTTAGGGTACAGTTGAGGGTACGGAAAAGCGTTTGGGTCAGGTTATGTGTTAGGAAACGTGTTAGTGTTAATGTGTGGTTAGGATTAGGGTATGGGTTAGGGTAATGGTTAGGGTTGGCGTTAGGGTTAGGGATAGGCTTAGCGAACAGTTAAGGCTTATGGTACATGTGAGTGTATGGAGACGTGTTAGTGTCAAATTACGTGTGAGGGCATGGGTTAGTGTTAGTGTAGGGGTTAAAAATAGGGTACGGGTTAGAATAAGGTGTAGGGTTGGTGTTAGGGCTAGGTTTAAGTCTACAGTTAGGGTTAGCTAACGATTAGGTTTAGCGTACAGCTGAGGGTATGGAAAAGTGTTAGGGTCAGGGTACGTTTCAGGGCACTGGTTAGTGTTAGTGTACAGTTTAGGATTAGTGTATGGGTTAGGGTAAGATGTAGGGTTGGCGTTAGGGTTAGGTTTAGAGCTAGGGTTAGGGTTAGCGACCGGGTAATTTTTAGGTTACAGGGGAGGGTACGGAAATGTTTTAGGGTCAAAATACATATGCGGGAATGGGTTAGTGTTAGTTTAAGGTTTAAGATTAGTGTACGTGTTAGGGTAAGGTGTAGGGTTGGAGTTAGATTTAGCTTTAGGGCTAGGGTTAGGGTTAGCGAAATGTAAGGCTTAGGGTACAGGTGAGGGTACAGAAAAGTGTCACGGTCTGTGTACGTGTCAGGGCACGGATTAGTATTAGGGTACGGGTTAGGATTACAGTACGGGTCAGGGTAAGGTGTAGGATTGGGGTTAGGGTTAGTGTTAGGGTTAGGGTTAGTGAATAGGTAATATTTAGGGTACAGGTAAGCATATGGAAACGAGTTAGGGTCAGGCTTGGTGTTAGGGCACAGGTTAGTGTTATTGTACGGATTAGGATTAGGGTATGGGTTAGGATTTTGTGTAGGGTTGTGGATAGTGTTAGGCTTAGACCTAGGGTAAGTGTTAGCGAACAGGTAAGGTTTACGGTACACAGGAGGGTACGGAAACGTGTTAGTGTCAAAGTACATGTGAGGGAATTGCTTAATTTTGGTGTATGGGTTAAGATCAGTGTATGGGTTAGGGTATGGTGTCAGGTTGGTGTTAGCGTTCTGTTTAGGGAAAGGGCTAGGTTTAGCGAACGGTAAGATTTAGGGTACTGGAGAGGATACGGAAAAGTGTTAGGGTCAGGGTACGTGTTAGGGCACGGGTTAGTGTTAGTGTACGGGTTAGGATTAGGGTATGGGTTAGGGAAAGGTGTAGGGTTGGGGTTATGTTTAGGTGTAGGGGTGGGGTTAGGGTTAGCGAATAGGTAACATTTAGGGTACAGGTGAGCTTATGGAAACAAGTTAGGGTCAGGGTTCATGTTAGGGCACAGGTTAGTGTTAGTGTATGGATTAGGGTACGGGTTAGGGTTAGGTGTAGGGTTGGGGTTAGGGTTAGGTTTAGACATAGGGTTAGGGTTAGCGAATGGTAAGATTTAGGGTACAGGAGTGGGTATGGAAAAGTGTTAGGGTCAGGGTACGTGTTAGGGCATGGATTAGTGTTAGTGTATGGGTAAGGATTAGGGTACGGGTTAGGGAAATGGGTAGGGTTGGTGTTATGGTTAGGGTTAGGCCTACAGTTAGAGTTAGCAAACGGGTAAGGTTTACGGTACACGGGAGGGTACGGAAATGTGTTAGTGTCAAAGTACATGTGAGGGCATGGGTTCGTTTTTTTGTACGGGTTAAGTTTAGTGTACGGGTTAGGGTATGCTGTAAGGTTGGTGTTAGCGTTATGTTTAGGGCTAGGGTTAGGGTTAGTGAACGGTAAGATTTTGGGTACAGGAGAGGATACGGAAAAGTGTTCGGGTCAAGGTACGTGTTAGGACATGGGTTAGTGATAGTGTGTGGGTTGGGATTAGGGTACGGGTTAGGGTAAGTAGTAGGGTTGGCGTTAGGGTTAGGGCTAGGGCTAGGGCTAGGGTTAGGGTTAGCGAATGGGTAAGGTTTAGGGTACCGGTGAGGTTATGGAAAAGCGTTAGGGTCAGGGTACATGTCAGGGCATGGCTTAGTAGTAGTATACTGGTTAGGATTAGGGTACGGTTTAGGTAAGGTTTAGGGTTGGGCTTAGGGTTAGCTTTATGGCTAGGGTTAGGGTTAGCCAAATGTCAGGTTTAGGGTACAGGTGATGGTACAGAAAAGTGTTAGGGTTTGTGTATGTGTTAGGACACGTGTCAGTGTTAGTGTATGGCTTAGGATTAGCTTACGGGTTAGGGTAAGGTGTACGGTTGGGGTTTCGTCTAGGTTTAGGGTTAGGGTTAGCGAACGGTAAGGTTTAGGGTACAGGTGAGGTTACGGAAAAGTGTTAGGGTCAGGGTACGTGTTAGGGCAGGGGTTAGTGTGGGTTTACAGGTTAGGATTAGGGTACGGGTTAGGGTAATTGGTAGGGTTGGCGTTATGGTTAGTGTTAGGGGTAGGGTTAAGTTTAGTGAACGGGTAAGGTTTAGGTTACAGCTGACCATATGGAAATGTTTTATTGTCCAAGTACGTGTGTGGTATTGCGTTAGTGTTAGTGTATGGGTTAAGATTAGTGTATGTGTTAGGAGTAGGTTTGTAGTTAGGTTTAGGTTTGGGGCTACGGTTATGGTTAACAAATGGTAAAGTTTAGGGTTAGTGTTAGGGTTAGGGTTAGGGGTAGGGTTAGGGTAGGTGTTAGGGCACGAGTTAGTGTTAGTGTATGGGTTATGATTAGGGTATGGGTTAGGGTAAGGTGTAGGGTTGGGGTTAGGTTTAGGTTTAGGGCTAGTGTTAGGGTTAGCGAATAGGTAACATTAGAGTACAGGTGAGCGTATGGAAATGAGTTAGGGTCAGGGTTCGTGTTAGGGCACAGGTTAGTGTTAGTTTAAGGATTAGGATTAGTGTACATGTTAGAGTTAGGTGTAGGGTTGGGCTTGGGTTTAGGGTTAGGTTTAGACCTAGGGTTAGGGTTAGTGAATGGTAAGATTTAGGGTTCAGGCGTGGGTATGGAAAAGTGTAAGGGTCAGGGTAAATGTTAGGGCACGGATTAGTGTTAGTGTACAGGTTAGAATTAGGGTAAGGGTTAGGCTAATGGATAGGTTTGGCGTTATGTTTAGTGTTAGGGCTAGGGTTAGGGTGAGCGAACGAGTAAGGTTTAGGTTACAGGTGAGGGTAAGGAAATGTTTTAGTGTCAAAGTAAGTGTGAGGGAATGGGTTAGTGTTAGTGTATGCATTAAGATTAGTGTACATGTTAGGGTAAGGTGTAGGGTTGTAGTTAGATTTAGCTTTAGGGCTAGGGTTAGGGTTAGCAAACGGTAAGATTTAGGGTACAGGAGAGAGTAGGGTAAAGAGTTAGAGGCAGGGTACGTGTCAGGGCATGGAGTAGTGTTTGTGTACGGGATAGGATTAGGGTACGGTTTATGGTAAGGTGTTGGGTTGGTGTTAGGGCTTGGTTTAGGGGTATGTTTCGGGTTTGTGAACGGTAAAGTTTAGGGTACAGGTGAGGGTACAGAAAAGTGTTAGGCTCAGGTTACGTTTCAGGGCACGGATTAGTATTAGTGTACTGGTTAGGATTACGGTATGGGTTAGGGTAATGGGTAGGGTTGGGTTTAGGGTTAGGTTTAGGGCTATGGTTAGGGTTAGCGAAATGTAAGGTTTAGGTTACAGGTGATGGTCCAGAAACGTGTTAGGATCAGGGTACATGTTAGGGCACGGATTAGTGTTAGGGTACTGGTTAGGATTGGGTACACTTTAGGGAAAGATTTAGGGATGGGGTAAGGTTTACGTTTAGGTCTAGGGTTAAGGATAGCAAACGGTATGGTTTAGGGTACAGGTGAGTGTACAGAAAAGTGTTACGGTCAGGGTACCTGTTAGGGCACATGTAGTGTTAGTGTATGGGTTAGGATTAGGGTACGGGTTAGGGTAATGTGTAGGGTTGAGGTTAGGGTTAAGTTTAGGGCTAGGGTTAGGGTTAGCGAACAGGTAAGTTTTATGGTACATGAGTGTACGGAAACGTGTTAGTGTCAAAGTACGTGTGAGGGCGTTGCATAATTTTGGTGTACGGGTTAAGATTAGTGTACGGGTTAGGGTATGGTGTAGGGTTGGTGTTAGCATTATGTTTAGGGCTAAGGTTACGGTTAGCGAACCAGTAAGGTTTAGGGTACAGGTGAGGGTACGGAAAACTTTTAGGGTCAGGGTATATGTTAGGACACCTGTTAGTGTTAGTGTACGTGTCAGGATTAGCGTAGAGTTTAGGGTAAGGTGTGGGGTTGTGGTTAGGGTTAGGTTTAGGGCTAGGCTTAGGGTTGGCGAACGGGTAAGTTTTAGGGTACAGTTGAGGGTACGGAAAAGCGTTTGGGTCAGGTTATGTGTTAGGAAACGTGTTAGTGTTAATGTGTGGTTAGGATTAGGGTATGGGTTAGGGTAATGGTTAGGGTTGGCGTTAGGGTTAGGGATAGGCTTAGCGAACAGTTAAGGCTTATGGTACATGTGAGTGTATGGAGACGTGTTAGTGTCAAATTACGTGTGAGGGCATGGGTTAGTGTTAGTGTAGGGGTTAAAAATAGGGTACGGGTTAGAATAAGGTGTAGGGTTGGTGTTAGGGCTAGGTTTAAGTCTACAGTTAGGGTTAGCTAACGATTAGGTTTAGCGTACAGCTGAGGGTATGGAAAAGTGTTAGGGTCAGGGTACGTTTCAGGGCACTGGTTAGTGTTAGTGTACAGTTTAGGATTAGTGTATGGGTTAGGGTAAGATGTAGGGTTGGCGTTAGGGTTAGGTTTAGAGCTAGGGTTAGGGTTAGCGACCGGGTAATTTTTAGGTTACAGGGGAGGGTACGGAAATGTTTTAGGGTCAAAATACATATGCGGGAATGGGTTAGTGTTAGTTTAAGGTTTAAGATTAGTGTACGTGTTAGGGTAAGGTGTAGGGTTGGAGTTAGATTTAGCTTTAGGGCTAGGGTTAGGGTTAGCGAAATGTAAGGCTTAGGGTACAGGTGAGGGTACAGAAAAGTGTCACGGTCTGTGTACGTGTCAGGGCACGGATTAGTATTAGGGTACGGGTTAGGATTACAGTACGGGTCAGGGTAAGGTGTAGGATTGGGGTTAGGGTTAGTGTTAGGGTTAGGGTTAGCGAATAGGTAATATTTAGGGTACAGGTAAGCATATGGAAACGAGTTAGGGTCAGGCTTGGTGTTAGGGCACAGGTTAGTGTTATTGTACGGATTAGGATTAGGGTATGGGTTAGGATTTTGTGTAGGGTTGTGGATAGTGTTAGGCTTAGACCTAGGGTAAGTGTTAGCGAACAGGTAAGGTTTACGGTACACAGGAGGGTACGGAAACGTGTTAGTGTCAAAGTACATGTGAGGGAATTGCTTAATTTTGGTGTATGGGTTAAGATCAGTGTATGGGTTAGGGTATGGTGTCAGGTTGGTGTTAGCGTTCTGTTTAGGGAAAGGGCTAGGTTTAGCGAACGGTAAGATTTAGGGTACTGGAGAGGATACGGAAAAGTGTTAGGGTCAGGGTACGTGTTAGGGCACGGGTTAGTGTTAGTGTACGGGTTAGGATTAGGGTATGGGTTAGGGAAAGGTGTAGGGTTGGGGTTATGTTTAGGTGTAGGGGTGGGGTTAGGGTTAGCGAATAGGTAACATTTAGGGTACAGGTGAGCTTATGGAAACAAGTTAGGGTCAGGGTTCATGTTAGGGCACAGGTTAGTGTTAGTGTATGGATTAGGGTACGGGTTAGGGTTAGGTGTAGGGTTGGGGTTAGGGTTAGGTTTAGACATAGGGTTAGGGTTAGCGAATGGTAAGATTTAGGGTACAGGAGTGGGTATGGAAAAGTGTTAGGGTCAGGGTACGTGTTAGGGCATGGATTAGTGTTAGTGTATGGGTAAGGATTAGGGTACGGGTTAGGGAAATGGGTAGGGTTGGTGTTATGGTTAGGGTTAGGCCTACAGTTAGAGTTAGCAAACGGGTAAGGTTTACGGTACACGGGAGGGTACGGAAATGTGTTAGTGTCAAAGTACATGTGAGGGCATGGGTTCGTTTTTTTGTACGGGTTAAGTTTAGTGTACGGGTTAGGGTATGCTGTAAGGTTGGTGTTAGCGTTATGTTTAGGGCTAGGGTTAGGGTTAGTGAACGGTAAGATTTTGGGTACAGGAGAGGATACGGAAAAGTGTTCGGGTCAAGGTACGTGTTAGGACATGGGTTAGTGATAGTGTGTGGGTTGGGATTAGGGTACGGGTTAGGGTAAGTAGTAGGGTTGGCGTTAGGGTTAGGGCTAGGGCTAGGGCTAGGGTTAGGGTTAGCGAATGGGTAAGGTTTAGGGTACCGGTGAGGTTATGGAAAAGCGTTAGGGTCAGGGTACATGTCAGGGCATGGCTTAGTAGTAGTATACTGGTTAGGATTAGGGTACGGTTTAGGTAAGGTTTAGGGTTGGGCTTAGGGTTAGCTTTATGGCTAGGGTTAGGGTTAGCCAAATGTCAGGTTTAGGGTACAGGTGATGGTACAGAAAAGTGTTAGGGTTTGTGTATGTGTTAGGACACGTGTCAGTGTTAGTGTATGGCTTAGGATTAGCTTACGGGTTAGGGTAAGGTGTACGGTTGGGGTTTCGTCTAGGTTTAGGGTTAGGGTTAGCGAACGGTAAGGTTTAGGGTACAGGTGAGGTTACGGAAAAGTGTTAGGGTCAGGGTACGTGTTAGGGCAGGGGTTAGTGTGGGTTTACAGGTTAGGATTAGGGTACGGGTTAGGGTAATTGGTAGGGTTGGCGTTATGGTTAGTGTTAGGGGTAGGGTTAAGTTTAGTGAACGGGTAAGGTTTAGGTTACAGCTGACCATATGGAAATGTTTTATTGTCCAAGTACGTGTGTGGTATTGCGTTAGTGTTAGTGTATGGGTTAAGATTAGTGTATGTGTTAGGAGTAGGTTTGTAGTTAGGTTTAGGTTTGGGGCTACGGTTATGGTTAACAAATGGTAAAGTTTAGGGTTAGTGTTAGGGTTAGGGTTAGGGGTAGGGTTAGGGTAGGTGTTAGGGCACGAGTTAGTGTTAGTGTATGGGTTATGATTAGGGTATGGGTTAGGGTAAGGTGTAGGGTTGGGGTTAGGTTTAGGTTTAGGGCTAGTGTTAGGGTTAGCGAATAGGTAACATTAGAGTACAGGTGAGCGTATGGAAATGAGTTAGGGTCAGGGTTCGTGTTAGGGCACAGGTTAGTGTTAGTTTAAGGATTAGGATTAGTGTACATGTTAGAGTTAGGTGTAGGGTTGGGCTTGGGTTTAGGGTTAGGTTTAGACCTAGGGTTAGGGTTAGTGAATGGTAAGATTTAGGGTTCAGGCGTGGGTATGGAAAAGTGTAAGGGTCAGGGTAAATGTTAGGGCACGGATTAGTGTTAGTGTACAGGTTAGAATTAGGGTAAGGGTTAGGCTAATGGATAGGTTTGGCGTTATGTTTAGTGTTAGGGCTAGGGTTAGGGTGAGCGAACGAGTAAGGTTTAGGTTACAGGTGAGGGTAAGGAAATGTTTTAGTGTCAAAGTAAGTGTGAGGGAATGGGTTAGTGTTAGTGTATGCATTAAGATTAGTGTACATGTTAGGGTAAGGTGTAGGGTTGTAGTTAGATTTAGCTTTAGGGCTAGGGTTAGGGTTAGCAAACGGTAAGATTTAGGGTACAGGAGAGAGTAGGGTAAAGAGTTAGAGGCAGGGTACGTGTCAGGGCATGGAGTAGTGTTTGTGTACGGGATAGGATTAGGGTACGGTTTATGGTAAGGTGTTGGGTTGGTGTTAGGGCTTGGTTTAGGGGTATGTTTCGGGTTTGTGAACGGTAAAGTTTAGGGTACAGGTGAGGGTACAGAAAAGTGTTAGGCTCAGGTTACGTTTCAGGGCACGGATTAGTATTAGTGTACTGGTTAGGATTACGGTATGGGTTAGGGTAATGGGTAGGGTTGGGTTTAGGGTTAGGTTTAGGGCTATGGTTAGGGTTAGCGAAATGTAAGGTTTAGGTTACAGGTGATGGTCCAGAAACGTGTTAGGATCAGGGTACATGTTAGGGCACGGATTAGTGTTAGGGTACTGGTTAGGATTGGGTACACTTTAGGGAAAGATTTAGGGATGGGGTAAGGTTTACGTTTAGGTCTAGGGTTAAGGATAGCAAACGGTATGGTTTAGGGTACAGGTGAGTGTACAGAAAAGTGTTACGGTCAGGGTACCTGTTAGGGCACATGTAGTGTTAGTGTATGGGTTAGGATTAGGGTACGGGTTAGGGTAATGTGTAGGGTTGAGGTTAGGGTTAAGTTTAGGGCTAGGGTTAGGGTTAGCGAACAGGTAAGTTTTATGGTACATGAGTGTACGGAAACGTGTTAGTGTCAAAGTACGTGTGAGGGCGTTGCATAATTTTGGTGTACGGGTTAAGATTAGTGTACGGGTTAGGGTATGGTGTAGGGTTGGTGTTAGCATTATGTTTAGGGCTAAGGTTACGGTTAGCGAACCAGTAAGGTTTAGGGTACAGGTGAGGGTACGGAAAACTTTTAGGGTCAGGGTATATGTTAGGACACCTGTTAGTGTTAGTGTACGTGTCAGGATTAGCGTAGAGTTTAGGGTAAGGTGTGGGGTTGTGGTTAGGGTTAGGTTTAGGGCTAGGCTTAGGGTTGGCGAACGGGTAAGTTTTAGGGTACAGTTGAGGGTACGGAAAAGCGTTTGGGTCAGGTTATGTGTTAGGAAACGTGTTAGTGTTAATGTGTGGTTAGGATTAGGGTATGGGTTAGGGTAATGGTTAGGGTTGGCGTTAGGGTTAGGGATAGGCTTAGCGAACAGTTAAGGCTTATGGTACATGTGAGTGTATGGAGACGTGTTAGTGTCAAATTACGTGTGAGGGCATGGGTTAGTGTTAGTGTAGGGGTTAAAAATAGGGTACGGGTTAGAATAAGGTGTAGGGTTGGTGTTAGGGCTAGGTTTAAGTCTACAGTTAGGGTTAGCTAACGATTAGGTTTAGCGTACAGCTGAGGGTATGGAAAAGTGTTAGGGTCAGGGTACGTTTCAGGGCACTGGTTAGTGTTAGTGTACAGTTTAGGATTAGTGTATGGGTTAGGGTAAGATGTAGGGTTGGCGTTAGGGTTAGGTTTAGAGCTAGGGTTAGGGTTAGCGACCGGGTAATTTTTAGGTTACAGGGGAGGGTACGGAAATGTTTTAGGGTCAAAATACATATGCGGGAATGGGTTAGTGTTAGTTTAAGGTTTAAGATTAGTGTACGTGTTAGGGTAAGGTGTAGGGTTGGAGTTAGATTTAGCTTTAGGGCTAGGGTTAGGGTTAGCGAAATGTAAGGCTTAGGGTACAGGTGAGGGTACAGAAAAGTGTCACGGTCTGTGTACGTGTCAGGGCACGGATTAGTATTAGGGTACGGGTTAGGATTACAGTACGGGTCAGGGTAAGGTGTAGGATTGGGGTTAGGGTTAGTGTTAGGGTTAGGGTTAGCGAATAGGTAATATTTAGGGTACAGGTAAGCATATGGAAACGAGTTAGGGTCAGGCTTGGTGTTAGGGCACAGGTTAGTGTTATTGTACGGATTAGGATTAGGGTATGGGTTAGGATTTTGTGTAGGGTTGTGGATAGTGTTAGGCTTAGACCTAGGGTAAGTGTTAGCGAACAGGTAAGGTTTACGGTACACAGGAGGGTACGGAAACGTGTTAGTGTCAAAGTACATGTGAGGGAATTGCTTAATTTTGGTGTATGGGTTAAGATCAGTGTATGGGTTAGGGTATGGTGTCAGGTTGGTGTTAGCGTTCTGTTTAGGGAAAGGGCTAGGTTTAGCGAACGGTAAGATTTAGGGTACTGGAGAGGATACGGAAAAGTGTTAGGGTCAGGGTACGTGTTAGGGCACGGGTTAGTGTTAGTGTACGGGTTAGGATTAGGGTATGGGTTAGGGAAAGGTGTAGGGTTGGGGTTATGTTTAGGTGTAGGGGTGGGGTTAGGGTTAGCGAATAGGTAACATTTAGGGTACAGGTGAGCTTATGGAAACAAGTTAGGGTCAGGGTTCATGTTAGGGCACAGGTTAGTGTTAGTGTATGGATTAGGGTACGGGTTAGGGTTAGGTGTAGGGTTGGGGTTAGGGTTAGGTTTAGACATAGGGTTAGGGTTAGCGAATGGTAAGATTTAGGGTACAGGAGTGGGTATGGAAAAGTGTTAGGGTCAGGGTACGTGTTAGGGCATGGATTAGTGTTAGTGTATGGGTAAGGATTAGGGTACGGGTTAGGGAAATGGGTAGGGTTGGTGTTATGGTTAGGGTTAGGCCTACAGTTAGAGTTAGCAAACGGGTAAGGTTTACGGTACACGGGAGGGTACGGAAATGTGTTAGTGTCAAAGTACATGTGAGGGCATGGGTTCGTTTTTTTGTACGGGTTAAGTTTAGTGTACGGGTTAGGGTATGCTGTAAGGTTGGTGTTAGCGTTATGTTTAGGGCTAGGGTTAGGGTTAGTGAACGGTAAGATTTTGGGTACAGGAGAGGATACGGAAAAGTGTTCGGGTCAAGGTACGTGTTAGGACATGGGTTAGTGATAGTGTATGGGTTGGGATTAGGGTACGGGTTAGGGTAAGTAGTAGGGTTGGCGTTAGGGTTAGGGCTAGGGCTAGGGTTAGGGTTAGCGAATGGGTAAGGTTTAGGGTACCGGTGAGGTTATGGAAAAGCGTTAGGGTCAGGGTACATGTCAGGGCATGGCTTAGTAGTAGTATACTGGTTAGGATTAGGGTACGGTTTAGGTAAGGTTTAGGGTTGGGCTTAGGGTTAGCTTTATGGCTAGGGTTAGGGTTAGCCAAATGTCAGGTTTAGGGTACAGGTGATGGTACAGAAAAGTGTTAGGGTTTGTGTATGTGTTAGGACACGTGTCAGTGTTAGTGTATGGCTTAGGATTAGCTTACGGGTTAGGGTAAGGTGTACGGTTGGGGTTTCGTCTAGGTTTAGGGTTAGGGTTAGTGAACGGTAAGGTTTAGGGTACAGGTGAGGTTACGGAATAGTGTTAGGTTCAGGGTACGTGTTAGGGCAGGGGTTAGTGTGGGTTTACAGGTTAGGATTAGGGTACGGGTTAGGGTAATTGGTAGGGTTGGCGTTATGGTTAGTGTTAGGGGTAGGGTTAAGTTTAGTGAACGGGTAAGGTTTAGGTTACAGCTGACCATATGGAAATGTTTTATTGTCAAAGTACGTGTGTGGTATTGCGTTAGTGTTAGTGTATGGGTTAAGATTAGTGTATGTGTTAGGAGTAGGTTTGTAGTTAGGTTTAGGTTTGGGGCTACGGTTATGGTTAACAAATGGTAAAGTTTAGGGTTAGTGTTAGGGTTAGGGTTAGGGGTAGGGTTAGGGTAGGTGTTAGGGCACGAGTTAGTGTTAGTGTATGGGTTATGATTAGGGTATGGGTTAGGGTAAGGTGTAGGGTTGGGGTTAGGTTTAGGTTTAGGGCTAGTGTTAGGGTTAGCGAATAGGTAACATTAGAGTACAGGTGAGCGTATGGAAATGAGTTAGGGTCAGGGTTCGTGTTAGGGCACAGGTTAGTGTTAGTTTAAGGATTAGGATTAGTGTACATGTTAGAGTTAGGTGTAGGGTTGGGCTTGGGTTTAGGGTTAGGTTTAGACCTAGGGTTAGGGTTAGTGAATGGTAAGATTTAGGGTTCAGGCGTGGGTATGGAAAAGTGTAAGGGTCAGGGTAAATGTTAGGGCACGGATTAGTGTTAGTGTACGGGTTAGAATTAGGGTACGGGTTAGGCTAATGGATAGGGTTGGCGTTATGTTTAGTGTTAGGGCTAGGGTTAGGGTGAGCGAACGAGTAAGGTTTAGGTTACAGGTGAGGGTAAGGAAATGTTTTAGTGTCAAAGTAAGTGTGAGGGAATGGGTTAGTGTTAGTGTATGCATTAAGATTAGTGTACATGTTAGGGTAAGGTGTAGGGTTGTAGTTAGATTTAGCTTTAGGGCTAGGGTTAGGGTTAGCAAACGGTAAGATTTAGGGTACAGGAGAGAGTAGGGTAAAGAGTTAGAGGCAGGGTACGTGTCAGGGCATGGATTAGTGTTTGTGTACGGGATAGGATTAGGGTACGGTTTATGGTAAGGTGTTGGGTTGGTGTTAGGGCTTGGTTTAGGGGTATGTTTCGGGTTTGTGAACGGTAAAGTTTAGGGTACAGGTGAGGGTACAGAAAAGTGTTAGGCTCAGGTTACGTTTCAGGGCACGGATTAGTATTAGTGTACTGGTTAGGATTACGGTATGGGTTAGGGTAATGGGTAGGGTTGGGTTTAGGGTTAGGTTTAGGGCTATGGTTAGGGTTAGCGAAATGTAAGGTTTAGGTTACAGGTGATGGTCCAGAAACGTGTTAGGATCAGGGTACATGTTAGGGCACGGATTAGTGTTAGGGTACTGGTTAGGATTGGGTACGCGTTAGGGAAAGGTTTAGGGATGGGGTAAGGTTTACGTTTAGGTCTAGGGTTAAGGATAGCACACGGTATGGTTTAGGGTACAGGTGAGTGTACAGAAAAGTGTTACGGTCAGGGTACCTGTTAGGGCACGTGTAGTGCTAGTGTATGGGTTAGGATTAGGGTACGGGTTAGGGAAATGTGTAGGGTTGAGGTTAGGGTTAAGTTTAGGGCTAGGGTTAGGGTTAGCGAACAGGTAAGTTTTATGGTACATGAGTGTACGGAAACGTGTTAGTGTCAAAGTACGTGTGAGGGCATTGCATAATTTTGGTGTACGGGTTAAGATTAGTGTACGGGTTAGGGTATGGTGTAGGGTTGGTGTTAGCATTATGTTTAGGGCTAAGGTTACGGTTAGCGAACCAGTAAGGTTTAGGGTACAGGTGAGGGTACGGAAAACTTTTAGGGTCAGGGTATATGTTAGGACACCTGTTAGTGTTAGTGTACGTGTCAGGATTAGCGTAGAGTTTAGGGTAAGGTGTGGGGTTGTGGTTAGGGTTAGGTTTAGGGCTAGGCTTAGGGTTGGCGAACGGGTAAGTTTTAGGGTACAGTTGAGGGTACGGAAAAGCGTTTGGGTCAGGTTATGTGTTAGGAAACGTGGTAGTGTTAATGTGTGGTTAGGATTAGGGTATGGGTTAGGGTAATGGTTAGGGTTGGCGTTAGGGTTAGGGATAGGCTTAGCGAACAGTTAAGGCTTATGGTACATGTGAGTGTATGGAGACGTGTTAGTGTCAAATTACGTGTGAGGGCATGGGTTAGTGTTAGTGTAGGGGTTAAAAATAGGGTACGGGTTAGAATAAGGTGTAGGGTTGGTGTTAGGGTTAGGTTTAAGTCTACAGTTAGGGTTAGCTAACGATTAGGTTTAGCGTACAGCTGAGGGTATGGAAAAGTGTTAGGGTCAGGGTACGTTTCAGGGCACTGGTTAGTGTTAGTGTACGGTTTAGGATTAGTGTATGGGTTAGGGTAAGATGTAGGGTTGGCGTTAGGGTTAGGTTTAGAGCTAGGGTTAGGGTTAGCGACCGGGTAATTTTTAGGTTACAGGGGAGGGTACGGAAATGTTTTAGGGTCAAAATACATATGCGGGAATGGGTTAGTGTTAGTTTAAGGTTTAAGATTAGTGTACGTGTTAGGGTAAGGTGTAGGGTTGGAGTTAGATTTAGCTTTAGGGCTAGGGTTAGGGTTAGCGAAATGTAAGGCTTAGGGTACAGGTGAGGGTACAGAAAAGTGTCACGGTCTGTGTACGTGTCAGGGCACGGATTAGTATTAGGGTACGGGTTAGGATTACAGTACGGGTCAGGGTAAGGTGTAGGATTGGGGTTAGGGTTAGTGTTAGGGTTAGGGTTAGCGAATAGGTAATATTTAGGGTACAGGTAAGCATATGGAAACGAGTTAGGGTCAGGCTTGGTGTTAGGGCACAGGTTAGTGTTATTGTACGGATTAGGATTAGGGTATGGGTTAGGATTTTGTGTAGGGTTGTGGATAGTGTTAGGCTTAGACCTAGGGTAAGTGTTAGCGAACAGGTAAGGTTTACGGTACACAGGAGGGTACGGAAACGTGTTAGGGTCAAAGTACATGTGAGGGAATTGCTTAATTTTGGTGTATGGGTTAAGATCAGTGTATGGGTTAGGGTATGGTGTCAGGTTGGTGTTAGCGTTCTGTTTAGGGAAAGGGCTAGGTTTAGCGAACGGTAAGATTTAGGGTACTGGAGAGGATACGGAAAAGTGTTAGGGTCAGGGTACGTGTTAGGGCACGGGTTAGTGTTAGTGTACGGGTTAGGATTAGGGTATGGGTTAGGGAAAGGTGTAGGGTTGGGGTTATGTTTAGGTGTAGGGGTGGGGTTAGGGTTAGCGAATAGGTAACATTTAGGGTACAGGTGAGCTTATGGAAACAAGTTAGGGTCAGGGTTCATGTTAGGGCACAGGTTAGTGTTAGTGTATGGATTAGGGTACGGGTTAGGGTTAGGTGTAGGGTTGGGGTTAGGGTTAGGTTTAGACATAGGGTTAGGGTTAGCGAATGGTAAGATTTAGGGTACAGGAGTGGGTATGGAAAAGTGTTAGGGTCAGGGTACGTGTTAGGGCATGGATTAGTGTTAGTGTATGGGTAAGGATTAGGGTACGGGTTAGGGAAATGGGTAGGGTTGGTGTTATGGTTAGGGTTAGGCCTACAGTTAGAGTTAGCAAACGGGTAAGGTTTACGGTACACGGGAGGGTACGGAAATGTGTTAGTGTCAAAGTACATGTGAGGGCATGGGTTCGTTTTTTTGTACGGGTTAAGTTTAGTGTACGGGTTAGGGTATGCTGTAAGGTTGGTGTTAGCGTTATGTTTAGGGCTAGGGTTAGGGTTAGTGAACGGTAAGATTTTGGGTACAGGAGAGGATACGGAAAAGTGTTCGGGTCAAGGTACGTGTTAGGACATGGGTTAGTGATAGTGTATGGGTTGGGATTAGGGTACGGGTTAGGGTAAGTAGTAGGGTTGGCGTTAGGGTTAGGGCTAGGGCTAGGGTTAGGGTTAGCGAATGGGTAAGGTTTAGGGTACCGGTGAGGTTATGGAAAAGCGTTAGGGTCAGGGTACATGTCAGGGCATGGCTTAGTAGTAGTATACTGGTTAGGATTAGGGTACGGTTTAGGTAAGGTTTAGGGTTGGGCTTAGGGTTAGCTTTATGGCTAGGGTTAGGGTTAGCCAAATGTCAGGTTTAGGGTACAGGTGATGGTACAGAAAAGTGTTAGGCTTTGTGTATGTGTTAGGACACGTGTCAGTGTTAGTGTATGGCTTAGGATTAGCTTACGGGTTAGGGTAAGGTGTACGGTTGGGGTTTCGTCTAGGTTTAGGTTTAGGGTTAGTGAACGGTAAGGTTCAGGGTACAGGTGAGGTTACGGAATAGTGTTAGGTTCAGGGTACGTGTTAGGGCAGGGGTTAGTGTGGGTTTACAGGTTAGGATTAGGGTACGGGTTAGGGTAATTGGTAGGGTTGGCGTTATGGTTAGTGTTAGGGGTAGGGTTAAGTTTAGTGAACGGGTAAGGTTTAGGTTACAGCTGACCATATGGAAATGTTTTATTGTCAAAGTACGTGTGTGGTATTGCGTTAGTGTTAGTGTATGGGTTAAGATTAGTGTATGTGTTAGGAGTAGGTTTGTAGTTAGGTTTAGGTTTGGGGCTACGGTTATGGTTAACAAATGGTAAAATTTAGGGTTAGTGTTACGGTTAGGGTTAGGGGTAGGGTTAGGGTAGGTGTTAGGGCACGAGTTAGTGTTAGTGTATGGGTTATGATTAGGGTATGGGTTAGGGTAAGGTGTAGGGTTGGGGTTAGGTTTAGGTTTAGGGCTAGTGTTAGGGTTAGCGAATAGGTAACATTAGAGTACAGGTGAGCGTATGGAAATGAGTTAGGGTCAGGGTTCGTGTTAGGGCACAGGTTAGTGTTAGTTTAAGGATTAGGATTAGTGTACATGTTAGAGTTAGGTGTAGGGTTGGGCTTGGGTTTAGGGTTAGGTTTAGACCTAGGGTTAGGGTTAGTGAATGGTAAGATTTAGGGTTCAGGCGTGGGTATGGAAAAGTGTAAGGGTCAGGGTAAATGTTAGGGCACGGATTAGTGTTAGTGTACGGGTTAGAATTAGGGTACGGGTTAGGCTAATGGATAGGGTTGGCGTTATGTTTAGTGTTAGGGCTAGGGTTAGGGTGAGCGAACGAGTAAGGTTTAGGTTACAGGTGAGGGTAAGGAAATGTTTTAGTGTCAAAGTAAGTGTGAGGGAATGGGTTAGTGTTAGTGTATGCATTAAGATTAGTGTACATGTTAGGGTAAGGTGTAGGGTTGTAGTTAGATTTAGCTTTAGGGCTAGGGTTAGGGTTAGGAAACGGTAAGATTTAGGGTACAGGAGAGAGTAGGGTAAAGAGTTAGAGGCAGGGTACGTGTCAGGGCATGGATTAGTGTTTGTGTACGGGATAGGATTAGGGTACGGTGTATGGTAAGGTGTTGGGTTGGTGTTAGGGCTTGGTTTAGGGGTATGTTTCGGGTTTGTGAACGGTAAAGTTTAGGGTACAGGTGAGGGTACAGAAAAGTGTTAGGCTCAGGTTACGTTTCAGGGCACGGATTAGTATTAGTGTACTGGTTAGGATTACGGTATGGGTTAGGGTAATGGGTAGGGTTGGGTTTAGGGTTAGGTTTAGGGCTATGGTTAGGGTTAGCGAAATGTAAGGTTTAGGTTACAGGTGATGGTCCAGAAACGTGTTAGGATCAGGGTACATGTTAGGGCACGGATTAGTGTTAGGGTACTGGTTAGGATTGGGTACGCTTTAGGGAAAGGTTTAGGGATGGGGTAAGGTTTACGTTTAGGTCTAGGGTTAAGGATAGCAAACGGTATGGTTTAGGGTACAGGTGAGTGTACAGAAAAGTGTTACGGTCAGGGTACCTGTTAGGGCACGTGTAGTGCTAGTGTATGGGTTAGGATTAGGGTACGGGTTAGGGAAATGTGTAGGGTTGAGGTTAGGGTTAAGTTTAGGGCTAGGGTTAGGGTTAGCGAACAGGTAAGTTTTATGGTACATGAGTGTACGGAAACGTGTTAGTGTCAAAGTACGTGTGAGGGCATTGCATAATTTTGGTGTACGGGTTAAGATTAGTGTACGGGTTAGGGTATGGTGT
This sequence comes from Mesoplodon mirus, assembly GCF_964341445.2. Classification (NCBI taxonomy): domain Eukaryota; kingdom Metazoa; phylum Chordata; class Mammalia; order Artiodactyla; family Ziphiidae; genus Mesoplodon; species Mesoplodon mirus. The sequence continues at coordinate 4,475,339 of NC_138996.1, forward strand.
AGGGTTGGTGTTAGCATTATGTTTAGGGCTAAGGTTACGGTTAGCGAACCAGTAAGGTTTAGGGTACAGGTGAGGGTACGGAAAACTTTTAGGGTCAGGGTATATGTTAGGACACCTGTTAGTGGTAGTGTACGTGTCAGGATTAGCGTAGAGTTTAGGGTAAGGTGTGGGGTTGTGGTTAGGGTTAGGTTTAGGGCTAGGCTTAGGGTTGGCGAACGGGTAAGTTTTAGGGTACAGTTGAGGGTACGGAAAAGCGTTTGGGTCAGGTTATGTGTTAGGAAACGTGTTAGTGTTAATGTGTGGTTAGGATTAGGGTATGGGTTAGGGTAATGGTTAGGGTTGGCGTTAGGGTTAGGGATAGGCTTAGCGAACAGTTAAGGCTTATGGTACATGTGAGTGTATGGAGACGTGTTAGTGTCAAATTACGTGTGAGGGCATGGGTTAGTGTTAGTGTAGGGGTTAAAAATAGGGTACGGGTTAGAATAAGGTGTAGGGTTGGTGTTAGGGTTAGGTTTAAGTCTACAGTTAGGGTTAGCTAACGATTAGGTTTAGCGTACAGCTGAGGGTATGGAAAAGTGTTAGGGTCAGGGTACGTTTCAGGGCACTGGTTAGTGTTAGTGTACGGTTTAGGATTAGTGTATGGGTTAGGGTAAGATGTAGGGTTGGCGTTAGGGTTAGGTTTAGAGCTAGGGTTAGGGTTAGCGACCGGGTAATTTTTAGGTTACAGGGGAGGGTACGGAAATGTTTTAGGGTCAAAATACATATGCGGGAATGGGTTAGTGTTAGTTTAAGGTTTAAGATTAGTGTACGTGTTAGGGTAAGGTGTAGGGTTGGAGTTAGATTTAGCTTTAGGGCTAGGGTTAGGGTTAGCGAAATGTAAGGCTTAGGGTACAGGTGAGGGTACAGAAAAGTGTCACGGTCTGTGTACGTGTCAGGGCACAGATTAGTATTAGGGTACGGGTTAGGATTACAGTACGGATTAGGGTAAGGTGTAGGATTGGGGTTAGGGTTAGTGTTAGGGTTAGGGTTAGCGAATAGGTAATATTTAGGGTACAGGTAAGCATATGGAAACGAGTTAGGGTCAGGCTTGGTGTTAGGGCACAGGTTAGTGTTATTGTACGGATTAGGATTAGGGTATGGGTTAGGATTTTGTGTAGGGTTGTGGATAGTGTTAGGCTTAGACCTAGGGTAAGTGTTAGCGAACAGGTAAGGTTTACGGTACACAGGAGGGTACGGAAACGTGTTAGTGTCAAAGTACATGTGAGGGAATTGCTTAATTTTGGTGTATGGGTTAAGATCAGTGTATGGGTTAGGGTATGGTGTCAGGTTGGTGTTAGCGTTCTGTTTAGGGAAAGGGCTAGGTTTAGTGAACGGTAAGATTTAGGGTACTGGAGAGGATACGGAAAAGTGTTAGGGTCAGGGTACGTGTTAGCGCATGGGTTAGTGTTAGTGTACGGGTTAGGATTAGGGTATGGGTTAGGGAAAGGTGTAGGGTTGGGGTTATGTTTAGGTGTAGGGGTGGGGTTAGGGTTAGCGAATAGGTAACATTTAGGGTACAGGTGAGCTTATGGAAACAAGTTAGGGTCAGGGTTCATGTTAGGGCCCAGGTTAGTGTTAGTGTATGGATTAGGGTACGTGTTAGGGTTAGGTGTAGGGTTGGGGTTAGGGTTAGGTTTAGACATAGGGTTAGGGTTAGCGAATAGTAAGATTTAGGGTACAGGAGTGGGTATGGAAAAGTGTTAGGGTCAGGGTACGTGTTAGGGCATGGATTAGTGTTAGTGTATGGGTAAGGATTAGGGTACGGGTTAGGGAAATGGGTAGGGTTGGTGTTATGGTTAGGGTTAGGCCTACAGTTAGAGTTAGCAAACGGGTAAGGTTTACGGTACACGGGAGGGTACGGAAATGTGTTAGTGTCAAAGTACATGTGAGGGCATGGGTTCGTGTTTTTGTACGGGTTAAGTTTAGTGTACGGGTTAGGGTATGCTGTAAGGTTGGTGTTAGCGTTATGTTTAGGGCTAGGGTTAGGGTTAGTGAACGGTAAGATTTTGGGTACAGGAGAGGATACGGAAAAGTGTTCGGGTCAAGGTACGTGTTAGGACATGGGTTAGTGATAGTGTATGGGTTGGGATTAGGGTACGGGTTAGGGTAAGTAGTAGGGTTGGCGTTAGGGTTAGGGCTAGGGCTAGGGTTAGGGTTAGCGAATGGGTAAGGTTTAGGCTACCGGTGAGGTTATGGAAAAGCGTTAGGGTCAGGGTACATGTCAGGGCATGGCTTAGTAGTAGTATACTGGTTAGGATTAGGGTACGGTTTAGGTAAGGTTTAGGGTTGGGCTTAGGGTTAGCTTTATGGCTAGGGTTAGGGTTAGCCAAATGTCAGGTTTAGGGTACAGGTGATGGTACAGAAAAGTGTTAGGGTTTGTGTATGTGTTAGGACACGTGTCAGTGTTAGTGTATGGCTTAGGATTAGCTTACGGCTTAGGGTAAGGTGTACGGTTGGGGTTTCGTCTAGGTTTAGGGTTAGGGTTAGCGAACGGTAAGGTTTAGGGTACAGGTGAGGTTACGGAAAAGTGTTAGGGTCAGGGTACGTGTTAGGGCAGGGGTTAGTGTGGGTTTACAGGTTAGGATTAGGGTACGGGTTAGGGTAATTGGTACGGTTGGCGTTATGGTTAGTGTTAGGGGTAGGGTTAAGTTTAGTGAACGGGTAAGGTTTAGGTTACAGCTGACCATATGGAAATGTTTTATTGTCAAAGTACGTGTGTGGTATTGCGTTAGTGTTAGTGTATGGGTTAAGATTAGTGTATGTGTTAGGAGTAGGTTTGTAGTTAGGTTTAGGTTTGGGGCTACGGTTATGGTTAACAAATGGTAAAGTTTAGGGTTAGTGTTAGGGTTAGGGTTAGGGGTAGGGTTAGGGTAGGTGTTAGGGCACGAGTTAGTGTTAGTGTATGGGTTATGATTAGGGTATGGGTTAGGGTAAGGTGTAGGGTTGGGGTTAGGTTTAGGTTTAGGGCTAGTGTTAGGGTTAGCGAATAGGTAACATTAGAGTACAGGTGAGCGTATGGAAATGAGTTAGGGTCAGGGTTCGTGTTAGGGCACAGGTTAGTGTTAGTTTAAGGATTAGGATTAGTGTACATGTTAGAGTTAGGTGTAGGGTTGGGCTTGGGTTTAGGGTTAGGTTTAGACCTAGGGTTAGGGTTAGTGAATGGTAAGATTTAGGGTTCAGGCGTGGGTATGGAAAAGTGTAAAGGTCAGGGTAAATGTTAGGGCACGGATTAGTGTTAGTGTACGGGTTAGAATTAGGGTAAGGGTTAGGCTAATGGATAGGGTTGGCGTTATGTTTAGTGTTAGGGCTAGGGTTAGGGTGAGCGAACGAGTAAGGTTTAGGTTACAGGTGAGGGTAAGGAAATGTTTTAGTGTCAAAGTAAGTGTGAGGGAATGGGTTAGTGTTAGTGTGTGCATTAAGATTAGTGTACATGTTAGGGTAAGGTGTAGGGTTGTAGTTAGATTTAGCTTTAGGGCTAGGGTTAGGGTTAGCAAACGGTAAGATTTAGGGTACAGGAGAGAGTAGGGTAAAGAGTTAGAGGCAGGGTACATGTCAGGGCATGGATTATTGTTTGTGTACGGGATAGGATTAGGGTACGGTTTATGGTAAGGTGTTGGGTTGGTGTTAGGGCTTGGTTTAGGGGTATGTTTCGGGTTTGTGAACGGTAAAGTTTAGGGTACAGGTGAGGGTACAGAAAAGTGTTAGGCTCAGGTTACGTTTCAGGGCACGGATTAGTATTAGTGTACTGGTTAGGATTACGGTATGGGTTAGGGTAATGGGTAGGGTTGGGTTTAGGGTTAGGTTTAGGGCTATGGTTAGGGTTAGCGAAATGTAAGGTTTAGGTTACAGGTGATGGTCCAGAAACGTGTTAGGATCAGGGTACATGTTAGGGCACGGATTAGTGTTAGGGTACTGGTTAGGATTGGGTACGTTTTACGGAAAGGTTTAGGGATGGGGTAAGGTTTACGTTTAGGTCTAGGGTTAAGGATAGCAAACGGTATGGTTTAGGGTACAGGTGAGTGTACAGAAAAGTGTTACGGTCAGGGTACCTGTTAGGGCACGTGTAGTGCTAGTGTATGGGTTAGGATTAGGGTACGGGTTAGGGAAATGTGTAGGCTTGAGGTTAGGGTTAAGTTTAGGGCTAGGGTTAGGGTTAGCGAACAGGTAAGTTTTATGGTATATGAGTGTACGGAAACGAGTTAGAGTCAAAGTACGTGTGAGGGCATTGCATAATTTTGGTGTACGGGTTAAGATTAGTGTACGGGTTAGGGTATGGTGTAGGGTTGGTGTTAGCATTATGTTTAGGGCTAAGGTTACGGTTAGCGAACCAGTAAGGTTTAGGGTACAGGTGAGGGTACGGAAAACTTTTAGGGTCAGGGTATATGTTAGGACACCTGTTAGTGTTAGTGTACGTGTCAGGATTAGCGTAGAGTTTAGGGTAAGGTGTGGGGTTGTGGTTAGGGTTAGGTTTAGGGCTAGGCTTAGGGTTGGCGAACGGGTAAGTTTTAGGGTACAGTTGAGGGTACGGAAAAGCGTTTGGGTCAGGTTATGTGTTAGGAAACGTGTTAGTGTTAATGTGTGGTTAGGATTAGGGTATGGGTTAGGGTAATGGTTAGGGTTGGCGTTAGGGTTAGGGATAGGCTTAGCGAACAGTTAAGGCTTATGGTACATGTGAGTGTATGGAGACGTGTTAGTGTCCAATTACGTGTGAGGGCATGGGTTAGTGTTAGTGTAGGGGTTAAAAATAGGGTACGGGTTAGAATAAGGTGTAGGGTTGGTGTTAGGGTTAGGTTTAAGTCTACAGTTAGGGTTAGCTAACGATTAGGTTTAGCGTACAGCTGAGGGTATGGAAAAGTGTTAGGGTCAGGGTACGTTTCAGGGCACTGGTTAGTGTTAGTGTACGGTTTAGGATTAGTGTATGGGTTAGGGTAAGATGTAGGGTTGGCGTTAGGGTTAGGTTTAGAGCTAGGGTTAGGGTTAGCGACCGGGTAATTTTTAGGTTACAGGGGAGGGTACGGAAATGTTTTAGGGTCAAAATACATATGCGGGAATGGGTTAGTGTTAGTTTAAGGTTTAAGATTAGTGTACGTGTTAGGGTAAGGTGTAGGGTTGGAGTTAGATTTAGCTTTAGGGCTAGGGTTAGGGTTAGCGAAATGTAAGGCTTAGGGTACAGGTGAGGGTACAGAAAAGTGTCACGGTCTGTGTACGTGTCAGGGCACGGATTAGTATTAGGGTACGGGTTAGGATTACAGTACGGATTAGGGTAAGGTGTAGGATTGGGGTTAGGGTTAGTGTTAGGGTTAGGGTTAGCGAATAGGTAATATTTAGGGTACAGGTAAGCATATGGAAACGAGTTAGGGTCAGGCTTGGTGTTAGGGCACAGGTTAGTGTTATTGTACGGATTAGGATTAGGGTATGGGTTAGGATTTTGTGTAGGGTTGTGGATAGTGTTAGGCTTAGACCTAGGGTAAGTGTTAGCAAACAGGTAAGGTTTACGGTACACAGAAGGGTACGGAAACGTGTTAGTGTCAAAGTACATGTGAGGGAATTGCTTAATTTTGGTGTATGGGTTAAGATCAGTGTATGGGTTAGGGTATGGTGTCAGGTTGGTGTTAGCGTTCTGTTTAGGGAAAGGGCTAGGTTTAGCGAACGGTAAGATTTAGGGTGCTGGAGAGGATACGGAAAAGTGTTAGAGTCAGGGTACGTGTTAGGGCACGGGTTAGTGTTAGTGTACGGGTTAGGATTAGGGTATGGGTTAGGGAAAGGTGTAGGGTTGGGGTTATGTTTAGGTGTAGGGGTGGGGTTAGGGTTAGCGAATAGGTAACATTTAGGGTACAGGTGAGCTTATGGAAACAAGTTAGGGTCAGGGTTCATGTTAGGGCACAGGTTAGTGTTAGTGTATGGATTAGGGTACGGGTTAGGGTTAGGTGTAGGGTTGGGGTTAGGGTTAGGTTTAGACATAGGGTTAGGGTTAGCGAATGGTAAGATTTAGGGTACAGGAGTGGGTATGGAAAAGTGTTAGGGTCAGGGTACGTGTTAGGGCATGGATTAGTGTTAGTGTATGGGTAAGGATTAGGGTACGGGTTAGGGAAATGGGTAGGGTTGGTGTTATGGTTAGGGTTAGGCCTACAGTTAGAGTTAGCAAACGGGTAAGGTTTACGGTACACGGGAGGGTACGGAAATGTGTTAGTGTCAAAGTACATGTGAGGGCATGGGTTCGTTTTTTTGTACGGGTTAAGTTTAGTGTACGGGTTAGGGTATGCTGTAAGGTTGGTGTTAGCGTTATGTTTAGGGCTAGGGTTAGGGTTAGTGAACGGTAAGATTTTGGGTACAGGAGAGGATACGGAAAAGTGTTCGGGTCAAGGTACGTGTTAGGACATGGGTTAGTGATAGTGTATGGGTTGGGATTAGGGTACGGGTTAGGGTAAGTAGTAGGGTTGGCGTTAGGGTTAGGGCTAGGGCTAGGGCTAGGGTTAGGGTTAGCGAATGGGTAAGGTTTAGGGTACCGGTGAGGTTATGGAAAAGCGTTAGGGTCAGGGTACATGTCAGGGCATGGCTTAGTAGTAGTATACTGGTTAGGATTAGGGTACGGTTTAGGTAAGGTTTAGGGTTGGGCTTAGGGTTAGCTTTATGGCTAGGGTTAGGGTTAGCCAAATGTCAGGTTTAGGGTACAGGTGATGGTACAGAAAAGTGTTAGGGTTTGTGTATGTGTTAGGACACGTGTCAGTGTTAGTGTATGGCTTAGGATTAGCTTACGGGTTAGGGTAAGGTGTACGGTTGGGGTTTCGTCTAGGTTTAGGGTTAGGGTTAGCGAACGGTAAGGTTTAGGGTACAGGTGAGGTTACGGAAAAGTGTTAGGGTCAGGGTACGTGTTAGGGCAGGGGTTAGTGTGGGTTTACAGGTTAGGATTAGGGTACGGGTTAGGGTAATTGGTAGGGTTGGCGTTATGGTTAGTGTTAGGGGTAGGGTTAAGTTTAGTGAACGGGTAAGGTTTAGGTTACAGCTGACCATATGGAAATGTTTTATTGTCAAAGTACGTGTGTGGTATTGCGTTAGTGTTAGTGTATGGGTTAAGATTAGTGTATGTGTTAGGAGTAGGTTTGTAGTTAGGTTTAGGTTTGGGGCTACGGTTATGGTTAACAAATGGTAAAGTTTAGGGTTAGTGTTAGGGTTAGGGTTAGGGGTAGGGTTAGGGTAGGTGTTAGGGCACGAGTTAGTGTTAGTGTATGGGTTATGATTAGGGTATGGGTTAGGGTAAGGTGTAGGGTTGGGGTTAGGTTTAGGTTTAGGGCTAGTGTTAGGGTTAGCGAATAGGTAACATTAGAGTACAGGTGAGCGTATGGAAATGAGTTAGGGTCAGGGTTCGTGTTAGGGCACAGGTTAGTGTTAGTTTAAGGATTAGGATTAGTGTACATGTTAGAGTTAGGTGTAGGGTTGGGCTTGGGTTTAGGGTTAGGTTTAGACCTAGGGTTAGGGTTAGTGAATGGTAAGATTTAGGGTTCAGGCGTGGGTATGGAAAAGTGTAAGGGTCAGGGTAAATGTTAGGGCACGGATTAGTGTTAGTGTACGGGTTAGAATTAGGGTACGGGTTAGGCTAATGGATAGGGTTGGCGTTATGTTTAGTGTTAGGGCTAGGGTTAGGGTGAGCGAACGAGTAAGGTTTAGGTTACAGGTGAGGGTAAGGAAATGTTTTAGTGTCAAAGTAAGTGTGAGGGAATGGGTTAGTGTTAGTGTATGCATTAAGATTAGTGTACATGTTAGGGTAAGGTGTAGGGTTGTAGTTAGATTTAGCTTTAGGGCTAGGGTTAGGGTTAGCAAACGGTAAGATTTAGGGTACAGGAGAGAGTAGGGTAAAGAGTTAGAGGCAGGGTACGTGTCAGGGCATGGATTAGTGTTTGTGTACGGGATAGGATTAGGGTACGGTTTATGGTAAGGTGTTGGGTTGGTGTTAGGGCTTGGTTTAGGGGTATGTTTCGGGTTTGTGAACGGTAAAGTTTAGGGTACAGGTGAGGGTACAGAAAAGTGTTAGGCTCAGGTTACGTTTCAGGGCACGGATTAGTATTAGTGTACTGGTTAGGATTACGGTATGGGTTAGGGTAATGGGTAGGGTTGGGTTTAGGGTTAGGTTTAGGGCTATGGTTAGGGTTAGCGAAATGTAAGGTTTAGGTTACAGGTGATGGTCCAGAAACGTGTTAGGATCAGGGTACATGTTAGGGCACGGATTAGTGTTAGGGTACTGGTTAGGATTGGGTACGCTTTAGGGAAAGGTTTAGGGATGGGGTAAGGTTTACGTTTAGGTCTAGGGTTAAGGATAGCAAACGGTATGGTTTAGGGTACAGGTGAGTGTACAGAAAAGTGTTACGGTCAGGGTACCTGTTAGGGCACGTGTAGTGTTAGTGTATGGGTTAGGATTAGGGTACGGGTTAGGGTAATGTGTAGGGTTGAGGTTAGGGTTAAGTTTAGGGCTAGGGTTAGGGTTAGCGAACAGGTAAGTTTTATGGTACATGAGTGTACGGAAACGTGTTAGTGTCAAAGTACGTGTGAGGGCATTGCATAATTTTGGTGTACGGGTTAAGATTAGTGTACGGGTTAGGGTATGGTGTAGGGTTGGTGTTAGCATTATGTTTAGGGCTAATGTTACGGTTAGCGAACCAGTAAGGTTTAGGGTACAGGTGAGGGTACGGAAAACTTTTAGGGTCAGGGTATATGTTAGGACACCTGTTAGTGTTAGTGTACGTGTCAGGATTAGCGTAGAGTTTAGGGTAAGGTGTGGGGTTGTGGTTAGGGTTAGGTTTAGGGCTAGGCTTAGGGTTGGCGAACGGGTAAGTTTTAGGGTACAGTTGAGGGTACGGAAAAGCGTTTGGGTCAGGTTATGTGTTAGGAATCGTGTTAGTTTTAATGTGTGGTTAGGATTAGGGTATGGGTTAGGGTAATGGTTAGAGTTGGCGTTAGGGTTAGGGATAGGCTTAGCGAACAGTTAAGGCTTATGGTACATGTGAGTGTATGGAGACGTGTTAGTGTCCAATTACGTGTGAGGGCATGGGTTAGTGTTAGTGTAGGGGTTAAAAATAGGGTACGGGTTAGAATAAGGTGTAGGGTTGGTGTTAGGGTTAGGTTTAAGTCTACAGTTAGGGTTAGCTAACGATTAGGTTTAGCGTACAGCTGAGGGTATGGAAAAGTGTTAGGGTCAGGGTACGTTTCAGGGCACTGGTTAGTGTTAGTGTACGGTTTAGGATTAGTGTATGGGTTAGGGTAAGATGTAGGGTTGGCGTTAGGGTTAGGTTTAGAGCTAGGGTTAGGGTTAGCGACCGGGTAATTTTTAGGTTACAGGGGAGGGTACGGAAATGTTTTAGGGTCAAAATACATATGCGGGAATGGGTTAGTGTTAGTTTAAGGTTTAAGATTAGTGTACGTGTTAGGGTAAGGTGTAGGGTTGGAGTTAGATTTAGCTTTAGGGCTAGGGTTAGGGTTAGCGAAATGTAAGGCTTAGGGTACAGGTGAGGGTACAGAAAAGTGTCACGGTCTGTGTACGTGTCAGGGCACGGATTAGTATTAGGGTACGGGTTAGGATTACAGTACGGATTAGGGTAAGGTGTAGGATTGGGGTTAGGGTTAGTGTTAGGGTTAGGGTTAGCCAATAGGTAATATTTAGGGTACAGGTAAGCATATGGAAACGAGTTAGGGTCAGGCTTGGTGTTAGGGCACAGGTTAGTGTTATTGTATGGATTAGGATTAGGGTATGGGTTAGGATTTTGTGTAGGGTTGTGGATAGTGTTAGGCTTAGACCTAGGGTAAGTGTTAGCGAACAGGTAAGGTTTACGGTACACAGGAGGGTACGGAAACGTGTTAGTGTCAAAGTACATGTGAGGGAATTGCTTAATTTTGGTGTATGGGTTAAGATCAGTGTATGGGTTAGGGTATGGTGTCAGGTTGGTGTTAGCGTTCTGTTTAGGGAAAGGGCTAGGTTTAGCGAACGGTAAGATTTAGGGTGCTGGAGAGGATACGGAAAAGTGTTAGGGTCAGGGTACGTGTTAGGGCACGGGTTAGTGTTAGTGTACGGGTTAGGATTAGGGTATGGGTTAGGGAAAGGTGTAGGGTTGGGGTTATGTTTAGGTGTAGGGGTGGGGTTAGGGTTAGCGAATAGGTAACATTTAGGGTACAGGTGAGCTTATGGAAACAAGTTAGGGTCAGGGTTCATGTTAGGGCACAGGTTAGTGTTAGTGTATGGATTAGGGTACGGGTTAGGGTTAGGTGTAGGGTTGGGGTTAGGGTTAGGTTTAGACATAGGGTTAGGGTTAGCGAATGGTAAGATTTAGGGTACAGGAGTGGGTATGGAAAAGTGTTAGGGTCAGGGTACGTGTTAGGGCATGGATTAGTGTTAGTGTATGGGTAAGGATTAGGGTACGGGTTAGGGAAATGGGTAGGGTTGGTGTTATGGTTAGGGTTAGGCCTACAGTTAGAGTTAGCAAACGGGTAAGGTTTACGGTACACGGGAGGGTACGGAAATGTGTTAGTGTCAAAGTACATGTGAGGGCATGGGTTCGTTTTTTTGTACGGGTTAAGTTTAGTGTACGGGTTAGGGTATGCTGTAAGGTTGGTGTTAGCGTTATGTTTAGGGCTAGGGTTAGGGTTAGTGAACGGTAAGATTTTGGGTACAGGAGAGGATACGGAAAAGTGTTCGGGTCAAGGTACGTGTTAGGACATGGGTTAGTGATAGTGTATGGGTTGGGATTAGGGTACGGGTTAGGGTAAGTAGTAGGGTTGGCGTTAGGGTTAGGGCTAGGGCTAGGGTTAGGGTTAGCGAATGGGTAAGGTTTAGGGTACCGGTGAGGTTATGGAAAAGCGTTAGGGTCAGGGTACATGTCAGGGCATGACTTAGTAGTAGTATACTGGTTAGGATTAGGGTACGGTTTGGGTAAGGTTTAGGGTTGGGCTTAGGGTTAGCTTTATGGCTAGGGTTAGGGTTAGCCAAATGTCAGGTTTAGGGTACAGGTGATGGTACAGAAAAGTGTTAGGGTTTGTGTATGTGTTAGGACACGTGTCAGTGTTAGTGTATGGCTTAGGATTAGCTTACGGGTTAGGGTAAGGTGTACGGTTGGGGTTTCGTCTAGGTTTAGGGTTAGGGTTAGCGAACGGTAAGGTTTAGGGTACAGGTGAGGTTACGGAAAAGTGTTAGGGTCATGGTACGTATTAGGGCAGGGGTTAGTGTGGGTTTACAGGTTAGGATTAGGGTACGGGTTAGGGTAATTGGTAGGGTTGGCGTTATGGTTAGTGTTAGGGGTAGGGTTAAGTATAGTGGAAGGGTAAGATTTAGGTTACAGCTGACCATACGGAAATGTTTTATTGTCAAAGTACGTGTGTGGTATTGCGTTAGTGTTAGTGTATGGGTTAAGATTAGTGTATGTGTTAGGAGTAGGTTTGTAGTTAGGTTTAGGTTTGGGGCTACGGTTATGGTTAACAAATGGTAAAGTTTAGGGTTAGTGTTAGGGTTAGGGTTAGGGGTAGGGTTAGGGTAGGTGTTAGGGCACGAGTTAGTGTTAGTGTATGGGTTATGATTAGGGTATGGGTTAGGGTAAGGTGTAGGGTTGGGGTTAGGTTTAGGTTTAGGGCTAGTGTTAGGCTTAGCGAATAGGTAACATTAGAGTACAGGTGAGCGTATGGAAATGAGTTAGGGTCAGGGTTCGTGTTAGGGCACAGGTTAGTGTTAGTTTAAGGGTTAGGATTAGTGTACATGTTAGAGTTAGGTGTAGGGTTGGGCTTGGGTTTAGGGTTAGGTTTAGACCTAGGCTTAGGGTTAGGGAATGGTAAGATTTAGGGTTCAGGCGTGGGTATGGAAAAGTGTAAGGGTCAGGGTAAATGTTAGGGCATGGATTAGTGTTAGTGTACGGGTTAGAATTAGGGTACGGGTTAGGCTAATGGATAGGGTTGGCGTTATGTTTAGTGTTAGGGCTAGGGTTAGGGTGAGCGAACGAGTAAGGTTTAGGTTACAGGTGAGGGTAAGGAAATGTTTTAGTGTCAAAGTAAGTGTGAGGGAATGGGTTAGTGTTAGTGTATGCATTAAGATTAGTGTACATGTTAGGGTAAGGTGTAGGGTTGTAGTTAGATTTAGCTTTAGGGCTAGGGTTAGGGTTAGCAAACGGTAAGATTTAGGGTACAGGAGAGAGTAGGGTAAAGAGTTAGAGGCAGGGTACGTGTCAGGGCATGGATTAGTGTTTGTGTACGGGATAGGATTAGGGTACGGTTTATGGTAAGGTGTTGGGTTGGTGTTAGGGCTTGGTTTAGGGGTATGTTTCGGGTTTGTGAATGGTAAAGTTTAGGGTACAGGTGAGGGTACAGAAAAGTGTTAGGCTCAGGTTACGTTTCAGGGCACGGATTAGTATTAGTGTACTGGTTAGGATTACGGTATGGGTTAGGGTAATGGGTAGGGTTGGGTTTAGGGTTAGGTTAAGGGCTATGGTTAGGGTTAGCGAAATGTAAGGTTTAGGTTACAGGTGATGGTCCAGAAACGTGTTAGGATCAGGGTACATGTTAGGGCACGGATTAGTGTTATGGTACTGGTTAGGATTGGGTACGCTTTAGGGAAAGGTTTAGGGATGGGGTAAGGTTTACGTTTAGGTCTAGGGTTAAGGATAGCACACGGTATGGTTTAGGGTACAGGTGAGTGTACAGAAAAGTGTTACGGTCAGGGTACCTGTTAGGGCACGTGTAGTGCTAGTGTATGGGTTAGGATTAGGGTACGGGTTAGGGAAATGTGTAGGGTTGAGGTTAGGGTTAAGTTTAGGGCTAGGGTTAGGGTTAGCGAACAGGTAAGTTTTATGGTACATGGGTGTACGGAAACGTGTTAGTGTCAAAGTACGTGTGAGGGCATTGCATAATTTTGGTGTACGGGTTAAGATTAGTGTACGGGTTAGGGTATGGTGTAGGGTTGGTGTTAGCATTATGTTTAGGGCTAAGGTTACGGTTAGCGAACCAGTAAGGTTTAGGGTACAGGTGAGGGTACGGAAAACTTTTAGGGTCAGGGTATATGTTAGGACACCTGTTAGTGTTAGTGTACGTGTCAGGATTAGCGTAGAGTTTAGGGTAAGGTGTGGGGTTGTGGTTAGGGTTAGGTTTAGGGCTAGGCTTAGGGTTGGCGAACGGGTAAGTTTTAGGGTACAGTTGAGGGTACGGAAAAGCGTTTGGGTCAGGTTATGTGTTAGGAAACGTGTTAGTGTTAATGTGTGGTTAGGATTAGGGTATGGGTTAGGGTAATGGTTAGGGTTGGCGTTAGGGTTAGGGATAGGCTTAGCGAACAGTTAAGGCTTATGGTACATGTGAGTGTATGGAGACGTGTTAGTGTCAAATTACGTGTGAGGGCATGGGTTAGTGTTAGTGTAGGGGTTAAAAATAGGGTACGGGTTAGAATAAGGTGTAGGGTTGGTGTTAGGGTTAGGTTTAAGTCTACAGTTAGGGTTAGCTAACGATTAGGTTTAGCGTACAGCTGAGGGTATGGAAAAGTGTTAGGGTCAGGGTACGTTTCAGGGCACTGGTTAGTGTTAGTATACGGTTTAGGATTAGTGTATGGGTTAGGGTAAGATGTAGGGTTGGCGTTAGGGTTAGGTTTAGAGCTAGGGTTAGGGTTAGTGACCGGGTAATTTTTAGGTTACAGGGGAGGGTACGGAAATGTTTTAGGGTCAAAATACATATGCGGGAATGGGTTAGTGTTAGTTTAAGGTTTAAGATTAGTGTACGTGTTAGGGTAAGGTGTAGGGTTGGAGTTAGATTTAGCTTTAGGGCTAGGGTTAGGGTTAGCGAAATGTAAGGCTTAGGGTACAGGTGAGGGTACAGAAAAGTGTCACGGTCTGTGTACGTGTCAGGGCACGGATTAGTATTAGGGTACGGGTTAGGATTACAGTACGGATTAGGGTAAGGTGTAGGATTGGGGTTAGGGTTAGTGTTAGGGTTAGGGTTAGCGAATAGGTAATATTTAGGGTACAGGTAAGCATATGGAAACGAGTTAGGGTCAGGCTTGGTGTTAGGGCACAGGTTAGTGTTATTGTACGGATTAGGATTAGGGTATGGGTTAGGATTTTGTGTAGGGTTGTGGATAGTGTTAGGCTTAGACCTAGGGTAAGTGTTAGCGAACAGGTAAGGTTTACGGTACACAGGAGGGTACGGAAACGTGTTAGTGTCAAAGTACATGTGAGGGAATTGCTTAATTTTGGTGTATGGGTTAAGATCAGTGTATGGGTTAGGGTATGGTGTCAGGTTGGTGTTAGCGTTCTGTTTAGGGAAAGGGCTAGGTTTAGCGAACGGTAAGATTTAGGGTGCTGGAGAGGATACGGAAAAGTGTTAGGGTCAGGGTACGTGTTAGGGCACGGGTTAGTGTTAGTGTACGGGTTAGGATTAGGGTATGGGTTAGGGAAAGGTGTAGGGTTGGGGTTATGTTTAGGTGTAGGGGTGGGGTTAGGGTTAGCGAATAGGTAACATTTAGGGTACAGGTGAGCTTATGGAAACAAGTTAGGGTCAGGGTTCATGTTAGGGCACAGGTTAGTGTTAGTGTATGGATTAGGGTACGGGTTAGGGTTAGGTGTAGGGTTGGGGTTAGGGTTAGGTTTAGACATAGGGTTAGGGTTAGCGAATGGTAAGATTTAGGGTACAGGAGTGGGTATGGAAAAGTGTTAGGGTCAGGGTACGTGTTAGGGCATGGATTAGTGTTAGTGTATGGGTAAGGATTAGGGTACGGGTTAGGGAAATGGGTAGGGTTGGTGTTATGGTTAGGGTTAGGCCTACAGTTAGAGTTAGCAAACGGGTAAGGTTTACGGTACACGGGAGGGTACGGAAATGTGTTAGTGTCAAAGTACATGTGAGGGCATGGGTTCGTTTTTTTGTACGGGTTAAGTTTAGTGTACGGGTTAGGGTATGCTGTAAGGTTGGTGTTAGCGTTATGTTTAGGGCTAGGGTTAGGGTTAGTGAACGGTAAGATTTTGGGTACAGGAGAGGATACGGAAAAGTGTTCGGGTCAAGGTACGTGTTAGGACATGGGTTAGTGATAGTGTATGGGTTGGGATTAGGGTACGGGTTAGGGTAAGTAGTAGGGTTGGCGTTAGGGTTAGGGCTAGGGCTAGGGTTAGGGTTAGCGAATGGGTAAGGTTTAGGGTACCGGTGAGGTTATGGAAAAGCGTTAGGGTCAGGGTACATGTCAGGGCATGACTTAGTAGTAGTATACTGGTTAGGATTAGGGTACGGTTTGGGTAAGGTTTAGGGTTGGGCTTAGGGTTAGCTTTATGGCTAGGGTTAGGGTTAGCCAAATGTCAGGTTTAGGGTACAGGTGATGGTACAGAAAAGTGTTAGGGTTTGTGTATGTGTTAGGACACGTGTCAGTGTTAGTGTATGGCTTAGGATTAGCTTACGGGTTAGGGTAAGGTGTACGGTTGGGGTTTCGTCTAGGTTTAGGGTTAGGGTTAGCGAACGGTAAGGTTTAGGGTACAGGTGAGGTTACGGAAAAGTGTTAGGGTCATGGTACGTATTAGGGCAGGGGTTAGTGTGGGTTTACAGGTTAGGATTAGGGTACGGGTTAGGGTAATTGGTAGGGTTGGCGTTATGGTTAGTGTTAGGGGTAGGGTTAAGTATAGTGGAAGGGTAAGATTTAGGTTACAGCTGACCATACGGAAATGTTTTATTGTCAAAGTACGTGTGTGGTATTGCGTTAGTGTTAGTGTATGGGTTAAGATTAGTGTATGTGTTAGGAGTAGGTTTGTAGTTAGGTTTAGGTTTGGGGCTACGGTTATGGTTAACAAATGGTAAAGTTTAGGGTTAGTGTTAGGGTTAGGGTTAGGGGTAGGGTTAGGGTAGGTGTTAGGGCACGAGTTAGTGTTAGTGTATGGGTTATGATTAGGGTATGGGTTAGGGTAAGGTGTAGGGTTGGGGTTAGGTTTAGGTTTAGGGCTAGTGTTAGGCTTAGCGAATAGGTAACATTAGAGTACAGGTGAGCGTATGGAAATGAGTTAGGGTCAGGGTTCGTGTTAGGGCACAGGTTAGTGTTAGTTTAAGGGTTAGGATTAGTGTACATGTTAGAGTTAGGTGTAGGGTTGGGCTTGGGTTTAGGGTTAGGTTTAGACCTAGGCTTAGGGTTAGGGAATGGTAAGATTTAGGGTTCAGGCGTGGGTATGGAAAAGTGTAAGGGTCAGGGTAAATGTTAGGGCATGGATTAGTGTTAGTGTACGGGTTAGAATTAGGGTACGGGTTAGGCTAATGGATAGGGTTGGCGTTATGTTTAGTGTTAGGGCTAGGGTTAGGGTGAGCGAACGAGTAAGGTTTAGGTTACAGGTGAGGGTAAGGAAATGTTTTAGTGTCAAAGTAAGTGTGAGGGAATGGGTTAGTGTTAGTGTATGCATTAAGATTAGTGTACATGTTAGGGTAAGGTGTAGGGTTGTAGTTAGATTTAGCTTTAGGGCTAGGGTTAGGGTTAGCAAACGGTAAGATTTAGGGTACAGGAGAGAGTAGGGTAAAGAGTTAGAGGCAGGGTACGTGTCAGGGCATGGATTAGTGTTTGTGTACGGGATAGGATTAGGGTACGGTTTATGGTAAGGTGTTGGGTTGGTGTTAGGGCTTGGTTTAGGGGTATGTTTCGGGTTTGTGAATGGTAAAGTTTAGGGTACAGGTGAGGGTACAGAAAAGTGTTAGGCTCAGGTTACGTTTCAGGGCACGGATTAGTATTAGTGTACTGGTTAGGATTACGGTATGGGTTAGGGTAATGGGTAGGGTTGGGTTTAGGGTTAGGTTAAGGGCTATGGTTAGGGTTAGCGAAATGTAAGGTTTAGGTTACAGGTGATGGTCCAGAAACGTGTTAGGATCAGGGTACATGTTAGGGCACGGATTAGTGTTATGGTACTGGTTAGGATTGGGTACGCTTTAGGGAAAGGTTTAGGGATGGGGTAAGGTTTACGTTTAGGTCTAGGGTTAAGGATAGCACACGGTATGGTTTAGGGTACAGGTGAGTGTACAGAAAAGTGTTACGGTCAGGGTACCTGTTAGGGCACGTGTAGTGCTAGTGTATGGGTTAGGCTTAGGGTACGGGTTAGGGAAATGTGTAGGGTTGAGGTTAGGGTTAAGTTTAGGGCTAGGGTTAGGGTTAGCGAACAGGTAAGTTTTATGGTACATGGGTGTACGGAAACGTGTTAGTGTCAAAGTACGTGTGAGGGCATTGCATAATTTTGGTGTACGGGTTAAGATTAGTGTACGGGTTAGGGTATGGTGTAGGGTTGGTGTTAGCATTATGTTTAGGGCTAAGGTTACGGTTAGCGAACCAGTAAGGTTTAGGGTACAGGTGAGGGTACGGAAAACTTTTAGGGTCAGGGTATATGTTAGGACACCTGTTAGTGTTAGTGTACGTGTCAGGATTAGCGTAGAGTTTAGGGTAAGGTGTGGGGTTGTGGTTAGGGTTAGGTTTAGGGCTAGGCTTAGGGTTGGCGAACGGGTAAGTTTTAGGGTACAGTTGAGGGTACGGAAAAGCGTTTGGGTCAGGTTATGTGTTAGGAAACGTGTTAGTGTTAATGTGTGGTTAGGATTAGGGTATGGGTTAGGGTAATGGTTAGGGTTGGCGTTAGGGTTAGGGATAGGCTTAGCGAACAGTTAAGGCTTATGGTACATGTGAGTGTATGGAGACGTGTTAGTGTCAAATTACGTGTGAGGGCATGGGTTAGTGTTAGTGTAGGGGTTAAAAATAGGGTACGGGTTAGAATAAGGTGTAGGGTTGGTGTTAGGGTTAGGTTTAAGTCTACAGTTAGGGTTAGCTAACGATTAGGTTTAGCGTACAGCTGAGGGTATGGAAAAGTGTTAGGGTCAGGGTACGTTTCAGGGCACTGGTTAGTGTTAGTGTACGGTTTAGGATTAGTGTATGGGTTAGGGTAAGATGTAGGGTTGGCGTTAGGGTTAGGTTTAGAGCTAGGGTTAGGGTTAGCGACCGGGTAATTTTTAGGTTACAGGGGAGGGTACGGAAATGTTTTAGGGTCAAAATACATATGCGGGAATGGGTTAGTGTTAGTTTAAGGTTTAAGATTAGTGTACGTGTTAGGGTAAGGTGTAGGGTTGGAGTTAGATTTAGCTTTAGGGCTAGGGTTAGGGTTAGCGAAATGTAAGGCTTAGGGTACAGGTGAGGGTACAGAAAAGTGTCACGGTCTGTGTACGTGTCAGGGCACGGATTAGTATTAGGGTACGGGTTAGGATTACAGTACGGATTAGGGTAAGGTGTAGGATTGGGGTTAGGGTTAGTGTTAGGGTTAGGGTTAGCGAATAGGTAATATTTAGGGTACAGGTAAGCATATGGAAACGAGTTAGGGTCAGGCTTGGTGTTAGGGCACAGGTTAGTGTTATTGTACGGATTAGGATTAGGGTATGGGTTAGGATTTTGTGTAGGGTTGTGGATAGTGTTAGGCTTAGACCTAGGGTAAGTGTTAGCGAACAGGTAAGGTTTACGGTACACAGGAGGGTACGGAAACGTGTTAGTGTCAAAGTACATGTGAGGGAATTGCTTAATTTTGGTGTATGGGTTAAGATCAGTGTATGGGTTAGGGTATGGTGTCAGGTTGGTGTTAGCGTTCTGTTTAGGGAAAGGGCTAGGTTTAGCGAACGGTAAGATTTAGGGTACTGGAGAGGATACGGAAAAGTGTTAGGGTCAGGGTACGTGTTAGGGCACGGGTTAGTGTTAGTGTACGGGTTAGGATTAGGGTATGGGTTAGGGAAAGGTGTAGGGTTGGGGTTATGTTTAGGTGTAGGGGTGGGGTTAGGGTTAGCAAATAGGTAACATTTAGGGTACAGGTGAGCTTATGGAAACAAGTTAGGGTCAGGGTTCATGTTAGGGCACAGGTTAGTGTTAGTGTATGGATTAGGGTACGGGTTAGGGTTAGGTGTAGGGTTGGGGTTAGGGTTAGGTTTAGACATAGGTTTAGGGTTAGCAAATGGTAAGATTTAGGGTACAGGAGTGGGTATGGAAAAGTGTTAGGGTCAGGGTACGTGTTAGGGCATGGATTAGTGTTAGTGTATGGGTAAGGATTAGGGTACGGGTTAGGGAAATGGGTAGGGTTGGTGTTATGGTTAGGGTTAGGCCTACAGTTAGAGTTAGCAAACGGGTAAGGTTTACGGTACACGGGAGGGTACGGAAATGTGTTAGTGTCAAAGTACATGTGAGGGCATGGGTTCGTGTTTTTGTACGGGTTAAGTTTAGTGTACGGGTTAGGGTATGCTGTAAAGTTGGTGTTAGCGTTATGTTTAGGGCTAGGGTTAGGGTTAGTGAACGGTAAGATTTTGGGTACAGGAGAGGATACGGAAAAGTGTTCGGGTCAAGGTACGTGTTAGGACATGGGTTAGTGATAGTGTATGGGTTGGGATTAGGGTACGGGTTAGGGTAAGTAGTAGGGTTGGCGTTAGGGTTAGGGCTAGGGCTAGGGTTAGGGTTAGCGAATGGGTAAGGTTTAGGGTACCGGTGAGGTTATGGAAAAGCGTTAGGGTCAGGGTACATGTCAGGGCATGGCTTAGTAGTAGTATACTGGTTAGGATTAGGGTACGGTTTGGGTAAGGTTTAGGGTTGGGCTTAGGGTTAGGTTTATGGCTAGGGTTAGGGTTAGCCAAATGTTAGGTTTAGGGTACAGGTGATGGTACAGAAAAGTGTTAGGGTTTGTGTATGTGTTAGGACACGTGTCAGTGTTAGTGTATGGCTTAGGATTAGCTTACGGGTTAGGGTAAGGTGTACGGTTGGGGTTTCGTCTAGGTTTAGGGTTAGGGTTAGCGAACGGTAAGGTTTAGGGTACAGGTGAGGT
Source organism: Mesoplodon mirus (assembly GCF_964341445.2). Taxonomy (NCBI): domain Eukaryota; kingdom Metazoa; phylum Chordata; class Mammalia; order Artiodactyla; family Ziphiidae; genus Mesoplodon; species Mesoplodon mirus. Next base: position 4,495,174 of record NC_138996.1, read on the forward strand.
TACGGAAAAGTGTTAGGGTCAGGGTACGTGTTAGGGCAGGGGTTAGTGTGGGTTTACAGGTTAGGATTAGGGTACGGGTTAGGGTAATTGGTAGGGTTGGCGTTATGGTTAGTGTTAGGGGTAGGGTTAAGTTTAGTGAACGGGTAAGGTTTAGGTTACAGCTGACCATATGGAAATGTTTTATTGTCAAAGTACGTGTGTGGTATTGCGTTAGTGTTAGTGTATGGGTTAAGATTAGTGTATGTGTTAGGAGTAGGTTTGTAGTTAGGTTTAGGTTTGGGGCTACGGTTATGGTTAACAAATGGTAAAGTTTAGGGTTAGTGTTAGGGTTAGGGTTAGGGGTAGGGTTAGGGTAGGTGTTAGGGCACGAGTTAGTGTTAGTGTATGGGTTATGATTAGGGTATGGGTTAGGGTAAGGTGTAGGGTTGGGGTTAGGTTTAGGTTTAGGGCTAGTGTTAGGGTTAGCGAATAGGTAACATTAGAGTACAGGTGAGCGTATGGAAATGAGTTAGGGTCAGGGTTCGTGTTAGGGCACAGGTTAGTGTTAGTTTAAGGATTAGGATTAGTGTACATGTTAGAGTTAGGTGTAGGGTTGGGCTTGGGTTTAGGGTTAGGTTTAGACCTAGGGTTAGGGTTAGTGAATGGTAAGATTTAGGGTTCAGGCGTGGGTATGGAAAAGTGTAAGGGTCAGGGTAAATGTTAGGGCACGGATTAGTGTTAGTGTACGGGTTAGAATTAGGGTACGGGTTAGGCTAATGGATAGGGTTGGCGTTATGTTTAGTGTTAGGGCTAGGGTTAGGGTGAGCGAACGAGTAAGGTTTAGGTTACAGGTGAGGGTAAGGAAATGTTTTAGTGTCAAAGTAAGTGTGAGGGAATGGGTTAGTGTTAGTGTATGCATTAAGATTAGTGTACATGTTAGGGTAAGGTGTAGGGTTGTAGTTAGATTTAGCTTTAGGGCTAGGGTTAGGGTTAGCAAACGGTAAGATTTAGGGTACAGGAGAGAGTAGGGTAAAGAGTTAGAGGCAGGGTACGTGTCAGGGCATGGATTAGTGTTTGTGTACGGGATAGGATTAGGGTACGGTTTATGGTAAGGTGTTGGGTTGGTGTTAGGGCTTGGTTTAGGGGTATGTTTCGGGTTTGTGAACGGTAAAGTTTAGGGTACAGGTGAGGGTACAGAAAAGTGTTAGGCTCAGGTTACGTTTCAGGGCACGGATTAGTATTAGTGTACTGGTTAGGATTACGGTATGGGTTAGGGTAATGGGTAGGGTTGGGTTTAGGGTTAGGTTTAGGGCTATGGTTAGGGTTAGCGAAATGTAAGGTTTAGGTTACAGGTGATGGTCCAGAAACGTGTTAGGATCAGGGTACATGTTAGGGCACGGATTAGTGTTAGGGTACTGGTTAGGATTGGGTACGCTTTAGGGAAAGGTTTAGGGATGGGGTAAGGTTTACGTTTAGGTCTAGGGTTAAGGATAGCACACGGTATGGTTTAGGGTACAGGTGAGTGTACAGAAAAGTGTTACGGTCAGGGTACCTGTTAGGGCACGTGTAGTGCTAGTGTATGGGTTAGGCTTAGGGTACGGGTTAGGGAAATGTGTAGGGTTGAGGTTAGGGTTAAGTTTAGGGCTAGGGTTAGGGTTAGCGAACAGGTAAGTTTTATGGTACATGAGTGTACGGAAACGTGTTAGTGTCAAAGTACGTGTGAGGGCATTGCATAATTTTGGTGTACGGGTTAAGATTAGTGTACGGGTTAGGGTATGGTGTAGGGTTGGTGTTAGCATTATGTTTAGGGCTAAGGTTACGGTTAGCGAACCAGTAAGGTTTAGGGTACAGGTGAGGGTACGGAAAACTTTTAGGGTCAGGGTATATGTTAGGACACCTGTTAGTGTTAGTGTACGTGTCAGGATTAGCGTAGAGTTTAGGGTAAGGTGTGGGGTTGTGGTTAGGGTTAGGTTTAGGGCTAGGCTTAGGGTTGGCGAACGGGTAAGTTTTAGGGTACAGTTGAGGGTACGGAAAAGCGTTTGGGTCAGGTTATGTGTTAGGAAACGTGTTAGTGTTAATGTGTGGTTAGGATTAGGGTATGGGTTAGGGTAATGGTTAGGGTTGGCGTTAGGGTTAGGGATAGGCTTAGCGAACAGTTAAGGCTTATGGTACATGTGAGTGTATGGAGACGTGTTAGTGTCAAATTACGTGTGAGGGCATGGGTTAGTGTTAGTGTAGGGGTTAAAAATAGGGTACGGGTTAGAATAAGGTGTAGGGTTGGTGTTAGGGTTAGGTTTAAGTCTACAGTTAGGGTTAGCTAACGATTAGGTTTAGCGTACAGCTGAGGGTATGGAAAAGTGTTAGGGTCAGGGTACGTTTCAGGGCACTGGTTAGTGTTAGTGTACGGTTTAGGATTAGTGTATGGGTTAGGGTAAGATGTAGGGTTGGCGTTAGGGTTAGGTTTAGAGCTAGGGTTAGGGTTAGCGACCGGGTAATTTTTAGGTTACAGGGGAGGGTACGGATATGTTTTAGGGTCAAAATACATATGCGGGAATGGGTTAGTGTTAGTTTAAGGTTTAAGATTAGTGTACGTGTTAGGGTAAGGTGTAGGGTTGGAGTTAGATTTAGCTTTAGGGCTAGGGTTAGGGTTAGCGAAATGTAAGGCTTAGGGTACAGGTGAGGGTACAGAAAAGTGTCACGGTCTGTGTACGTCTCAGGGCACGGATTAGTATTAGGGTACGGGTTAGGATTACAGTACGGATTAGGGTAAGGTGTAGGATTGGGGTTAGGGTTAGTGTTAGGGTTAGGGTTAGCGAATAGGTAATATTTAGGGTACAGGTAAGCATATGGAAACGAGTTAGGGTCAGGCTTGGTGTTAGGGCACAGGTTAGTGTTATTGTACGGATTAGGATTAGGGTATGGGATAGGATTTTGTGTAGGGTTGTGGATAGTGTTAGGCTTAGACCTAGGGTAAGTGTTAGCGAACAGGTAAGGTTTACGGTACACAGGAGGGTACGGAAACGTGTTAGTGTCAAAGTACATGTGAGGGAATTGCTTAATTTTGGTGTATGGGTTAAGATCAGTGTATGGGTTAGGGTATGGTGTCAGGTTGGTGTTAGCGTTCTGTTTAGGGAAAGGGCTAGGTTTAGCGAACGGTAAGATTTAGGGTACTGGAGAGGATACGGAAAAGTGTTAGGGTCAGGGTACGTGTTAGGGCACGGGTTAGTGTTAGTGTACGGGTTAGGATTAGGGTATGGGTTAGGGAAAGGTGTAGGGTTGGGGTTATGTTTAGGTGTAGGGGTGGGGTTAGGGTTAGCAAATAGGTAACATTTAGGGTACAGGTGAGCTTATGGAAACAAGTTAGGGTCAGGGTTCATGTTAGGGCACAGGTTAGTGTTAGTGTATGGATTAGGGTACGGGTTAGGGTTAGGTGTAGGGTTGGGGTTAGGGTTAGGTTTAGACATAGGTTTAGGGTTAGCAAATGGTAAGATTTAGGGTACAGGAGTGGGTATGGAAAAGTGTTAGGGTCAGGGTACGTGTTAGGGCATGGATTAGTGTTAGTGTATGGGTAAGGATTAGGGTACGGGTTAGGGAAATGGGTAGGGTTGGTGTTATGGTTAGGGTTAGGCCTACAGTTAGAGTTAGCAAACGGGTAAGGTTTACGGTACACGGGAGGGTACGGAAATGTGTTAGTGTCAAAGTACATGTGAGGGCATGGGTTCGTGTTTTTGTACGGGTTAAGTTTAGTGTACGGGTTAGGGTATGCTGTAAGGTTGGTGTTAGCGTTATGTTTAGGGCTAGGGTTAGGGTTAGTGAACGGTAAGATTTTGGGTACAGGAGAGGATACGGAAAAGTGTTCGGGTCAAGGTACGTGTTAGGACATGGGTTAGTGATAGTGTATGGGTTGGGATTAGGGTACGGGTTAGGGTAAGTAGTAGGGTTGGCGTTAGGGTTAGGGCTAGGGCTAGGGTTAGGGTTAGCGAATGGGTAAGGTTTAGGGTACCGGTGAGGTTATGGAAAAGCGTTAGGGTCAGGGTACATGTCAGGGCATGGCTTAGTAGTAGTATACTGGTTAGGATTAGGGTACGGTTTGGGTAAGGTTTAGGGTTGGGCTTAGGGTTAGGTTTATGGCTAGGGTTAGGGTTAGCCAAATGTTAGGTTTAGGGTACAGGTGATGGTACAGAAAAGTGTTAGGGTTTGTGTATGTGTTAGGACACGTGTCAGTGTTAGTGTATGGCTTAGGATTAGCTTACGGGTTAGGGTAAGGTGTACGGTTGGGGTTTCGTCTAGGTTTAGGGTTAGGGTTAGCGAACGGTAAGGTTTAGGGTACAGGTGAGGTTACGGAAAAGTGTTAGGGTCAGGGTACGTGTTAGGGCAGGGGTTAGTGTGGGTTTACAGGTTAGGATTAGGGTACGGGTTAGGGTAATTGGTAGGGTTGGCGTTATGGTTAGTGTTAGGGGTAGGGTTAAGTTTAGTGAACGGGTAAGGTTTAGGTTACAGCTGACCATATGGAAATGTTTTATTGTCAAAGTACGTGTGTGGTATTGCGTTAGTGTTAGTGTATGGGTTAAGATTAGTGTATGTGTTAGGAGTAGGTTTGTAGTTAGGTTTAGGTTTGGGGCTACGGTTATGGTTAACAAATGGTAAAGTTTAGGGTTAGTGTTAGGGTTAGGGTTAGGGGTAGGGTTAGGGTAGGTGTTAGGGCACGAGTTAGTGTTAGTGTATGGGTTATGATTAGGGTATGGGTTAGGGTAAGGTGTAGGGTTGGGGTTAGGTTTAGGTTTAGGGCTAGTGTTAGGGTTAGCGAATAGGTAACATTAGAGTACAGGTGAGCGTATGGAAATGAGTTAGGGTCAGGGTTCGTGTTAGGGCACAGGTTAGTGTTAGTTTAAGGATTAGGATTAGTGTACATGTTAGAGTTAGGTGTAGGGTTGGGCTTGGGTTTAGGGTTAGGTTTAGACCTAGGGTTAGGGTTAGTGAATGGTAAGATTTAGGGTTCAGGCGTGGGTATGGAAAAGTGTAAGGGTCAGGGTAAATGTTAGGGCACGGATTAGTGTTAGTGTACGGGTTAGAATTAGGGTACGGGTTAGGCTAATGGATAGGGTTGGCGTTATGTTTAGTGTTAGGGCTAGGGTTAGGGTGAGCGAACGAGTAAGGTTTAGGTTACAGGTGAGGGTAAGGAAATGTTTTAGTGTCAAAGTAAGTGTGAGGGAATGGGTTAGTGTTAGTGTATGCATTAAGATTAGTGTACATGTTAGGGTAAGGTGTAGGGTTGTAGTTAGATTTAGCTTTAGGGCTAGGGTTAGGGTTAGCAAACGGTAAGATTTAGGGTACAGGAGAGAGTAGGGTAAAGAGTTAGAGGCAGGGTACGTGTCAGGGCATGGATTAGTGTTTGTGTACGGGATAGGATTAGGGTACGGTTTATGGTAAGGTGTTGGGTTGGTGTTAGGGCTTGGTTTAGGGGTATGTTTCGGGTTTGTGAACGGTAAAGTTTAGGGTACAGGTGAGGGTACAGAAAAGTGTTAGGCTCAGGTTACGTTTCAGGGCACGGATTAGTATTAGTGTACTGGTTAGGATTACGGTATGGGTTAGGGTAATGGGTAGGGTTGGGTTTAGGGTTAGGTTTAGGGCTATGGTTAGGGTTAGCGAAATGTAAGGTTTAGGTTACAGGTGATGGTCCAGAAACGTGTTAGGATCAGGGTACATGTTAGGGCACGGATTAGTGTTAGGGTACTGGTTAGGATTGGGTACGCTTTAGGGAAAGGTTTAGGGATGGGGTAAGGTTTACGTTTAGGTCTAGGGTTAAGGATAGCACACGGTATGGTTTAGGGTACAGGTGAGTGTACAGAAAAGTGTTACGGTCAGGGTACCTGTTAGGGCACGTGTAGTGCTAGTGTATGGGTTAGGCTTAGGGTACGGGTTAGGGAAATGTGTAGGGTTGAGGTTAGGGTTAAGTTTAGGGCTAGGGTTAGGGTTAGCGAACAGGTAAGTTTTATGGTACATGAGTGTACGGAAACGTGTTAGTGTCAAAGTACGTGTGAGGGCATTGCATAATTTTGGTGTACGGGTTAAGATTAGTGTACGGGTTAGGGTATGGTGTAGGGTTGGTGTTAGCATTATGTTTAGGGCTAAGGTTACGGTTAGCGAACCAGTAAGGTTTAGGGTACAGGTGAGGGTACGGAAAACTTTTAGGGTCAGGGTATATGTTAGGACACCTGTTAGTGTTAGTGTACGTGTCAGGATTAGCGTAGAGTTTAGGGTAAGGTGTGGGGTTGTGGTTAGGGTTAGGTTTAGGGCTAGGCTTAGGGTTGGCGAACGGGTAAGTTTTAGGGTACAGTTGAGGGTACGGAAAAGCGTTTGGGTCAGGTTATGTGTTAGGAAACGTGTTAGTGTTAATGTGTGGTTAGGATTAGGGTATGGGTTAGGGTAATGGTTAGGGTTGGCGTTAGGGTTAGGGATAGGCTTAGCGAACAGTTAAGGCTTATGGTACATGTGAGTGTATGGAGACGTGTTAGTGTCAAATTACGTGTGAGGGCATGGGTTAGTGTTAGTGTAGGGGTTAAAAATAGGGTACGGGTTAGAATAAGGTGTAGGGTTGGTGTTAGGGTTAGGTTTAAGTCTACAGTTAGGGTTAGCTAACGATTAGGTTTAGCGTACAGCTGAGGGTATGGAAAAGTGTTAGGGTCAGGGTACGTTTCAGGGCACTGGTTAGTGTTAGTGTACGGTTTAGGATTAGTGTATGGGTTAGGGTAAGATGTAGGGTTGGCGTTAGGGTTAGGTTTAGAGCTAGGGTTAGGGTTAGCGACCGGGTAATTTTTAGGTTACAGGGGAGGGTACGGATATGTTTTAGGGTCAAAATACATATGCGGGAATGGGTTAGTGTTAGTTTAAGGTTTAAGATTAGTGTACGTGTTAGGGTAAGGTGTAGGGTTGGAGTTAGATTTAGCTTTAGGGCTAGGGTTAGGGTTAGCGAAATGTAAGGCTTAGGGTACAGGTGAGGGTACAGAAAAGTGTCACGGTCTGTGTACGTGTCAGGGCACGGATTAGTATTAGGGTACGGGTTAGGATTACAGTACGGATTAGGGTAAGGTGTAGGATTGGGGTTAGGGTTAGTGTTAGGGTTAGGGTTAGCGAATAGGTAATATTTAGGGTACAGGTAAGCATATGGAAACGAGTTAGGGTCAGGCTTGGTGTTAGGGCACAGGTTAGTGTTATTGTACGGATTAGGATTAGGGTATGGGATAGGATTTTGTGTAGGGTTGTGGATAGTGTTAGGCTTAGACCTAGGGTAAGTGTTAGCGAACAGGTAAGGTTTACGGTACACAGGAGGGTACGGAAACGTGTTAGTGTCAAAGTACATGTGAGGGAATTGCTTAATTTTGGTGTATGGGTTAAGATCAGTGTATGGGTTAGGGTATGGTGTCAGGTTGGTGTTAGCGTTCTGTTTAGGGAAAGGGCTAGGTTTAGCGAACGGTAAGATTTAGGGTGCTGGAGAGGATACGGAAAAGTGTTAGGGTCAGGGTACGTGTTAGGGCACGGGTTAGTGTTAGTGTACGGGTTAGGATTAGGGTATGGGTTAGGGAAAGGTGTAGGGTTGGGGTTATGTTTAGGTGTAGGGGTGGGGTTAGGGTTAGCGAATAGGTAACATTTAGGGTACAGGTGAGCTTATGGAAACAAGTTAGGGTCAGGGTTCATGTTAGGGCACAGGTTAGTGTTAGTGTATGGATTAGGGTACGGGTTAGGGTTAGGTGTAGGGTTGGGGTTAGGGTTAGGTTTAGACATAGGGTTAGGGTTAGCGAATGGTAAGATTTAGGGTACAGGAGTGGGTATGGAAAAGTGTTAGGGTCAGGGTACGTGTTAGGGCATGGATTAGTGTTAGTGTATGGGTAAGGATTAGGGTACGGGTTAGGGAAATGGGTAGGGTTGGTGTTATGGTTAGGGTTAGGCCTACAGTTAGAGTTAGCAAACGGGTAAGGTTTACGGTACACGGGAGGGTACGGAAATGTGTTAGTGTCAAAGTACATGTGAGGGCATGGGTTCGTTTTTTTGTACGGGTTAAGTTTAGTGTACGGGTTAGGGTATGCTGTAAGGTTGGTGTTAGCGTTATGTTTAGGGCTAGGGTTAGGGTTAGTGAACGGTAAGATTTTGGGTAAAGGAGAGGATACGGAAAAGTGTTCGGGTCAAGGTACGTGTTAGGACATGGGTTAGTGATAGTGTATGGGTTGGGATTAGGGTACGGGTTAGGGTAAGTAGTAGGGTTGGCGTTAGGTTTAGGGCTAGGGCTAGGGTTAGGGTTAGCGAATGGGTAAGGTTTAGGGTACCGGTGAGGTTATGGAAAAGCGTTAGGGTCAGGGTACATGTCAGGGCATGGCTTAGTAGTAGTATACTGGTTAGGATTAGGGTACGGTTTAGGTAAGGTTTAGGGTTGGGCTTAGGGTTAGCTTTATGGCTAGGGTTAGGGTTAGCCAAATGTCAGGTTTAGGGTACAGGTGATGGTACAGAAAAGTGTTAGGGTTTGTGTATGTGTTAGGACACGTGTCAGTGTTAGTGTATGGCTTAGGATTAGCTTACGGGTTAGGGTAAGGTGTACGGTTGGGGTTTCGTCTAGGTTTAGGGTTAGGGTTAGTGAACGGTAAGGTTTAGGGTACAGGTGAGGTTACGGAATACTGTTAGGTTCAGGGTACGTGTTAGGGCAGGGGTTAGTGTGGGTTTACAGGTTAGGATTAGGGTACGGGTTAGGGTAATTGGTAGGGTTGGCGTTATGGTTAGTGTTAGGGGTAGGGTTAAGTTTAGTGAACGGGTAAGGTTTAGGTTACAGCTGACCATATGGAAATGTTTTATTGTCAAAGTACGTGTGTGGTATTGCGTTAGTGTTAGTGTATGGGTTAAGATTAGTGTATGTGTTAGGAGTAGGTTTGTAGTTAGGTTTAGGTTTGGGGCTACGGTTATGGTTAACAAATGGTAAAGTTTAGGGTTAGTGTTAGGGTTAGGGTTAGGGGTAGGGTTAGGGTAGGTGTTAGGGCACGAGTTAGTGTTAGTGTATGGGTTATGATTAGGGTATGGGTTAGGGTAAGGTGTAGGGTTGGGGTTAGGTTTAGGTTTAGGGCTAGTGTTAGGGTTAGCGAATAGGTAACATTAGAGTACAGGTGAGCGTATGGAAATGAGTTAGGGTCAGGGTTCGTGTTAGGGCACAGGTTAGTGTTAGTTTAAGGATTAGGATTAGTGTACATGTTAGAGTTAGGTGTAGGGTTGGGCTTGGGTTTAGGGTTAGGTTTAGACCTAGGGTTAGGGTTAGTGAATGGTAAGATTTAGGGTTCAGGCGTGGGTATGGAAAAGTGTAAGGGTCAGGGTAAATGTTAGGGCACGGATTAGTGTTAGTGTACGGGTTAGAATTAGGGTACGGGTTAGGCTAATGGATAGGGTTGGCGTTATGTTTAGTGTTAGGGCTAGGGTTAGGGTGAGCGAACGAGTAAGGTTTAGGTTACAGGTGAGGGTAAGGAAATGTTTTAGTGTCAAAGTAAGTGTGAGGGAATGGGTTAGTGTTAGTGTATGCATTAAGATTAGTGTACATGTTAGGGTAAGGTGTAGGGTTGTAGTTAGATTTAGCTTTAGGGCTAGGGTTAGGGTTAGCAAACGGTAAGATTTAGGGTACAGGAGAGAGTAGGGTAAAGAGTTAGAGGCAGGGTACGTGTCAGGGCATGGATTAGTGTTTGTGTACGGGATAGGATTAGGGTACGGTTTATGGTAAGGTGTTGGGTTGGTGTTAGGGCTTGGTTTAGGGGTATGTTTCGGGTTTGTGAACGGTAAAGTTTAGGGTACAGGTGAGGGTACAGAAAAGTGTTAGGCTCAGGTTACGTTTCAGGGCACGGATTAGTATTAGTGTACTGGTTAGGATTACGGTATGGGTTAGGGTAATGGGTAGGGTTGGGTTTAGGGTTAGGTTTAGGGCTATGGTTAGGGTTAGCGAAATGTAAGGTTTAGGTTACAGGTGATGGTCCAGAAACGTGTTAGGATCAGGGTACATGTTAGGGCACGGATTAGTGTTAGGGTACTGGTTAGGATTGGGTACGCTTTAGGGAAAGGTTTAGGGATGGGGTAAGGTTTACGTTTAGGTCTAGGGTTAAGGATAGCAAACGGTATGGTTTAGGGTACAGGTGAGTGTACAGAAAAGTGTTACGGTCAGGGTACCTGTTAGGGCACGTGTAGTGCTAGTGTATGGGTTAGGATTAGGGTACGGGTTAGGGAAATGTGTAGGGTTGAGGTTAGGGTTAAGTTTAGGGCTAGGGTTAGGGTTAGCGAACAGGTAAGTTTTATGGTACATGAGTGTACGGAAACGTGTTAGTGTCAAAGTACGTGTGAGGGCATTGCATAATTTTGGTGTACGGGTTAAGATTAGTGTACGGGTTAGGGTATGGTGTAGGGTTGGTGTTAGCATTATGTTTAGGGCTAAGGTTACGGTTAGCGAACCAGTAAGGTTTAGGGTACAGGTGAGGGTACGGAAAACTTTTAGGGTCAGGGTATATGTTAGGACACCTGTTAGTGTTAGTGTACGTGTCAGGATTAGCGTAGAGTTTAGGGTAAGGTGTGGGGTTGTGGTTAGGGTTAGGTTTAGGGCTAGGCTTAGGGTTGGCGAACGGGTAAGTTTTAGGGTACAGTTGAGGGTACGGAAAAGCGTTTGGGTCAGGTTATGTGTTAGGAAACGTGTTAGTGTTAATGTGTGGTTAGGATTAGGGTATGGGTTAGGGTAATGGTTAGGGTTGGGGTTAGGGTTAGGGATAGGCTTAGCGAACAGTTAAGGCTTATGGTACATGTGAGTGTATGGAGACGTGTTAGTGTCAAATTACGTGTGAGGGCATGGGTTAGTGTTAGTGTAGGTGTTAAAAATAGGGTACGGGTTAGAATAAGGTGTAGGGTTGGTGTTAGGGTTAGGTTTAAGTCTACAGTTAGGGTTAGCTAACGATTAGGTTTAGCGTACAGCTGAGGGTATGGAAAAGTGTTAGGGTCAGGGTACGTTTCAGAGCACTGGTTAGTGTTAGTGTACGGTTTAGGATTAGTGTATGGGTTAGGGTAAGATGTAGGGTTGGCGTTAGGGTTAGGTTTAGAGCTAGGGTTAGGGTAGGCGACCGGGTAATTTTTAGGTTACAGGGGAGGGTACGGAAATGTTTTAGGGTCAAAATACATATGCGGGAATGGGTTAGTGTTAGTTTAAGGTTTAAGATTAGTGTACGTGTTAGGGTAAGGTGTAGGGTTGGAGTTAGATTTAGCTTTAGGGCTAGGGTTAGGGTTAGCGAAATGTAAGGCTTAGGGTACAGGTGAGGGTACAGAAAAGTGTCACGGTCTGTGTACGTGTCAGGGCACGGATTAGTATTAGGGTACGGGTTAGGATTACAGTACGGATTAGGGTAAGGTGTAGGATTGGGGTTAGGGTTAGTGTTAGGGTTAGGGTTAGCGAATAGGTAATATTTAGGGTACAGGTAAGCATATGGAAACGAGTTAGGGTCAGGCTTGGTGTTAGGGCACAGGTTAGTGTTATTGTACGGATTAGGATTAGGGTATGGGTTAGGATTTTGTGTAGGGTTGTGGATAGTGTTAGGCTTAGACCTAGGGTAAGTGTTAGCGAACAGGTAAGGTTTACGGTACACAGGAGGGTACGGAAACGTGTTAGTGTCAAAGTACATGTGAGGGAATTGCTTAATTTTGGTGTATGGGTTAAGATCAGTGTATGGGTTAGGGTATGGTGTCAGGTTGGTGTTAGCGTTCTGTTTAGGGAAAGGGCTAGGTTTAGCGAACGGTAAGATTTAGGGTACTGGAGAGGATACGGAAAAGTGTTAGGGTCAGGGTACGTGTTAGGGCACGGGTTAGTGTTAGTGTACGGGTTAGGATTAGGGTATGGGTTAGGGAAAGGTGTAGGGTTGGGGTTATGTTTAGGTGTAGGGGTGGGGTTAGGGTTAGCGAATAGGTAACATTTAGGGTACAGGTGAGCTTATGGAAACAAGTTAGGGTCAGGGTTCATGTTAGGGCACAGGTTAGTGTTAGTGTATGGATTAGGGTACGGGTTAGGGTTAGGTGTAGGGTTGGGGTTAGGGTTAGGTTTAGACATAGGGTTAGGGTTAGCGAATGGTAAGATTTAGGGTACAGGAGTGGGTATGGAAAAGTGTTAGGGTCAGGGTACGTGTTAGGGCATGGATTAGTGTTAGTGTATGGGTAAGGATTAGGGTACGGGTTAGGGAAATGGGTAGGGTTGGTGTTATGGTTAGGGTTAGGCCTACAGTTAGAGTTAGCAAACGGGTAAGGTTTACGGTACACGGGAGGGTACGGAAATGTGTTAGTGTCAAAGTACATGTGAGGGCATGGGTTCGTTTTTTTGTACGGGTTAAGTTTAGTGTACGGGTTAGGGTATGCTGTAAGGTTGGTGTTAGCGTTATGTTTAGGGCTAGGGTTAGGGTTAGTGAACGGTAAGATTTTGGGTACAGGAGAGGATACGGAAAAGTGTTCGGGTCAAGGTACGTGTTAGGACATGGGTTAGTGATAGTGTATGGGTTGGGATTAGGGTACGGGTTAGGGTAAGTAGTAGGGTTGGCGTTAGGGTTAGGGCTAGGGCTAGGGTTAGGGTTAGCGAATGGGTAAGGTTTAGGGTACCGGTGAGGTTATGGAAAAGCGTTAGGGTCAGGGTACATGTCAGGGCATGGCTTAGTAGTAGTATACTGGTTAGGATTAGGGTACGGTTTAGGTAAGGTTTAGGGTTGGGCTTAGGGTTAGCTTTATGGCTAGGGTTAGGGTTAGCCAAATGTCAGGTTTAGGGTACAGGTGATGGTACAGAAAAGTGTTAGGGTTTGTGTATGTGTTAGGACACGTGTCAGTGTTAGTGTATGGCTTAGGATTAGCTTACGGGTTAGGGTAAGGTGTACGGTTGGGGTTTCGTCTAGGTTTAGGGTTAGGGTTAGCGAACGGTAAGGTTTAGGGTACAGGTGAGGTTACGGAAAAGTGTTAGGGTCAGGGTACGTGTTAGGGCAGGGGTTAGTGTGGGTTTACAGGTTAGGATTAGGGTACGGGTTAGGGTAATTGGTAGGGTTGGCGTTATGGTTAGTGTTAGGGGTAGGGTTAAGTTTAGTGAACGGGTAAGGTTTAGGTTACAGCTGACCATATGGAAATGTTTTATTGTCAAAGTACGTGTGTGGTATTGCGTTAGTGTTAGTGTATGGGTTAAGATTAGTGTATGTGTTAGGAGTAGGTTTGTAGTTAGGTTTAGGTTTGGGGCTACGGTTATGGTTAACAAATGGTAAAGTTTAGGGTTAGTGTTAGGGTTAGGGTTAGGGGTAGGGTTAGGGTAGGTGTTAGGGCACGAGTTAGTGTTAGTGTATGGGTTATGATTAGGGTATGGGTTAGGGTAAGGTGTAGGGTTGGGGTTAGGTTTAGGTTTAGGGCTAGTGTTAGGGTTAGCGAATAGGTAACATTAGAGTACAGGTGAGCGTATGGAAATGAGTTAGGGTCAGGGTTCGTGTTAGGGCACAGGTTAGTGTTAGTTTAAGGATTAGGATTAGTGTACATGTTAGAGTTAGGTGTAGGGTTGGGCTTGGGTTTAGGGTTAGGTTTAGACCTAGGGTTAGGGTTAGTGAATGGTAAGATTTAGGGTTCAGGCGTGGGTATGGAAAAGTGTAAGGGTCAGGGTAAATGTTAGGGCACGGATTAGTGTTAGTGTACGGGTTAGAATTAGGGTACGGGTTAGGCTAATGGATAGGGTTGGCGTTATGTTTAGTGTTAGGGCTAGGGTTAGGGTGAGCGAACGAGTAAGGTTTAGGTTACAGGTGAGGGTAAGGAAATGTTTTAGTGTCAAAGTAAGTGTGAGGGAATGGGTTAGTGTTAGTGTATGCATTAAGATTAGTGTACATGTTAGGGTAAGGTGTAGGGTTGTAGTTAGATTTAGCTTTAGGGCTAGGGTTAGGGTTAGCAAACGGTAAGATTTAGGGTACAGGAGAGAGTAGGGTAAAGAGTTAGAGGCAGGGTACGTGTCAGGGCATGGATTAGTGTTTGTGTACGGGATAGGATTAGGGTACGGTTTATGGTAAGGTGTTGGGTTGGTGTTAGGGCTTGGTTTAGGGGTATGTTTCGGGTTTGTGAACGGTAAAGTTTAGGGTACAGGTGAGGGTACAGAAAAGTGTTAGGCTCAGGTTACGTTTCAGGGCACGGATTAGTATTAGTGTACTGGTTAGGATTACGGTATGGGTTAGGGTAATGGGTAGGGTTGGGTTTAGGGTTAGGTTTAGGGCTATGGTTAGGGTTAGCGAAATGTAAGGTTTAGGTTACAGGTGATGGTCCAGAAACGTGTTAGGATCAGGGTACATGTTAGGGCACGGATTAGTGTTAGGGTACTGGTTAGGATTGGGTACGCTTTAGGGAAAGGTTTAGGGATGGGGTAAGGTTTACGTTTAGGTCTAGGGTTAAGGATAGCAAACGGTATGGTTTAGGGTACAGGTGAGTGTACAGAAAAGTGTTACGGTCAGGGTACCTGTTAGGGCACGTGTAGTGCTAGTGTATGGGTTAGGATTAGGGTACGGGTTAGGGAAATGTGTAGGGTTGAGGTTAGGGTTAAGTTTAGGGCTAGGGTTAGGGTTAGCGAACAGGTAAGTTTTATGGTACATGAGTGTACGGAAACGTGTTAGTGTCAAAGTACGTGTGAGGGCATTGCATAATTTTGGTGTACGGGTTAAGATTAGTGTACGGGTTAGGGTATGGTGTAGGGTTGGTGTTAGCATTATGTTTAGGGCTAAGGTTACGGTTAGCCAACCAGTAAGGTTTAGGGTACAGGTGAGGGTACGGAAAACTTTTAGGGTCAGGGTATATGTTAGGACACCTGTTAGTGTTAGTGTACGTGTCAGGATTAGCGTAGAGTTTAGGGTAAGGTGTGGGGTTGTGGTTAGGGTTAGGTTTAGGGCTAGGCTTAGGGTTGGCGAACGGGTAAGTTTTAGGGTACAGTTGAGGGTACGGAAAAGCGTTTGGGTCAGGTTATGTGTTAGGAAACGTGTTAGTGTTAATGTGTGGTTAGGATTAGGGTATGGGTTAGGGTAATGGTTAGGGTTGGCGTTAGGGTTAGGGATAGGCTTAGCGAACAGTTAAGGCTTATGGTACATGTGAGTGTATGGAGACGTGTTAGTGTCCAATTACGTGTGAGGGCATGGGTTAGTGTTAGTGTAGGGGTTAAAAATAGGGTACGGGTTAGAATAAGGTGTAGGGTTGGTGTTAGGGTTAGGTTTAAGTCTACAGTTAGGGTTAGCTAACGATTAGGTTTAGCGTACAGCTGAGGGTATGGAAAAGTGTTAGGGTCAGGGTACGTTTCAGGGCACTGGTTAGTGTTAGTGTACGGTTTAGGATTAGTGTATGGGTTAGGGTAAGATGTAGGGTTGGCGTTAGGGTTAGGTTTAGAGCTAGGGTTAGGGTTAGCGACCGGGTAATTTTTAGGTTACAGGGGAGGGTACGGAAATGTTTTAGGGTCAAAATACATATGCGGGAATGGGTTAGTGTTAGTTTAAGGTTTAAGATTAGTGTACGTGTTAGGGTAAGGTGTAGGGTTGGAGTTAGATTTAGCTTTAGGGCTAGGGTTAGGGTTAGCGAAATGTAAGGCTTAGGGTACAGGTGAGGGTACAGAAAAGTGTCACGGTCTGTGTACGTGTCAGGGCACGGATTAGTATTAGGGTACGGGTTAGGATTACAGTACGGATTAGGGTAAGGTGTAGGATTGGGGTTAGGGTTAGTGTTAGGGTTAGGGTTAGCGAATAGGTAATATTTAGGGTACAGGTAAGCATATGGAAACGAGTTAGGGTCAGGCTTGGTGTTAGGGCACAGGTTAGTGTTATTGTACGGATTAGGATTAGGGTATGGGTTAGGATTTTGTGTAGGGTTGTGGATAGTGTTAGGCTTAGACCTAGGGTAAGTGTTAGCGAACAGGTAAGGTTTACGGTACACAGGAGGGTACGGAAACGTGTTAGTGTCAAAGTACATGTGAGGGAATTGCTTAATTTTGGTGTATGGGTTAAGATCAGTGTATGGGTTAGGGTATGGTGTCAGGTTGGTGTTAGCGTTCTGTTTAGGGAAAGGGCTAGGTTTAGCGAACGGTAAGATTTAGGGTACTGGAGAGGATACGGAAAAGTGTTAGGGTCAGGGTACGTGTTAGGGCACGGGTTAGTGTTAGTGTACGGGTTAGGATTAGGGTATGGGTTAGGGAAAGGTGTAGGGTTGGGGTTATGTTTAGGTGTAGGGGTGGGGTTAGGGTTAGCGAATAGGTAACATTTAGGGTACAGGTGAGCTTATGGAAACAAGTTAGGGTCAGGGTTCATGTTAGGGCACAGGTTAGTGTTAGTGTATGGATTAGGGTACGGGTTAGGGTTAGGTGTAGGGTTGGGGTTAGGGTTAGGTTTAGACATAGGGTTAGGGTTAGCGAATGGTAAGATTTAGGGTACAGGAGTGGGTATGGAAAAGTGTTAGGGTCAGGGTACGTGTTAGGGCATGGATTAGTGTTAGTGTATGGGTAAGGATTAGGGTACGGGTTAGGGAAATGGGTAGGGTTGGTGTTATGGTTAGGGTTAGGCCTACAGTTAGAGTTAGCAAACGGGTAAGGTTTACGGTACACGGGAGGGTACGGAAATGTGTTAGTGTCAAAGTACATGTGAGGGCATGGGTTCGTTTTTTTGTACGGGTTAAGTTTAGTGTACGGGTTAGGGTATGCTGTAAGGTTGGTGTTAGCGTTATGTTTAGGGCTAGGGTTAGGGTTAGTGAACGGTAAGATTTTGGGTACAGGAGAGGATACGGAAAAGTGTTCGGGTCAAGGTACGTGTTAGGACATGGGTTAGTGATAGTGTATGGGTTGGGATTAGGGTACGGGTTAGGGTAAGTAGTAGGGTTGGCGTTAGGGTTAGGGCTAGGGCTAGGGTTAGGGTTAGCGAATGGGTAAGGTTTAGGGTACCGGTGAGGTTATGGAAAAGCGTTAGGGTCAGGGTACATGTCAGGGCATGGCTTAGTAGTAGTATACTGGTTAGGATTAGGGTACGGTTTGGGTAAGGTTTAGGGTTGGGCTTAGGGTTAGCTTTATGGCTAGGGTTAGGGTTAGCCAAATGTCAGGTTTAGGGTACAGGTGATGGTACAGAAAAGTGTTAGGGTTTGTGTATGTGTTAGGACACGTGTCAGTGTTAGTGTATGGCTTAGGATTAGCTTACGGGTTAGGGTAAGGTGTACGGTTGGGGTTTCGTCTAGGTTTAGGGTTAGGGTTAGCGAACGGTAAGGTTTAGGGTACAGGTGAGGTTACGGAAAAGTGTTAGGGTCAGGGTACGTGTTAGGGCAGGGGTTAGTGTGGGTTTACAGGTTAGGATTAGGGTACGGGTTAGGGTAATTGGTAGGGTTGGCGTTATGGTTAGTGTTAGGGGTAGGGTTAAGTTTAGTGAACGGGTAAGGTTTAGGTTACAGCTGACCATATGGAAATGTTTTATTGTCAAAGTACGTGTGTGGTATTGCGTTAGTGTTAGTGTATGGGTTAAGATTAGTGTATGTGTTAGGAGTAGGTTTGTAGTTAGGTTTAGGTTTGGGGCTACGGTTATGGTTAACAAATGGTAAAGTTTAGGGTTAGTGTTAGGGTTAGGGTTAGGGGTAGGGTTAGGGTAGGTGTTAGGGCACGAGTTAGTGTTAGTGTATGGGTTATGATTAGGGTATGGGTTAGGGTAAGGTGTAGGGTTGGGGTTAGGTTTAGGTTTAGGGCTAGTGTTAGGGTTAGCGAATAGGTAACATTAGAGTACAGGTGAGCGTATGGAAATGAGTTAGGGTCAGGGTTCGTGTTAGGGCACAGGTTAGTGTTAGTTTAAGGATTAGGATTAGTGTACATGTTAGAGTTAGGTGTAGGGTTGGGCTTGGGTTTAGGGTTAGGTTTAGACCTAGGGTTAGGGTTAGTGAATGGTAAGATTTAGGGTTCAGGCGTGGGTATGGAAAAGTGTAAGGGTCAGGGTAAATGTTAGGGCACGGATTAGTGTTAGTGTACGGGTTAGAATTAGGGTACGGGTTAGGCTAATGGATAGGGTTGGCGTTATGTTTAGTGTTAGGGCTAGGGTTAGGGTGAGCGAACGAGTAAGGTTTAGGTTACAGGTGAGGGTAAGGAAATGTTTTAGTGTCAAAGTAAGTGTGAGGGAATGGGTTAGTGTTAGTGTATGCATTAAGATTAGTGTACATGTTAGGGTAAGGTGTAGGGTTGTAGTTAGATTTAGCTTTAGGGCTAGGGTTAGGGTTAGCAAACGGTAAGATTTAGGGTACAGGAGAGAGTAGGGTAAAGAGTTAGAGGCAGGGTACGTGTCAGGGCATGGATTAGTGTTTGTGTACGGGATAGGATTAGGGTACGGTTTATGGTAAGGTGTTGGGTTGGTGTTAGGGCTTGGTTTAGGGGTATGTTTCGGGTTTGTGAACGGTAAAGTTTAGGGTACAGGTGAGGGTACAGAAAAGTGTTAGGCTCAGGTTACGTTTCAGGGCACGGATTAGTATTAGTGTACTGGTTAGGATTACGGTATGGGTTAGGGTAATGGGTAGGGTTGGGTTTAGGGTTAGGTTTAGGGCTATGGTTAGGGTTAGCGAAATGTAAGGTTTAGGTTACAGGTGATGGTCCAGAAACGTGTTAGGATCAGGGTACATGTTAGGGCACGGATTAGTGTTAGGGTACTGGTTAGGATTGGGTACGCTTTAGGGAAAGGTTTAGGGATGGGGTAAGGTTTACGTTTAGGTCTAGGGTTAAGGATAGCAAACGGTATGGTTTAGGGTACAGGTGAGTGTACAGAAAAGTGTTACGGTCAGGGTACCTGTTAGGGCACGTGTAGTGCTAGTGTATGGGTTAGGATTAGGGTACGGGTTAGGGAAATGTGTAGGGTTGAGGTTAGGGTTAAGTTTAGGGCTAGGGTTAGGGTTAGCGAACAGGTAAGTTTTATGGTACATGAGTGTACGGAAACGTGTTAGTGTCAAAGTACGTGTGAGGGCATTGCATAATTTTGGTGTACGGGTTAAGATTAGTGTACGGGTTAGGGTATGGTGTAGGGTTGGTGTTAGCATTATGTTTAGGGCTAAGGTTACGGTTAGCCAACCAGTAAGGTTTAGGGTACAGGTGAGGGTACGGAAAACTTTTAGGGTCAGGGTATATGTTAGGACACCTGTTAGTGTTAGTGTACGTGTCAGGATTAGCGTAGAGTTTAGGGTAAGGTGTGGGGTTGTGGTTAGGGTTAGGTTTAGGGCTAGGCTTAGGGTTGGCGAACGGGTAAGTTTTAGGGTACAGTTGAGGGTACGGAAAAGCGTTTGGGTCAGGTTATGTGTTAGGAAACGTGTTAGTGTTAATGTGTGGTTAGGATTAGGGTATGGGTTAGGGTAATGGTTAGGGTTGGCGTTAGGGTTAGGGATAGGCTTAGCGAACAGTTAAGGCTTATGGTACATGTGAGTGTATGGAGACGTGTTAGTGTCCAATTACGTGTGAGGGCATGGGTTAGTGTTAGTGTAGGGGTTAAAAATAGGGTACGGGTTAGAATAAGGTGTAGGGTTGGTGTTAGGGTTAGGTTTAAGTCTACAGTTAGGGTTAGCTAACGATTAGGTTTAGCGTACAGCTGAGGGTATGGAAAAGTGTTATGGTCAGGGTACGTTTCAGGGCACTGGTTAGTGTTAGTGTACGGTTTAGGATTAGTGTATGGGTTAGGGTAAGATGTAGGGTTGGCGTTAGGTTTAGGTTTAGAGCTCGGGTTAGGGTTAGCGACCGGGTAATTTTTAGGTTACAGGGGAGGGTACGGAAATGTTTTAGGGTCAAAATACATATGCGGGAATGGGTTAGTGTTAGTTTAAGGTTTAAGATCAGTGTACGTGTTAGGGTAAGGTGTAGGGTTGGAGTTAGATTTAGCTTTAGGGCTAGGGTTAGGGTTAGCGAAATGTAAGGCTTAGGGTACAGGTGAGGGTACAGAAAAGTGTTACGGTCTGTGTACGTGTCAGGGCACGGATTAGTATTAGGGTACGGGTTAGGATTACAGTACGGATCAGGGTTAGGTGTAAGATTGGGGTTAGGGTTAGTGTTAGGGTTAGGGTTAGCGAATAGGTAATATTTAGGGTACAGGTAAGCATATGGAAACGAGTTAGGGTCAGGCTTGGTGTTAGGGCACAGGTTAGTGTTATTGTACGGATTAGGATTAGGGTATGGGTTAGGATTTTGTGTAGGCTTGTGGATAGTGTTAGGCTTAGACCTAGGGTAAGTGTTAGCGAACAGGTAAGGTTTACGGTACACAGGAGGGTACGGAAACGTGTTAGTGTCAAAGTACATGTGAGGGAATTGCTTTATTTTGGTGTATGGGTTAAGATCAGTGTATGGGTTAGGGTATGGTGTCAGGTTGGTGTTAGCGTTCTGTTTAGGGAAAGGGCTAGGTTTAGCGAACGGTAAGATTTAGGGTACTGGAGAGGATACGGAAAAGTTTTAGGGTCAGGGTACGTGTTAGGGCACGGGTTAGTGTTAGTGTACGGGTTAGGATTAGGGTATGGGTTAGGGAAAGGTGTAGGGTTGGGGTTATGTTTAGGTGTAGGGGTGGGGTTAGGGTTAGCGAATAGGTAACATTTAGGGTACAGGTGAGCTTATGGAAACAAGTTAGGGTCAGGGTTCATGTTAGGGCACAGGTTAGTGTTAGTGTATGGATTAGGGTACGGGTTAGGGTTAGGTGTAGGGTTGGGGTTAGGGTTAGGTTTAGACATAGGGTTAGGGTTAGCGAATGGTAAGATTTAGGGTACAGGAGTGGGTATGGAAAAGTGTTAGGGTCAGGGTACGTGTTAGGGCATGGATTAGTGTTAGTGTATGGGTAAGGATTAGGGTACGGGTTAGGGAAATGGGTAGGGTTGGTGTTATGGTTAGGGTTAGGCCTACAGTTAGAGTTAGCAAACGGGTAAGGTTTACGGTACACGGGAGGGTACGGAAATGTGTTAGTGTCAAAGTACATGTGAGGGCATGGGTTAGTTTTTTTGTACGGGTTAAATTTAGTGTACGGGTTAGGGTATGCTGTAAGGTTGGTGTTAGCGTTATGTTTAGGGCTAGGGTTAGGGTTAGTGAACGGTAAGATTTTGGGTACAGGAGAGGATACGGAAAAGTGTTCGGGTCAAGGTACGTGTTAGGACATGGGTTAGTGATAGTGTATGGGTTGGGATTAGGGTACGGGTTAGGGTAAGTAGTAGGGTTGGCGTTAGGGTTAGGGCTAGGGCTAGGGCTAGGGTTAGGGTTAGCGAATGGGTAAGGTTTAGGGTACCGGTGAGGTTATGGAAAAGCGTTAGGGTCAGGGTACATGTCAGGGCATGGCTTAGTAGTAGTATACTGGTTAGGATTAGGGTACAGTTTAGGTAAGGTTTAGGGTTGGGCTTAGGGTTAGCTTTATGGCTAGGGTTAGGGTTAGCCAAAAGTCAGGTTTAGGGTACAGGTGATGGTACAGAAAAGTGTTAGGGTTTGTGTATGTGTTAGGACATGTGTCAGTGTTAGTGTATGGCTTAGGATTAGCTTACGGGTTAGGGTAAGGTGTACGGTTGGGGTTTCGTCTAGGTTTAGGGTTAGGGTTAGCGAACGGTAATGTTTAGGGTACAGGTGAGGTTACGGAAAAGTGTTAGGATCAGGGTACGTGTTAGGGCAGGGGTTAGTGTGGGTTTACAGGTTAGGATTAGGGTACGGGTTAGGGTAATTGGTAGGGTTGGCGTTATGGTTAGTGTTAGGGGTAGGGTTAAGTTTAGTGAACGGGTAAGGTTTAGGTTACAGCTGACCATACGGAAATGTTTTATTGTCAAAGTACGTGTGTGGTATTGCGTTAGTGTTAGTGTATGGGTTAAGATTAGTGTATGTGTTAGGAGTAGGTTTGTAGTTAGGTTTAGGTTTGGGGCTACGGTTATGGTTAACAAATGGTAAAGTTTAGGGTTAGTGTTAGGGTTAGGGTTAGGGGTAGGGTTAGGGTAGGTGTTAGGGCACGAGTTAGTGTTAGTGTATGGGTTATGATTAGGGTATGGGTTAGGGTAAGGTGTAGGGTTGGGGTTAGGTTTAGGTTTAGGGCTAGTGTTAGGGTTAGCGAATAGGTGACATTAGAGTACAGGTGAGCGTATGGAAATGAGTTAGGGTCAGGGTTCGTGTTAGGGCACAGGTTAGTGTTAGTTTAAGGATTAGGATTGGTGTACATGTTAGAGTTATGTGTAGGGTTGGGCTTTGGTTTAGGGTTAGGTTTAGACCTAGGGTTAGGGTTAGTGAATGGTAAGATTTAGGGTTAAGGCGTGGGTATGGAAAAGTGTAAGGGTCAGGGTAAATGTTAGGGCATGGATTAGTGTTAGTGTACGGGTTAGAATTATGGTACGGGTTAGGCTAATGGATAGGGTTGGCGTTCTGTTTAGTGTTAGGGCTAGGGTTAGGGTTAGCGAACGAGTAAGGTTTAGGTTACAGGTGAGGGTAAGGAAATGTTTTTGTGTCAAAGTAAGTGTGAGGGAATGGGTTAGTGTTAGTGTATGCATTAAGATTAGTGTACATGTTAGGGTAAGGTGTAGGGTTGTAGTTAGATTTAGCTTTAGGGCTAGGGTTAGGGTTAGCAAACGGTAAGATTTAGGGTACAGGAGAGAGTAAGGTAAAGAGTTAGAGGCAGGGTATGTGTCAGGGCATGGATTAGTGTTTGTGTACGGGATAGGATTAGGGTACGGTTTATGGTAAGGTGTTGGGTTGGTGTTAGGGCTTGGTTTAGGGGTATGTTTCGGGTTTGTGAACGGTAAAGTTTAGGGTACAGGTGAGGGTACAGAAAAGTGTTAGGCTCAGGTTACGTTTCAGGGCATGGATTAGTATTAGTGTACTGGTTAGGATTACGGTATGGGTTAGGGTAATGGGTAGGGTTGGGTTTAGGGTTAGGTTTAGGGCTATGGTTAGGGTTAGTGAAATGTAAGGTTTAGGTTACAGGTGATGGTCCAGAAACGTGTTAGGATCAGGGTACATGTTAGGGCACGGATTAGTGTTAGGGTACTGGTTAGGATTGGGTACGCGTTAGGGTAAGGTTTAGGGATGGGGTAAGGTTTACGTTTAGGTCTATGGTTAAGGATAGCAAACGGTATGGTTTAGGGTACAGGTGAGTGTACAGAAAAGTGTTACGGTCAGGGTACCTGTTAGGGCACGTGTAGTGTTAGTGTATGGGTTAGGATTAGGGTACGGGTTAGGGAAATGTGTAGGGTTGAGGTTAGGGTTAAGTTTAGGGCTAGGGTTAGGGTTAGCGAACAGGTAAGTTTTATGGTACATGAGTGTACGGAAACGTGTTAGTGTCAAAGTACGTGTGAGGGCATTGCATAATTTTGGTGTACGGGTTAAGATTAGTGTGCGGGTTAGGGTATGGTGTAGGGTTGGTGTTAGCATTATGTTTAGGGCTAAGGTTACGGTTAGCGAACCAGTAAGGTTTAGGGTACAGGTGAGGGTACGGAAAACTTTTAGGGTCAGGGTATATGTTAGGACACCTGTTAGTGTTAGTGTACGTGTCAGGATTAGCGTACAGTTTAGGGTAAGGTGTGGGGTTGTGGTTAGGGTTAGGTTTAGGGCTAGGCTTAGGGTTGGCGAACGGGTAAGTTTTAGGGTACAGTTGAGGGTACGGAAAAGCGTTTGGGTCAGGTTATGTGTTAGGAAACGTGTTAGTGTTAATGTATGGTTAGGATTAGGGTATGGGTTGGTAATGGTTAGGGTTGGCGTTAGGGTTAGGGATAGGCTTAGCGAACGGTTAAGGCTTATGGTACATGTGAGTGTATGGAGACGTGTTAGTGTCAAATTACGTGTGAGGGCATGGGTTAGTGTTAGTGTAGGGGTTAAAAATAGGGTACGGGTTAGAATAAGGTGTAGGGTTGGTGTTAGGGTTAGATTTAAGTCTACAGTTAGGGTTAGCTAACAATTAGGTTTAGCGTACAGCTGAGGGTATGGAAAAGTGTTATGGTCAGGGTACGTTTCAGGGCACTGGTTAGTGTTAGTGTACGGTTTAGGATTAGTGTATGGGTTAGGGTAAGATGTAGGGTTGGCGTTAGGTTTAGGTTTAGAGCTCGGGTTAGGGTTAGCGACCGGGTAATTTTTAGGTTACAGGGGAGGGTACGGAAATGTTTTAGGGTCAAAATACATATGCGGGAATGGGTTAGTGTTAGTTTAAGGTTTAAGATCAGTGTACGTGTTAGGGTAAGGTGTAGGGTTGGAGTTAGATTTAGCTTTAGGGCTAGGGTTAGGGTTAGCGAAATGTAAGGCTTAGGGTACAGGTGAGGGTACAGAAAAGTGTTACGGTCTGTGTACGTGTCAGGGCACGGATTAGTATTAGGGTACGGGTTAGGATTACAGTACAGATCAGGGTTAGGTGTAGGATTGGGGTTAGGGTTAGTGTTAGGGTTAGGGTTAGCGAATAGGTAATATTTAGGGTACAGGTAAGCATATGGAAACGAGTTAGGGTCAGGCTTGGTGTTAGGGCACAGGTTAGTGTTATTGTACGGATTAGGATTAGGGTATGGGTTAGGATTTTGTGTAGGCTTGTGGATAGTGTTAGGCTTAGACCTAGGGTAAGTGTTAGCAAACAGGTAAGGTTTACGGTACACAGGAGGGTAAGGAAAGTTGTTAGTGTCAAAGTACATGTGAGGGAATTGCTTAATTTTGGTGTATGGGTTAGGATCAGTGTATGGGTTAGGGTATGGTGTCAGGTTGGTGTTAGCGTTCTGTTTAGGGAAAGGGCTAGGTTTAGCGAACGGTAAGATTTAGGGTACTGGAGAGGATACGGAAAAGTGTTAGGGTCAGGGTACGTGTTAGGGCACGGGTTAGTGTTAGTGTACGGGTTAGGATTAGGGTATGGGTTAGGGAAAGGTGTAGGGTTGGGGTTATGTTTAGGTGTAGGGGTGGGGTTAGGGTTAGCGAATAGGTAACATTTAGGGTACAGGTGAGCTTATGGAAACAAGTTAGGGTCAGGGTTCATGTTAGGGCACAGGTTAGTGTTAGTGTATGGATTAGGGTACGGGTTAGGGTTAGGTGTAGGGTTGGGGTTAGGGTTAGGTTTAGACATAGGGTTAGGGTTAGCGAATGGTAAGATTTAGGGTACAGGAGTGGGTATGGAAAAGTGTTAGGGTCAGGGTGCGTGTTAGGGCATGGATTAGTGTTAGTGTATGGGTAAGGATTAGGGTACGGGTTAGGGAAATGGGTAGGGTTGGTGTTATGGTTAGGGTTAGGCCTACAGTTAGAGTTAGCAAACGGGTAAGGTTTACGGTACACGGGAGGGTACGGAAATGTGTTAGTGTCAAAGTACATGTGAGGGCATGGGTTCGTTTTTTTGTACGGGTTAAGTATAGTGTACGGGTTAGGGTATGCTGTAAGGTTGGTGTTAGCGTTATGTTTAGGGCTAGGGTTAGGGTTAGTGAACGGTAAGATTTTGGGTACAGGAGAGGATACGGAAAAGTGTTCGGGTCAAGGTACGTGTTAGGACATGGGTTAGTGATAGTGTATGGGTTGGGATTAGGGTACGGGTTAGGGTAAGTAGTAGGGTTGGCGTTAGGGTTAGAGCTAGGGCTAGGGCTAGGGTTAGGGTTAGCGAGTGGGTAAGGTTTAGGGTACCGGTGAGGTTATGGAAAAGCGTTAGGGTCAGGGTACATGTCAGGGCATGGCTTAGTAGTAGTATACTGGTTAGGATTAGGGTACGGTTTAGGTAAGGTTTAGGGTTGGGCTTAGGGTTAGCTTTATGGCTAGGGTTAGGGTTAGCCAAATGTCAGGTTTAGGGTACAGGTGATGGTACAGAAAAGTGTTAGGGTTTGTGTATGTGTTAGGACACGTGTCAGTGTTAGTGTATGGCTTAGGATTAGCTTACGGGTTAGGGTAAGGTGTACGGTTGGGGTTTCGTCTAGGCTTAGGGTTAGGGTTAGCGAACGGTAAGGTTTAGGGTACAGGTGAGGTTACGGAAAAGTGTTAGGGTCAGGGTACGTGTTAGGGCAGGGGTTAGTGTGGGTTTACAGGTTAGGATTAGGGTACGGGTTAGGGTAATTGGTAGGGTTGGCGTTATGGTTAGTGTTAGGGGTAGGGTTAAGTTTAGTGAACGGGTAAGGTTTAGGTTACAGCTGACCATATGGAAATGATTTATTGTCAAAGTACGTGTGTGGTATTGCGTTCGTGTTAGTGTATGGGTTAAGATTAGTGTATGTGTTAGGAGTAGGTTTGTAGTTAGTTTTAGGTTTGGGGCTACGGTTATGGTTAACAAATGGTAAAGTTTAGGGTTAGTGTTAGGGTTAGGGTTAGGGGTAGGGTTAGGGTAGGTGTTAGGGCACGAGTTAGTGTTAGTGTATGGGTTATGATTAGGGTATGGGTTAGGGTAAGGTGTAGGGTTGGGGTTAGGTTTAGGTTTAGGGCTAGTGTTAGGGTTAACGAATAGGTAACATTAGAGTACAGGTGAGCATATGGAAATGAGTTAGGCTCAGGGTTCGTGATAGGGCACAGGTTAGTGTTAGTTTAAGGATTAGGATTAGTGTACATGTTAGAGTTAGGTGTAGGGTTGGGCTTGGGTTTAGGGTTAGGTTTAGACCTAGGGTTAGGGTTAGTGAATGGTAAGATTTAGGGTTCAGGCGTGGGTATGGAAAAGTGTAAGGGTCAGGGTAAATGTTAGGGCACGGATTAGTGTTAGTGTACGGGTTAGAATTAGGGTACGGGTTAGGCTAATGGATAGGGTTGGCGTTCTGTTTAGTGTTAGGGCTAGGGTTAGGGTTAGCGAACGAGTAAGATTTAGGTTACAGGTGAGGGTAAGGAAATGTTTTAGTGTCAAAGTAAGTGTGAGGGAATGGGTTAGTGTTAGTGTATGCATTAAGATTAGTGTACATGTTAGGGTAAGGTGTAGGGTTGTAGTTAGATTTAGCTTTAGGGCTAGGGTTAGGGTTAGCAAACGGTAAGATTTAGGGTACAGGAGAGAGTAGGGTAAAGAGTTAGAGGCAGGGTACGTGTCAGGGCATGGATTAGTGTTTGTGTACGGGATAGGATTAGGGTACGGTTTATGGTAAGGTGTTGGGTTGGTGTTAGGGCTTGGTTTAGGGGTATGTTTCGGGTTTGTGAACGGTAAAGTTTAGGGTACAGGTGAGGGTACAGAAAAGTGTTAGGCTCAGGTAACGTTTCAGGGCATGGATTAGTATTAGTGTACTGGTTAGGATTATGGTATGGGTTAGGGTAATGGGTAGGGTTGGGTTTAGGGTTAGGTTTAGGGCTATGGTTAGGGTTAGCGAAATGTAAGGTTTAGGTTACAGGTGATGGTCCAGAAACGTGTTAGGATCAGGGTACATGTTAGGGCACGGATTAGTGTTAGGGTACTGGTTAGGATTGGGTACGCGTTAGGGTAAGGTTTAGGGATGGGGTAAGGTTTACGTTTAGGTCTAGGGTTAAGGATAGCAAACGGTATGGTTTAGGGTACAGGTGAGTGTACAGAAAAGTGTTACGGTCAGGGTACCTGTTAGGGCACGTGTAGTGTTAGTGTATGGGTTAGGATTAGGGTACGGGTTAGGGAAATGTGTAGGGTTGAGGTTAGGGTTAAGTTTAGGGCTAGGGTTAGGGTTAGCGAACAGGTAAGTTTTATGGTACATGAGTGTACGGAAACGTGTTAGTGTCAAAGTACGTGTGAGGGCATTGCATAATTTTGGTGTACAGGTTAAGATTAGTGTACGGGTTAGGGTATGGTGTAGGGTTGGTGTTAGCATTATGTTTAGGGCTAAGGTTATGGTTAGCGAACCAGTAAGGTTTAGGGTACAGGTGAGGGTACGGAAAACTTTTAGGGTCAGGGTATATGTTAGGACACCTGTTAGTGTTAGTGTACGTGTCAGGATTAGCGTACAGTTTAGGGTAAGGTGTGGGGTTGTGGTTAGGGTTAGGTTTAGGGCTAGGCTTAGGGTTGGCGAACGGGTAAGTTTTAGGGTACAGTTGAGGGTACGGAAAAGCGTTTGGGTCAGGTTATGTGTTAGGAAACGTGTTAGTGTTAATGTATGGTTAGGATTAGGGTATGGGTTAGGGTAATGGTTAGGGTTGGCGTTAGGGTTAGGGATAGGCTTAGCGAACGGTTAAGGCTTATGGTACATGTGAGTGTATGGAGACGTGTTAGTGTCAAATTACGTGTGAGGGCATGGGTTAGTGTTAGTGTAGGGGTTAAAAATAGGGTACGGGTTAGAATAAGGTGTAGGGTTGGTGTTAGGGTTAGATTTAAGTCTACAGTTAGGGTTAGCTAACAATTAGGTTTAGCGTACAGCTGAGGGTATGGAAAAGTGTTATGGTCAGGGTACGTTTCAGGGCACTGGTTAGTGTTAGTGTACGGTTTAGGATTAGTGTATGGGTTAGGGTAAGATGTAGGGTTGGCGTTAGGTTTAGGTTTAGAGCTCGGGTTAGGGTTAGCGACCGGGTAATTTTTAGGTTACAGGGGAGGGTACGGAAATGTTTTAGGGTCAAAATACATATGCGGGAATGGGTTAGTGTTAGTTTAAGGTTTAAGATTAGTGTACGTGTTAGGGTAAGGTGTAGGGTTGGAGTTAGATTTAGCTTTAGGGCTAGGGTTAGGGTTAGCGAAATGTAAGGCTTAGGGTACAGGTGAGGGTACAGAAAAGTGTTACGGTCTGTGTACGTGTCAGGGCACGGATTAGTATTAGGGCACGGGTTAGGATTACAGTACGGATCAGGGTTAGGTGTAGGATTGGGGTTAGGGTTAGTGTTAGGGTTAGGGTTAGCGAATAGGTAATATTTAGGGTACAGGTAAGCATATGGAAACGAGTTAGGGTCAGGCTTGGTGTTAGGGCACAGGTTAGTGTTATTGTACGGATTAGGATTAGGGTATGGGTTAGGATTTTGTGTAGGCTTGTGGATAGTGTTAGGCTTAGACCTAGGGTAAGTGTTAGCGAACAGGTAAGGTTTACGGTACACAGGAGGGTAAGGAAAGTTGTTAGTGTCAAAGTACATGTGAGGGAATTGCTTAATTTTGGTGTATGGGTTAGGATCAGTGTATGGGTTAGGGTATGGTGTCAGGTTGGTGTTAGCGTTCTGTTTAGGGAAAGGGCTAGGTTTAGCGAACGGTAAGATTTAGGGTACTGGAGAGGATACGGAAAAGTGTTAGGGTCAGGGTACGTGTTAGGGCACGGGTTAGTGTTAGTGTACGGGTTAGGATTAGGGTATGGGTTAGGGAAAGGTGTAGGGTTGGGGTTATGTTTAGGTGTAGGGGTGGGGTTAGGGTTAGCGAATAGGTAACATTTAGGGTACAGGTGAGCTTATGGAAACAAGTTAGGGTCAGGGTTCATGTTAGGGCACAGGTTAGTGTTAGTGTATGGATTAGGGTACGGGTTAGGGTTAGGTGTAGGGTTGGGGTTAGGGTTAGGTTTAGACATAGGGTTAGGGTTAGCGAATGGTAAGATTTAGGGTACAGGAGTGGGTATGGAAAAGTGTTAGGGTCAGGGTGCGTGTTAGGGCATGGATTAGTGTTAGTGTATGGGTAAGGATTAGGGTACGGGTTAGGGAAATGGGTAGGGTTGGTGTTATGGTTAGGGTTAGGCCTACAGTTAGAGTTAGCAAACGGGTAAGGTTTACGGTACACGGGAGGGTACGGAAATGTGTTAGTGTCAAAGTACATGTGAGGGCATGGGTTCGTTTTTTTGTACGGGTTAAGTTTAGTGTACGGGTTAGGGTATGCTGTAAGGTTGGTGTTAGCGTTATGTTTAGGGCTAGGGTTAGGGTTAGTGAACGGTAAGATTTTGGGTACAGGAGAGGATACGGAAAAGTGTTCGGGTCAAGGTACGTGTTAGGACATGGGTTAGTGATAGTGTATGGGTTGGGATTAGGGTACGGGTTAGGGTAAGTAGTAGGGTTGGCGTTAGGGTTAGAGCTAGGGCTAGGGCTAGGGTTAGGGTTAGCGAGTGGGTAAGGTTTAGGGTACCGGTGAGGTTATGGAAAAGCGTTAGGGTCAGGGTACATGTCAGGGCATGGCTTAGTAGTAGTATACTGGTTAGGATTAGGGTACGGTTTAGGTAAGGTTTAGGGTTGGGCTTAGGGTTAGCTTTATGGCTAGGGTTAGGGTTAGCCAAATGTCAGGTTTAGGGTACAGGTGATGGTACAGAAAAGTGTTAGGGTTTGTGTATGTGTTAGGACACGTGTCAGTGTTAGTGTATGGCTTAGGATTAGCTTACGGGTTAGGGTAAGGTGTACGGTTGGGGTTTCGTCTAGGCTTAGGGTTAGGGTTAGCGAACGGTAAGGTTTAGGGTACAGGTGAGGTTACGGAAAAGTGTTAGGGTCAGGGTACGTGTTAGGGCAGGGGTTAGTGTGGGTTTACAGGTTAGGATTAGGGTACGGGTTAGGGTAATTGGTAGGGTTGGCGTTATGGTTAGTGTTAGGGGTAGGGTTAAGTTTAGTGAACGGGTAAGGTTTAGGTTACAGCTGACCATATGGAAATGATTTATTGTCAAAGTACGTGTGTGGTATTGCGTTAGTGTTAGTGTATGGGTTAAGATTAGTGTATGTGTTAGGAGTAGGTTTGTAGTTAGGTTTAGGTTTGGGGCTACGGTTATGGTTAACAAATGGTAAAGTTTAGGGTTAGTGTTAGGGTTAGGGTTAGGGGTAGGGTTAGGGTAGGTGTTAGGGCACGAGTTAGTGTTAGTGTATGGGTTATGATTAGGGTATGGGTTAGGGTAAGGTGTAGGGTTGGGGTTAGGTTTAGGTTTAGGGCTAGTGTTAGGGTTAGCGAATAGGTAACATTAGAGTACAGGTGAGCGTATGGAAATGAGTTAGGGTCAGGGTTCGTGTTAGGGCACAGGTTAGTGTTAGTTTAAGGATTAGGATTAGTGTACATGTTAGAGTTAGGTGTAGGGTTGGGCTTGGGTTTAGGGTTAGGTTTAGACCTAGGGTTAGGGTTAGTGAATGGTAAGATTTAGGGTTCAGGCGTGGGTATGGAAAAGTGTAAGGGTCAGGGTAAATGTTAGGGCACGGATTAGTGTTAGTGTACGGGTTAGAATTAGGGTACGCGTTAGGCTAATGGATAGGGTTGGCGTTATGTTTAGTGTTAGGGCTAGGGTTAGGGTGAGCGAACGAGTAAGGTTTAGGTTACAGGTGAGGGTAAGGAAATGTTTTAGTGTCAAAGTAAGTGTGAGGGAATGGGTTAGTGTTAGTGTATGCATTAAGATTAGTGTACATGTTAGGGTAAGGTGTAGGGTTGTAGTTAGATTTAGCTTTAGGGCTAGGGTTAGGGTTAGCAAACGGTAAGATTTAGGGTACAGGAGAGAGTAGGGTAAAGAGTTAGAGGCAGGGTACGTGTCAGGGCATGGATTAGTGTTTGTGTACGGGATAGGATTAGGGTACGGTTTATGGTAAGGAGTTGGGTTGGTGTTAGGGCTTGGTTTAGGGGTATGTTTCGGGTTTGTGAATGGTAAAGTTTAGGGTACAGGTGAGGGTACAGAAAAGTGTTAGGCTCAGGTTACGTTTCAGGGCACGGATTAGTATTAGTGTACTGGTTAGGATTACGGTATGGGTTAGGGTAATGGGTAGGGTTGGGTTTAGGGTTTGGTTTAGGGCTATGGTTAGGGCTAGCGAAATGTGAGGTTTAGGTTACAGGTGATGGTCCAGAAACGTGTTAGGATCAGGGTACATGTTAGGGCACGGATTAGTGTTAGGGTACTGGTTAGGATTGGGTATGTGTTAGGGTAAGGTTTAGGGATGGGGTAAGGTTTACGTTTAGGTCTATGGTTAAGGATAGCAAACGGTATGGTTTAGGGTACAGGTGAGTGTACAGAAAAGTGTTACGGTCAGGGTACCTGTTAGGGCACGTGTAGTTTTAGTGTATGGGTTAGGATTAGGGTACGGTTTAGGGAAATGTGTAGGGTTGAGGTTAGGGTTAAGTTTAGGGCTAGGGTTAGTGTTAGCGAACAGGTAAGTTTTATGGTACATGAGTGTACGGAAACGTGTTAGTGTCAAAGTACGTGTGAGGGCATTGCATAATTTTGGTGTACGGGTTAAGATTTGTGTACGGGTTAGGGTATGGTGTAGGGTTGGTGTTAGCATTATGTTTAGGGCTAAGGTTACGGTTAGCGAACCAGTAAGGTTTAGGGTACAGGTGAGGGTACGGAAAACTTTTAGGGTCAGGGTATATGTTAGGACACCTGTTAGTGTTAGTGTACATGTCAGGATTAGCGTAGAGTTTAGGGTAAGGTGTGGGGTTGTGGTTAGGGTTAGGTTTAGGGCTAGGCTTAGGGTTGGCGAACGGGTAAGTTTTAGGGTACAGTTGAGGGTACGGAAAAGCGTTTGGGTCAGGTTATGTGTTAGGAAACATGTTAGTGTTAATGTGTGGTTAGGATTAGGGTATGGGTTAGGGTAATGGTTAGGGTTGGCGTTAGGGTTAGGGATAGGCTTAGCGAACAGTTAAGGCTTATGGTACATGTGAGTGTATGGAGACGTGTTAGTGTCAAATTGCGTGTGAGGGCATGGGTTAGTGTTAGTGTAGGGGTTAAAAATAGGGTACGGGTTAGAATAAGGTGTAGGGTTGGTGTTAGGGTTAGGTTTAAGTCTACAGTTAGGGTTAGCTAACGATTAGGTTTAGCGTACAGCTGAGGGTATGGAAAAGTGTTATGGTCAGGGTACGTTTCAGGGCACTGGTTAGTGTTAGTGTATGGATTAGGAGTAGTGTATGGGTTAGGGTAAGAGGTAGGGTTGGCGTTAGGGTTAGGTTTAGAGCTAGGGTTAGGGTTAGCGACCGGGTAATTTTTAGGTTACAGGGGAGGGTACGGAAATGTTTTAGGGTCAAAATACATATGCGGGAATGGGTTAGTGTTAGTTTAAGGTTTAAGATTAGTGTACGTGTTAGGGTAAGGTGTAGGGTTGGAGTTAGATTTAGCTTTAGGGCTAGGGTTAGGGTTAGCGAAATGTAAGGCTTAGGGTACAGGTGAGGGTACAGAAAAGTGTTACGGTCTGTGTACGTGTCAGGGCACGGATTAGTATTAGGGTACGGGTTAGGATTACAGTACGGATTAGGGTAAGGTGTAGGATTGGGTTTAGGGTTAGTGTTAGGGTTAGGGTTAGCGAATAGGTAATATTTAGGGTACAGGTAAGCATATGGAAAGGAGTTAGGGTCAGGCTTGGTGTTAGGGCACAGGTTAGTGTTATTGTACGGATTAGGATTAGGGTATGGGTTAGGATTTTGTGTAGGGTTTTGGATAGTGTTAGGCTTAGACCTAGGGTAAGTGTTAGCGAACAGGTAAGGTTTACGGTACACAGGAGGGTACGGAAACGTGTTAGTGTCAAAGTATATGTGAGGGAATTGCTTAATTTTGGTGTATGGGTTAAGATCAGTGTATGGGTTAGGGTATGGTGTCAGGTTGGTGTTAGCGTTCTGTTTAGGGAAAGGGCTAGGTTTAGCGAACGGTAAGATTTAGGGTACTGGAGAGGATACGGAAAAGTGTTAGGGTCAGGGTAGGTGTTAGGGCACGGGTTAGTGTTAGTGTACGGGTTAGGATTAGGGTATGGGTTAGGGAAAGGTGTAGGGTTGGGGTTATGTTTAGGTGTAGTGCTGGGGTTAGGGTTAGCGAATAGGTAACATTTAGGGTACAGGTGAGCTTATGGAAACAAGTTAGGGTCAGGGTTCATGTTAGGGCACAGGTTAGTGTTAGTGTATGGATTAGGGTACGGGTTAGGGTTAGGTGTAGGGTTGGGGTTAGGGTTAGGTTTAGACATAGGGTTAGGGTTAGCGAATGGTAAGATTTAGGGTACAGGAGTGGGTATGGAAATGTGTTAGGGTCAGGGTGCGTGTTAGGGCATGGATTAATGTTAGTGTATGGGTAAGGATTAGGGTACGGGTTAGGGAAATGGGTAGGGTTGGTGTTATGGTTAGGGTTAGGCCTACAGTTAGAGTTAGCAAACGGGTAAGGTTTACGGTACACGGGAGGGTACGGAAATGTGTTAGTGTCAAAGTACATGTGAGGGCATGGGTTAGTTTTTTTGTACGGGTTAAGTTTAGTGTACAGGTTAGGGTATGCTGTAAGGTTGGTGTTAGCGTTATGTTTAGGGCTAGGGTTAGGGTTAGTGAACGGTAAGATTTTGGGTACAGGAGAGGATACGGAAAAGTGTTCGGGTCAAGGTACGTGTTAGGACATGGGTTAGTGATAGTGTATGGGTTGGGATTAGGGTACGGGTTAGGGTAAGTAGTAGGGTTGGCGTTAGGGTTAGGGCTAGGGCTAGGGCTAGGGTTAGGGTTAGCGAATGGGTAAGGTTTAGGGTACCGGTGAGGTTATGGAAAAGCGTTAGGGTCAGGGTACATGTCAGGGCATGGCTTTGTAGTAGTATACTGGTTAGGATTAGGCTACAGTTTAGGTAAGGTTTAGGGTTGGGCTTAGGGTTAGCTTTATGGCTAGGGTTAGGGTTAGCCAAAAGTCAGGTTTAGGGTACAGGTGATGGTACAGAAAAGTGTTAGGGTTTGTGTATGTGTTAGGACATGTGTCAGTGTTAGTGTATGGCTTAGGATTAGCTTACGGGTTAGGGTAAGGTGTACGGTTGGGGTTTCGTCTAGGTTTAGGGTTAGGGTTAGCGAACGGTAATGTTTAGGGTACAGGTGAGGTTACGGAAAAGTGTTAGGATCAGGGTACGTGTTAGGGCAGGGGTTAGTGTGGGTTTACAGGTTAGGATTAGGGTACGGGTTAGGGTAATTGGTAGGGTTGGCGTTATGGTTAGTGTTAGGGGTAGGGTTAAGTTTAGTGAACGGGTAAGGTTTAGGTTACAGCTGACCATACGGAAATGTTTTATTGTCAAAGTACGTGTGTGGTATTGCGTTAGTGTTAGTGTATGGGTTAAGATTAGTGTATGTGTTAGGAGTAGGTTTGTAGTTAGGTTTAGGTTTGGGGCTACGGTTATGGTTAACAAATGGTAAAGTTTAGGGTTAGTGTTAGGGTTAGGGTTAGGGGTAGGGTTAGGGTAGGTGTTAGGGCACGAGTTAGTGTTAGTGTATGGGTTATGATTAGGGTATGGGTTAGGGTAAGGTGTAGGGTTGGGGTTAGGTTTAGGTTTAGGGCTAGTGTTAGGGTTAGCGAATAGGTGACATTAGAGTACAGGTGAGCGTATGGAAATGAGTTAGGGTCAGGGTTCGTGTTAGGGCACAGGTTAGTGTTAGTTTAAGGATTAGGATTAGTGTACATGTTAGAGTTATGTGTAGGGTTGGGCTTTGGTTTAGGGTTAGGTTTAGACCTAGGGTTAGGGTTAGTGAATGGTAAGATTTAGGGTTAAGTCGTGGGTATGGAAAAGTGTAAGGGTCAGGGTAAATGTTAGGGCACGGATTAGTGTTAGTGTACGGGTTAGAATTAGGGTACGGTTTAGGCTAATGGATAGGGTTGGCGTTCTGTTTAGTGTTAGGGCTAGGGTTAGGGTTAGCGAACGAGTAAGGTTTAGGTTACAGGTGAGGGTAAGGAAATGTTTTAGTGTCAAAGTAAGTGTGAGGGAATGGGTTAGTGTTAGTGTATGCATTAAGATTAGTGTACATGTTAGGGTAAGGTGTAGGGTTGTAGTTAGATTGAGCTTTAGGGCTAGGGTTAGGGTTAGCAAACGGTAAGATTTAGGGTACAGGAGAGAGTAAGGTAAAGAGTTAGAGGCAGGGTACGTGTCAGGGCATGGATTAGTGTTTGTGTACGGGATAGGATTAGGGTACGGTTTATGGTAAGGTGTTGGGTTGGTGTTAGGGCTTGGTTTAGGGGTATGTTTCGGGTTTGTGAACGGTAAAGTTTAGGGTACAGGTGAGGGTACAGAAAAGTGTTAGGCTCAGGTTAAGTTTCAGGGCATGGATTAGTATTAGTGTACTGGTTAGGATTACGGTATGGGTTAGGGTAATGGGTAGGGTTGGGTTTAGGGTTAGGTTTAGGGCTATGGTTAGGGTTAGTGAAATGTAAGGTTTAGGTTACAGGTGATGGTCCAGAAACGTGTTAGGATTAGGGTACATGTTAGGGCACGGATTAGTGTTAGGGTACTGGTTAGGATTGGGTACGCGTTAGGGTAAGGTTTAGGGATGGGGTAAGGTTTACGTTTAGGTCTATGGTTAAGGATAGCAAACGGTATGGTTTAGGGTACAGGTGAGTGTACAGAAAAGTGTTACAGTCAGGGTACCTGTTAGGGCACGTGTAGTGTTAGTGTATGGGTTAGGATTAGGGTACGGGTTAGGGAAATGTGTAGGGTTGAGGTTAGGGTTAAGTTTAGGGCTAGGGTTAGGGTTAGCGAACAGGTAAGTTTTATGGTACATGAGTGTACGGAAACGTGTTAGTGTCAAAGTACGTGTGAGGGCATTGCATAATTTTGGTGTACGGGTTAAGATTAGTGTACGGGTTAGGGTATGGTGTAGGGTTGGTGTTAGCATTATGTTTAGGGCTAAGGTTACGGTTAGCGAACCAGTAAGGTTTAGGGTACAGGTGAGGGTACGGAAAACTTTTAGGGTCAGGGTATATGTTAGGACACCTGTTAGTGTTAGTGTACGTGTCAGGATTAGCGTACAGTTTAGGGTAAGGTGTGGGGTTGTGGTTAGGGTTAGGTTTAGGGCTAGGCTTAGGGTTGGCGAACGGGTAAGTTTTAGGGTACAGTTGAGGGTACGGAAAAGCGTTTGGGTCAGGTTATGTGTTAGGAAACGTGTTAGTGTTAATGTATGGTTAGGATTAGGGTATGGGTTGGTAATGGTTAGGGTTGGCGTTAGGGTTAGGGATAGGCTTAGCGAACGGTTAAGGCTTATGGTACATGTGAGTGTATGGAGACGTGTTAGTGTCAAATTACGTGTGAGGGCATGGGTTAGTGTTAGTGTAGGGGTTAAAAATAGGGTACGGGTTAGAATAAGGTGTAGGGTTGGTGTTAGGGTTAGATTTAAGTCTACAGTTAGGGTTAGCTAACAATTAGGTTTAGCGTACAGCTGAGGGTATGGAAAAGTGTTATGGTCAGGGTACGTTTCAGGGCACTGGTTAGTGTTAGTGTACGGTTTAGGATTAGTGTATGGGTTAGGGTAAGATGTAGGGTTGGCGTTAGGTTTAGGTTTAGAGCTCGGGTTAGGGTTAGCGACCGGGTAATTTTTAGGTTACAGGGGAGGGTACGGAAATGTTTTAGGGTCAAAATACATATGCGGGAATGGGTTAGTGTTAGTTTAATGTTTAAGATCAGTGTACGTGTTAGGGTAAGGTGTAGGGTTGGAGTTAGATTTAGCTTTAGGGCTAGGGTTAGGGTTAGCGAAATGTAAGGCTTAGGGTACAGGTGAGGGTACAGAAAAGTGTTACGGTCTGTGTACGTGTCAGGGCACGGATTAGTATTAGGGTACGGGTTAGGATTACAGTACGGATCAGGGTTAGGTGTAGGATTGGGGTTAGGGTTAGTGTTAGGGTTAGGGTTAGCGAATAGGTAATATTTAGGGTACAGGTAAGCATATGGAAACGAGTTAGGGTCAGGCTTGGTGTTAGGGCACAGGTTAGTGTTATTGTACGGATT
Source organism: Mesoplodon mirus (assembly GCF_964341445.2). NCBI lineage: Eukaryota > Metazoa > Chordata > Mammalia > Artiodactyla > Ziphiidae > Mesoplodon > Mesoplodon mirus. The sequence continues at coordinate 4,532,624 of NC_138996.1, forward strand.
AGGATTAGGGTATGGGTTATGATTTTGTGTAGGCTTGTGGATAGTGTTAGGCTTAGACCTAGGGTAAGTGTTAGCGAACAGGTAAGGTTTACGGTACACAGGAGGGTAAGGAAAGTTGTTAGTGTCAAAGTACATGTGAGGGAATTGCTTAATTTTGGTGTATGGGTTAGGATCAGTGTATGGGTTAGGGTATGGTGTCAGGTTGGTGTTAGCGTTCTGTTTAGGGAAAGGGCTAGGTTTAGCGAACGGTAAGATTTAGGGTACTGGAGAGCATACGGAAAAGTGTTAGGGTCAGGGTACGTGTTAGGGCACGGGTTAGTGTTAGTGTACGGGTTAGGATTAGGGTATGGGTTAGGGAAAGGTGTAGGGTTGGGGTTATGTTTAGGTGTAGGGGTGGGGTTAGGGTTAGCGAATAGGTAACATTTAGGGTACAGGTGAGCTTATGGAAACAAGTTAGGGTCAGGGTTCATGTTAGGGCACAGGTTATTGTTAGTGTATGGATTAGGGTACGGGTTAGGGTTAGGTGTAGGGTTGGGGTTAGGGTTAGGTTTAGACATAGGGTTAGGGTTAGCGAATGGTAAGATTTAGGGTACAGGAGTGGGTATGGAAAAGTGTTAGGGTCAGGGTGCGTGTTAGGGCATGGATTAGTGTTAGTGTATGGGTAAGGATTAGGGTACGGGTTAGGGAAATGGGTAGGGTTGGTGTTATGGTTAGGGTTAGGCCTACAGTTAGAGTTAGCAAACGGGTAAGGTTTACGGTACACGGGAGGGTACGGAAATGTGTTAGTGTCAAAGTACATGTGAGGGCATGGGTTCGTTTTTTTGTACGGGTTAAGTTTAGTGTACGGGTTAGGGTATGCTGTAAGGTTGGTGTTAGCGTTATGTTTAGGGCTAGGGTTAGGGTTAGTGAACGGTAAGATTTTGGGTACAGGAGAGGATACGGAAAAGTGTTCGGGTCAAGGTACGTGTTAGGACATGGGTTAGTGATAGTGTATGGGTTGGGATTAGGGTACGGGTTAGGGTAAGTAGTAGGGTTGGCGTTAGGGTTAGAGCTAGGGCTAGGGCTCGGGTTAGGGTTAGCGAGTGGGTAAGGTTTAGGGTACCGGTGAGGTTATGGAAAAGCGTTAGGGTCAGGGTACATGTCAGGGCATGGCTTAGTAGTAGTATACTGGTTAGGATTAGGGTACGGTTTAGGTAAGGTTTAGGGTTGGGCTTAGGGTTAGCTTTATGGCTAGGGTTAGGGTTAGCCAAATGTCAGGTTTAGGGTACAGGTGATGGTACAGAAAAGTGTTAGGGTTTGTGTATGTGTTAGGACACGTGTCAGTGTTAGTGTATGGCTTAGGATTAGCTTACGGGTTAGGGTAAGGTGTACGGTTGGGGTTTCGTCTAGGCTTAGGGTTAGGGTTAGCGAACGGTAAGGTTTAGGGTACAGGTGAGGTTACGGAAAAGTGTTAGGGTCAGGGTACGTGTTAGGGCAGGGGTTAGTGTGGGTTTACAGGTTAGGATTAGGGTACGGGTTAGGGTAATTGGTAGGGTTGGCGTTATGGTTAGTGTTAGGGGTAGGGTTAAGTTTAGTGAACGGGTAAGGTTTAGGTTACAGCTGACCATATGGAAATGATTTATTGTCAAAGTACGTGTGTGGTATTGCGTTAGTGTTAGTGTATGGGTTAAGATTAGTGTATGTGTTAGGAGTAGGTTTGTAGTTAGGTTTAGGTTTGGGGCTACGGTTATGGTTAACAAATGGTAAAGTTTAGGGTTAGTGTTAGGGTTAGGGTTAGGGGTAGGGTTAGGGTAGGTGTTAGGGCACGAGTTAGTGTTAGTGTATGGGTTATGATTAGGGTATGGGTTAGGGTAAGGTGTAGGGTTGGGGTTAGGTTTAGGTTTAGGGCTAGTGTTAGGGTTAACGAACAGGTAACATTAGAGTACAGGTGAGCATATGGAAATGAGTTAGGCTCAGGGTTCGTGTTAGGGCACAGGTTAGTGTTAGTTTAAGGATTAGGATTAGTGTACATGTTAGAGTTAGGTGTAGGGTTGGGCTTGGGTTTAGGGTTAGGTTTAGACCTAGGGTTAGGGTTAGTGAATGGTAAGATTTAGGGTTCAGGCGTGGGTATGGAAAAGTGTAAGGGTCAGGGTAAATGTTAGGGCACGGATTAGTGTTAGTGTATGGGTTAGAATTAGGGTACGGGTTAGGCTAATGGATAGGGTTGGCGTTATGTTTAGTGTTAGGGCTAGGGTTAGGGTTAGCGAACGAGTAAGGTTTAGGTTACAGGTGAGGGTAAGGAAATGTTTTAGTGTCAAAGTAAGTGTGAGGGAATGGGTTAGTGTTAGTGTATGCATTAAGATTAGTGTACATGTTAGGGTAAGGTGTAGGGTTGTAGTTAGATTTAGCTTTAGGGCTAGGGTTAGGGTTAGCAAACGGTAAGATTTAGGGTACAGGAGAGAGTAGGGTAAAGAGTTAGAGGCAGGGTACGTGTCAGGGCATGGATTAGTGTTTGTGTACGGGATAGGATTAAGGTACGGTTTATGGTAAGGTGTTGGGTTGGTGTTAGGGCTTGGTTTAGGGGTATGTTTCGGGTTTGTGAACGGTAAAGTTTAGGGTACAGGTGAGGGTACAGAAAAGTGTTAGGCTCAGGTTACGTTTCAGGGCATGGATTAGTATTAGTGTACTGGTTAGGATTACGGTATGGGTTAGGGTAATGGGTAGGGTTGGGTTTAGGGTTAGGTTTAGGGCTATGGTTAGGGTTAGCGAAATGTAAGGTTTAGGTTACAGGTGATGGTCCAGAAACGTGTTAGGATCAGGGTACATGTTAGGGCACGGATTAGTGTTAGGGTACTGGTTAGGATTGGGTACGCGTTAGGGTAAGGTTTAGGGATGGGGTAAGGTTTACGTTTAGGTCTAGGGTTAAGGATAGCAAACGGTATGGTTTAGGGTACAGGTGAGTGTACAGAAAAGTGTTACGGTCAGGGTACCTGTTAGGGCACGTGTAGTGTTAGTGTATGGGTTAGGATTAGGGTACGGGTTAGGGAAATGTGTAGGGTTGAGGTTAGGGTTAAGTTTAGGGCTAGGGTTAGGGTTAGCGAACAGGTAAGTTTTATGGTACATGAGTGTACGGAAACGTGTTAGTGTCAAAGTACGTGTGAGGGCATTGCATAATTTTGGTGTACAGGTTAAGATTAGTGTACGGGTTAGGGTATGGTGTAGGGTTGGTGTTAGCATTATGTTTAGGGCTAAGGTTATGGTTAGCGAACCAGTAAGGTTTAGGGTACAGGTGAGGGTACGGAAAACTTTTAGGGTCAGGGTATATGTTAGGACACCTGTTAGTGTTAGTGTACGTGTCAGGATTAGCGTACAGTTTAGGGTAAGGTGTGGGGTTGTGGTTAGGGTTAGGTTTAGGGCTAGGCTTAGGGTTGGCGAACGGGTAAGTTTTAGGGTACAGTTGAGGGTACGGAAAAGCGTTTGGGTCAGGTTATGTGTTAGGAAACGTGTTAGTGTTAATGTATGGTTAGGATTAGGGTATGGGTTAGGGTAATGGTTAGGGTTGGCATTAGGGTTAGGGATAGGCTTAGCGAACGGTTAAGGCTTATGGTACATGTGAGTGTATGGAGACGTGTTAGTGTCAAATTACGTGTGAGGGCATGGGTTAGTGTTAGTGTAGGGGTTAAAAATAGGGTACGGGTTAGAATAAGGTGTAGGGTTGGTGTTAGGGTTAAATTTAAGTCTACAGTTAGGGTTAGCTAACAATTAGGTTTAGCGTACAGCTGAGGGTATGGAAAAGTGTTATGGTCAGGGTACGTTTCAGGGCACTGGTTAGTGTTAGTGTACGGTTTAGGATTACTGTATGGGTTAGGGTAAGATGTAGGGTTGGCGTTAGGTTTAGGTTTAGAGCTCGGGTTAGGGTTAGCGACCGGGTAATTTTTAGGTTACAGGGGAGGGTACGGAAATGTTTTAGGGTCAAAATACATATGCGGGAATGGGTTAGTGTTAGTTTAAGGTTTAAGATTAGTGTACGTGTTAGGGTAAGGTGTAGGGTTGGAGTTAGATTTAGCTTTAGGGCTAGGGTTAGGGTTAGCGAAATGTAAGGCTTAGGGTACAGGTGAGGGTACAGAAAAGTGTTACGGTCTGTGTACGTGTCAGGGCACGGATTAGTATTAGGGTACGGGTTAGGATTACAGTACGGATCAGGGTTAGGTGTACTATTGGGGTTAGGGTTAGTGTTAGGGTTAGGGTTAGCGAATAGGTAATATTTAGGGTACAGGTAAGCATATGGAAACGAGTTAGGGTCAGGCTTGGTGTTAGGGCACAGGTTAGTGTTATTGTACGGATTAGGATTAGGGTATGGGTTATGATTTTGTGTAGGCTTGTGGATAGTGTTAGGCTTAGACCTAGGGTAAGTGTTAGCGAACAGGTAAGGTTTACGGTACACAGGAGGGTAAGGAAAGTTGTTAGTGTCAAAGTACATGTGAGGGAATTGCTTAATTTTGGTGTATGGGTTAGGATCAGTGTATGGGTTAGGGTATGGTGTCAGGTTGGTGTTAGCGTTCTGTTTAGGGAAAGGGCTAGGTTTAGCGAACGGTAAGATTTAGGGTACTGGAGAGGATACGGAAAAGTGTTAGGGTCAGGGTACGTGTTAGGGCACGGGTTAGTGTTAGTGTACGGGTTAGGATTAGGGTATGGGTTAGGGAAAGGTGTAGGGTTGGGGTTATGTTTAGGTGTAGGGGTGGGGTTAGGGTTAGCGAATAGGTAACATTTAGGGTACAGGTGAGCTTATGGAAACAAGTTAGGGTCAGGGTTCATGTTAGGGCACAGGTTAGTGTTAGTGTATGGATTAGGGTACGGGTTAGGGTTAGGTGTAGGGTTGGGGTTAGGGTTAGGTTTAGACATAGGGTTAGGGTTAGCGAATGGTAAGATTTAGGGTACAGGAGTGGGTATGGAAAAGTGTTAGGGTCAGGGTGCGTGTTAGGGCATGGATTAGTGTTAGTGTATGGGTAAGGATTAGGGTACGGGTTAGGGAAATGGGTAGGGTTGGTGTTATGGTTAGGGTTAGGCCTACAGTTAGAGTTAGCAAACGGGTAAGGTTTACGGTACACGGGAGGGTACGGAAATGTGTTAGTGTCAAAGTACATGTGAGGGCATGGGTTCGTTTTTTTGTACGGGTTAAGTTTAGTGTACGGGTTAGGGTATGCTGTAAGGTTGGTGTTAGCGTTATGTTTAGGGCTAGGGTTAGGGTTAGTGAACGGTAAGATTTTGGGTACAGGAGAGGATACGGAAAAGTGTTCGGGTCAAGGTACGTGTTAGGACATGGGTTAGTGATAGTGTATGGGTTGGGATTAGGGTACGGGTTAGGGTAAGTAGTAGGGTTGGCGTTAGGGTTAGAGATAGGGCTAGGGCTAGGGTTAGGGTTAGCGAGTGGGTAAGGTTTAGGGTACCGGTGAGGTTATGGAAAAGCGTTAGGGTCAGGGTACATGTCAGGGCATGGCTTAGTAGTAGTATACTGGTTAGGATTAGGGTACGGTTTAGGTAAGGTTTAGGGTTGGGCTTAGGGTTAGCTTTATGGCTAGGGTTAGGGTTAGCCAAATGTCAGGTTTAGGGTACAGGTGATGGTACAGAAAAGTGTTAGGGTTTGTGTATGTGTTAGGACACGTGTCAGTGTTAGTGTATGGCTTAGGATTAGCTTACGGGTTAGGGTAAGGTGTACGGTTGGGGTTTCGTCTAGGCTTAGGGTTAGGGTTAGCGAACGGTAAGGTTTAGGGTACAGGTGAGGTTACGGAAAAGTGTTAGGGTCAGGGTACGTGTTAGGGCAGGGGTTAGTGTGGGTTTACAGGTTAGGATTAGGGTACGGGTTAGGGTAATTGGTAGGGTTGGCGTTATGGTTAGTGTTAGGGGTAGGGTTAAGTTTAGTGAACGGGTAAGGTTTAGGTTACAGCTGACCATATGGAAATGATTTATTGTCAAAGTACGTGTGTGGTATTGCGTTAGTGTTAGTTTATGGGTTAAGATTAGTGTATGTGTTAGGAGTAGGTTTGTAGTTAGGTTTAGGTTTGGGGCTACGGTTATGGTTAACAAATGGTAAAGTTTAGGGTTAGTGTTAGGGTTAGGGTTAGGGGTAGGGTTAGGGTAGGTGTTAGGGCACGAGTTAGTGTTAGTGTATGGGTGATGATTAGGGTATGGGTTAGGGTAAGGTGTAGGGTTGGGGTTAGGTTTAGGTTTAGGGCTAGTGTTAGGGTTAACGAATAGGTAACATTAGAGTACAGGTGAGCATATGGAAATGAGTTAGGCTCAGGGTTCGTGTTAGGGCACAGGTTAGTGTTAGTTTAAAGATTAGGATTAGTGTACATGTTAGAGTTAGGTGTAGGGTTGGGCTTGGGTTTAGGGTTAGGTTTAGACCTAGGGTTAGGGTTAGTGAATGGTAAGATTTAGGGTTCAGGCGTGGGTATGGAAAAGTGTAAGGGTCAGGGTAAATGTTAGGGCACGGATTAGTGTTAGTGTACGGGTTAGAATTAGGGTACGGGTTAGGCTAATGGATAGGGTTGGCGTTATGTTTAGTGTTAGGGCTAGGGTTAGGGTTAGCGAACGAGTAAGGTTTAGGTTACAGGTGAGGGTAAGGAAATGTTGTAGTGTCAAAGTAAGTGTGAGGGAATGGGTTAGTGTTAGTGTATGCATTAAGATTAGTGTACATGTTAGGGTAAGGTGTAGAGTTGTAGTTAGATTTAGCTTTAGGGCTAGGGTTAGGGTTAGCAAACGGTAAGATTTAGGGTACAGGAGAGAGTAGGGTAAAGAGTTAGAGGCAGGGTACGTGTCAGGGCATGGATTAGTGTTTGTGTACGGGATAGGATTAGGGTACGGTTTATGGTAAGGAGTTGGGTTGGTGTTAGGGCTTGGTTTAGGGGTATGTTTCGGGTTTGTGAATGGTAAAGTTTAGGGTACAGGTGAGGGTACAGAAAAGTGTTAGGCTCAGGTTACGTTTCAGGGCACGGATTAGTATTAGTGTACTGGTTAGGATTACGGTATGGGTTAGGGTAATGGGTAGGGTTGGGTTTAGGGTTTGGTTTAGGGCTATGGTTAGGGCTAGCGAAATGTGAGGTTTAGGTTACAGGTGATGGTCCAGAAACGTGTTAGGATCAGGGTACATGTTAGGGCACGGATTAGTGTTAGGGTACTGGTTAGGATTGGGTATGTGTTAGGGTAAGGTTTAGGGATGGGGTAAGGTTTACGTTTAGGTCTATTGTTAAGGATAGCAAACGGTATGGTTTAGGGTACAGGTGAGTGTACAGAAAAGTGTTACGGTCAGGGTACCTGTTAGGGCACGTGTAGTTTTAGTGTATGGGTTAGGATTAGGGTACGGGTTAGGGAAATGTGTAGGGTTGAGGTTAGGGTTAAGTTTAGGGCTAGGGTTAGTGTTAGCGAACAGGTAAGTTTTATGGTACATGAGTATACGGAAACGTGTTAGTGTCAAAGTACGTGTGAGGGCATTGCATAATTTTGGTGTACGGGTTAAGATTTGTGTACGGGTTAGGGTATGGTGTAGGGTTGGTGTTAGCATTATGTTTAGGGCTAAGGTTACGGTTAGCGAACCAGTAAGGTTTAGGGTACAGGTGAGGGTACAGAAAACTTTTAGGGTCAGGGTATATGTTAGGACACCTGTTAGTGTTAGTGTACATGTCAGGATTAGCGTAGAATTTAGGGTAAGGTGTGGGGTTGTGGTTAGGGTTAGGTTTAGGGCTAGGCTTAGGGTTGGCGAACGGGTAAGTTTTAGGGTACAGTTGAGGGTACGGAAAAGCGTTTGGGTCAGGTTATGTGTTAGGAAACGTGTTAGTGTTAATGTGTGGTTAGGATTAGGGTATGGGTTAGGGTAATGGTTAGGGTTGGCGTTAGGGTTAGGGATAGGCTTAGCGAACAGTTAAGGCTTATGGTACATGTGAGTGTATGGAGACGTGTTAGTGTCAAATTACGTGTGAGGGCATGGGTTAGTGTTAGTGTAGGGGTTAAAAATAGGGTACGGGTTAGAATAAGGTGTAGGGTTGGTGTTAGGGTTAGGTTTAAGTCTACAGTTAGGGTTAGCTAACGATTAGGTTTAGCGTACAGCTGAGGGTATGGAAAAGTGTTATGGTCAGGGTACGTTTCAGGGCACTGGTTAGTGTTAGTGTATGGTTTAGGAGTAGTGTATGGGTTAGGGTAAGAGGTAGGGTTGGCGTTAGGGTTAGGTTTAGAGCTAGGGTTAGGGTTAGCGACCGGGTAATTTTTAGGTTACAGGGGAGGGTACGGAAATGTTTTAGGGTCAAAATACATATGCGGGAATGGGTTAGTGTTAGTTTAAGGTTTAAGATTAGTGTACGTGTTAGGGTAAGGTGTAGGGTTGGAGTTAGATTTAGCTTTAGGGCTAGGGTTAGGGTTAGCGAAATGTAAGGCTTAGGGTACAGGTGAGGGTACAGAAAAGTGTTACGGTCTGTGTACGTGTCAGGGCACGGATTAGTATTAGGGTACGGGTTAGGATTACAGTACGGATTAGGGTAAGGTGTAGGATTGGGTTTAGGGTTAGTGTTAGGGTTAGGGTTAGCGAATAGGTAATATTTAGGGTACAGGTAAGCATATGGAAAGGAGTTAGGGTCAGGCTTGGTGTTAGGGCACAGGTTAGTGTTATTGTACAGATTAGGATTAGGGTATGGGTTAGGATTTTGTGTAGGGTTTTGGATAGTGTTAGGCTTAGACCTAGGGTAAGTGTTAGCGAACAGGTAAGGTTTACGGTACACAGGAGGGTACGGAAACGTGTTAGTGTCAAAGTATATGTGAGGGAATTGCTTAATTTTGGTGTATGGGTTAAGATCAGTGTATGGGTTAGGGTATGGTGTCAGGTTGGTGTTAGCGTTCTGTTTAGGGAAAGGGCTAGGTTTAGCGAACGGTAAGATTTAGGGTACTGGAGAGGATACGGAAAAGTGTTAGGGTCAGGGTAGGTGTTAGGGCACGGGTTAGTGTTAGTGTACGGGTTAGGATTAGGGTATGGGTTAGGGAAAGGTGTAGGGTTGTGGTTATGTTTAGGTGTAGTGCTGGGGTTAGGGTTAGCGAATAGGTAACATTTAGGGTACAGGTGAGCTTATGGAAACAAGTTAGGGTCAGGGTTCATGTTAGGGCACAGGTTAGTGTTAGTGTATGGATTAGGGTACGGGTTAGGGTTAGGTGTAGGGTTGGGGTTAGGGTTAGGTTTAGACATAGGGTTAGGGTTAGCGAATGGTAAGATTTAGGGTACAGGAGTGGGTATGGAAATGTGTTAGGGTCAGGGTGCGTGTTAGGGCATGGATTAATGTTAGTGTATGGGTAAGGATTAGGGTACGGGTTAGGGAAATGGGTAGGGTTGGTGTTATGGTTAGGGTTAGGCCTACAGTTAGAGTTAGCAAACGGGTAAGGTTTACGGTACACGGGAGGGTACGGAAATGTGTTAGTGTCAAAGTACATGTGAGGGTATGGGTTAGTTTTTTTGTACGGGTTAAGTTTAGTGTACGGGTTAGGGTATGCTGTAAGGTTGGTGTTAGCGTTATGTTTAGGGCTAGGGTTAGGGTTAGTGAACGGTAAGATTTTGGGTACAGGAGAGGATACGGAAAAGTGTTCGGGTCAAGGTATGTGTTAGGACATGGGTTAGTGATAGTGTATGGGTTGGGATTAGGGTACGGGTTAGGGTAAGTAGTAGGGTTGGCGTTAGGGTTAGGGCTAGGGCTAGGGCTAGGGTTAGGGTTAGCGAATGGGTAAGGTTTAGGGTACCGGTGAGGTTATGGAAAAGCGTTAGGGTCAGGGTACATGTCAGGGCATGGCTTAGTAGTAGTATACTGGTTAGGATTAGGGTACAGTTTAGGTAAGGTTTAGGGTTGGGCTTAGGGTTAGCATTATGGCTAGGGTTAGGGTTAGCCAAAAGTCAGGTTTAGGGTACAGGTGATGGTACAGAAAAGTGTTAGGGTTTGTGTATGTGTTAGGACATGTGTCAGTGTTAGTGTATGGCTTAGGATTAGCTTACGGGTTAGGGTAAGGTGTACGGTTGGGGTTTCGTCTAGGTTTAGGGTTAGGGTTAGCGAACGGTAATGTTTAGGGTACAGGTGAGGTTACGGAAAAGTGTTAGGATCAGGGTACGTGTTAGGGCAGGGGTTAGTGTGGGTTTACAGGTTAGGATTAGGGTACGGGTTAGGGTAATTGGTAGGGTTGGCGTTATGGTTAGTGTTAGGGGTAGGGTTAAGTTTAGTGAACGGGTAAGGTTTAGGTTACAGCTGACCATACGGAAATGTTTTATTGTCAAAGTACGTGTGTGGTATTGCGTTAGTGTTAGTGTATGGGTTAAGATTAGTGTATGTGTTAGGAGTAGGTTTGTAGTTAGGTTTAGGTTTGGGGCTACGGTTATGGTTAACAAATGGTAAAGTTTAGGGTTAGTGTTAGGGTTAGGGTTAGGGGTAGGGTTAGGGTAGGTGTTAGGGCACGAGTTAGTGTTAGTGTATGGGTTATGATTAGGGTATGGGTTAGGGAAAGGTGTAGGGTTGGGGTTAGGTTTAGGTTTAGGGCTAGTGTTAGGGTTAGCGAATAGGTGACATTAGAGTACAGGTGAGCGTATGGAAATGAGTTAGGGTCAGGGTTCGTGTTAGGGCACAGGTTAGTGTTAGTTTAAGGATTAGGATTAGTGTATATGTTAGAGTTATGTGTAGGGTTGGGCTTTGGTTTAGGGTTAGGTTTAGACCTAGGGTTAGGGTTAGTGAATGGTAAGATTTAGGGTTAAGGCGTGGGTATGGAAAAGTGTAAGGGTCAGGGTAAATGTTAGGGCACGGATTAGTGTTAGTGTACGGGTTAGAATTAGGGTACGGGTTAGGCTAATGGATAGGGTTGGCGTTCTGTTTAGTGTTAGGGCTAGGGTTAGGGTTAGCGAACGAGTAAGGTTTAGGTTACAGGTGAGGGTAAGGAAATGTTTTAGTGTCAAAGTAAGTGTGAGGGAATGGGTTAGTGTTAGTGTATGCATTAAGATTAGTGTACATGTTAGGGTAAGGTGTAGGGTTGTAGTTAGATTTAGCTTTAGGGCTAGGGTTAGGGTTAGCAAACGGTAAGATTTAGGGTACAGGAGAGAGTAGGGTAAAGAGTTAGAGGCAGGGTACGTGTCAGGGCATGGATTAGTGTTTGTGTACGGGATAGGATTAGGGTACGGTTTATGGTAAGGTGTTGGGTTGGTGTTAGGGCTTGGTTTAGGGGTATGTTTCGGGTTTGTGAACGGTAAAGTTTAGGGTACAGGTGAGGGTACAGAAAAGTATTATTCTCACGTTACGTTTCAGGGCATGGATTTGTATTAGTGTACTGGTTAGGATTACGGTATGGGTTAGGGTAATGGGTAGGGTTGGGTTTAGGGTTAGGTTTAGGGCTATGGTTAGGGTTAGTGAAATGTAAGGTTTAGGTTACAGGTGATGGTCCAGAAACGTGTTAGGATCAGGGTACATGTTAGGGCACGGATTAGTGTTAGGGTACTGGTTAGGATTGGGTACGCGTTAGGGTAAGGTTTAGGGATGGGGTAAGGTTTACGTTTAGGTCTATGGTTAAGGATAGCAAACGGTATGGTTTAGGGTACAGGTGAGTGTACAAAAAAGTGTTACAGTCAGGGTACCTGTTAGGGCACGTGTAGTGTTAGTGTATGGGTTAGGATTAGGGTACGGGTTAGGGAAATGTGTAGGGTTGAGGTTAGGGTTAAGTTTAGGGCTAGGGTTAGGGTTAGCGAACAGGTAAGTTTTATGGTACATGAGTGTACGGAAACGTGTTAGTGTCAAAGTACGTGTGAGGGCATTGCATAATTTTGGTGTACGGGTTAAGATTAGTGTACGGGTTAGGGTATGGTGTAGGGTTGGTGTTAGCATTATGTTTAGGGCTAAGGTTACGGTTAGCGAACCAGTAAGGTTTAGGGTACAGGTGAGGGTACGGAAAACTTTTAGGGTCAGGGTATATGTTAGGACACCTGTTAGTGTTAGTGTACGTGTCAAGATTAGCGTACAGTTTAGGGTAAGGTGTGGGGTTGTGGTTAGGGTTAGGTTTAGGGCTAGGCTTAGGGTTGGCGAACGGGTAAGATTTAGGGTACAGTTGAGGGTACGGAAAAGCGTTTGGGTCAGGTTATGTGTTAGGAAACGTGTTAGTGTTAATGTATGGTTAGGATTAGGGTATGGGTTGGTAATGGTTAGGGTTGGCGTTAGGGTTAGGGATAGGCTTAGCGAACGGTTAAGGCTTATGGTACATGTGAGTGTATGGAGACGTGTTAGTGTCAAATTACGTGTGAGGGCATGGGTTAGTGTTAGTGTAGGGGTTAAAAATAGGGTACGGGTTAGAATAAGGTGTAGGGTTGGTGTTAGGGTTAGATTTAAGTCTACAGTTAGGGTTAGCTAACAATTAGGTTTAGCGTACAGCTGAGGGTATGGAAAAGTGTTATGGTCAGGGTACGTTTCAGGGCACTGGTTAGTGTTAGTGTACGGTTTAGGATTAGTGTATGGGTTAGGGTAAGATGTAGGGTTGGCGTTAGGTTTAGGTTTAGAGCTCGGGTTAGGGTTAGCGACCGGGTAATTTTTAGGTTACAGGGGAGGGTACGGAAATGTTTTAGGGTCAAAATACATATGCGGGAATGGGTTAGTGTTAGTTTAAGGTTTAAGATCAGTGTACGTGTTAGGGTAAGGTGTAGGGTTGGAGTTAGATTTAGCTTTAGGGCTAGGGTTAGGGTTAGCGAAATGTAAGGCTTAGGGTACAGGTGAGGGTACAGAAAAGTGTTACGGTCTGTGTACGTGTCAGGGCACGGATTAGTATTAGGGTATGGGTTAGGATTACAGTACGGATCAGGGTTATGTGTAGGATTGGGGTTAGGGTTAGTGTTAGGGTTAGGGTTAGCGAATAGGTAATATTTAGGGTACAGGTAAGCATATGGAAACGAGTTAGGGTCAGGCTTGGTGTTAGGGCACAGGTTAGTGTTATTGTACGGATTAGGATTAGGGTATGGGTTAGGATTTTGTGTAGGCTTGTGGATAGTGTTAGGCTTAGACCTAGGGTAAGTGTTAGCGAACAGGTAAGGTTTACGGTACACAGGAGGGTACGGAAACGTGTTAGTGTCAAAGTACATGTGAGGGAATTGCTTAATTTTGGTGTATGGGTTAAGATCAGTGTATGGGTTAGGGTATGGTGTCAGGTTGGTGTTAGCGTTCTGTTTAGGGAAAGGGCTAGGTTTAGCGAACGGTAAGATTTAGGGTACTGGAGAGGATACGGAAAAGTGTTAGGGTCAGGGTACATGTTAGGGCACGGGTTAGTGTTAGTGTACGGGTTAGGATTAGGGTATGGGTTAGGGAAAGGTGTAGGGTTGGGGTTATGTTTAGGTGTAGGGGTGGGGTTAGGGTTAGCGAATAGGTAACATTTAGGGTACAGGTGAGCTTATGGAAACAAGTTAGGGTCAGGGTTCATGTTAGGGCACAGGTTAGTGTTAGTGTATGGATTAGGGTACGGGTTAGGGTTAGGTGTAGGGTTGGGGTTAGGGTTAGGTTTAGACATAGGGTTAGGGTTAGCGAATGGTAAGATTTAGGGTACAGGAGTGGGTATGGAAAAGTGTTAGGGTCAGGGTACGTGTTAGGGCATGGATTAGTGTTAGTGTATGGGTAAGGATTAGGGTACGGGTTAGGGAAATGGGTAGGGTTGGTGTTATGGTTAGGGTTAGGCCTACAGTTAGAGTTAGCAAACGGGTAAGGTTTACGGTACACGGGAGGGTACAGAAATGTGTTAGTGTCAAAGTACATGTGAGGGCATGGGTTAGTATTTTTGTATGGGTTAAGTTTAGTGTACGGGTTAGGGTATGCTGTAAGGTTGGTGTTAGCGTTATGTTTAGGGCTAAGGTTACGGTTAGCGAACCAGTAAGGTTTAGGGTACAGGTGAGGGTACGGAAAACTTTTAGGGTCAGGGTATATGTTAGGACACCTGTTAGTGTTAGTGTACGTGTCAGGATTAGCGTAGAGTTTAGGGTAAGGTGTGGGGTTGTGGTTAGGTTTATGTTTATGGCTAGGCTTAGGGTTGGCGAACGGGTAAGTTTTAGGGTACAGTTGAGGGTACGGAAAAGCGTTTGGGTCAGGTTATGTGTTAGGAAACGTGTTAGTGTTAATGTGTGGTTAGGATTAGGGTATGGGTTAGGGTAATGGTTAGGGTTGGCTTTAGGGTTAGGGATAGGCTTAGCGAACAGTTAAGGCTTATGGTACATGTGAGTGTATGGAGACGTGTTAGTGTCAAATTACGTGTGAGGGCATGGGTTAGTGTTAGTGTAGGGGTTAAAAATAGGGTACGGTTTAGAATAAGGTGGAGGGTTGATGTTAGGGTTAGGTTGAAGTCTACAGTTAGGGTTAGCTAACGATTAGGTTTAGCGTACAGCTGTGGGTATGGAAAAGTGTTAGGGTTAGGGTACGTTTCAGGGCACTGGTTAGTGTTAGTGTACGGTTTAGGATTAGTGTATGGGTTAGGGTAAGATGTAGGGTTGGCGTTAGGGTTAGGTTTAGAGCTAGGGTTAGGGTTAGCGACCGGGTAATTTTTAGGTTACAGGGGAGGGTACGGAAATGTTTTAGGGTCAAAATACATATGCGGGAATGGGTTAGTGTTAGTTTAAGGTTTAAGATCAGTGTACGTGTTAGGGTAAGGTGTAGGGTTGGAGTTAGATTTAGCTTTAGGGCTAGGGTTAGGGTTAGCGAAATGTAAGGCTTAGTGTACAGGTGAGGGTACAGAAAAGTGTTACGGTCTGTGTACGTGTCAGGACACGGATTAGTATAAGGGTACGGGTTAGGATTACAGTACGAATCAGGGTAAGGTGTAGGATTGGGGTTAGGGTTAGTGTTAGGGTTAGGGTTAGCGAATAGGTAATATTTAGGGTACAGGTAAGCATATGGAAACGAGTTAGGGTCAGGCTTGGTGTTAGGGCACAGGTTAGTGTTATTGTACGGATTAGGATTAGGGTATGGGTTAGGATTTTGTGTAGGCTTGTGGATAGTGTTAGGCTTAGACCTAGGGTAAGTGTTAGCGAACAGGTAAGGTTTACGGTACACAGGAGGGTACGGAAACGTGTTAGTGTCAAAGTACATGTGAGGGAATTGCTTAATTTTGGTGTATGGGTTAAGATCAGTGTATGGGTTAGGGTATGGTGTCAGGTTGGTGTTAGCGTTCTGTTTAGGGAAAGGGCTAGGTTTAGCGAACGGTAAGATTTAGGGTACTGGAGAGGATACGGAAAAGTGTTAGGGTCAGGGTACGTGTTAGGGCACGGGTTAGTGTTAGTGTACGGGTTAGGATTATGGTATGGGCTAGGGAATGGTGTAGGGTTGGGGTTATGTTTAGGTGTAGGGGTGGGGTTAGGGTTAGCGAATAGGTAACATTTAGGGTACAGGTGAGCTTATGGAAACAAGTTAGGGTCAGGGTTCATGTTAGGGCACAGGTTAGTGTTAGTGTATGGATTAGGGTACGGGTTAGGGTTAGGTGTAGGGTTGGGGTTAGGGTTAGGTTTAGACATAGGGTTAGGGTTAGCGAATGGTAAGATTTAGGGTACAGGAGTGGGTATGGAAAAGTGTTAGGGTCAGGGTGCGTGTTAGGGCATGGATTAGTGTTAGTGTATGGGTAAGGATTAGGGTACGGGTTAGGGAAATGGGTAGGGTTGGTGTTATGGTTAGGGTTAGGCCTACGGTTAGAGTTAGCAAACGGGTAAGGTTTACGGTACACGGGAGGGTACGGAAATGTGTTAGTGTCAAAGTACATGTGAGGTCATGGGTTAGTTTTTTTGTACAGGTTAAGTTTAGTGTACGGGTTAGGGTATGCTGTAAGGTTGGTGTTAGCGTTATGTTTAGGGCTAGGGTTAGGGTTAGCGAACGGTAAGATTTTGGGTACAGGAGAGGATACGGAAAAGTGTTCGGGTCAAGGTACGTGTTAGGACATGGGTTAGTGATAGTGTATGGGTTGGGATTAGGGTACGGGTTAGGGTAAGTAGTAGGGTTGGCGTTAGGGTTAGGGCTAGGGCTAGGGCTAGGGTTAGGGTTAGCGAATGGGTAAGGTTTAGGGTACCGGTGAGGTTATGGAAAAGCGTTAGGGTCAGGGTACATGTCAGGGCATGGCTTAGTAGTAGTATACTGGTTGGGATTAGGGTACGGTTTGGGTAAGGTTTAGGGTTGGGCTTAGGGTTAGCTTTATGGCTAAGGTTAGGGTTAGCCAAATGTCAGGTTTAGGGTACAGGTGATGGTACAGAAAAGTGTTAGGGTTTGTGTATGTGTTAGGACACGTGTCAGTGTTAGTGTATGGCTTAGGATTAGCTTACGGGTTAGGGTAAGGTGTACAGTTGGGGTTTCGTCTAGGTTTAGGGTTAGGGTTAGCGAACGGTAAGGTTTAGGGTACAGGTGAGGTTACAGAAAAGTTTTAGGGTCAGGGTACGTGTTAGGGCAGGGGTTAGTGTGGGTTTACAGGTTAGGATTAGGGTACGGGTTAGGGTAATTGGTAGGGTTGGCGTTATGGTTAGTGTTAGGGGTAGGGTTAAGTTTAGTGAACGGGTAAGGTTTAGGTTACAGCTGAGCATACGGAAATGTTTTATTGTCAAAGTACATGTGCGGTATTTCGTTAGTGTTAGTGTATGGGTTAAGATTAGTGTATGTGTTAGGAGTAGGTTTGTAGTTAGGTTTAGGTTTGGGGCTACGGTTATGGTTAACAAATGGTAAAGTTTAGGGTTAGTGTTAGGGTTAGGGTTAGGGGTAGTGTTAGGGTAGGTGTTAGGGCACGAGTTAGTGTTAGTGTATGGGTTATGATTAGGGTATGGGTTAGGGTAAGGTGTAGGGTTGGGGTTAGGTTTAGGTTTAGGGCTAGTGTTAGGGTTAGCGAATAGGTAACATTAGAGTACAGGTGAGCGTATGGAAATGAGTTAGGGTCAGGGTTCGTGTTAGGGCACAGGTTAGTGTTAGTTTAAGGATTAGGATTAGTGTACATGTTAGAGTTAGGTGTAGGGTTGGGCTTGGGTTTAGGGTTAGGTTTAGACCTAGGGTTAGGGTTAGTGAATGGTAAGATTTAGGGTTCAGGCGTGGGTATGGAAAAGTGTAAGGGTCAGGGTAAATGTTAGGGCACGGATTAGTGTTAGTGTACGGGTTAGAATTAGGGTACGGGTTAGGCTAATGGATAGGGTTGGCGTTATGTTTAGTGTTAGGGCTAGGGTTAGGGTTAGTGAACGAGTAAGGTTTAGGTTACAGGTGAGGGTAAGGAAATGTTTTAGTGTCAAAGTAAGTGTGAGGGAATGGGTTAGTGTTAGTGTATGCATTAAGATTAGTGTACATGTTAGGGTAAGGTGTAGGGTTGTAGTTAGATTTAGCTTTAGGGCTAGGGTTAGGGTTAGCAAACGGTAAGATTTAGGGTACAGGAGAGAGTAGGGTAAAGAGTTAGAGGCAGGGTACGTGTCAGGGCATGGATTAGTGTTTGTGTACGGGATAGGATTAGGGTACGGTTTATGGTAAGGTGTTGGGTTGGTGTTAGTGCTTGGTTTAGGGGTATGTTTCGGGTTTGTGAATGGTAAAGTTTAGGGTACAGGTGAGGGTACAGAAAAGTGTTAGGCTCAGGTTACGTTTCAGGGCACGGATTAGTATTAGTGTACTGGTTAGGATTACGGTATGGGTTAGGGTAATGGGTAGGGTTGGGTTTAGGGTTAGGTTTAGGGCTATGGTTAGGTTTAGCGAAATGTAAGGTTTAGGTTACAGGTGATGGTCCAGAAACGTGTTAGGATCAGGGTACATGTTAGGGTACTGTTTAGGATTGGGTACGCGTTAGGGTAAGGTTTAGGGATGGGGTAAGGTTTACGTTTAGTTCTAGGGTTAAGGATAGCAAACGGTATGGTTTAGGGTACAGGTGAGTGTACAGAAAAGTGTTACGGTCAGGCTACCTGTTAGGGCACGTGTAGTGCTAGTGTATGGGTTAGGATTAGGGTACGGGTTAGGGAAATGTGTAGGGTTGAGGTTAGGGTTAAGTTTAGGGCTAGGGTTAGGGTTAGCGAACAGGTAAGTTTTATGGTACATGAGTGTACGGAAACGTGTTAGTGTCAAAGTACGTGTGAGGGCATTGCATAATTTTGGTGTACGGGTTAAGATTAGTGTACGGGTTAGGGTATGGTGTAGGGTTGGTGTTAGCATTATGTTTAGGGCTAAGGTTACGGTTAGCGAACCAGTAAGGTTTAGGGTACAGGTGAGGGTACGGAAAACTTTTAGGGTCAGGGTATATGTTAGGACACCTGTTAGTGTTAGTGTACGTGTCAGGATTAGCGTACAGTTTAGGGTAAGGTGTGGGGTTGTGGTTAGGGTTAGGTTTAGGACTAGGCTTAGGGTTGGCGAACGGGTAAGTTTTAGGGTACAGTTGAGGGTACGGAAAAGCGTTTGGGTCAGGTTATGTGTTAGGAAACGTGTTAGTGTTAATGTGTGGTTAGGATTAGGGTATGGGTTAGGGTAATGGTTATGGTTGGCGTTAGGGTTAGGGATAGGCTTAGCGAACAGTTAAGGCTTATGGTACATGTGAGTGTATGGAGACGTGTTAGTGTCAAATTACGTGTGAGGGCATGGGTTAGTGTTAGTGTAGGGGTTAAAAATAGGGTACGGGTTAGAATAAGGTGTAGGGTTGGTGTTAGGGTTAGGTTTAAGTCTACAGTTAGGGTTAGCTAACGATTAGGTTTAGCGTACAGCTGAGGGTATGGAAAAGTGTTAGGGTCAGGGTACGTTTCAGGGCACTGGTTAGTGTTAGTGTACAGTTTAGGATTAGTGTATGGGTTAGGGTAAGATGTAGGGTTGGCGTTAGGGTTAGGTTTAGAGCTAGGGTTAGGGTTAGCGACCGGGTAATTTTTAGGTTACAGGGGAGGGTACGGAAATGTTTTAGGGTCAAAATACATATGCGGGAATGGGTTAGTGTTAGTTTAAGGTTTAAGATTAGTGTACGTGTTAGGGTAAGGTGTAGGGTTGGAGTTAGATTTAGCTTTAGGGCTAGGGTTAGGGTTAGCGAAATGTAAGGCTTAGTGTACAGGTGAGGGTACAGAAAAGTGTTACGGTCTGTGTACATGTCAGGGCACGGATTAGTATTAGGGTACGGGTTAGGATTGCAGTACAGATCAAGGTAAGGTGTAGGATTGGTGTTAGGGTTAGTGTTAGGGTTAGGGTTAGCGAATAGGTAATATTTAGGGTACAGGTAAGCATATGGAAACGAGTTAGGGTCAGGCTTGGTGTTAGGGCACAGGTTAGTGTTATTGTACGGATTAGGATTAGGGTATGGGTTAGGATTTTGTGTAGGGTTTTGGATAGTTTTAGGCTTAGACCTAGGGTAAGTGTTAGCGAACAGGTAAGGTTTACGGTACACAGGAGGGTACGGAAACGTGTTAGTGTCAATGTACATGTGAGGGCATTGCTTAATTTTGGTGTACGGGTTAAGATCAGTGTACGGGTTAGGGTATGATGTCAGGTTGGTGTTAGCGTTATGTTTAGGGAAAGGGCTAGGTTTAGCAAACGGTAAGATTTAGGGTAATGGAGAGGATACGGAAAAATGTTAGGGTCAGGATACGTGTTAGGGCACGGGTTAGTGTTAGTGTACGGGTTAGGATTAGGGTATGGGTTAGGGAAAGGTGTAGGTTTGGGGTTATGTTTAGGTGTAGGGGTGGGGTTAGGGTTAGCGAATAGGTAACATTTAGGGTACAGGTGAGCTTATGGAAACAAGTTAGGGTCAGGGTTCATGTTAGGGCACAGGTTAGTGTTAGTGTATGGATTAGGGTACGGGTTAGGGTTAGGTGTAGTTTTGGGGTTAGGGTTAGGTTTAGACATAGGGTTAGGGTTAGCGAATGGTAAGATTTAGGGTACAGGAGTGGGTATGGAAAAGTGTTAGGGTCAGGGTACGTGTTAGGGCATGGATTAGTGTTAGTGTATGGGTAAGGATTAGGGTATGGGTTAGGGAAATGGGTAGGGTTGGTGTTATGGTTAGGGTTAGGCCTACAGTTAGAGTTAGCAAACGGGTAAGGTTTACGGTACACGGGAGGGTACGGAAATGTGTTAGTGTCAAAGTACATGTGAGGGCATGGGTTAGTTTTTTTGTACGGGTTAAGTTTAGTGTACGGGTTAGGGTATGCTGCAAGGTTGGTGTTAGCGTTATGATTAGGGCTAGGGTTAGTGTTAGTGAACGGTAAGATTTTGGGTACAGGAGAGGATACGGAAAAGTGTTCGGGTCAAGGTACGTGTTAGGACATGTGTTAGTGATAGTATATGGGTTGGGATTAGGGTACGGGTTAGGGTAAGTAGTAGGGATGGCGTTAGGGTTAGGGCTAGGGCTAGGGCTAGGGTTAGGGTTAGCGAATGGGTAAGGTTTAGGGTACCGGTGAGGTTATGGAAAAGCGTTAGGGTCAGGGTACATGTCAGGGCATGGCTTAGTAGTAGTATACTGGTTAGGATTAGGGTACGGTTTGGGTAAGGTTTAGGGTTGGGCTTAGGGTTAGCTTTATGGCTAGGGTTAGGGTTAGCCAAATGTCAGGTTTAGGGTACAGGTGATGGTACAGAAAAGTGTTAGGGTTTGTGTATGTGTTAGGACATGTGTCAGTGTTAGTGTATGGCTTAGGATTAGCTTACGGGTTAGGGTAAGGTGTACGGTTGGGGTTTCGTCCAGGTTTAGGGTTAGGGTTAGCGAACGGTAAGGTTTAGGGTACAGGTGAGGTTATGGAAAAGTGTTAGGGTCAGGGTACGTGTTAGGGCAGGGGTTAGTGTGGGTTTACAGGTTAGGATTAGGGTACGGGTTAGGGTAATTGGTAGGGTTGGCGTTATGGTTAGTGTTAGGGGTAGGGTTAAGTTTAGTGAACGGGTAAGGTTTAGGTTACAGCTGAGCATACGGAAATGTTTTATTGTCAAAGTACGTGTGTGGTATTGTGTTAGTGTTAGTGTATGGGTTAAGATTAGTGTATGTGTTAGGAGTAGGTTTGTAGTTAGGTTTAGGTTTGGGGCTACGGTTATGGTTAACAAATTGTAAAGTTTAGGGTTAGTGTTAGGGTTAGGGTTAGGGTTAGGGTTAGGGTAGGTGTTAGGCCACGAGTTAGTGTTAGTGTATGGGTTATGATTAGGGTATGGGTTAGGGTAAGGTGTAGGGTTGGGGTTAGGTTTAGGTTTAGGGCTAGTGTTAGGGTTAGCGAATAGGTAACATTAGAGTACAGGTGAGCGTATGGAAATGAGTTAGGGTCAGGGTTCATGTTAGGGCACAGGTTAGTGTTAGTTTAAGGATTAGGATTAGTGTACATGTTAGAGTTAGGTGTAGGGTTGGGCTTGGGTTTAGGGTTAGGTTTAGACCTAGGGTTAGGGTTAGTGAATGGTAAGATTTAGGGTTCAGGCGTGGGTATGGAAAAGTGTAAGGGTCAGGGTAAATGTTAGGGCACGGATTAGTGTTAGTGTACGGGTTAGAATTAGGGTACGGGTTAGGCTAATGGATAGGGTTGGCGTTATGTTTAGTGTTAGGGCTAGGGTTAGGGTTAGCGAACGAGTAAGCTTTAGGTTACAGGTGAGGGTAAGGAAATGTTTTAGTGTCAAAGTAAGTGTGAGGGAATGGGTTAGTGTTAGTGTAGGGGTTAAAAATAGGGTACGGGTTAGAATAAGGTGTAGGGTTGGTGTTAGGGTTAGGTTGAAGTCTACAGTTAGGGTTAGCTAACGATTAGGTTTAGCGTACAGCTGAGGGTATGGAAAAGTGTTAGGGTCAGGGTACGTTTCAGGGCACTGGTTAGTGTTAGTGTACGGTTTTGGATTAGTGTATGGGTTAGGGTAAGATGTAGGGTTGGCGTTAGGGTTAGGTTTAGAGCTAGGGTTAGGTTTAGCGACCGGGCAATTTTTAGGTTACAGGGGAGGGTATGGAAATGTTTTAGGGTCAAAATACATATGCGGGAATGGGTTAGTGTTAGTTTAAGGTTTAAGATTAGTATACGTGGTAGGGAAAGGTGTAGGGTTGGAGTTAGATTTAGCTTTAGGGCTAGGGTTAGGGTTAGCGAAATGTAAGGCTTAGGGTACAGGTGAGGGTACAGAAAAGAGTTACGGTCTGTGTACGTGTCAGGGCACGGATTAGTATTAGGGTACGGGTTAGGATTACAGTACGGATTAGGGTAAGGTGTAGGATTGGGGTTAGGGTTAGTGTTAGGGTTAGGGTTAGCGAATAGGTAACATTTAGGGTACAGGTAAGCATATGGAAACGAGTTAGGGTCAGGCTTGGTGTTAGGGCACAGGTTAGTGTTATTGTATGGATTAGGATTAGGGTATGGGTTAGGATTTTGTGTAGGGTTGTGGATAGTGTTAGGCTTAGACCTAGGGTAAGTGTTAGCGAACAGGTAAGGTTTACGGTACACAGGAGGGTACGGAAACGTGTTAGTGTCAAAGTACATGTGAGGGAATTGCTTAATTTTGGTGTATGGGTTAAGATCAGTGTATGGGTTAGGGTATGGTGTCAGGTTGGTGTTAGCGTTCTGTTTAGGGAAAGGGCTAGGTTTAGCGAATGGTAAGATTTAGGGTACTGGAGAGGATACGGAAAAGTGTTAGGGTCAGGGTACGTGTTAGGGCACGGGTTAGTGTTAGTGTACGGGTTAGGATTAGGGTATGGGTTAGGGAAAGGTGTAGGGTTGGGGTTATGTTTAGGTGTAGGGGTGGGGTTAGGGTTAGCGAATAGGTAACATTTAGGGTACAGGTGAGCTTATGGAAACAAGTTAGGGTCAGGGTTCATGTTAGGGCACAGGTTAGTGTTAGTGTATGGATTAGGGTACGGGTTAGGGTTAGGTGTAGGGTTGGGGTTAGGGTTAGGTTTAGACATAGGGTTAGGGTTAGCGAATGGTAAGATTTAGGGTACAGGAATGGGTATGGAAAAGTGTTAGGGTCAGGGTACGTGTTAGGTCATGGATTAGTGTTAGTGTATGGGTAAGGATTAGGGTACGGGTTAGGGAAATGGGTAGGGTTGGTGTTATGGTTAGGGTTAGGCCTACGGTTAGAGTTAGCGAACGGGTAAGGTTTACGGTACACGGGAGGGTACGGAAATGTGTTAGTGTCAAAGTACATGTGAGGGCATGGGTTAGTTTTTTTGTACAGGTTAAGTTTAGTGTACGGGTTAGGGTATGCTGTAAGGTTGGTGTTAGCGTTATGTTTAGGGCTAGGGTTAGGGTTAGCGAACGGTAAGATTTTGGGTACAGGAGAGGATACGGAAAAGTGTTCGGGTCAAGGTACGTGTTAGGACATGGGTTAGTGATTGTGTATGGGTTGGGATTAGGGTACGGGTTAGGGTAAGTAGTAGGGTAGGCGTTAGGGTTAGGGCTAGGGCTAGGGCTAGGGTTAGGCTTAGCGAATGGGTAAGGTTTAGGGTACCGGTGAGGTTATGGAAAAGCGTTAGGGTCAGGGTACATGTCAGGGCATGGCTTAGTAGTAGTATACTGGTTAGGATTAGGGTACGGTTTGGGTAAGGTTTAGGGTTGGGCTTAGGGTTAGCTTTATGGCTAGGGTTAGGGTTAGCCAAATGTCAGGTTTAGGGTACAGGTGATGGTACAGAAAAGTGTTAGGGTTTGTGTATGTGTTAGGACACGTTTCAGTGTTAGTGTATGGCTTAGGATTAGCTTACGGGTTAGGGTAAGGTGTACGGTTGGGGTTTCGTCTAGGTTTAGGGTTAGGGTTAGCGAACGGTAAGGTTTAGGGTACAGGTGAGGTTACGGAAAAGTGTTAGGGTCAGGGTTAGGGTTAGGGCAGGGGTTAGTGTGGGTTTACAGGTTAGGATTAGGTTACGGGTTAGGGTAATTGGTAGGGTTGCCGTTATGGTTAGTGTTAGGGGTAGGGTTAAGTTTAGTGACCGGGTAAGGTTTAGGTTACAGCTGAGCATACGGAAATGTTTTATTGTCAAAGTACGTGTGTGGTATTGCGTTAGTGTTAGTGTATGGGTTAAGATTAGTGTATGTGTTAGGAGTAGGTTTGTAGTTAGGTTTAGGTTTGGGGCTACGGTTATGGTTAACAAATGGTAAAGTTTAGGGTTAGTGTTAGGGTTAGGGTTAGGGGTAGGGTTAGGGTAGGTGTTAGGGCACGAGTTAGTGTTAGTGTATGGGTTATGATTAGGGTATGGGTTAGGGTAAGGTGTAGAGTTGGGGTTAGGTTTAGGTTTAGGGCTAGTGTTAGGGTTAGCGAATAGGTAACATTAGAGTACAGGTGAGCGTATGGAAATGAGTTAGGGTCAGGGTTCGTGTTAGGGCACAGGTTAGTGTTAGTTTAAGGATTAGGATTAGTGTACATGTTAGAGTTAGGTGTAGGGTTGGGCTTGGGTTTAGGGTTAGGTTTAGACCTAGGGTTAGGGTTAGTGAATGGTAAGATTTAGGGTTCAGGCGTGGGTATGGAAAAGTGTAAGGGTCAGGGTAAATGTTAGGGCACGGATTAGTGTTAGTGTACGGGTTAGAATTAGGGTACGGGTTAGGCTAATGGATAGGGTTGGCGTTATGTTTAGTGTTAGGGCTAGGTTTAGGGTTAGCGAACGAGTAAGGTTTAGGTTACAGGTGAGGGTAAGGAAATGTTTTAGTGTCAAAGTAAGTGTGAGGGAATGGGTTAGTGTTAGTGTATGCATTAAGATTAGTGTACATGTTAGGTTAAGGTGTAGGGTTGTAGTTAGATTTAGCTTTAGGGCTAGGCTTAGGGTTAGCAAACGGTAAGATTTAGGGTACAGGAGAGAGTAGGGTAAAGAGTTAGAGGCAGGGTACGTGTCAGGGCATGGATTAGTGTTTGTGTACGGGATAGGATTAGGGTACGGTTTATGGTAAGGTGTTGGGTTGATGTTAGGGCTTGGTTTAGGGGTATGTTTCGGGTTTGTGAACGGTAAAGTTTAGGGTACAGGTGAGGGTACAGAAAAGTGTTAGGCTCAGGTTACATTTCAGGGCACGGATAAGTATTAGTGTACTGGTTATGATTATGGTATGGGTTAGGGTAAAGGGTAGGGTTGGGTTTAGGGTTAGGTTTAGGGCTATGGTTAGCGTTAGCGAAATGTAAGGTTTAGGTTACAGGTGATGGTCCAGAAACGTGTTAGGATCAGGGTACATGTTAAGGCACGGATTAGTGTTAGGGTACTGGTTAGGATTGGGTACGCGTTAGGGTAAGGTTTAGGGATGGGGTAAGGTTTACGTTTAGGTCTAGGGTTAAGGATAGCAAACGGTATGGTTTAGGGTACAGGTGAGTGTACAGAAAAGTGTTACGGTCAGGGTACCTGTTAGGGCACGTGTAGTGTTAGTGTATGGGTTAGGATTAGGGTACGGGTTAGGGAAATGTGTAGGGTTGAGGTTAGGGTTAAGTTTAGGGCTAGGGTTAGGGTTAGCGAACAGGTAAGTTTTATGGTACATGAGTGTACGGAAACGTGTTAGTGTCAAAGTACGTGTGAGGGCATTGCATAATTTTGGTGTACGGGTTAAGATTAGTGTACGGGTTAGGGTATGGTGTAGGGTTGGTGTTAGCATTATGTTTAGGGCTAAGGTTACGGTTAGCGAACCAGTAAGGTTTAGGGTACAGGTGAGGGTACGGAAATCTTTTAGGGTCAGGGTATATGTTAGGACACCTGTTAGTGTTAGTGTACGTGTCAGGATTAGCGTACAGTTTAGGGTAAGGTGTGGGGTTGTGGTTAGGGTTAGGTTTAGGGCTAGGCTTAGGGTTGGCGAACGGGTAAGTTTTAGGGTACAGTTGAGGGTACGGAAAAGCATTTGGGTCAGGTTATGTGTTAGGAAACGTGTTAGTGTTAATGTGTGGTTAGGATTAGGGTATGGGTTAGGGTAATGGTTAGGGTTGGCGTTAGGGTTAGGGATAGGCTTAGCGAACAGTTAAGGCTTATGGTACATGTGAGTGTATGGAGACGTGTTAGTGTCAAATTACGTGTGAGGGCATGGGTTAGTGTTAGTGTAGGGGTTATAAATAGGGTACGGGTTAGAATAAGGTGTAGGGTTGGTGTTAGGGTTAGGTTTAAGTCTACAGTTAGGGTTAGCTAACGATTAGGTTTAGCGTACAGCTGAGGGTATGGAAAAGTGTTAGGGTCAGGGTACGTTTCAGGGCACTGGTTAGTGTTAGTGTACGGTTTAGGATTAGTGTATGGGTTAAGGTAAGATGTAGGGTTGGCATTAGGGTTAGGTTTAGAGCTAGGGTTAGGGTTAGCGACCGGGTAATTTTTAGGTTACAGGGGAGGGTACGGAAATGTTTTAGGGTCAAAATACATATGCGGGAATGGGTTAGTGTTAGTTTAAAGTTTAAGATTAGTGTACGTATTAGGGTAAGGTGTAGGGTTGGAGTTAGATTTAGCTTTAGGGCTAGGGTTAGGGTTAGTGAAATGTAAGGCTTAGGGTACAGGTGAGGGTACAGAAAAGTGTTACGGTCTGTGTACGTGTCAGGGCACGGATTAGTATTAGGGTACGGATTAGGATTACAGTACGGATTAGGGTAAGGTGTAGGATTGGGGTTAGGGTTAGTGTTAGGGTTAGGGTTAGCGAATAGGTAATATTTAGGGTACAGGTAAGCATATGGAAACGAGTTAGGGTCAGGCTTGGTGTTAGGGCACAGGTTAGTGTTATTGTACGGATTAGGATTAGGGTATGGGTTAGGATTTTGTGTAGGGTTTTGGATAGTGTTAGGCTTAGACCTAGGGTAAGTGTTAGCGAACAGGTAAGGTTTACGGTAAACAGGAGGGTACGGAAACGTGTTAGTGTCAATGTACATGTGAGGGCATTGCTTAATTATGGTGTACGGGTTAAGATCAGTGTATGGGTTAGGTTATGATGTCAGGTTGGTGTTAGCGTTATGTTTAGGGAAAGGGCTAGGTTTAGCGAACGGTAAGATTTAGGGTACTGGAGAGTATACGGAAAAGTGTTAGGGTCAGGGTACGTGTTAGGGCACGGGTTAGTGTTAGTGTACGGGTTAGGATTAGGGTATGGGTTAGGGAAAGGTGTAGGGTTGGGGTTATGTTTAGGTGTAGGGGTGGGTTTAGGGTTAGCGAATAGGTAACATTTAGGGTACAGGTGAGCTTATGGAAACAAGTTAGGGTCAGGGTTCATGTTAGGGCACAGGTTAGTGTTAGTGTATGGATTAGGGTACGGGTTATGGTTAGGTGTAGGGTAGGGGTTAGGGTTAGGTTTAGACATAGGGTTAGGGTTAGCGAATGGTAAGATTTAGGGTACAGGAGTGGGTATGGAAAAGTGTTAGGGTCAGGGTACGTGTTAGCGCATGGATTAGTGTTAGTGTATGGGTAAGGATTAGGGTACGGGTTAGGGAAATGGGTAGGGTTGGTGTTATGGTTAGGGTTAGGCCTACGGTTACAGTCAGCGAATGGGTAAGGTTTACGGTACACGGGAGGGTACGGAAATGTGTTAGTGTCAAAGTACATGTGAGGGCATGTGTTCGTTTTTTTGTACAGGTTAAGTTTAGTGTACGGGTTAGGGTATGCTGTAAGGTTGGTGTTAGCGTTATGTTTAGGGCTAGGGTTAGGGTTAGTGAACGGTAAGATTTTGGGTACAGGAGAGGATACGGAAAAGTGTTCGGGTCAAGGTACGTGTTAGGACATGGGTTAGTGATAGTGTATGGGTTGGGATTAGGGTACGGGTTAGGGTAAGTAGTAGGGTTGGCGTTAGGGTTAGAGCTAGGGCTAGGGCTAGGGTTAGGGTTAGCGAATGGGTAAGGTTTAGGGTACCGGTGAGGTTATGGAAAAGCGTTAGGGTCAGGGTACATGTCAGGGCATGACTTAGTAGTAGTATACTGGTTAGGATTAGGGTAGGGTTTAGGTAAGGTTTAGGGTTGGGCTTAGGGTTAGCTTTATGGCTAGGGTTAGGGTTAGCCAAATGTCAGGTTTAGGGTACAGGTGATGGTACAGAAAAGTGTTAGGGTTTGTGTATGTGTTAGGACACGTGTCAGTGTTAGTGTATGGCTTAGGATTAGCTTACGGGTTAGGGTAAGGTGTACGGTTGCGGTTTCGTCTAGGTTTAGGGTTAGGGTTAGCGAACGGTAAGGTTTAGGGTACAGGTGAGGTTACGGAAAAGTGTTAGGGTCAGGGTACGTGTTAGGACAGGGGTTAGTGTGGGTTTACAGGTTAGGATTAGGGTACGGGTTAGGGTAATTGGTAGGGTTGCCGTTATGGTTAGTGTTAGGGGTAGGGTTAAGTTTAGTGACCGGGTAAGGTTTAGGTTACAGCTGAGCATACGGAAATGTTTTATTGTCAAAGTACGTGTGTGGTATTGCGTTAGTGTTAGTGTATGGGTTAAGATTAGTGTATGTGTTAGGAGTAGGTTTGTAGTTAGGTTTAGGTTTGGGGCTACGGTTATGGTTAACAAATGGTAAAGTTTAGGGTTAGTGTTAGGGTTAGGGTTAGGGGTAGGGTTAGGGTAGGTGTTAGGGCACGAGTTAGTGTTAGTGTATGGGTTATGATTAGGGTATGGGTTAGGGTAAGGTGTAGAGTTGGGGTTAGGTTTAGGTTTAGGGCTAGTGTTAGGGTTAGCGAATAGGTAACATTAGAGTACAGGTGAGCGTATGGAAATGAGTTAGGGTCAGGGTTCGTGTTAGGGCACAGGTTAGTGTTAGTTTAAGGATTAGGATTAGTGTACATGTTAGAGTTAGGTGTAGGGTTGGGCTTGGGTTTAGGGTTAGGTTTAGACCTAGGGTTAGGGTTAGTGAATGGTAAGATTTAGGGTTCAGGCGTGGGTATGGAAAAGTGTAAGTGTCAGGGTAAATGTTAGGGCACGGATTAGTGTTAGTGTACGGGTTAGAATTAGGGTACGGGTTAGGCTAATGGATAGGTTTGGCGTTATGTTTAGTGTTAGGGCTAGGTTTAGGGTTAGCGAACGAGTAAGGTTTAGGTTACAGGTGAGGGTAAGGAAATGTTTTAGTGTCAAAGTAAGTGTGAGGGAATGGGTTAGTGTTAGTGTATGCATTAAGATTAGTGTACATGTTAGGGTAAGGTGTAGGGTTGTAGTTAGATTTAGCTTTAGGGCTAGGGTTAGGGTTAGCAAACGGTAAGATTTAGGGTACAGGAGAGAGTAGGGTAAAGAGTTAGAGGCAGGGTACGTGTCAGGGCATGGATTAGTGTTTGTGTACGGGATAGGATTAGGGTACGGTTTATGGTAAGGTGTTGGGTTGGTGTTAGGGCTTGGTTTAGGGGTATGCTTCGGGTTTGTGAACGGTAAAGTTTAGGGTACAGGTGAGGGTACAGAAAAGTGTTAGGCTCAGGTTACATTTCAGGGCACGGATAAGTATTAGTGTACTGGTTAGGATTATGGTATGGTTTAGGGTAAAGGGTAGGGTTGGGTTTAGGGTTAGGTTTAGGGCTATGGTTAGCGTTAGCGAAATGTAAGGTTTAGGTTACAGGTGATGGTCCAGAAACGTGTTAGGATCAGGGTACATGTTAAGGCACGGATTAGTGTTAGGGTACTGGTTAGGATTGGGTACGCGTTAGGGTAAGGTTTAGGGATGGGGTAAGGTTTACGTTTAGGTCTAGGGTTAAGGATAGCAAACGGTATGGTTTAGGGTACAGGTGAGTGTACAGAAAAGTGTTACGGTCAGGGTACCTGTTAGGGCACGTGTAGTGTTAGTGTATGGCTTAGGATTAGGGTACGGGTTAGGGAAATGTGTAGGGTTGAGGTTAGGGTTAAGTTTAGGGCTAGGGTTAGGGTTAGCGAACAGGTAAGTTTTATGGTACATGAGTATACGGAAACGTGTTAGTGTCAAAGTACGTGTGAGGGCATTGCATAATTTTGGTGTACGGGTTAAGATTAGTGTACGGGTTAGGGTATGGTGTAGGGTTGGTGTTAGCATTATGTTTAGGGCTAAGGTTATGGTTAGCGAACCAGTAAGGTTTAGGGTACAGGTGAGGGTACGGAAAACTTTTAGGGTCAGGGTATATGTTAGGACACCTGTTAGTGTTAGTGTACGTGTCAGGATTAGCGTACAGTTTAGGGTAAGGTGTGGGGTTGTGGTTAGGGTTAGGTTTAGGGCTAGGCTTAGGGTTGGCGAACGGGTAAGTTTTAGGGTACAGTTGAGGGTACGGAAAAGCGTTTGGGTCAGGTTATGTGTTAGGAAACGTGTTAGTGTTAATGTATGGTTAGGATTAGGGTATGGGTTAGGGTAATGGTTAGGGTTGGCGTTAGGGTTAGGGATAGGCTTAGCGAACGGTTAAGGCTTATGGTACATGTGAGTGTATGGAGACGTGTTAGTGTCAAATTACGTGTGAGGGCATGGGTTAGTGTTAGTGTAGGGGTTAAAAATAGGGTACGGGTTAGAATAAGGTGTAGGGTTGGTGTTAGGGTTAGATTTAAGTCTACAGTTAGGGTTAGCTAACAATTAGGTTTAGCGTACAGCTGAGGGTATGGAAAAGTGTTATGGTCAGGGTACGTTTCAGGGCACTGGTTAGTGTTAGTGTACGGTTTAGGATTAGTGTATGGGTTAGGGTAAGATGTAGGGTTGGCGTTAGGTTTAGGTTTAGAGCTCGGGTTAGGGTTAGCGACCGGGTAATTTTTAGGTTACAGGGGAGGGTACGGAAATGTTTTAGGGTCAAAATACATATGCGGGAATGGGTTAGTGTTAGTTTAAGGTTTAAGATTAGTGTACGTGTTAGGGTAAGGTGTAGGGTTGCAGTTAGATTTAGCTTTAGGGCTAGGGTTAGGGTTAGCGAAATGTAAGGCTTAGGGTACAGGTGAGGGTACAGAAAAGTGTTACGGTCTGTGTACGTGTCAGGGCACGGATTAGTATTAGGGTACGGGTTAGGATTACAGTACGGATCAGGGTTAGGTGTAGGATTGGGGTTAGGGTTAGTGTTAGGGTTAGGGTTAGCGAATAGGTAATATTTAGGGTACAGGTAAGCATATGGAAACGAGTTAGGGTCAGGCTTGGTGTTAGGGCACAGGTTAGTGTTATTGTACGGATTAGGATTAGGGTATGGGTTAGGATTTTGTGTAGGCTTGTGGATAGTGTTAGGCTTAGACCTAGGGTAAGTGTTAGCGAACAGGTAAGGTTTACGGTACACAGGAGGGTAAGGAAAGTTGTTAGTGTCAAAGTACATGTGAGGGAATTGCTTAATTTTGGTGTATGGGTTAGGATCAGTGTATGGGTTAGGGTATGGTGTCAGGTTGGTGTTAGCGTTCTGTTTAGGGAAAGGGCTAGGTTTAGCGAACGGTAAGATTTAGGGTACTGGAGAGGATACGGAAAAGTGTTAGGGTCAGGGAACGTGTTAGGGCACGGGTTAGTGTTAGTGTACGGGTTAGGATTAGGGTATGGGTTAGGGAAAGGTGTAGGGTTGGGGTTATGTTTAGGTGTAGGGGTGGGGTTAGGGTTAGCGAATAGGTAACATTTAGGGTACAGGTGAGCTTATGGAAACAAGTTAGGGTCAGGGTTCATGTTAGGGCACAGGTTAGTGTTAGTGTATGGATTAGGGTACGGGTTAGGGTTAGGTGTAGGGTTGGGGTTAGGGTTAGGTTTAGACATAGGGTTAGGGTTAGCGAATGGTAAGATTTAGGGTACAGGAGTGGGTATGGAAAAGTGTTAGGGTCAGGGTGCGTGTTAGGGCATGGATTAGTGTTAGTGTATGGGTAAGGATTAGGGTACGGTTTAGGGAAATGGGTAGGGTTGGTGTTATGGTTAGGGTTAGGCCTACAGTTAGAGTTAGCAAACGGGTAAGGTTTACGGTACACGGGAGGGTACGGAAATGTGTTAGTGTCAAAGTACATGTGAGGGCATGGGTTCGTTTATTTGTACGGGTTAAGTTTAGTGTATGGGTTAGGGTATGCTGTAAGGTTGGTGTTAGCGTTATGTTTAGGGCTAGGGTTAGGGTTAGTGAACGGTAAGATTTTGGGTACAGGAGAGGATACGGAAAAGTGTTCGGGTCAAGGTACGTGTTAGGACATGGGTTAGTGATAGTGTATGGGTTGGGATTAGGGTACGGGTTAGGGTAAGTAGTAGGGTTGGCGTTAGGGTTAGAGCTAGGGCTAGGGCTAGGGTTAGGGTTAGCGAGTGGGTAAGGTTTAGGGTACCGGTGAGGTTATGGAAAAGCGTTAGGGTCAGGGTACATGTCAGGGCATGGCTTAGTAGTAGTATACTGGTTAGGATTAGGGTACGGTTTAGGTAAGGTTTAGGGTTGGGCTTAGGGTTAGCTTTATGGCTAGGGTTAGGGTTAGCCAAATGTCAGGTTTAGGGTACAGGTGATGGTACAGAAAAGTGTTAGGGTTTGTGTATGTGTTAGGACACGTGTCAGTGTTAGTGTATGGCTTAGGATTAGCTTACGGGTTAGGGTAAGGTGTACGGTTGGGGTTTCG
The DNA here is from genome assembly GCF_964341445.2 of Mesoplodon mirus. NCBI lineage: Eukaryota > Metazoa > Chordata > Mammalia > Artiodactyla > Ziphiidae > Mesoplodon > Mesoplodon mirus. Next base: position 4,564,920 of record NC_138996.1, read on the forward strand.
TCTAGGCTTAGGGTTAGGGTTAGCGAACGGTAAGGTTTAGGGTACAGGTGAGGTTACGGAAAAGTGTTAGGGTCAGGGTACGTGTTAGGGCAGGGGTTAGTGTGGGTTTACAGGTTAGGATTAGGGTACGGGTTAGGGTAATTGGTAGGGTTGGCGTTATGGTTAGTGTTAGGGGTAGGGTTAAGTTTAGTGAACGGGTAAGGTTTAGGTTACAGCTGTCCATATGGAAATGATTTATTGTCAAAGTACGTGTGTGGTATTGCGTTAGTGTTAGTGTATGGGTTAAGATTAGTGTATGTGTTAGGAGTAGGTTTGTAGTTAGGTTTAGGTTTGGGGCTACGGATATGGTTAACAAATGGTAAAGTTTAGGGTTAGTGTTAGGGTTAGGGTTAGGGGTAGGGTTAGGGTAGGTGTTAGGGCACGAGTTAGTGTTAGTGTATGGGTTATGATTAGGGTATGGGTTAGGGTAAGGTGTAGGGTTGGGGTTAGGTTTAGGTTTAGGGCTAGTGTTAGGGTTAACGAATAGGTAACATTAGAGTACAGGTGAGCATATGGAAATGAGTTAGGCTCAGGGTTCGTGTTAGGGCACAGGTTAGTGTTAGTTTAAGGATTAGGATTAGTGTACATGTTAGAGTTAGGTGTAGGGTTGGGCTTGGGTTTAGGGTTAGGTTTAGACCTAGGGTTAGGGTTAGTGAATGGTAAGATTTAGGGTTCACGCGTGGGTATGGAAAAGTGTAAGGGTCAGGGTAAATGTTAGGGCACGGATTAGTGTTAGTGTACGGGTTAGAATTAGGGTACGGGTTAGGCTAATGGATAGGGTTGGCGTTATGTTTAGTGTTAGGGCTAGGGTTAGGGTTAGCGAACGAGTAAGGTTTAGGTTACAGGTGAGGGTAAGGAAATGTTTTAGTGTCAAAGTAAGTGTGAGGGAATGGGTTAGTGTTAGTGTATGCATTAAGATTAGTGTACATGTTAGGGTAAGGTGTAGGGTTGTAGTTAGATTTAGCTTTAGGGCTAGGGTTAGGGTTAGCAAACGGTAAGATTTAGGGTACAGGAGAGAGTAGGCTAAAGAGTTAGAGGCAGGGTACGTGTCAGGGCATGGATTAGTGTTTGTGTACGGGATAGGATTAGGGTACGGTTTATGGTAAGGAGTTGGGTTGGTGTTAGGGCTTGGTTTAGGGGTATGTTTCGGGTTTGTGAATGGTAAAGTTTAGGGTACAGGTGAGGGTACAGAAAAGTGTTAGGCTCAGGTTACGTTTCAGGGCACGGATTAGTATTAGTGTACTGGTTAGGATTACGGTATGGGTTAGGGTAATGGGTAGGGTTGGGTTTAGGGTTTGGTTTAGGTCTATGGTTAGGGCTAGCGAAATGTGAGGTTTAGGTTACAGGTGATGGTCCAGAAACGTGTTAGGATCAGGGTACATGTTAGGGCACGGATTAGTGTTAGGGTACTGGTTAGGATTGGGTATGTGTTAGGGTAAGGTTTAGGGATGGGGTAAGGTTTACGTTTAGGTCTAGGGTTAAGGATAGCAAACGGTATGGTTTAGGGTACAGGTGAGTGTACAGAAAAGTGTTACAGTCAGGGTACCTGTTAGGGCACGTGTAGTTTTAGTGTATGGGTTAGGATTAGGGTACGGGTTAGGGAAATGTGTAGGGTTGAGGTTAGGGTTAAGTTTAGGGCTAGGGTTAGTGTTAGCGAACAGGTAAGTTTTATGGTACATGAGTGTACGGAAACGTGTTAGTGTCAAAGTACGTGTGAGGGCATTGCATAATTTTGGTGTACGGGTTAAGATTAGTGTATGGGTTAGGGTATGGTGTAGGGTTGGTGTTAGCATTATGTTTAGGGCTAAGGTTACGGTTAGCGAACCAGTAAGGTTTAGGGTACAGGTGAGGGTACGGAAAACTTTTAGGGTCAGGGTATATGTTAGGACACCTGTTAGTGTTAGTGTACATGTCAGGATTAGCGTAGAGTTTAGGGTAAGGTGTGGGGTTGCGGTTAGGGTTAGGTTTAGGGCTAGGCTTAGGGTTGGCGAACGGGTAAGTTTTAGGGTACAGTTGAGGGTACGGAAAAGCGTTTGGGTCAGGTTATGTGTTAGGAAACGTGTTAGTGTTAATGTGTGGTTAGGATTAGGGTATGGGTTAGGGTAATGGTTAGGGTTGGCGTTAGGGTTAGGGATAGGCTTAGCGAACAGTTAAGGCTTATGGTACATGTGAGTGTATGGAGACGTGTTAGTGTCAAATTACGTGTGAGGGCATGGGTTAGTGTTAGTGTAGGGGTTAAAAATAGGGTACGGGTTAGAATAAGGTGTAGGGTTGGTGTTAGGGTTAGGTTTAAGTCTACAGTTAGGGTTAGCTAACGATTAGGTTTAGCGTACAGCTGAGGGTATGGAAAAGTGTTATGGTCAGGGTACGTTTCAGGGCACTGGTTAGTGTTAGTGTATGGTTTAGGAGTAGTGTATGGGTTAGGTTAAGAGGTAGGGTTGGCGTTAGGCTTAGGTTTAGAGCTAGGGTTAGGGTTAGTGACCGGGTAATTTTTAGGTTACAGGGGAGGGTACGGAAATGTTTTAGGGTCAAAATACATATGCGGGAATGGGTTAGTGTTAGTTTAAGGTTTAAGATTAGTGTACGTGTTAGGGTAAGGTGTAGGGTTGGAGTTAGATTTAGCTTTAGGGCTAGGGTTAGGGTTAGCGAAATGTAAGGCTTAGGGTACAGGTGAGGGTACAGAAAAGTGTTACGGTCTGTGTACGTGTCAGGGCACGGATTAGTATTAGGGTACGGGTTAGGATTACAGTACGGATTAGGGTAAGGTGTAGGATTGGGTTTAGGGTTAGTGTTAGGGTTAGGGTTAGCGAATAGGTAATATTTAGGGTACAGGTAAGCATATGGAAAGGAGTTAGGGTCAGGCTTGGTGTTAGGGCACAGGTTAGTGTTATTGTACGGATTAGGATTAGGGTATGGGTTAGGATTTTGTGTAGGGTTTTGGATAGTGTTAGGCTTAGACCTAGGGTAAGTGTTAGCGAACAGGTAAGGTTTACGGTACACAGGAGGGTACGGAAACGTGTTAGTGTCAAAGTATATGTGAGGGAATTGCTTAATTTTGGTGTATGTGTTAAGATCAGTGTATGGGTTAGGGTATGGTGTCAGGTTGGTGTTAACGTTCTGTTTAGGGAAAGGGCTAGGTTTAGCGAACGGTAAGATTTAGGGTACTGGAGAGGATACGGAAAAGTGTTAGGGTCAGGGTACGTGTTAGGGCACGGGTTAGTGTTAGTGTACGGGTTAGGATTAGGGTATGGGTTAGGGAAAGGTGTAGGGTTGGGGTTATGTTTAGGTGTAGGGGTGGGGTTAGTGTTAGCGAATAGGTAACATTTAGGGTACAGGTGAGCTTATGGAAACAAGTTAGGGTCAGGGTTCATGTTAGGGCACAGGTTAGTGTTAGTGTATGGATTAGGGTACGGGTTAGGGTTAGGTGTAGGGTTGGGGTTAGGGTTAGGTTTAGACATAGGGTTAGGGTTAGCGAATGGTAAGATTTAGGGTACAGGAGTGGGTATGGAAAAGTGTTAGGGTCAGGGTACGTGTTAGGGCATGGATTAGTGTTAGTGTATGGGTAAGGATTAGGGTACGGGTTAGGGAAATGGGTAGGGTTGGTGTTATGGTTAGGGTTAGGCCTACAGTTAGAGTTAGCAAACGGGTAAGGTTTACGGTACACGGGAGGGTACAGAAATGTGTTAGTGTCAAAGTACATGTGAGGGCATGGGTTAGTATTTTTGTATGGGTTAAGTTTAGTGTACGGGTTAGGGTATGCTGTAAGGTTGGTGTTAGCGTTATGTTTAGGGCTAAGGTTACGGTTAGCGAACCAGTAAGGTTTAGGGTACAGGTGCGGGTACGGAAAACTTTTAGGGTCAGGGTATATGTTAGGACACCTGTTAGTGTTAGTGTACGTGTCAGGATTAGCGTAGAGTTTAGGGTAAGGTGTGGGGTTGTGGTTAGGGTTAGGTTTAGGGCTAGGCTTAGGGTTGGCGAACGGGTAAGTTTTAGGGTACAGTTGAGGGTACGGAAAAGCGTTTGGGTCAGGTTATGTGTTAGGAAACGTGTTAGTGTTAATGTGTGGTTAGGATTAGGGTATGGGTTAGGGTAATGGTTAGGGTTGGCGTTAGGGTTAGGGATAGGCTTAGCGAACAGTTAAGGCTTATGGTACATGTGAGTGTATGGAGACGTGTTAGTGTCAAATTACGTGTGAGGGCATGGGTTAGTGTTAGTGTAGGGGTTAAAAATAGGGTACGGTTTAGAATAAGGTGGAGGGTTGATGTTAGGGTTAGGTTGAAGTCTACAGTTAGGGTTAGCTAACGATTAGGTTTAGCGTACAGCTGAGGGTATGGAAAAGTGTTAGGGTTAGGGTACGTTTCAGGGCACTGGTTAGTGTTAGTGTACGGTTTAGGATTAGTGTATGGGTTAGGGTAAGATGTAGGGTTGGCGTTAGGGTTAGGTTTAGAGATAGGGTTAGGGTTAGCGACCGGGTAATTTTTAGGTTACAGGGGAGGGTACGGAAATGATTTACGGTCAAAATACATATGCGGGAATGGGTTAGTGTTAGTTTAAGGTTTAAGATCAGTGTACGTGTTAGGGTAAGGTGTAGGGTTGGAGTTAGATTTAGCTTTAGGGCTAGGGTTATGGTTAGCGAAATGTAAGGCTTAGTGTACAGGTGAGGGTACAGAAAAGTGTTACGGTCTGTGTACGTGTCAGGGCACGGATTAGTATTAGGGTACGGGTTAGGATTACAGTACGAATCAGGGTAAGGTGTAGGATTGGGGTTAGGGTTAGTGTTAGGGTTAGGGTTAGCGAATAGGTAATATTTAGGGTACAGGTAAGCATATGGAAACGAGTTAGGGTCAGGCTTGGTGTTAGGGCACAGGTTAGTGTTATTGTACGGATTAGGATTAGGGTATGGGTTAGGATTTTGTGTAGGCTTGTGGATAGTGTTAGGCTTAGACCTAGGGTAAGTGTTAGCGAACAGGTAAGGTTTACGGTACACAGGAGGGTACGGAAACGTGTTAGTGTCAAAGTACATGTGAGGGAATTGCTTAATTTTGGTGTATGGGTTAAGATCAGTGTATGGGTTAGGGTATGGTGTCAGGTTGGTGTTAGCGTTCTGTTTAGGGAAAGGGCTAGGTTTAGCGAACGGTAAGATTTAGGGTACTGGAGAGGATACGGAAAAGTGTTAGGGTCAGGGTACGTGTTAGGGCACGGGTTAGTGTTAGTGTACGGGTTAGGATTAGGGTATGGGCTAGGGAACGGTGTAGGGTTGGGGTTATGTTTAGGTGTAGGGGTGGGGTTAGGGTTAGCGAATAGGTAACATTTAGGGTACAGGTGAGCTTATGGAAACAAGTTAGGGTCAGGGTTCATGTTAGGGCACAGGTTAGTGTTAGTGTATGGATTAGGGTACGGGTTAGGGTTAGGTGTAGGGTTGGGGTTAGGGTTAGGTTTAGACATAGGGTTAGGGTTAGCGAATGGTAAGATTTAGGGTACAGGAGTGGGTATGGAAAAGTGTTAGGGTCAGGGTGCGTGTTAGGGCATGGATTAGTATTAGTGTATGGGTAAGGATTAGGGTACGGGTTAGGGAAATGGGTAGGGTTGGTGTTATGGTTAGGGTTAGGCCTACAGTTAGAGTTAGCAAACGGGTAAGGTTTACGGTACACGGGAGGGTACGGAAATGTGTTAGTGTCAAAGTACATGTGAGGGCATGGGTTAGTTTTTTTGTACGGGTTAAGTTTAGTGTACGGGTTAGAGTATGCTGTAAGGTTGGTGTTAGCGTTATGTTTAGGGCTAGGGTTAGGGTTAGCGAACGGTAAGATTTTGGGTACAGGAGAGGATACGGAAAAGTGTTCGGGTCAAGGTACGTGTTAGGACATGGGTTAGTGATAGTGTATGGGTTGGGATTAGGGTACGGGTTAGGGTAAGTAGTAGGGTTGGCGTTAGGGTTAGGGCTAGGGCTAGGGCTAGGGTTAGGGTTAGCGAATGGGTAAGGTTTAGGGTACCGGTGAGGTTATGGAAAAGCGTTAGGGTCAGGGTACATGTCAGGGCATGGCTTAGTAGTAGTATACTGGTTAGGATTAGGGTACAGTTTAGGTAAGGTTTAGGGTTGGGCTTAGGGTTAGCTTTATGGCTAGGGTTAGGGTTAGCCAAATGTCAGGTTTAGGGTACAGGTGATGGTACAGAAAAGTGTTAGGGTTTGTGTATGTGTTAGGACACGTGTCAGTGTTAGTGTATGGCTTAGGATTAGCTTACGGGTTAGGGTAAGGTGTACGGTTGGGGTTTCGTCTAGGTTTAGGGTTAGGGTTAGCGAACGGTAAGGTTTAGGGTACAGGTGAGGTTACGGAAAAGTGTTAGGGTCAGGGTATGTGTTAGGGCAGGGGTTAGTGTGGGTTTACAGGTTAGGATTAGGGTACGGGTTAGGGTAATTGGTAGGGTTGGCGTTATGGTTAGTGTTAGGGGTAGGGTTAAGTTTAGTGAACGGGTAAGGTTTAGGTTACAGCTGACCATATGGAAATGTTTTATTGTCAAAGTACGTGTGTGGTATTGCGTTAGTGTTAGTGTATGGGTTAAGATTAGTGTATGTGTTAGGAGTAGGTTTGTAGTTAGGTTTAGGTTTGGGGCTACGGTTATGGTTAACAAATGGTAAAGTTTAGGGTTAGTGTTAGGGTTAGGGGTAGGGGTAGGGGTAGGGTAGGTGTTAGGGCACGAGTTAGTGTTAGTGTATGGGTTATGATTAGGGTATGGGTTAGGGTAAGGTGTAGGGTTGGGGTTAGGTTTAGGTTTAGGGCTAGTGTTAGGGTTAGCGAATAGGTGACATTAGAGTACAGGTGAGCGTATGGAAATGAGTTAGGCTCAGGGTTCGTGTTAGGGCACAGGTTAGTGTTAGTTTAAGGATTAGGATTAGTGTACATGTTAGAGTTAGGTGTAGGGTTGGGCTTGGGTTTAGGGTTAGGTTTAGACCTAGGGTTAGGGTTAGTGAATGGTAAGATTTAGGGTTCAGGCGTGGGTATGGAAAAGTGTAAGGGTCAGGGTAAATGTTAGGGCACGGATTAGTGTTAGTGTACGGGTTAGAATTAGGGTACGGGTTAGGCTAATGGATAGGGTTGGCGTTATGTTTAGTGTTAGGGCTAGGGTTAGGGTTAGCGAACGAGTAAGGTTTAGGTTACAGGTGAGGGTAAGGAAATGTTTTAGTGTCAAAGTAAGTGTGAGGGAATGGGTTAGTGTTAGTGTATGCATTAAGATTAGTGTACATGTTAGGGTAAGGTGTAGGGTTGTAGTTAGATTTAGCTTTAGGGCTAGGGTTAGGGTTAGCAAACGGTAAGATTTAGGGTACAGGAGAGAGTAGGGTAAAGAGTTAGAGGCAGGGTACGTGTCAGGGCATGGATTAGTGTTTGTGTACGGGATAGGATTAGGGTACGGTTTATGGTAAGGTGTTGGGTTGGTGTTAGGGCTTGGTTTAGGGGTATGTTTCGGGTTTGTGAACGGTAAAGTTTAGGGTACAGGTGAGGGTACAGAAAAGTGTTAGGCTCAGGTTACGTTTCAGGGCACGGATTAGTATTAGTGTACTGGTTAGGATTACGGTATGGGTTAGGGTAATGTGTAGGGTTGGGTTTAGGGTTAGGTTTAGGGCTATGGTTAGCGTTAGCGAAATGTAAGGTTTAGGTTACAGGTGATGGTCCAGAAACGTGTTAGGATCAGGGTATATGTTAGGGCACGGATTAGTGTTAGGGTACTGGTTAGGATTGGGTACGCGTTAGGGTAAGGTTTAGGGATGGGGTAAGGTTTACGTTTAGGTCTAGGGTTAAGGATAGCAAACGGTATGGTTTAGGGTACAGGTGAGTGTACAGAAAAGTGTTACGGTCAGGGTACCTGTTAGGGCACGTGTAGTGTTAGTGTATGGGTTAGGATTAGGGTACGGGTTAGGGAAATGTGTAGGGTTGAGGTTAGGGTTAAGTTTAGGGCTAGGGTTAGGGTTAGCGAACAGGTAAGTTTTATGGTACATGAGTGTACGGAAACGTGTTAGTGTCAAAGTACGTGTGAGGGCATTGCATAATTTTGGTGTACGGGTTAAGATTAGTGTACGGGTTAGGGTATGGTGTAGGGTTGGTGTTAGCATTATGTTTAGGGCTAAGGTTACGATTAGCGAACCAGTAAGGTTTAGGGTACAGGTGAGGGTACGGAAAACTTTTAGGGTCAGGGTATATGTTAGGACACCTGTTAGTGTTAGTGTACGTGTCAGGATTAGCGTAGAGTTTAGGGTAAGGTGTGGGGTTGTGGTTAGGTTTAGGTTTAGGGCTAGGCTTAGTGTTGGCGAACGGGTAAGTTTTAGGGTACAGTTGAGGGTACGGAAAAGCGTTTGGGTCAGGTTATGTGTTAGGAAACGTGTTAGTGTTAATGTGTGGTTAGGATTAGGGTATGGGTTAGGGTAATGGTTAGGGTTGGCGTTAGGGTTAGGGATAGGCTTAGCAAACAGTTAAGGCTTATGGTACATGTGAGTGTATGGAGACGTGTTAGTGTCAAATTACGTGTGAGGGCATGGGTTAGTGTTAGTGTAGGGGTTAAAAATAGGGTACGGGTTAGAATAAGGTGTAGGGTTGGTGTTAGGGTTAGGTTTAAGTCTACAGTTAGGGTTAGCTAACGATTAGGTTTAGCGTACAGCTGAGGGTATGGAAAAGTGTTAGGGTCAGGGTACGTTTCAGGGCACTGGTTAGTGTTAGTGTACGGTTTAGGATTAGTGTATGGGTTAGGGTAAGATGTAGGGTTGGCGTTAGGGTTAGGTTTAGAGCTAGGGTTAGGGTTAGCGACCGGGTAATTTTTAGGTTACAGGGGAGTGTACGGAAATGATTTACGGTCAAAATACATATGCGGGAATGGGTTAGTGTTAGTTTAAGGTTTAAGTTTAGTGTACGTGTTAGGGTAAGGTGTAGAGTTGGAGTTAGATTTAGCTTTAGGGCTAGGGTTAGGGTTAGCGAAATGTAAGGCTTAGGGTACAGGTGAGGGTACAGAAAAGTGTTACGGTCTGTGTACGTGTCAGGGCACGGATTAGTATTAGGGTACGGGTTAGGATTACAGTACGGATCAGAGTAAGGTGTAGGATTGGGGTTAGGGTTAGTGTTAGTGTTAGGGTTAGCGAATAGGTAATATTTAGGGTACAGGTAAGCATATGGAAACGAGTTAGGGTCAGGCTTGGTGTTAGGGCACAGGTTAGTGTTATTGTACGGATTAGGATTAGGGTATGGGTTAGGATTTTGTGTAGGCTTGTGGATAGTGTTAGGCTTAGACCTAGGGTAAGTGTTAGTGAACAGGTAAGGTTTAAGGTACACAGGAGCGTACGGAAACGTGTTAGTTTCAAAGTACATGTGAGGGAATTGCTTAATTTTTGTGTACGGGTTAAGATCAGTGTATGGGTTAGGGTACGGTGTCAGGTTGGTGTTAGCGTTCTGTTTAGGGAAAGGGCTAGGTTTAGCGAACGGTAAGATTTAGGGTACTGGAGAGGATACGGAAAAGTGTTAGGGTCAGGGTACGTGTTAGGGCACGGGTTAGTGTTAGTGTACGGGTTAGGATTAGGGTATGGGTTAGGGAAAGGTGTAGGGTTGGGGTTATGCTTAGGTGTAGGGGTGGGGTTAGGGTTAGCGAATAGGTAACATTTAGGGTACAGGTGAGCTTATGGAAACAAGTTAGGGTCAGGGTTCATGTTAGGGCACAGGTTAGTGTTAGTGTATGGATTAGGGTACGGGTTAGGGTTAGGTGTAGGGTTGGGGTTAGGGTTAGGTTTAGACATAGGGTTAGTGTTAGCGAATGGTAAGATTTAGGGTACAGGAGTGGGTATGGAAAAGTGTTAGGGTCAGGGTACGTGTTAGGGCATGGATTAGTGTTAGTGTATGGGTAAGGATTAGGGTACGGGTTAGGAAAATGGGTAGGGTGGGTGTTATGGTTAGGGTTAGGCCTACGGTTAGAGTTAGCAAACGGGTAAGGTTTACGGTACACGGGAGGGTACGGAAATGTGTTAGTGTCAAAGTACATGTGAGGGCATGGGTTAGTTTTTTTGTACGGGTTAAGTTTAGTGTACGGGTTAGGGTATGCTGTAAGGTTGGTGTTAGCGTTATGTTTAGGGCTAGGGTTAGGGTTAGCGAATGGTAAGATTTTGGGTACAGGAGAGGATACGGAAAAGTGTTCGGGTCAAGGTACGTGTTAGGACATGGGTTAGTGATAGTGTATGGTTTGGGATTAGGGTACGGGTTAGGGTAAGTAGTAGGGTTGGCGTTAGGGTTAGGGCTAGGGCTAGGGCTAGGGTTGGGGTTAGCGAATGGGTAAGGTTTAGGGTACCGGTGAGGTTATGGAAAAGCGTTAGGGTCAGGGTACATGTCAGGGCATGGCTTAGTAGTAGTATACTGGTTAGGATTAGGGTACGGTTTGGGTAAGGTTTAGGGTTGGGCTTAGGGTTAGCTTTATGGCTAGGGTTAGGGTTAGCCAAATGTCAGGTTTAGGGTACAGGTGATGGTACAGAAAAGTGTTAGGGTTTGTGTATGTGTTAGGACACGTGTCAGTGTTAGTGTATGGCTTAGGATTAGCTTACGGTTAAGGGTAAGGTGTACGGTTGGGGTTTCGTCTAGGTTTAGGGTTAGGGTTAGCGAACGGTAAGGTTTAGGGTACAGGTGAGGTTACGGAAAAGTGTTAGGGTCAGGGTATGTGTTAGGGCAGGGGTTAGTGTGGGTTTACAGGTTAGGATTAGGGTACGGGTTAGGGTAATTGGTAGGGTTGGCGTTATGGTTAGTGTTAGGGGTAGGGTTAAGTTTAGTGAACGGGTAAGGTTTAGGTTACAGCTGACCATATGGAAATGTTTTATTGTCAAAGTACGTGTGTGGTATTGCGTTAGTGTTAGTGTATGGGTTAAGATTAGTGTATGTGTTAGGAGTAGGTTTGTAGTTAGGTTTAGGTTTGGGGCTACGGTTATGGTTAACAAATGGTAAAGTTTAGGGTTAGTGTTAGGGTTAGGGTTAGGGGTAGGGTTAGGGTAGGTGTTAGGGCACGAGTTAGTGTTAGTGTATGGGTTATGATTAGGGTATGGGTTAGGGTAAGGTGTAGGGTTGGGGTTAGGTTTAGGTTTAGGGCTAGTGTTAGGGTTAGTGAATAGGTAACATTAGAGTACAGGTGAGCGTATGGAAATGAGTTAGGGTCAGGGTTCGTGTTAGGGCACAGGTTAGTGTTAGTTTAAGGATTAGGATTAGTGTACAAGTTAGAGTTAGGTGTAGGGTTGGGCTTGGGTTTAGGGTTAGGTTTAGACCTAGGGTTAGGGTTAGTGAATGGTAAGATTTAGGGTTCGGGCCTGGGTATGGAAAAGTGTAAGGGTCAGGGTAAATGTTAGGGCACGGATTAGTGTTAGTGTACGGGTTAGAATTAGGGTACGGGTTAGGCTAATGGATAGGGTTGGCGTTATGTTTAGTGTTAGGGCTAGGGTTAGGGTTAGCGAACGAGTAAGGTTTAGGTTACAGGTGAGGGTAAGGAAATGTTTTAGTGTCAAAGTAAGTGTGAGGGAATGGGTTAGTGTTAGTGTATGCATTAAGATTAGTGTACATGTTAGGGTAAGGTGTAGGGTTGTAGTTAGATTTAGCTTTAGGGCTAGGGTTAGGGTTAGCAAACGGTAAGATTTAGGGTACAGGAGAGAGTAGGGTAAAGAGTTAGAGGCAGGGTACGTGTCAGGGCATGGATTAGTGTTTGTGTACGGGATAGGATTAGGGTACGGTTTATGGTAAGGTGTTGGGTTGGTGTTAGGGCTTGGTTTAGGGGTATGTTTTGGGTTTGTGAACGGTAAAGTTTAGGGTACAGGTGAGGGTACAGAAAAGTGTTAGGCTCAGGTTACGTTTCAGGGCACGGATTAGTATTAGTGTACTGGTTAGGATTACGGTATGGGTTAGGGTAATGGGTAGGGTTGGGTTTAGGGTTAGGTTTAGGGCTATGGTTAGCGTTAGCGAAATGTAAGGTTTAGGTTACAGGTGATGGTCCAGAAACGTGTTAGGATCAGGGTATATGTTAGGGCACGGATTAGTGTTAGGGTACTGGTTAGGATTGGGTACGCGTTAGGGTAAGGTTTAGGGATGGGGTAAGGTTTACGTTTAGGTCTAGGGTTAAGGATAGCAAACGGTATGGTTTAGGGTACAGGTGAGTGTACAGAAAAGTGTTACGGTCAGGGTACCTGTTAGGGCACGTGTAGTGTTAGTGTATGGGTTAGGATTAGGGTACGGGTTAGGGAAATGTGTAGGGTTGAGGTTAGGGTTAAGTTTAGGGCTAGGGTTAGGGTTAGCGAACAGGTAAGTTTTATGGTACATGAGTGTACGGAAACGTGTTAGTGTCAAAGTACGTGTGAGGGCATTGCATAATTTTGGTGTACGGGTTAAGATTAGTGTACGGGTTAGGGTATGGTGTAGGGTTGGTGTTAGCATTATGTTTAGGGCTAAGGTTACGGTTAGCGAACCAGTAAGGTTTAGGGTACAGGTGAGGGTACGGAAAACTTTTAGGGTCAGGGTATATGTTAGGACACCTGTTAGTGTTAGTGTACGTGTCAGGATTAGCGTAGAGTTTAGGGTAAGGTGTGGGGTTGTGGTTAGGTTTAGGTTTAGGGCTAGGCTTAGTGTTGGCGAACGGGTAAGTTTTAGGGTACAGTTGAGGGTACGGAAAAGCGTTTGGGTCAGGTTATGTGTTAGGAAACGTGTTAGTGTTAATGTGTGGTTAGGATTAGGGTATGGGTTAGGGTAATGGTTAGGGTTGGCGTTAGGGTTAGGGATAGGCTTAGCGAACAGTTAAGGCTTATGGTACATGTGAGTGTATGGAGACGTGTTAGTGTCAAATTACGTGTGAGGGCATGGGTTAGTGTTAGTGTAGGGGTTAAAAATAGGGTACGGTTTAGAATAAGGTGGAGGGTTGATGTTAGGGTTAGGTTGAAGTCTACAGTTAGGGTTAGCTAACGATTAGGTTTAGCGTACAGCTGAGGGTATGGAAAAGTGTTAGGGTTAGGGTACGTTTCAGGGCACTGGTTAGTGTAAGTGTACGGTTTAGGATTAGTGTATGGGTTAGGGTAAGATGTAGGGTTGGCGTTAGGGTTAGGTTTAGAGATAGGGTTAGGGTTAGCGACCGGGTAATTTTTAGGTTACAGGGGAGGGTACGGAAATGATTTACGGTCAAAATACATATGCGGGAATGGGTTAGTGTTAGTTTAAGGTTTAAGATCAGTGTACGTGTTAGGGTAAGGTGTAGGGTTGGAGTTAGATTTAGCTTTAGGGCTAGGGTTAGGGTTAGCGAAATGTAAGGCTTAGTGTACAGGTGAGGGTACAGAAAAGTGTTACGGTCTGTGTACGTGTCAGGGCACGGATTAGTATTAGGGTACGGGTTAGGATTACAGTACGAATCAGGGTAAGGTGTAGGATTGGGGTTAGGGTTAGTGTTAGGGTTAGGGTTAGCGAATAGGTAATATTTAGGGTACAGGTAAGCATATGGAAACGAGTTAGGGTCAGGCTTGGTGTTAGGGCACAGGTTAGTGTTATTGTACGGATTAGGATTAGGGTATGGGTTAGGATTTTGTGTAGGCTTGTGGATAGTGTTAGGCTTAGACCTAGGGTAAGTGTTAGCGAACAGGTAAGGTTTACGGTACACAGGAGGGTACGGAAACGTGTTAGTGTCAAAGTACATGTGAGGGAATTGCTTAATTTTGGTGTATGGGTTAAGATCAGTGTATGGGTTAGGGTATGGTGTCAGGTTGGTGTTAGCGTTCTGTTTAGGGAAAGGGCTAGGTTTAGCGAACGGTAAGATTTAGGGTACTGGAGAGGATACGGAAAAGTGTTAGGGTCAGGGTACGTGTTAGGGCACGGGTTAGTGTTAGTGTACGGGTTAGGATTAGGGTATGGGCTAGGGAACGGTGTAGGGTTGGGGTTATGTTTAGGTGTAGGGGTGGGGTTAGGGTTAGCGAATAGGTAACATTTAGGGTACAGGTGAGCTTATGGAAACAAGTTAGGGTCAGGGTTCATGTTAGGGCACAGGTTAGTGTTAGTGTATGGATTAGGGTACGGGTTAGGGTTAGGTGTAGGGTTGGGGTTAGGGTTAGGTTTAGACATAGGGTTAGGGTTAGCGAATGGTAAGATTTAGGGTACAGGAGTGGGTATGGAAAAGTGTTAGGGTCAGGGTGCGTGTTAGGGCATGGATTAGTATTAGTGTATGGGTAAGGATTAGGGTACGGGTTAGGGAAATGGGTAGGGTTGGTGTTATGGTTAGGGTTAGGCCTACGGTTAGAGTTAGCAAACGGGTAAGGTTTACGGTACACGGGAGGGTACGGAAATGTGTTAGTGTCAAAGTACATGTGAGGGCATGGGTTAGTTTTTTTGTACGGGTTAAGTTTAGTGTACGGGTTAGAGTATGCTGTAAGGTTGGTGTTAGCGTTATGTTTAGGGCTAGGGTTAGGGTTAGCGAACGGTAAGATTTTGGGTACAGGAGAGGATACGGAAAAGTGTTCGGGTCAAGGTACGTGTTAGGACATGGGTTAGTGATAGTGTATGGGTTGGGATTAGGGTACGGGTTAGGGTAAGTAGTAGGGTTGGCGTTAGGGTTAGGGCTAGGGCTAGGGCTAGGGTTAGGGTTAGCGAATGGGTAAGGTTTAGGGTACCAGTGAGGTTATGGAAAAGCGTTAGGGTCAGGGTACATGTCAGGGCATGGCTTAGTAGTAGTATATTGGTTAGGATTAGGGTACAGTTTAGGTAAGGTTTAGGGTTGGGCTTAGGGTTAGCTTTATGGCTAGGGTTAGGGTTAGCCAAATGTCAGGTTTAGGGTACAGGTGATGGTACAGAAAAGTGTTAGGGTTTGTGTATGTGTTAGGACACGTGTCAGTGTTAGTGTATGGCTTAGGATTAGCTTACGGGTTAGGGTAAGGTGTACGGTTGGGGTTTCGTCTAGGTTTAGGGTTAGGGTTAGCGAACGGTAAGGTTTAGGGTACAGGTGAGGTTACGGAAAAGTGTTAGGGTCAGGGTATGTGTTAGGGCAGGGGTTAGTGTGGGTTTACAGGTTAGGATTAGGGTACGGGTTAGGGTAATTGGTAGGGTTGGCGTTATGGTTAGTGTTAGGGGTAGGGTTAAGTTTAGTGAACGGGTAAGGTTTAGGTTACAGCTGACCATATGGAAATGTTTTATTGTCAAAGTACGTGTGTGGTATTGCGTTAGTGTTAGTGTATGGGTTAAGATTAGTGTATGTGTTAGGAGTAGGTTTGTAGTTAGGTTTAGGTTTGGGGCTACGGTTATGGTTAACAAATGGTAAAGTTTAGGGTTAGTGTTAGGGTTAGGGTTAGGGGTAGGGTTAGGGTAGGTGTTAGGGCACGAGTTAGTGTTAGTGTATGGGTTATGATTAGGGTATGGGTTAGGGTAAGGTGTAGGGTTGGGGTTAGGTTTAGGTTTAGGGCTAGTGTTAGGGTTAGCGAATAGGTGACATTAGAGTACAGGTGAGCGTATGGAAATGAGTTAGGCTCAGGGTTCGTGTTAGGGCACAGGTTAGTGTTAGTTTAAGGATTAGGATTAGTGTACATGTTAGAGTTAGGTGTAGGGTTGGGCTTGGGTTTAGGGTTAGGTTTAGACCTAGGGTTAGGGTTAGTGAATGGTAAGATTTAGGGTTCAGGCGTGGGTATGGAAAAGTGTAAGGGTCAGGGTAAATGTTAGGGCACGGATTAGTGTTAGTGTACGGGTTAGAATTAGGGTACGGGTTAGGCTAATGGATAGGGTTGGCGTTATGTTTAGTGTTAGGGCTAGGGTTAGGGTTAGCGAACGAGTAAGGTTTAGGTTACAGGTGAGGGTAAGGAAATGTTTTAGTGTCAAAGTAAGTGTGAGGGAATGGGTTAGTGTTAGTGTATGCATTAAGATTAGTGTACATGTTAGGGTAAGGTGTAGGGTTGTAGTTAGATTTAGCTTTAGGGCTAGGGTTAGGGTTAGCAAACGGTAAGATTTAGGGTACAGGAGAGAGTAGGGTAAAGAGTTAGAGGCAGGGTACGTGTCAGGGCATGGATTAGTGTTTGTGTACGGGATAGGATTAGGGTACGGTTTATGGTAAGGTGTTGGGTTGGTGTTAGGGCTTGGTTTAGGGGTATGTTTCGGGTTTGTGAACGGTAAAGTTTAGGGTACAGGTGAGGGTACAGAAAAGTGTTAGGCTCAGGTTACGTTTCAGGGCACGGATTAGTATTAGTGTACTGGTTAGGATTACGGTATGGGTTAGGGTAATGGGTAGGGTTGGGTTTAGGGTTAGGTTTAGGGCTATGGTTAGCGTTAGCGAAATGTAAGGTTTAGGTTACAGGTGATGGTCCAGAAACGTGTTAGGATCAGGGTATATGTTAGGGCACGGATTAGTGTTAGGGTACTGGTTAGGATTGGGTACGCGTTAGGGTAAGGTTTAGGGATGGGGTAAGGTTTACGTTTAGGTCTAGGGTTAAGGATAGCAAACGGTATGGTTTAGGGTACAGGTGAGTGTACAGAAAAGTGTTACGGTCAGGGTACCTGTTAGGGCACGTGTAGTGTTAGTGTATGGGTTAGGATTAGGGTACGGGTTAGGGAAATGTGTAGGGTTGAGGTTAGGGTTAAGTTTAGGGCTAGGGTTAGGGTTAGCGAACAGGTAAGTTTTATGGTACATGAGTGTACGGAAACGTGTTAGTGTCAAAGTACGTGTGAGGGCATTGCATAATTTTGGTGTACGGGTTAAGATTAGTGTACGGGTTAGGGTATGGTGTAGGGTTGGTGTTAGCATTATGTTTAGGGCTAAGGTTACGGTTAGCGAACCAGTAAGGTTTAGGGTACAGGTGAGGGTACGGAAAACTTTTAGGGTCAGGGTATATGTTAGGACACCTGTTAGTGTTAGTGTACGTGTCAGGATTAGCGTAGAGTTTAGGGTAAGGTGTGGGGTTGTGGTTAGGTTTAGGTTTAGGGCTAGGCTTAGTGTTGGCGAACGGGTAAGTTTTAGGGTACAGTTGAGGGTACGGAAAAGCGTTTGGGTCAGGTTATGTGTTAGGAAACGTGTTAGTGTTAATGTGTGGTTAGGATTAGGGTATGGGTTAGGGTAATGGTTAGGGTTGGCGTTAGGGTTAGGGATAGGCTTAGCGAACAGTTAAGGCTTATGGTACATGTGAGTGTATGGAGACGTGTTAGTGTCAAATTACGTGTGAGGGCATGGGTTAGTGTTAGTGTAGGGGTTAAAAATAGGGTACGGTTTAGAATAAGGTGGAGGGTTGATGTTAGGGTTAGGTTGAAGTCTACAGTTAGGGTTAGCTAACGATTAGGTTTAGCGTACAGCTGAGGGTATGGAAAAGTGTTAGGGTTAGGGTACGTTTCAGGGCACTGGTTAGTGTTAGTGTACGGTTTAGGATTAGTGTATGGGTTAGGGTAAGATGTAGGGTTGGCGTTAGGGTTAGGTTTAGAGATAGGGTTAGGGTTAGCGACCGGGTAATTTTTAGGTTACAGGGGAGGGTACGGAAATGATTTACGGTCAAAATACATATGCGGGAATGGGTTAGTGTTAGTTTAAGGTTTAAGATCAGTGTACGTGTTAGGGTAAGGTGTAGGGTTGGAGTTAGATTTAGCTTTAGGGCTAGGGTTAGGGTTAGCGAAATGTAAGGCTTAGTGTACAGGTGAGGGTACAGAAAAGTGTTACGGTCTGTGTACGTGTCAGGGCACGGATTAGTATTAGGGTACGGGTTAGGATTACAGTACGAATCAGGGTAAGGTGTAGAATTGGGGTTAGGGTTAGTGTTAGGGTTAGGGTTAGCGAATAGGTAATATTTAGGGTACAGGTAAGCATATGGAAACGAGTTAGGGTCAGGCTTGGTGTTAGGGCACAGGTTAGTGTTATTGTACGGATTAGGATTAGGGTATGGGTTAGGATTTTGTGTAGGCTTGTGGATAGTGTTAGGCTTAGACCTAGGGTAAGTGTTAGCGAACAGGTAAGGTTTACGGTACACAGGAGGGTACGGAAACGTGTTAGTGTCAAAGTACATGTGAGGGAATTGCTTAATTTTGGTGTATGGGTTAAGATCAGTGTATGGGTTAGGGTATGGTGTCAGGTTGGTGTTAGCGTTCTGTTTAGGGAAAGGGCTAGGTTTAGCGAACGGTAAGATTTAGGGTACTGGAGAGGATACGGAAAAGTGTTAGGGTCAGGGTACGTGTTAGGGCACGGGTTAGTGTTAGTGTACGGGTTAGGATTAGGGTATGGGCTAGGGAACGGTGTAGGGTTGGGGTTATGTTTAGGTGTAGGGGTGGGGTTAGGGTTAGCGAATAGGTAACATTTAGGGTACAGGTGAGCTTATGGAAACAAGTTAGGGTCAGGGTTCATGTTAGGGCACAGGTTAGTGTTAGTGTATGGATTAGGGTACGGGTTAGGGTTAGGTGTAGGGTTGGGGTTAGGGTTAGGTTTAGACATAGGGTTAGGGTTAGCGAATGGTAAGATTTAGGGTACAGGAGTGGGTATGGAAAAGTGTTAGGGTCAGGGTGCGTGTTAGGGCATGGATTAGTATTAGTGTATGGGTAAGGATTAGGGTACGGGTTAGGGAAATGGGTAGGGTTGGTGTTATGGTTAGGGTTAGGCCTACGGTTAGAGTTAGCAAACGGGTAAGGTTTACGGTACACGGGAGGGTACGGAAATGTGTTAGTGTCAAAGTACATGTGAGGGCATGGGTTAGTTTTTTTGTACGGGTTAAGTTTAGTGTACGGGTTAGAGTATGCTGTAAGGTTGGTGTTAGCGTTATGTTTAGGGCTAGGGTTAGGGTTAGCGAACGGTAAGATTTTGGGTACAGGAGAGGATACGGAAAAGTGTTCGGGTCAAGGTACGTGTTAGGACATGGGTTAGTGATAGTGTATGGGTTGGGATTAGGGTACGGGTTAGGGTAAGTAGTAGGGTTGGCGTTAGGGTTAGGGCTAGGGCTAGGGCTAGGGTTAGGGTTAGCGAATGGGTAAGGTTTAGGGTACCGGTGAGGTTATGGAAAAGCGTTAGGGTCAGGGTACATGTCAGGGCATGGCTTAGTAGTAGTATATTGGTTAGGATTAGGGTACAGTTTAGGTAAGGTTTAGGGTTGGGCTTAGGGTTAGCTTTATGGCTAGGGTTAGGGTTAGCCAAATGTCAGGTTTAGGGTACAGGTGATGGTACAGAAAAGTGTTAGGGTTTGTGTATGTGTTAGGACACGTGTCAGTGTTAGTGTATGGCTTAGGATTAGCTTACGGGTTAGGGTAAGGTGTACGGTTGGGGTTTCGTCTAGGTTTAGGGTTAGGGTTAGCGAACGGTAAGGTTTAGGGTACAGGTGAGGTTACGGAAAAGTGTTAGGGTCAGGGTATGTGTTAGGGCAGGGGTTAGTGTGGGTTTACAGGTTAGGATTAGGGTACGGGTTAGGGTAATTGGTAGGGTTGGCGTTATGGTTAGTGTTAGGGGTAGGGTTAAGTTTAGTGAACGGGTAAGGTTTAGGTTACAGCTGACCATATGGAAATGTTTTATTGTCAAAGTACGTGTGTGGTATTGCGTTAGTGTTAGTGTATGGGTTAAGATTAGTGTATGTGTTAGGAGTAGGTTTGTAGTTAGGTTTAGGTTTGGGGCTACGGTTATGGTTAACAAATGGTAAAGTTTAGGGTTAGTGTTAGGGTTAGGGTTAGGGGTAGGGTTAGGGTAGGTGTTAGGGCACGAGTTAGTGTTAGTGTATGGGTTATGATTAGGGTATGGGTTAGGGTAAGGTGTAGGGTTGGGGTTAGGTTTAGGTTTAGGGCTAGTGTTAGGGTTAGCGAATAGGTGACATTAGAGTACAGGTGAGCGTATGGAAATGAGTTAGGCTCAGGGTTCGTGTTAGGGCACAGGTTAGTGTTAGTTTAAGGATTAGGATTAGTGTACATGTTAGAGTTAGGTGTAGGGTTGGGCTTGGGTTTAGGGTTAGGTTTAGACCTAGGGTTAGGGTTAGTGAATGGTAAGATTTAGGGTTCAGGCGTGGGTATGGAAAAGTGTAAGGGTCAGGGTAAATGTTAGGGCACGGATTAGTGTTAGTGTACGGGTTAGAATTAGGGTACGGGTTAGGCTAATGGATAGGGTTGGCGTTATGTTTAGTGTTAGGGCTAGGGTTAGGGTTAGCGAACGAGTAAGGTTTAGGTTACAGGTGAGGGTAAGGAAATGTTTTAGTGTCAAAGTAAGTGTGAGGGAATGGGTTAGTGTTAGTGTATGCATTAAGATTAGTGTACATGTTAGGGTAAGGTGTAGGGTTGTAGTTAGATTTAGCTTTAGGGCTAGGGTTAGGGTTAGCAAACGGTAAGATTTAGGGTACAGGAGAGAGTAGGGTAAAGAGTTAGAGGCAGGGTACGTGTCAGGGCATGGATTAGTGTTTGTGTACGGGATAGGATTAGGGTACGGTTTATGGTAAGGTGTTGGGTTGGTGTTAGGGCTTGGTTTAGGGGTATGTTTCGGGTTTGTGAACGGTAAAGTTTAGGGTACAGGTGAGGGTACAGAAAAGTGTTAGGCTCAGGTTACGTTTCAGGGCACGGATTAGTATTAGTGTACTGGTTAGGATTACGGTATGGGTTAGGGTAATGGGTAGGGTTGGGTTTAGGGTTAGGTTTAGGGCTATGGTTAGCGTTAGCGAAATGTAAGGTTTAGGTTACAGGTGATGGTCCAGAAACGTGTTAGGATCAGGGTATATGTTAGGGCACGGATTAGTTTTAGGGTACTGGTTAGGATTGGGTACGCGTTAGGGTAAGGTTTAGGGATGGGGTAAGGTTTACGTTTAGGTCTAGGGTTAAGGATAGCAAACGGTATGGTTTAGGGTACAGGTGAGTGTACAGAAAAGTGTTACGGTCAGGGTACCTGTTAGGGCACGTGTAGTGTTAGTGTATGGGTTAGGATTAGGGTACGGGTTAGGGAAATGTGTAGGGTTGAGGTTAGGGTTAAGTTTAGGGCTAGGGTTAGGGTTAGCGAACAGGTAAGTTTTATGGTACATGAGTGTACGGAAACGTGTTAGTGTCAAAGTACGTGTGAGGGCATTGCATAATTTTGGTGTACGGGTTAAGATTAGTGTACGGGTTAGGGTATGGTGTAGGGTTGGTGTTAGCATTATGTTTAGGGCTAAGGTTACGGTTAGCGAACCAGTAAGGTTTAGGGTACAGGTGAGGGTACGGAAAACTTTTAGGGTCAGGGTATATGTTAGGACACCTGTTAGTGTTAGTGTACGTGTCAGGATTAGCGTAGAGTTTAGGGTAAGGTGTGGGGTTGTGGTTAGGGTTAGGTTTAGGGCTAGGCTTAGGGTTGGCGAACGGGTAAGTTTTAGGGTACAGTTGAGGGTACGGAAAAGCGTTTGGGTCAGGTTATGTGTTAGGAAACGTGTTAGTGTTAATGTGTGGTTAGGATTAGGGTATGGGTTAGGGTAATGGTTAGGGTTGGCGTTAGGGTTAGGGATAGGCTTAGCGAACAGTTAAGGCTTATGGTACATGTGAGTGTATGGAGACGTGTTAGTGTCAAATTACGTGTGAGGGCATGGGTTAGTGTTAGTGTAGGGGTTAAAAATAGGGTACGGGTTAGAATAAGGTGTAGGGTTGGTGTTAGGGTTAGGTTTAAGTCTACAGTTAGGGTTAGCTAACGATTAGGTTTAGCGTACAGCTGAGGGTATGGAAAAGTGTTAGGGTCAGGGTACGTTTCAGGGCACTGGTTAGTGTTAGTGTACGGTTTAGGATTAGTGTATGGGTTAGGGTAAGATGTAGGGTTGGCGTTAGGGTTAGGTTTAGAGCTAGGGTTAGGGTTAGCGACCGGGTAATTTTTAGGTTACAGGGGAGGGTACGGAAATGATTTACGGTCAAAATACATATGCGGGAATGGGTTAGTGTTAGTTTAAAGTTTAAGTTTAGTGTACGTGTTAGGGTAAGGTGTAGAGTTGGAGTTAGATTTAGCTTTAGGGCTAGGGTTAGGGTTAGCGAAATGTAAGGCTTAGGGTACAGGTGAGGGTACAGAAAAGTGTTACGGTCTGTGTACGTGTCAGGGCACGGATTAGTATTAGGGTACGGGTTAGGATTACAGTACGGATCAGAGTAAGGTGTAGGATTGGGGTTAGGGTTAGTGTTAGTGTTAGGGTTAGCGAATAGGTAATATTTAGGGTACAGGTAAGCATATGGAAACGAGTTAGGGTCAGGCTTGGTGTTAGGGCACAGGTTAGTGTTATTGTACGGATTAGGATTAGGGTATGGGTTAGGATTTTGTGTAGGCTTGTGGATAGTGTTAGGCTTAGACCTAGGGTAAGTGTTAGTGAACAGGTAAGGTTTAAGGTACACAGGAGCGTACGGAAACGTGTTAGTTTCAAAGTACATGTGAGGGAATTGCTTAATTTTTGTGTATGGGTTAAGATCAGTGTATGGGTTAGGGTACGGTGTCAGGTTGGTGTTAGCGTTCTGTTTAGGGAAAGGGCTAGGTTTAGCGAACGGTAAGATTTAGGGTACTGGAGAGGATACGGAAAAGTGTTAGGGTCAGGGTACGTGTTAGGGCACGGGTTAGTGTTAGTGTACGGGTTAGGATTAGGGTATGGGTTAGGGAAAGGTGTAGGGTTGGGGTTATGCTTAGGTGTAGGGGTGGGGTTAGGGTTAGCGAATAGGTAACATTTAGGGTACAGGTGAGCTTATGGAAACAAGTTAGGGTCAGGGTTCATGTTAGGGCACAGGTTAGTGTTAGTGTATGGATTAGGGTACGGGTTAGGGTTAGGTGTAGGGTTGGGGTTAGGGTTAGGTTTAGACATAGGGTTAGTGTTAGCGAATGGTAAGATTTAGGGTACAGGAGTGGGTATGGAAAAGTGTTAGGGTCAGGGTACGTGTTAGGGCATGGATTAGTGTTAGTGTATGGGTAAGGATTAGGGTACGGGTTAGGAAAATGGGTAGGGTGGGTGTTATGGTTAGGGTTAGGCCTACGGTTAGAGTTAGCAAACGGGTAAGGTTTACGGTACACGGGAGGGTACGGAAATGTGTTAGTGTCAAAGTACATGTGAGGGCATGGGTTAGTTTTTTTGTACGGGTTAAGTTTAGTGTACGGGTTAGGGTATGCTGTAAGGTTGGTGTTAGCGTTATGTTTAGGGCTAGGGTTAGGGTTAGCGAATGGTAAGATTTTGGGTACAGGAGAGGATACGGAAAAGTGTTCGGGTCAAGGTACGTGTTAGGACATGCGTTAGTGATAGTGTATGGGTTGGGATTAGGGTACGGGTTAGGGTAAGTAGTAGGGTTGGCGTTAGGGTTAGGGCTAGGGCTAGGGCTAGGGTAAGGGTTAGCGAATGGGTAAGGTTTAGGGTACCGGTGAGGTTATGGAAAAGCGTTAGGGTCAGGGTACATGTCAGGGCATGGCTTAGTAGTAGTATACTGGTTAGGATTAGGGTACGGTTTGGGTAAGGTTTAGGGTTGGGCTTAGGGTTAGCTTTATGGCTAGGGTTAGGGTTAGCCAAATGTCAGGTTTAGGGTACAGGTGATGGTACAGAAAAGTGTTAGGGTTTGTGTATGTGTTAGGACACGTGTCAGTGTTAGTGTATGGCTTAGGATTAGCTTACGGGTTAGGGTAAGGTGTACGGTTGGGGTTTCGTCTAGGTTTAGGGTTAGGGTTAGCGAACGGTAAGGTTTAGGGTACAGGTGAGGTTACGGAAAAGTGTTAGGGTCAGGGTATGTGTTAGGGCAGGGGTTAGTGTGGGTTTACAGGTTAGGATTAGGGTACGGGTTAGGGTAATTGGTAGGGTTGGCGTTATGGTTAGTGTTAGGGGTAGGGTTAAGTTTAGTGAACGGGTAAGGTTTAGGTTACAGCTGACCATATGGAAATGTTTTATTGTCAAAGTACGTGTGTGGTATTGCGTTAGTGTTAGTGTATGGGTTAAGATTAGTGTATGTGTTAGGAGTAGGTTTGTAGTTAGGTTTAGGTTTGGGGCTACGGTTATGGTTAACAAATGGTAAAGTTTAGGGTTAGTGTTAGGGTTAGGGTTAGGGGTAGGGTTAGGGTAGGTGTTAGGGCACGAGTTAGTGTTAGTGTATGGGTTATGATTAGGGTATGGGTTAGGGTAAGGTGTAGGGTTGGGGTTAGGTTTAGGTTTAGGGCTAGTGTTAGGGTTAGTGAATAGGTAACATTAGAGTACAGGTGAGCGTATGGAAATGAGTTAGGGTCAGGGTTCGTGTTAGGGCACAGGTTAGTGTTAGTTTAAGGATTAGGATTAGTGTACAAGTTAGAGTTAGGTGTAGGGTTGGGCTTGGGTTTAGGGTTAGGTTTAGACCTAGGGTTAGGGTTAGTGAATGGTAAGATTTAGGGTTCAGGCCTGGGTATGGAAAAGTGTAAGGGTCAGGGTAAATGTTAGGGCACGGATTAGTGTTAGTGTACGGGTTAGAATTAGGGTACGGGTTAGGCTAATGGATAGGGTTGGCGTTATGTTTAGTGTTAGGGCTAGGGTTAGGGTTAGCGAACGAGTAAGGTTTAGGTTACTGGTGAGGGTAAGGAAATGTTTTAGTGTCAAAGTAAGTGTGAGGGAATGGGTTAGTGTTAGTGTATGCATTAAGATTAGTGTACATGTTAGGGTAAGGTGTAGGGTTGTAGTTAGATTTAGCTTTAGGGCTAGGGTTAGGGTTAGCAAACGGTAAGATTTAGGGTACAGGAGAGAGTAGGGTAAAGAGTTAGAGGCAGGGTACGTGTCAGGGCATGGATTAGTGTTTGTGTACGGGATAGGATTAGGGTACGGTTTATGGTAAGGTGTTGGGTTGGTGTTAGGGCTTGGTTTAGGGGTATGTTTCGGGTTTGTGAACGGTAAAGTTTAGGGTACAGGTGAGGGTACAGAAAAGTGTTAGGCTCAGGTTACGTTTCAGGGCACGGATTAGTATTAGTGTACTGGTTAGGATTACGGTATGGGTTAGGGTAATGGGTAGGGTTGGGTTTAGGGTTAGGTTTAGGGCTATGGTTAGGGTTAGCGAAATGTAAGGTTTAGGTTACAGGTGATGGTCCAGAAACGTGTTAGGATCAGGGTACATGTTAGGGCACGGATTAGTGTTAGGGTACTGGTTAGGATTGGGTACGCGTTAGGGTAAGGTTTAGGGATGGGGTAAGGTTTACGTTTAGGTCTAGGGTTAAGGATAGCAAACGGTATGGTTTAGGGTACAGGTGAGTGTACAGAAAAGTGTTACGGTCAGGGTACCTGTTAGGGCACGTGTAGTGTTAGTGTATGGGTTAGGATTAGGGTACGGGTTAGGGAAATGTGTAGGGTTGAGGTTAGGGTTAAGTTTAGGGCTAGGGTTAGGGTTAGCGAACAGGTAAGTTTTATGGTACATGAGTGTACGGAAACGTGTTAGTGTCAAAGTACGTGTGAGGGCATTGCATAATTTTGGTGTACGGGTTAAGATTAGTGTACGGGTTAGGGTATGGTGTAGGGTTGGTGTTAGCATTATGTTTAGGGCTAAGGTTACGGTTAGCGAACCAGTAAGGTTTAGGGTACAGGTGAGGGTACGGAAAACTTTTAGGGTCAGGGTATATGTTAGGACACCTGTTAGTGGTAGTGTACGTGTCAGGATTAGCGTACAGTTTAGGGTAAGGTGTGGGGTTGTGGTTAGGGTTAGGTTTAGGGCTAGGCTTAGGGTTGGCGAACGGGTAAGTTTTAGGGTACAGTTGAGGGTACGGAAAAGCGTTTGGGTCAGGTTATGTGTTAGGAAACGTGTTAGTGTTAATGTGTGGTTAGGATTAGGGTATGGGTTAGGGTAATGGTTAGGGTTGGCGTTAGGGTTAGGGATAGGCTTAGCGAACAGTTAAGGCTTATGGTACATGTGAGTGTATGGAGACGTGTTAGTGTCAAATTACGTGTGAGGGCATGGGTTAGTGTTAGTGTAGGGGTTAAAAATAGGGTACGGGTTAGAATAAGGTGTAGGGTTGGTGTTAGGGTTAGGTTTAAGTCTACAGTTAGGGTTAGCTAACGATTAGGTTTAGCGTACAGCTGAGGGTATGGAAAAGTGTTAGGGTCAGGGTACGTTTCAGGGCACTGGTTAGTGTTAGTGTACGGTTTAGGATTAGTGTATGGGTTAGGGTAAGATGTAGGGTTGGCGTTAGGGTTAGGTTTAGAGCTAGGGTTAGGGTTAGCGACCGGGTAATTTTTAGGTTACAGGGGAGGGTACGGAAATGATTTACGGTCAAAATACATATGCGGGAATGGGTTAGTGTTAGTTTAAGGTTTAAGTTTAGTGTACGTGTTAGGGTAAGGTGTAGGGTTGGAGTTAGATTTAGCTTTAGGGCTAGGGTTAGGGTTAGCGAAATGTAAGGCTTAGGGTACAGGTGAGGGTACAGAAAAGTGTTACGGTCTGTGTACGTGTCAGGGCACGGATTAGTATTAGGGTACGGGTTAGGATTACAGTACGGATCAGAGTAAGGTGTAGGATTGGGGTTAGGGTTAGTGTTAGTGTTAGGGTTAGCGAATAGGTAATATTTAGGGTACAGGTAAGCATATGGAAAGGAGTTAAAGTCAGGCTTGGTGTTAGGGCACAGGTTAGTGTTATTGTACGGATTAGGATTAGGGTATGGGTTAGGATTTTGTGTAGGCTTGTGTATAGTGTTAGGCTTAGACCTAGGGTAAGTGTTAGCGAACAGTTAAGGTTTACGGTACACAGGAGCGTACAGAAACGTGTTAGTTTCAAAGTACATGTGAGGGAATTGCTTAATTTTGGTGTATGGGTTAAGATCAGTGTATGGGTTAGGGTATGGTGTCAGGTTGGTGTTAGCGTTCTGTTTAGGGAAAGGGCTAGGTTTAGCGAACGGTAAGATTTAGGGTACTGGAGAGGATACGGAAAAGTGTTAGGGTCAGGGTACGTGTTAGGGCACGGGTTAGTGTTAGTGTACGGGTTAGGATTAGGGTATGGGTTAGGGAAAGGTGTAGGGTTGGGGTTATGTTTAGGTGTAGGGGTGGGGTTAGGGTTAGCGAATAGGTAACATTTAGGGTACAGGTGAGCTTATGGAAACAAGTTAGGGTCAGGGTTCATGTTAGGGCACAGGTTAGTGTTAGTGTATGGATTAGGGTACGGGTTAGGGTTAGGTGTAGGGTTGGGGTTAGGGTTAGGTTTAGACATAGGGTTAGGGTTAGCGAATGGTAAGATTTAGGGTACAGGAGTGGGTATGGAAAAGTGTTAGGGTCAGGGTACGTGTTAGGGCATGGATTAGTGTTAGTGTATGGGTAAGGATTAGGGTACGGGTTAGGGAAATGGGTAGGGTTGGTGTTATGGTTAGGGTTAGGCCTACGGTTAGAGTTAGCAAACGGGTAAGGTTTACGGTACACGGGAGGGTACGGAAATGTGTTAGTGTCAAAGTACATGTGAGGGCATGTGTTCGTTTTTTTGTACGGGTTAAGTTTAGTGTACGGGTTAGGGTATGCTGTAAGGTTGGTGTTAGTGTTATGTTTAGGGCTAGGGTTAGGGTTAGCGAATGGTAAGATTTTGGGTACAGGAGAGGATACGGAAAAGTGTTCGGGTCAAGGTACGTGTTAGGACATGGGTTAGTGATAGTGTATGGGTTGGGATTAGGGTACGGGTTAGGGTAAGTAGTAGGGTTGGCGTTAGGGTTAGGGCTAGGGCTAGGGCTAGGGTTGGGGTTAGCGAATGGGTAAGGTTTAGGGTACCGGTGAGGTTATGGAAAAGCGTTAGGGTCAGGGTACATGTCAGGGCATGGCTTAGTAGTAGTATACTGGTTAGGATTAGGGTACGGTTTGGGTAAGGTTTAGGGTTGGGCTTAGGGTTAGCTTTATGGCTAGGGTTAGGGTTAGCCAAATGTCAGGTTTAGGGTACAGGTGATGGTACAGAAAAGTGTTAGGGTTTGTGTATGTGTCAGGACACGTGTCAGTGTTAGTGTATGGCTTAGGATTAGCTTACGGGTTAGGGTAAGGTGTACGGTTGGGGTTTCGTCTAGGTTTAGGGTTAGGGTTAGCGAACGGTAAGGTTTAGGGTACAGGTGAGGTTACGGAAAAGTGTTAGGGTCAGGGTACGTGTTAGGGCAGGGGTTAGTGTGGGTTTACAGGTTAGGATTAGGGTACGGGTTAGGGTAATTGGTAGGGTTGGCGTTATGGTTAGTGTTAGGGGTAGGGTTAAGTTTAGTGAACGGGTAAGGTTTAGGTTACAGCTGACCATATGGAAATGTTTTATTGTCAAAGTACGTGTGTGGTATTGCGTTAGTGTTAGTGTATGGGTTAAGATTAGTGTATGTGTTAGGAGTAGGTTTGTAGTTAGGTTTAGGTTTGGGGCTACGGTTATGGTTAACAAATGGTAAAGTTTAGGGTTAGTGTTAGGGTTAGGGGTAGGGGTAGGGTTAGGGTAGGTGTTAGGGCACGAGTTAGTGTTAGTGTATGGGTTATGATTAGGGTATGGGTTAGGGTAAGGTGTAGGGTTGGGGTTAGGTTTAGGTTTAGGGCTAGTGTTAGGGTTAGTGAATAGGTAACATTAGAGTACAGGTGAGCGTATGGAAATGAGTTAGGGTCAGGGTTCGTGTTAGGGCACAGGTTAGTGTTAGTTTAAGGATTAGGATTAGTGTACAAGTTAGAGTTAGGTGTAGGGTTGGGCTTGGGTTTAGGGTTAGGTTTAGACCTAGGGTTAGGGTTAGTGAATGGTAAGATTTAGGGTTCAGGCGTGGGTATGGAAAAGTGTAAGGGTCAGGGTAAATGTTAGGGCACGGATTAGTGTTAGTGTACGGGTTAGAATTAGGGTACGGGTTAGGCTAATGGATAGGGTTGGCGTTATGTTTAGTGTTAGGGCTAGGGTTAGGGTTAGCGAACGAGTAAGGTTTAGGTTACAGGTGAGGGTAAGGAAATGTTTTAGTGTCAAAGTAAGTGTGAGGGAATGGGTTAGTGTTAGTGTATGCATTAAGATTAGTGTACATGTTAGGGTAAGGTGTAGGGTTGTAGTTAGATTTAGCTTTAGGGCTAGGGTTAGGGTTAGCAAACGGTAAGATTTAGGGTACAGGAGAGAGTAGGGTAAAGAGTTAGAGGCAGGGTACGTGTCAGGGCATGGATTAGTGTTTGTGTACGGGATAGGATTAGGGTACGGTTTATGGTAAGGTGTTGGGTTGGTGTTAGGGCTTGGTTTAGGGGTATGTTTCGGGTTTGTGAACGGTAAAGTTTAGGGTACAGGTGAGGGTACAGAAAAGTGTTAGGCTCAGGTTACGTTTCAGGGCACGGATTAGTATTAGTGTACTGGTTAGGATTACGGTATGGGTTAGGGTAATGGGTAGGGTTGGGTTTAGGGTTAGGTTTAGGGCTATGGTTAGGGTTAGCGAAATGTAAGGTTTAGGTTACAGGTGATGGTCCAGAAACGTGTTAGGATCAGGGTACATGTTAGGGCACGGATTAGTGTTAGGGTACTGGTTAGGATTGGGTACGCGTTAGGGTAAGGTTTAGGGATGGGGTAAGGTTTACGTTTAGGTCTAGGGTTAAGGATAGCAAACGGTATGGTTTAGGGTACAGGTGAGTGTACAGAAAAGTGTTACGGTCAGGGTACCTGTTAGGGCACGTGTAGTGTTAGTGTATGGGTTAGGATTAGGGTACGGGTTAGGGAAATGTGTAGGGTTGAGGTTAGGGTTAAGTTTAGGGCTAGGGTTAGGGTTAGCGAACAGGTAAGTTTTATGGTACATGAGTGTACGGAAATGTGTTAGTGTCAAAGTACGTGTGAGGGCATTGCATAATTTTGGTGTACGGGTTAAGATTAGTGTACGGGTTAGGGTATGGTGTAGGGTTGGTGTTAGCATTATGTTTAGGGCTAAGGTTACGGTTAGCGAACCAGTAAGGTTTAGGGTACAGGTGAGGGTACGGAAAACTTTTAGGGTCAGGGTATATGTTAGGACACCTGTTAGTGGTAGTGTACGTGTCAGGATTAGCGTACAGTTTAGGGTAAGGTGTGGTGTTGTGGTTAGGGTTAGGTTTAGGGCTAGGCTTAGGGTTGGCGAACGGGTAAGTTTTAGGGTACAGTTGAGGGTACGGAAAAGCGTTTGGGTCAGGTTATGTGTTAGGAAACGTGTTAGTGTTAATGTGTGGTTAGGATTAGGGTATGGGTTAGGGTAATGGTTAGGGTTGGCGTTAGGGTTAGGGATAGGCTTAGCGAACAGTTAAGGCTTATGGTACATGTGAGTGTATGGAGACGTGTTAGTGTCAAATTACGTGTGAGGGCATGGGTTAGTGTTAGTGTAGGGGTTAAAAATAGGGTACGGGTTAGAATAAGGTGTAGGGTTGGTGTTAGGGTTAGGTTTAAGTCTACAGTTAGGGTTAGCTAACGATTAGGTTTAGCGTACAGCTGAGGGTATGGAAAAGTGTTAGGGTCAGGGTACGTTTCAGGGCACTGGTTAGTGTTAGTGTACGGTTTAGGATTAGTGTATGGGTTAGGGTAAGATGTAGGGTTGGCGTTAGGGTTAGGTTTAGAGCTAGGGTTAGGGTTAGCGACCGGGTAATTTTTAGGTTACAGGGGAGGGTACGGAAATGATTTACGGTCAAAATACATATGCGGGAATGGGTTAGTGTTAGTTTAAGGTTTAAGTTTAGTGTACGTGTTAGGGTAAGGTGTAGGGTTGGAGTTAGATTTAGCTTTAGGGCTAGGGTTAGGGTTAGCGAAATGTAAGGCTTAGGGTACAGGTGAGGGTACAGAAAAGTGTTACGGTCTGTGTACGTGTCAGGGCACGGATTAGTATTAGGGTACGGGTTAGGATTACAGTACGGATCAGAGTAAGGTGTAGGATTGGGGTTAGGGTTAGTGTTAGTGTTAGGGTTAGCGAATAGGTAATATTTAGGGTACAGGTAAGCATATGGAAAGGAGTTAAGGTCAGGCTTGGTGTTAGGGCACAGGTTAGTGTTATTGTACGGATTAGGATTAGGGTATGGGTTAGGATTTTGTGTAGGCTTGTGTATAGTGTTAGGCTTAGACCTAGGGTAAGTGTTAGCGAACAGGTAAGGTTTACGGTACACAGGAGCGTACAGAAACGTGTTAGTGTCAAAGTACATGTGAGGGAATTGCTTAATTTTGGTGTATGGGTTAAGATCAGTGTATGGGTTAGGGTATGGTGTCAGGTTGGTGTTAGCGTTCTGTTTAGGGAAAGGGCTAGGTTTAGCGAACGGTAAGATTTAGGGTACTGGAGAGGATACGGAAAAGTGTTAGGGTCAGGGTACGTGTTAGGGCACGGGTTAGTGTTAGTGTACGGGTTAGGATTAGGGTATGGGTTAGGGAAAGGTGTAGGGTTGGGGTTATGTTTAGGTGTAGGGGTGGGGTTAGGGTTAGCGAATAGGTAACATTTAGGGTACAGGTGAGCTTATGGAAACAAGTTAGGGTCAGGGTTCATGTTAGGGCACAGGTTAGTGTTAGTGTATGGATTAGGGTACGGGTTAGGGTTAGGTGTAGGGTTGGGGTTAGGGTTAGGTTTAGACATAGGGTTAGGGTTAGCGAATGGTAAGATTTAGGGTACAGGAGTGGGTATGGAAAAGTGTTAGGGTCAGGGTACGTGTTAGGGCATGGATTAGTGTTAGTGTATGGGTAAGGATTAGGGTACGGGTTAGGGAAATGGGTAGGGTTGGTGTTATGGTTAGGGTTAGGCCTACGGTTAGAGTTAGCAAACGGGTAAGGTTTACGGTACACGGGAGGGTACGGAAATGTGTTAGTGTCAAAGTACATGTGAGGGCATGGGTTCGGTTTTTTGTACGGTTTAAGTTTAGTGTACGGGTTAGGGTATGCTGTAAGGTTGGTGTTAGCGTTATGTTTAGGGCTAGGGTTAGGGTTAGCGAACGGTAAGATTTTGGGTACAGGAGAGGATACGGAAAAGTGTTCGGGTCAAGGTACGTGTTAGGACATGGGTTAGTGATAGTGTATGGGTTGGGATTAGGGTACGGGTTAGGGTAAGTAGTAGGGTTGGCGTTAGGGTTAGGGCTAGGGCTAGGGCTAGGGTTAGGGTTAGCGAATGGGTAAGGTTTAGGGTACCGGTGAGGTTATGGAAAAGCGTTAGGGTCAGGGTACATGTCAGGGCATGGCTTAGTAGTAGTATACTGGTTAGGATTAGGGTACAGTTTGGGTAAGGTTTAGGGTTGGGCTTACGGTTAGCTTTATGGCTAGGGTTAGGGTTTGCCAAATGTCAGGTTTAGGGTACAGGTGATGGTACAGAAAAGTGTTAGGGTTTGTGTATGTGTTAGGACACGTGTCAGTGTTAGTGTATGGCTTAGGATTAGCTTACGGGTTAGGGTAAGGTGTACGGTTGGGGTTTCGTCTAGGTTTAGGGTTAGGGTTAGCGAACGGTAAGGTTTAGGGTACAGGTGAGGTTACGGAAAAGTGTTAGGGTCAGGGTATGTGTTAGGGCAGGGGTTAGTGTGGGTTTACAGGTTAGGATTAGGGTACGGGTTAGGGTAATTGGTAGGGTTGGCGTTATGGTTAGTGTTAGGGGTAGGGTTAAGTTTAGTGAACGGGTAAGGTTTAGGTTACAGGTGAGGGTAAGGAAATGTTTTAGTGTCAAAGTAAGTGTGAGGGAATGGGTTAGTGTTAGTGTATGCATTAAGATTAGTGTACATGTTAGGGTAAGGTGTAGGGTTGTAGTTAGATTTAGCTTTAGGGCTAGGGTTAGGGTTAGCAAACGGTAAGATTTAGGGTACAGGAGAGAGTAGGGTAAAGAGTTAGAGGCAGGGTACGTGTCAGGGCATGGATTAGTGTTTGTGTACGGGATAGGATTAGGGTACGGTTTATGGTAAGGTGTTGGGTTGGTGTTAGGGCTTGGTTTAGGGGTATGTTTCGGGTTTGTGAACGGTAAAGTTTAGGGTACAGGTGAGGGTACAGAAAAGTGTTAGGCTCAGGTTACGTTTCAGGGCACGGATTAGTATTAGTGTACTGGTTAGGATTACGGTATGGGTTAGGGTAATGGGTAGGGTTGGGTTTAGGGTTAGGTTTAGGGCTATGGTTAGCGTTAGCGAAATGTAAGGTTTAGGTTACAGGTGATGGTCCAGAAACGTGTTAGGATCAGGGTACATGTTAGGGCACGGATTAGTGTTAGGGTACTGGTTAGGATTGGGTACGCGTTAGGGTAAGGTTTAGGGATGGGGTAAGGTTTACGTTTAGGTCTAGGGTTAAGGATAGCAAACGGTATGGTTTAGGGTACAGGTGAGTGTACAGAAAAGTGTTACGGTCAGGGTACCTGTTAGGGCACGTGTAGTGTTAGTGTATGGGTTAGGATTAGGGTACGGGTTAGGGAAATGTGTAGGGTTGAGGTTAGGGTTAAGTTTAGGGCTAGGGTTAGGGTTAGCGAACAGGTAAGTTTTATGGTACATGAGTGTACGGAAACGTGTTAGTGTCAAAGTACGTGTGAGGGCATTGCATAATTTTGGTGTACGGGTTAAGATTAGTGTACGGGTTAGGGTATGGTGTAGGGTTGGTGTTAGCATTATGTTTAGGGCTAAGGTTACGGTTAGCGAACCAGTAAGGTTTAGGGTACAGGTGAGGGTACGGAAAACTTTTAGGGTCAGGGTATATGTTAGGACACCTGTTAGTGTTAGTGTACGTGTCAGGATTAGCGTAGAGTTTAGGGTAAGGTGTGGGGTTGTGGTTAGGTTTAGGTTTAGGGCTAGGCTTAGTGTTGGCGAACGGGTAAGTTTTAGGGTACAGTTGAGGGTACGGAAAAGCGTTTGGGTCAGGTTATGTGTTAGGAAACGTGTTAGTGTTAATGTGTGGTTAGGATTAGGGTATGGGTTAGGGTAATGGTTAGGGTTGGCGTTAGGGTTAGGGATAGGCTTAGCAAACAGTTAAGGCTTATGGTACATGTGAGTGTATGGAGACGTGTTAGTGTCAAATTACGTGTGAGGGCATGGGTTAGTGTTAGTGTAGGGGTTAAAAATAGGGTACGGGTTAGAATAAGGTGTAGGGTTGGTGTTAGGGTTAGGTTTAAGTCTACAGTTAGGGTTAGCTAACGATTAGGTTTAGCGTACAGCTGAGGGTATGGAAAAGTGTTAGGGTCAGGGTACGTTTCAGGGCACTGGTTAGTGTTAGTGTACGGTTTAGGATTAGTGTATGGGTTAGGGTAAGATGTAGGGTTGGCGTTAGGGTTAGGTTTAGAGCTAGGGTTAGGGTTAGCGACCGGGTAATTTTTAGGTTACAGGGGAGGGTACGGAAATGATTTACGGTCAAAATACATATGCGGGAATGGGTTAGTGTTAGTTTAAGGTTTAAGTTTAGTGTACGTGTTAGGGTAAGGTGTAGGGTTGGAGTTAGATTTAGCTTTAGGGCTAGGGTTAGGGTTAGCGAAATGTAAGGCTTAGGGTACAGGTGAGGGTACAGAACAGTGTTACGGTCTGTGTACGTGTCAGGGCACGGATTAGTATTAGGGTACGGGTTAGGATTACAGTACGGATCAGAGTAAGGTGTAGGATTGGGGTTAGGGTTAGTGTTAGTGTTAGGGTTAGCGAATAGGTAATATTTAGGGTACAGGTAAGCATATGGAAACGAGTTAGGGTCAGGCTTGGTGTTAGGGCACAGGTTAGTGTTATTGTACGGATTAGGATTAGTGTATGGGTTAGGATTTTGTGTAGGCTTGTGGATAGTGTTAGGCTTAGACCTAGGGTAAGTGTTAGTGAACAGGTAAGGTTTAAGGTACACAGGAGCGTACGGAAACGTGTTAGTTTCAAAGTACATGTGAGGGAATTGCTTAATTTTGGTGTATGGGTTAAGATCAGTGTATGGGTTAGGGTACGGTGTCAGGTTGGTGTTAGCGTTCTGTTTAGGGAAAGGGCAAGGTTTAGCGAACGGTAAGATTTAGGGTACTGGAGAGGATACGGAAAAGTGTTAGGGTCAGGGTACGTGTTAGGGCACGGGTTAGTGTTAGTGTACGGGTTAGGATTAGGGTATGGGTTAGGGAAAGGTGTAGGGTTGGGGTTATGCTTAGGTGTAGGGGTGGGGTTAGGGTTAGCGAATAGGTAACATTTAGGGTACAGGTGAGCTTATGGAAACAAGTTAGGGTCAGGGTTCATGTTAGGGCACAGGTTAGTGTTAGTGTATGGATTAGGGTACGGGTTAGGGTTAGGTGTAGGGTTGGGGTTAGGGTTAGGTTTAGACATAGGGTTAGTGTTAGCGAATGGTAAGATTTAGGGTACAGGAGTGGGTATGGAAAAGTGTTAGGGTCAGGGTACGTGTTAGGGCATGGATTAGTGTTAGTGTATGGGTAAGGATTAGGGTACGGGTTAGGAAAATGGGTAGGGTGGGTGTTATGGTTAGGGTTAGGCCTACGGTTAGAGTTAGCAAACGGGTAAGGTTTACGGTACACGGGAGGGTACGGAAATGTGTTAGTGTCAAAGTACATGTGAGGGCATGGGTTAGTTTTTTTGTACGGGTTAAGTTTAGTGTACGGGTTAGGGTATGCTGTAAGGTTGGTGTTAGCGTTATGTTTAGGGCTAGGGTTAGGGTTAGCGAATGGTAAGATTTTGGGTACAGGAGAGGATACGGAAAAGTGTTCGGGTCAAGGTACGTGTTAGGACATGGGTTAGTGATAGTGTATGGGTTGGGATTAGGGTACGGGTTAGGGTAAGTAGTAGGGTTGGCGTTAGGGTTAGGGCTAGGGCTAGGGCTAGGGTTGGGGTTAGCGAATGGGTAAGGTTTAGGGTACCGGTGAGGTTATGGAAAAGCGTTAGGGTCAGGGTACATGTCAGGGCATGGCTTAGTAGTAGTATACTGGTTAGGATTAGGGTACGGTTTGGGTAAGGTTTAGGGTTGGGCTTAGGGTTAGCTTTATGGCTAGGGTTAGGGTTAGCCAAATGTCAGGTTTAGGGTACAGGTGATGGTACAGAAAAGTGTTAGGGTTTGTGTATGTGTTAGGACACGTGTCAGTGTTAGTGTATGGCTTAGGATTAGCTTACGGGTTAGGGTAAGGTGTACGGTTGGGGTTTCGTCTAGGTTTAGGGTTAGGGTTAGCGAACGGTAAGGTTTAGGGTACAGGTGAGGTTACGGAAAAGTGTTAGGGTCAGGGTACGTGTTAGGGCAGGGGTTAGTGTGGGTTTACAGGTTAGGATTAGGGTACGGGTTAGGGTAATTGGTAGGGTTGGCGTTATGGTTAGTGTTAGGGGTAGGGTTAAGTTTAGTGAACGGGTAAGGTTTAGGTTACAGCTGACCATATGGAAATGTTTTATTGTCAAAGTACGTGTGTGGTATTGCGTTAGTGTTAGTGTATGGGTTAAGATTAGTGTATGTGTTAGGAGTAGGTTTGTAGTTAGGTTTAGGTTTGGGGCTACGGTTATGGTTAACAAATGGTAAAGTTTAGGGTTAGTGTTAGGGTTAGGGTTAGGGGTAGGGTTAGGGTAGGTGTTAGGGCACGAGTTAGTGTTAGTGTATGGGTTATGATTAGGGTATGGGTTAGGGTAAGGTGTAGGGTTGGGGTTAGGTTTAGGTTTAGGGCTAGTGTTAGGGTTAGCGAATAGGTGACATTAGAGTACAGGTGAGCGTATGGAAATGAGTTAGGCTCAGGGTTCGTGTTAGGGCACAGGTTAGTGTTAGTTTAAGGATTAGGATTAGTGTACATGTTAGAGTTAGGTGTAGGGTTGGGCTTGGGTTTAGGGTTAGGTTTAGACCTAGGGTTAGGGTTAGTGAATGGTAAGATTTAGGGTTCAGGCGTGGGTATGGAAAAGTGTAAGGGTCAGGGTAAATGTTAGGGCACGGATTAGTGTTAGTGTACGGGTTAGAATTAGGGTACGGGTTAGGCTAATGGATAGGGTTGGCGTTATGTTTAGTGTTAGGGCTAGGGTTAGGGTTAGCGAACGAGTAAGCTTTACGTTACAGGTGAGGGTAAGGAAATGTTTTAGTGTCAAAGTAAGTGTGACGGAATGGGTTAGTGTTAGTGTATGCATTAAGATTAGTGTACATGTTAGGGTAAGGTGTAGGGTTGTAGTTAGATTTAGCTTTAGGGCTAGGGTTAGGGTTAGCAAACGGTAAGATTTAGGGTACAGGAGAGAGTAGGGTAAAGAGTTAGAGGCAGGGTACGTGTCAGGGCATGGATTAGTGTTTGTGTACGGGATAGGATTAGGGTACGGTTTATGGTAAGGTGTTGGGTTGGTGTTAGGGCTTGGTTTAGGGGTATGTTTCGGGTTTGTGAATGGTAAAGTTTAGGGTACAGGTGAGGGTACAGAAAAGTGTTAGGCTCAGGTTAAGTTTCAGGGCACGGATTAGTATTAGTGTACTGGTTAGGATTACGGTATGGGTTAGGGTAATGGGTAGGGTTGGGTTTAGGGTTAGGTTTAGGGCTATGGTTAGGGTTAGCGAAATGTAAGGTTTAGGTTACAGGTGATGGTCCAGAAACGTGTTAGGATCAGGGTACATGTTAGGGCACGGATTAGTGTTAGGGTACTGGTTAGGATTGGGTACGCGTTAGGGTAAGGTTTAGGGATGGGGTAAGGTTTACGTTTAGGTCTAGGGTTAAGGATAGCAAACGGTATGGTTTAGGGTACAGGTGAGTGTACAGAAAAGTGTTACGGTCAGGGTACCTGTTAGGGCACGTGTAGTGTTAGTGTATGGGTTAGGATTAGGGTACGGGTTAGGGAAATGTGTAGGGTTGAGGTTAGGGTTAAGTTTAGGGCTAGGGTTAGGGTTAGCGAACAGGTAAGTTTTATGGTACATGAGTGTACGGAAATGTGTTAGTGTCAAAGTACGTGTGAGGGCATTGCATAATTTTGGTGTATGGGTTAAGATTAGTGTACGGGTTAGGGTATGGTGTAGGGTTGGTGTTAGCATTATGTTTAGGGCTAAGGTTACGGTTAGCGAACCAGTAAGGTTTAGGGTACAGGTGAGGGTACGGAAAACTTTTAGGGTCAGGGTATATGTTAGGACACCTGTTAGTGGTAGTGTACGTGTCAGGATTAGCGTACAGTTTAGGGTAAGGTGTGGGGTTGTGGTTAGGGTTAGGTTTAGGGCTAGGCTTAGGGTTGGCGAACGGGTAAGTTTTAGGGTACAGTTGAGGGTACAGAAAAGCGTTTGGGTCAGGTTATGTGTTAGGAAACGTGTTAGTGTTAATGTGTGGTTAGGATTAGGGTATGGGTTAGGGTAATGGTTAGGGTTGGCGTTAGGGTTAGGGATAGGCTTAGCGAACAGTTAAGGCTTATGGTACATGTGAGTGTATGGAGACGTGTTAGTGTCAAATTACGTGTGAGGGCATGGGTTAGTGTTAGTGTAGTGGTTAAAAATAGGGTACGGGTTAGAATAAGGTGTAGGTTTGGTGTTAGGGTTAGGTTTAAGTCTACAGTTAGGGTTAGCTAACGATTAGGTTTAGCGTACAGCTGAGGGTATGGAAAAGTGTTAGGGTCAGGGTACGTTTCAGGGCACTGGTTAGTGTTAGTGTACGGTTTAGGATTAGTGTATGGGTTAGGGTAAGATGTAGGGTTGGCGTTAGGGTTAGGTTTAGAGCTAGGGTTAGGGTTAGCGACCGGGTAATTTTTAGGTTACAGGGGAGGGTACGGAAATGTTTTAGGGTCAAAATACATATGCGGGAATGGGTTAGTGTTAGTTTAAGGTTTAAGATTAGTGTACGTGTTAGGGTAAGGTGTAGGGTTGGAGTTAGATTTAGCTTTAGGGCTAG
The DNA here is from genome assembly GCF_964341445.2 of Mesoplodon mirus. Lineage (NCBI taxonomy): Eukaryota > Metazoa > Chordata > Mammalia > Artiodactyla > Ziphiidae > Mesoplodon > Mesoplodon mirus. The sequence goes on from NC_138996.1 coordinate 4,603,503, forward strand.
GGTTAGGGTTAGCGAAATGTAAGGCTTAGGGTACAGGTGAGGGTACAGAAAAGTGTTACGGTCTGTGTACGTGTCAGGGCACGGATTAGTATTAGGGTACGGGTTAGGATTACAGTACGGATCAGGGTAAGGTGTAGGATTGGGGTTAGGGTTAGTGTTAGGGTTAGGGTTAGCGAATAGGTAATATTTAGGGTACAGGTAAGCATATGGAAACGAGTTAGGGTCAGGCTTGGTGTTAGGGCACAGGTTAGTGTTATTGTACGGATTAGGATTAGGGTATGGGTTAGGATTTAGTGTACGGTTGTGGATAGTGTTAGGCTTAGACCTAGGGTAAGTGTTAGCGAACAGGTAAGGTTTACGGTACACAGGAGGGTACGGAAACGTGTTAGTGTCAAAGTACATGTGAGGGAATTGCTTAATTTTGGTGTATGGGTTAAGATCAGTGTATGGGTTAGGGTATGGTGTCAGGTTGGTGTTAGCGTTCTGTTTAGGGAAAGGGCTAGGTTTAGCGAACGGTAAGATTTAGGGTACTGGAGAGGATACGGAAAAGTGTTAGGGTCAGGGTACGTGTTAGGGCACGGGTTAGTGTTAGTGTACGGGTTAGGATTAGGGTATGTGTTAGGGAAAGGTGTAGGGTTGGGGTTAAGTTTAGGTGTAGGGGTGGGGTTAGGGTTAGCGAATAGGTAACATTTAGGGTACAGGTGAGCTTATGGAAACAAGTTAGGGTCAGGGTTCATGTTAGGGCACAGGTTAGTGTTAGTGTATGGATTAGGGTACGGGTTAGGGTTAGGTGTAGGGTTGGGGTTAGGGTTAGGTATAGACATAGGGTTAGGGTTAGCGAATGGTAAGATTTAGGGTACAGGAGTGGGTATGGAAAAGTGTTAGGGTCAGGGTACGTGTTAGGGCATGGATTAGTGTTAGTGTATGGGTAAGGATTAGGGTATGGGTTACGGAAATGGGTAGGGTTGGTGTTATGGTTAGGGTTAGGCCTACAGTTAGAGTTAGCAAACGGGTAAGGTTTACGGTACACGGGAGGGTACGGAAATGTGTTAGTGTCAAAGTACATGTGAGGGCATGGGTTAGTTTTTTTGTACGGGTTAAGTTTAGTGTACGGGTTAGGGTATGCTGTAAGGTTGGTGTTAGCGTTATGTTTAGGGCTAGGGTTAGGGTTAGCGAACGGTAAGATTTTGGGTACAGGAGAGGATACGGAAAAGTGTTCGGGTCAAGGTACGTGTTAGGACATGGGTTAGTGATAGTGTATGGGTTGGGATTAGGGTACGGGTTAGGGTAAGTAGTAGGGTTGGCGTTAGGGTTAGGGCTAGGGCTAGGGCTAGGGTTAGGGTTAGCGAATGGGTAAGGTTTAGGGTACTGGTGAGGTTATGGAAAAGCGTTAGGGTCAGGGTACATGTCAGGGCATGGCTTAGTAGTAGTATACTGGTTAGGATTAGGGTACGGTTTGGGTAAGGTTTAGGGTTGGGCTTAGGGTTAGCTTTAAGGCTAGGGTTAGGGTTAGCCAAATGTCAGGTTTAGGGTACAGGTGATGGTACAGAAAAGTGTTAGGGTTTGTGTATGTGTTAGGACACGTGTCAGTGTTAGTGTATGGCTTAGGATTATCTTACGGGTTAGGGTAAGGTGTACGGTTGGGGTTTCGTCTAGGTTTAGGGTTAGGGTTAGCGAACGGTAAGGTTTAGGGTACAGGTGAGGTTACGGAAAAGTGTTAGGGTCAGGGTACGTGTTAGGGCAGGGGTTAGTGTGGTTTTACAGGTTTGGATTAGGGTACGGGTTAGGGTAATTGGTAGGGTTGGCGTTATGGTTAGTGTTAGGGGTAGGGTTAAGTTTAGTGAACGGGTAAGGTTTAGGTTACAGCTGACCATATGGAAATGTTTTATTGTCAAAGTACGTGTGTGGTATTGCGTTAGTGTTAGTGTATGGGTTAAGATTAGTGTATGTGTTAGGAGTAGGTTTGTAGTTAGGTTTAGGTTTGGGGCTATGGTTATGGTTAACAAATGGTAAAGTTTAGGGTTAGTGTTAGGGGTAGGGTTAGGGTAGGTGTTAGGGCACGAGTTAGTGTTAGTGTATGGGTTATGATTAGGGTATGGGTTAGGGTAAGGTGTAGGGTTGGGGTTAGGTTTAGGTTTAGGGCTAGTGTTAGGGTTAGCGAATAGGTGACATTAGAGTACAGGTGAGCGTATGGAAATGAGTTAGGCTCAGGGTTCGTGTTAGGGCACAGGTTAGTGTTAGTTTAAGGATTAGGATTAGTGTACATGTTAGAGTTAGGTGTAGGGTTGGGCTTGGGTTTAGGGTTAGGTTTAGGCCTAGGGTTAGGGTTAGTGAATGGTAAGATTTAGGGTTCAGGCCTGGGTATGGAAAAGTGTAAGGGTCAGGGTAAATGTTAGGGCACGGATTAGTGTTAGTGTACGGGTTAGAATTAGGGTACGGTTTAGGCTAATGGATAGGGTTGGCGTTATGTTTAGTGTTAGGGCTAGGGTTAGGGTTAGCAAACGAGTAAGGTTTAGGTTACAGGTGAGGGTAAGGAAATGTTTTAGTGTCAAAGTAAGTGTGAGGGAATGGGTTAGTGTTAGTGTATGCATTAAGATTAGTGTACATGTTAGGGAAAGGTGTAGGGTTGTAGTTAGATTTAGCTTTAGGGCTAGGGTTAGGGTTAGCAAATGGTAAGATTTAGGGTACAGGAGAGAGTAGGGTAAAGAGTTAGAGGCAGGGTACGTGTCAGGGCATGGATTAGTGTTTGTGTACGGGATAGGATTAGGGTACGGTTTATGGTAAGGTGTTGGGTTGGTGTTAGGGCTTGGTTTAGGGGTATGTTTCGGGTTTGTGAACGGTAAAGTTTAGGGTACAGGTGAGGGTACAGAAAAGTGTTAGGCTAAGGTTACGTTTCAGGGCACGGATTAGTATTAGTGTACTGGTTAGGATTACGGTATGGGTTAGGGTAATGGGTAGGGTTGGGTTTAGGGTTAGGTTTAGGGCTATGGTTAGGGTTAGCGAAATGTAAGGTTTAGGTTACAGGTGATGGTCCAGAAACGTGTTAGGATCAGGGTACATGTTAGGGCACGGATTAGTGTTAGGGTACTGGTTAGGATTGGGTACGCGTTAGGGTAAGGTTTAGGGATGGGGTAAGGTTTACGTTTAGGTCTAGGGTTAAGGATAGCAAACGGTATGGTTTAGGGTACAGGTGAGTGTACGGAAAAGTGTTACGGTCAGGGTACCTGTTAGGGCACGTGTAGTGCTAGTGTATGGGTTAGGATTAGGGTACGGGTTAGGGAAATGTGTAGGGTTGAGGTTAGGGTTAAGTTTAGGGCTAGGGTTAGGGTTAGCGAACAGGTAAGTTTTATGGTACATGAGTGTACGGAAATGTGTTAGTGTCAAAGTACGTGTGAGGGCATTGCATAATTTTGGTGTACGGGTTAAGATTAGTGTACGGGTTAGGGTATGGTGTAGGGTTGGTGTTAGCATTATGTTTAGGGCTAAAGTTACGGTGAGCGAACCAGTAAGGTTTAGGGTACAGGTGAGGGTATGGAAAACTTTTAGGGTCAGGGTATATGTTAGGACACCTGTTAGTGTTAGTGTACGTGTCAGGATTAGCGTACAGTTTAGGGTAAGGTGTGGAGTTGTGGTTAGGGTTAGGTTTAGGGCTAGGCTTAGGGTTGGCGAACGGGTAAGTTTTAGGGTACAGTTGAGGGTACGGAAAAGCGTTTGGGTCAGGTTATGTGTTAGGAAACGTGTTAGTGTTAATGTGTGGTTAGGATTAGGGTATGGGTTAGGGTAATGGTTAGGGTTGGCGTTAGGGTTAGGGATAGGCTTAGCGAACAGTTAAGGCTTATGGTACATGTGAGTGTATGGAGACGTGTTAGTGTCAAATTACGTGTGAGGGCATGGGTTAGTGTTAGTGTAGGGGTTAAAAATAGGGTACGGGTTAGAATAAGGTGTAGGGTTGGTGTTAGGGTTAGGTTTAAGTCTACAGTTAGGGTTAGCTAACGATTAGGTTTAGCGTACAGCTGAGGGTATGGAAAAGTGTTAGGGTCAGGGTACGTTTCAGGGCACTGGTTAGTGTTAGTGTACGGTTTAGGATTAGTGTATGGGTTAGGGTAAGATGTAGGGTTGGCGTTAGGGTTAGGTTTAGAGCTAGGGTTAGGGTTAGCGACCGGGTAAATTTTAGGTTACAGGGGAGGGTACGGAAATGTTTTAGGGTCAAAATACATATGCGGGAATGGGTTAGTGTTAGTTTAAGGTTTAAGATTAGTGTACGTGTTAGGGTAAGGTGTAGGGTTGGAGTTAGATTTAGCTTTAGGGCTAGGGTTAGGGTTAGCGAAATGTAAGGCTTAGGGTACAGGTGAGGGTACAGAAAAGTGTTACGGTCTGTGTACGTGTCAGGGCACGGATTAGTATTAGGGTACGGGTTAGGATTACAGTACGGATCAGGGTAAGGTGTAGGATTGGGGTTAGGGTTAGTGTTAGGGTTAGGGTTAGCGAATAGGTAATATTTAGGGTACAGGTAAGCATATGGAAACGAGTTAGGGTCAGGCTTGGTGTTAGGGCACAGGTTAGTGTTATTGTACGGATTAGGATTAGGGTATGGGTTAGGATTTAGTGTAGGGTTGTGGATAGTGTTAGGCTTAGACCTAGGGTAAGTGTTAGCGAACAGGTAAGGTTTACGGTACACAGGAGGGTACGGAAACGTGTTAGTGTCAAAGTACATGTGAGGGAATTGCTTAATTTTGGTGTATGGGTTAAGATCAGTGTATGGGTTAGGGTATGGTGTCAGGTTGGTGTTAGCGTTCTGTTTAGGGAAAGGGCTAGGTTTAGCGAACGGTAAGATTTTGGGTACTGGAGAGGATACGGAAAAGTGTTAGGGTCAGGGTACGTGTTAGGGCAGGGGTTAGTGTTAGTGTACGGGTTAGGATTAGGGTATGGGTTAGGGAAAGGTGTAGGGTTGGGGTTAAGTTTAGGTGTAGGGGTGGGGTTAGGGTTAGCGAATAGGTAACATTTAGGGTACAGGTGAGCTTATGGAAACAAGTTAGGGTCAGGGTTCATGTTAGGGCACAGGTTAGTGTTAGTGTATGGATTAGGGTACGGGTTAGGGTTAGGTGTAGGGTTGGGGTTAGGGTTAGGTTTAGACATAGGGTTAGGGTTAGCGAATGGTAAGATTTAGGGTACAGGAGTGGGTATGGAAAAGTGTTAGGGTCAGGGTACGTGTTAGGGCATGGATTAGTGTTAGTGTATGGGTAAGGATTAGGGTATGGGTTACGGAAATGGGTAGGGTTGGTGTTATGGTTAGGGTTAGGCCTACAGTTAGAGTTAGCAAACGGGTAAGGTTTACGGTACACGGGAGGGTACGGAAATGTGTTAGTGTCAAAGTACTTGTGAGGGCATGGGTTAGTTTTTTTGTACGGGTTAAGTTTAGTGTACGGGTTAGGGTATGCTGTAAGGTTGGTGTTAGCGTTATCTTTAGGGCTAGGGTTAGGGTTAGCGAACGGTAAGATTTTGGGTACAGGAGAGGATACGGAAAAGTGTTCGGGTCAAGGTACGTGTTAGGACATGGGTTAGTGATAGTGTATGGGTTGGGATTAGGGTACGGGTTAGGGTAAGTAGTAGGGTTGGCGTTAGGGTTAGGGCTAGGGCTAGGGCTAGGGTAAGGGTTAGCGAATGGGTAAGGTTTAGGGTACTGGTGAGGTTATGGAAAAGCGTTAGGGTCAGGGTACATGTCAGGGCATGGCTTAGTAGTAGTATACTGGTTAGGATTAGGGTACGGTTTGGGTAAGGTTTAGGGTTGGGCTTAGGGTTAGCTTTATGGCTAGGGTTAGGGTTAGCCAAATGTCAGGTTTAGGGTACAGGTGATGGTACAGAAAAGTGTTAGGGTTTGTGTATGTGTTAGGACACGTGTCAGTGTTAGTGTATGGCTTAGGATTATCTTACGGGTTAGGGTAAGGTGTACGGTTGGGGTTTCGTCTAGGTTTAGGGTTAGGGTTAGCGAACGGTAAGGTTTAGGGTACAGGTGAGGTTAAGGAAAAGTGTTAGGGTCAGGGTACGTGTTAGGGCAGGGGTTAGTGTGGGTTTACAGGTTAGGATTAGGTTACGGGTTAGGGTAATTGGTAGGGTTGGCGTTATGGTTAGTGTTAGGGGTAGGGTTAAGTTTAGTGAACGGGTAAGGTTTAGGTTACAGCTGACCATATGGAAATGTTTTATTGTCAAAGTACGTGTGTGGTATTGCGTTAGTGTTAGTGTATGGGTTAAGATTAGTGTATGTGTTAGGAGTAGGTTTGTAGTTAGGTTTAGGTTTGGGGCTACGGTTATGGTTAACAAATGGTAAAGTTTAGGGTTAGTGTTAGGGGTAGGGTTAGGGTAGGTGTTAGGGCACGAGTTAGTGTTAGTGTATGGGTTATGATTAGGGTATGGGTTAGGGTAAGGTGTAGGGTTGGGGTTAGGTTTAGGTTTAGGGCTAGTGTTAGGGTTAGCGAATAGGTGACATTAGAGTACAGGTGAGCGTATGGAAATGAGTTAGGCTCAGGGTTCGTGTTAGGGCACAGGTTAGTGTTAGTTTAAGGATTAGGATTAGTGTACATGTTAGAGTTAGGTGTAGGGTTGGGCTTGGGTTTAGGGTTAGGTTTAGACCTAGGGTTAGGGTTAGTGAATGGTAAGATTTAGGGTTCAGGCCTGGGTATGGAAAAGTGTAAGGGTCAGGGTAAATGTTAGGGCACGGTTTAGTGTTAGTGTACGGGTTAGAATTAGGGTACGGTTTAGGCTAATGGATAGGGTTGGCGTTATGTTTAGTGTTAGGGCTAGGGTTAGGGTTAGCAAACGAGTAAGGTTTAGGTTACAGGTGAGGGTAAGGAAATGTTTTAGTGTCAAAGTAAGTGTGAGGGAATGGGTTAGTGTTAGTGTATGCATTAAGATTAGTGTACATGTTAGGGAAAGGTGTAGGGTTGTAGTTAGATTTAGCTTTAGGGCTAGGGTTAGGGTTAGCAAATGGTAAGATTTAGGGTACAGGAGAGAGTAGGGTAAAGAGTTAGAGGCAGGGTACGTGTCAGGGCATGGATTAGTGTTTGTGTACGGGATAGGATTAGGGTACGGTTTATGGTAAGGTGTTGGGTTGGTGTTAGGGCTTGGTTTAGGGGTATGTTTCGGGTTTGTGAACGGTAAAGTTTAGGGTACAGGTGAGGGTACAGAAAAGTGTTAGGCTAAGGTTACGTTTCAGGGCACGGATTAGTATTAGTGTACTGGTTAGGATTACGGTATGGGTTAGGGTAATGGGTAGGGTTGGGTTTAGGGTTAGGTTTAGGGCTATGGTTAGGGTTAGCGAAATGTAAGGTTTAGGTTACAGGTGATGGTCCAGAAACGTGTTAGGATCAGGGTACATGTTAGGGCACGGATTAGTGTTAGGGTACTGGTTAGGATTGGGTACGCGTTAGGGTAAGGTTTAGGGATGGGGTAAGGTTTACGTTTAGGTCTAGGGTTAAGGATAGCAAACGGTATGGTTTAGGGTACAGGTGAGTGTACAGAAAAGTGTTACGGTCAGGGTACCTGTTAGGGCACGTGTAGTGTTAGTGTATGGGTTAGGATTAGGGTACGGGTTAGGGAAATGTGTAGGGTTGAGGTTAGGGTTAAGTTTAGGGCTAGGGTTAGGGTTAGCGAACAGGTAAGTTTTATGGTACATGAGTGTACGGAAATGTGTTAGTGTCAAAGTACGTGTGAGGGCATTGCATAATTTTGGTGTACGGGTTAAGATTAGTGTACGGGTTAGGGTATGGTGTAGGGTTGGTGTTAGCATTATATTTAGGGCTAAAGTTACGGTGAGCGAACCAGTAAGGTTTAGGGTACAGGTGAGGGTATGGAAAACTTTTAGGGTCAGGGTATATGTTAGGACACCTGTTAGTGTTAGTGTACGTGTCAGGATTAGCGTACAGTTTAGGGTAAGGTGTGGGGTTGTGGTTAGGGTTAGGCTTAGGGTTGGCGAACGGGTAAGTTTTAGGGTACAGTTGAGGGTACGGAAAAGCGTTTGGGTCAGGTTATGTGTTAGGAAACGTGTTAGTGTTAATGTGTGGTTAGGATTAGGGTATGGGTTAGGGTAATGGTTAGGGTTGGCGTTAGGGTTAGGGATAGGCTTAGCGAACAGTTAAGGCTTATGGTACATGTGAGTGTATGGAGACGTGTTAGTGTCAAATTACGTGTGAGGGCATGGGTTAGTGTTAGTGTAGGGGTTAAAAATAGGGTACGGGTTAGAATAAGGTGTAGGGTTGGTGTTAGGGTTAGGTTTAAGTCTACAGTTAGGGTTAGCTAACGATTAGGTTTAGCGTACAGCTGAGGGTATGGAAAAGTGTTAGGGTCAGGGTACGTTTCAGGGCACTGGTTAGTGTTAGTGTACGGTTTAGGATTAGTGTATGGGTTAGGGTAAGATGTAGGGTTGGCGTTAGGGTTAGGTTTAGAGCTAGGGTTAGGGTTAGCGACCGGGTAATTTTTAGGTTACAGGGGAGGGTACGGAAATGTTTTAGGGTCAAAATACATATGCGGGAATGGGTTAGTGTTAGTTTAAGGTTTAAGATTAGTGTACGTGTTAGGGTAAGGTGTAGGGTTGGAGTTAGATTTAGCTTTAGGGCTAGGGTTAGGGTTAGCGAAATGTAAGGCTTAGGGTACAGGTGAGGGTACAGAAAAGTGTTACGGTCTGTGTACGTGTCAGGGCACGGATTAGTATTAGGGTACGGGTTAGGATTACAGTACGGATCAGGGTAAGGTGTAGGATTGGGGTTAGGGTTAGTGTTAGGGTTAGGGTTAGCGAATAGGTAATATTTAGGGTACAGGTAAGCATATGGAAACGAGTTAGGGTCAGGCTTGGTGTTAGGGCACAGGTTAGAGTTATTGTACGGATTAGGATTAGGGTATGGGTTAGGATTTAGTGTAGGGTTGTGGATAGTGTTAGGCTTAGACCTAGGGTAAGTGTTAGCGAACAGGTAAGGTTTACGGTACACAGGAGGGTATGGAAACGTGTTAGTGTCAAAGTACATGTGAGGGAATTGCTTAATTTTGGTGTATGGGTTAAGATCAGTGTATGGGTTAGGGTATGGTGTCAGGTTGGTGTTAGCGTTCTGTTTAGGGAAAGGGCTAGGTTTAGCGAACGGTAAGATTTAGGGTACTGGAGAGGTTACGGAAAAGTGTTAGGGTCAGGGTACGTGTTAGGGCACGGGTTAGTGTTAGTGTACGGGTTAGGATTAGGGTATGGGTTAGGGAAAGGTGTAGGGTTGGGGTTAAGTTTAGGTGTAGGGGTGGGGTTAGGGTTAGCGAATAGGTAACATTTAGGGTACAGGTGAGCTTATGGAAACAAGTTAGGGTCATGGTTCATGTTAGGGCACAGGTTAGTGTTAGTGTATGGATTAGGGTACGGGTTAGGGTTAGGTGTAGGGTTGGGGTTAGTGTTAGGTATAGACATAGGGTTAGGGTTAGCGAATGGTAAGATTTAGGGTACAGGAGTGGGTATGGAAAAGTGTTAGGGTCAGGGTACGTGTTAGGGCATGGATTAGTGTTAGTGTATGGGTAAGGATTAGGGTATGGGTTAGGGAAATGGGTAGGGTTCGTGTTATGGTTAGGGTTAGGCCTACAGTTAGAGTTAGCAAACGGGTAAGGTTTACGGTACACGGGAGGGTACGGAAATGTGTTAGTGTCAAAGTACATGTGAGGGCATGGGTTCGTTTTTTTGTACGGGTTAAGTTTAGTGTACGGGTTAGGGTATGCTGTAAGGTTGGTGTTAGCATTATGTTTAGGGCTAGGGTTAGCGTTAGCGAATGGTAAGATTTTGGGTACAGGAGAGGATACGGATAAGTGTTCGGGTCAAGGTACGTGTTAGGACATGGGTTAGTGATAGTGTATGGGTTGGGATTAGGGTACGGGTTAGGGTAAGTAGTAGGGTTGGCGTTAGGGTTAGGGCTAGGGCTAGGGCTAGGGTTAGGGTTAGCGAATGGGTAAGGTTTAGGGTACCGGTGAGGTTATGGAAATGCGTTAGGGTCAGGGTACATGTCAGGGCATGGCTTAGTAGTAGTATACTGGTTAGGATTAGGGTACGGTTTGGGTAAGGTTTAGGGTTGGGCTTAGGTTTAGCTTTATGGCTAGGGTTAGGGTTAGCCAAATGTCAGGTTTAGGGTACAGGTGATGGTACAGAAAAGTGTTAGGGTTTGTGTATGTGTTAGGACACGTGTCAGTGTTAGTGTATGGCTTAGGATTATCTTACGGGTTAGGGTAAGGTGTACGGTTGGGGTTTCGTCTAGGTTTAGGGTTAGGGTTAGCGAACGGTAAGGTTTAGGGTACAGGTGAGGTTACGGAAAAGTGTTAGGGTCAGGGTACGTGTTAGGGCAGGGGTTAGTGTGGGTTTACAGGTTAGGATTAGGGTACGGGTTAGGGTAATTGGTAGGGTTGGCGTTATGGTTAGTGTTAGGGGTAGGGTTAAGTTTAGTGAACGGGTAAGGTTTAGGTTACAGCTGACCATATGGAAATGTTTTATTGTCAAAGTACGTGTGTGGTATTGCGTTAGTGTTAGTGTATGGGTTAAGATTAGTGTATGTGTTAGGAGTAGGTTTGTAGTTAGGTTTAGGTTTGGGGCTACGGTTATGGTTAACAAATGGTAAAGTTTAGGGTTAGTGTTAGGGTTAGGGTTAGGGGTAGGGTTAGGGTAGGTGTTAGGGCACGAGTTAGTGTTAGTGTATGGGTTATGATTAGGGTATGGGTTAGGGTAAGGTGTAGGGTTGGGGTTAGGTTTAGGTTTAGGGCTAGTGTTAGGGTTAGCGAATAGGTGACATTAGAGTACAGGTGAGCGTATGGAAATGAGTTAGGCTCAGGGTTCGTGTTAGGGCACAGGTTAGTGTTAGTTTAAGGATTAGGATTAGTGTACATGTTAGAGTTAGGTGTAGGGTTGGGCTTGGGTTTAGGGTTAGGTTTAGACCTAGGGTTAGGGTTAGTGAATGGTAAGATTTAGGGTTCAGGCGTGGGTATGGAAAAGTGTAAGGGTCAGGGTAAATGTTAGGGCACGGATTAGTGTTAGTGTACGGGTTAGAATTAGGGTACGGTTTAGGCTAATGGATAGGGTTGGCGTTATGTTTAGTGTTAGGGCTAGGGTTAGGGTTAGCGAACGAGTAAGCTTTAGGTTACAGGTGAGGGTAAGGAAATGTTTTAGTGTCAAAGTAAGTGTGAGGGAATGGGTTAGTGTTAGTGTATGCATTAAGATTAGTGTACATGTTAGGGTAAGGTGTAGGGTTGTAGTTAGATTTAGCTTTAGGGCTAGGGTTAGGGTTAGCAAACGGTAAGATTTAGGGTACAGGAGAGAGTAGGGTAAAGAGTTAGAGGCAGGGTACGTGTCAGGGCATGGATTAGTGTTTGTGTACGGGATAGGATTAGGGTACGGTTTATGGTAAGGTGTTGGGTTGGTGTTAGGGCTTGGTTTAGGGGTATGTTTTGGGTTTGTGAACGGTAAAGTTTAGGGTACAGGTGAGGGTACAGAAAAGTGTTAGGCTCAGGTTACGTTTCAGGGCACGGATTAGTATTAGTGTACTGGTTAGGATTACGGTATGGGTTAGGGTAATGGGTAGGGTTGGCTTTAGGGTTAGGTTTAGGGCTATGGTTAGGGTTAGCGAAATGTAAGGTTTAGGTTACAGGTGATGGTCCAGAAACGTGTTAGGATCAGGGTCCATGTTAGGGCACGGATTAGTGTTAGGGTACTGGTTAGGATTGGGTACGCGTTAGGGTAAGGTTTAGGGATGGGGTAAGGTTTACGTTTAGGTCTAGGGTTAAGGATAGCAAACGGTATGGTTTAGGGTACAGGTGAGTGTACAGAAAAGTGTTACGGTCAGGGTACCTGTTAGGGCACGTGTAGTGTTAGTGTATGGGTTAGGATTAGGGTACGGGTTAGGGAAATGTGTAGGGTTGAGGTTAGGGTTAAGTTTAGGGCTAGGGTTAGGGTTAGCGAACAGGTAAGTTTTATGGTACATGAGTGTACGGAAATGTGTTAGTGTCAAAGTACGTGTGAGGGCATTGCATAATTTTGGTGTACGGGTTAAGATTAGTGTACGGGTTAGGGTATGGTGTAGGGTTGGTGTTAGCATTATGTTTAGGGCTAAAGTTACGGTGAGCGAACCAGTAAGGTTTAGGGTACAGGTGAGGGTATGGAAAACTTTTAGGGTCAGGGTATATGTTAGGACACCTGTTAGTGTTAGTGTACGTGTCAGGATTAGCGTACAGTTTAGGGTAAGGTGTGGAGTTGTGGTTAGGGTTAGGTTTAGGGCTAGGCTTAGGGTTGGCGAACGGGTAAGTTTTAGGGTACAGTTGAGGGTACGGAAAAGCGTTTGGGTCAGGTTATGTGTTAGGAAACGTGTTAGTGTTAATGTGTGGTTAGGATTAGGGTATGGGTTAGGGTAATGGTTAGGGTTGGCGTTAGGGTTAGGGATAGGCTTAGCGAACAGTTAAGGCTTATGGTACATGTGAGTGTATGGAGACGTGTTAGTGTCAAATTACGTGTGAGGGCATGGGTTAGTGTTAGTGTAGGGGTTAAAAATAGGGTACGGGTTAGAATAAGGTGTAGGGTTGGTGTTAGGGTTAGGTTTAAGTCTACAGTTAGGGTTAGCTAACGATTAGGTTTAGCGTACAGCTGAGGGTATGGAAAAGTGTTAGGGTCAGGGTACGTTTCAGGGCACTGGTTAGTGTTAGTGTACGGTTTAGGATTAGTGTATGGGTTAGGGTAAGATGTAGGGTTGGCGTTAGGGTTAGGTTTAGAGCTAGGGTTAGGGTTAGCGACCGGGTAATTTTTAGGTTACAGGGGAGGGTACGGAAATGTTTTAGGGTCAAAATACATATGCGGGAATGGGTTAGTGTTAGTTTAAGGTTTAAGATTAGTGTACGTGTTAGGGTAAGGTGTAGGGTTGGAGTTAGATTTAGCTTTAGGGCTAGGGTTAGGGTTAGCGAAATGTAAGGCTTAGGGTACAGGTGAGGGTACAGAAAAGTGTTACGGTCTGTGTACGTGTCAGGGCACGGATTAGTATTAGGGTACGGGTTAGGATTACAGTACGGATCAGGGTAAGGTGTAGGATTGGGGTTAGGGTTAGTGTTAGGGTTAGGGTTAGCGAATAGGTAATATTTAGGGTACAGGTAAGCATATGGAAACGAGTTAGGGTCAGGCTTGGTGTTAGGGCACAGGTTAGTGTTATTGTACGGATTAGGATTAGGGTATGGGTTAGGATTTAGTGTAGGGTTGTGGATAGTGTTAGGCTTAGACCTAGGGTAAGTGTTAGCGAACAGGTAAGGTTTACGGTACACAGGAGGGTACGGAAACGTGTTAGTGTCAAAGTACATGTGAGGGAATTGCTTAATTTTGGTGTATGGGTTAAGATCAGTGTATGGGTTAGGGTATGGTGTCAGGTTGGTGTTAGCGTTCTGTTTAGGGAAAGGGCTAGGTTTAGCGAACGGTAAGATTTTGGGTACTGGAGAGGATACGGAAAAGTGTTAGGGTCAGGGTACGTGTTAGGGCAGGGGTTAGTGTTAGTGTACGGGTTAGGATTAGGGTATGGGTTAGGGAAAGGTGTAGGGTTGGGGTTAAGTTTAGGTGTAGGGGTGGGGTTAGGGTTAGCGAATAGGTAACATTTAGGGTACAGGTGAGCTTATGGAAACAAGTTAGGGTCAGGGTTCATGTTAGGGCACAGGTTAGTGTTAGTGTATGGATTAGGGTACGGGTTAGGGTTAGGTGTAGGGTTGGGGTTAGGGTTAGGTATAGACATAGGGTTAGGGTTAGCGAATGGTAAGATTTAGGGTACAGGAGTGGGTATGGAAAAGTGTTAGGGTCAGGGTACGTGTTAGGGCATGGATTAGTGTTAGTGTATGCGTAAGGATTAGGGTATGGGTTACGGAAATGGGTAGGGTTGGTGTTATGGTTAGGGTTAGGCCTACAGTTAGAGTTAGCAAACGGGTAAGGTTTACGGTACACGGGAGGGTACGGAAATGTGTTAGTGTCAAAGTACATGTGAGGGCATGGGTTCGTTTTTTTGTACGGGTTAAGTTTAGTGTACGGGTTAGGGTATGCTGTAAGGTTGGTGTTAGCGTTATCTTTAGGGCTAGGGTTAGGGTTAGCGAACGGTAAGATTTTGGGTACAGGAGAGGATACGGAAAAGTGTTCGGGTCAAGGTACGTGTTAGGACATGGGTTAGTGATAGTGTATGGGTTGGGATTAGGGTACGGGTTAGGGTAAGTAGTAGGGTTGGCGTTAGGGTTAGGGCTAGGGCTAGGGCTAGGGTAAGGGTTAGCGAATGGGTAAGGTTTAGGGTACTGGTGAGGTTATGGAAAAGCGTTAGGGTCAGGGTACATGTCAGGGCATGGCTTAGTAGTAGTATACTGGTTAGGATTAGGGTACGGTTTGGGTAAGGTTTAGGGTTGGGCTTAGGGTTAGCTTTATGGCTAGGGTTAGGGTTAGCCAAATGTCAGGTTTAGGGTACAGGTGATGGTACAGAAAAGTGTTAGGGTTTGTGTATGTGTTAGGACACGTGTCAGTGTTAGTGTATGGCTTAGGATTATCTTACGGGTTAGGGTAAGGTGTACGGTTGGGGTTTCGTCTAGGTTTAGGGTTAGGGTTAGCGAACGGTAAGGTTTAGGGTACAGGTGAGGTTACGGAAAAGTGTTAGGGTCAGGGTACGTGTTAGGGCAGGGGTTAGTGTGGGTTTACAGGTTAGGATTAGGTTACGGGTTAGGGTAATTGGTAGGGTTGGCGTTATGGTTAGTGTTAGGGGTAGGGTTAAGTTTAGTGAACGGGTAAGGTTTAGGTTACAGCTGACCATATGGAAATGTTTTATTGTCAAAGTACGTGTGTGGTATTGCGTTAGTGTTAGTGTATGGGTTAAGATTAGTGTATGTGTTAGGAGTAGGTTTGTAGTTAGGTTTAGGTTTGGGGCTACGGTTATGGTTAACAAATGGTAAAGTTTAGGGTTAGTGTTAGGGGTAGGGTTAGGGTAGGTGTTAGGGCACGAGTTAGTGTTAGTGTATGGGTTATGATTAGGGTATGGGTTAGGGTAAGGTGTAGGGTTGGGGTTAGGTTTAGGTTTAGGGCTAGTGTTAGGGTTAGCGAATAGGTGACATTAGAGTACAGGTGAGCGTATGGAAATGAGTTAGGCTCAGGGTTCGTGTTAGGGCACAGGTTAGTGTTAGTTTAAGGATTAGGATTAGTGTACATGTTAGAGTTAGGTGTAGGGTTGGGCTTGGGTTTAGGGTTAGGTTTAGACCTAGGGTTAGGGTTAGTGAATGGTAAGATTTAGGGTTCAGGCGTGGGTATGGAAAAGTGTAAGGGTCAGGGTAAATGTTAGGGCACGGATTAGTGTTAGTGTACGGGTTAGAATTAGGGTACGGTTTAGGCTAATGGATAGGGTTGGCGTTATGTTTAGTGTTAGGGCTAGGGTTAGGGTTAGCGAACGAGTAAGCTTTAGGTTACAGGTGAGGGTAAGGAAATGTTTTAGTGTCAAAGTAAGTGTGAGGGAATGGGTTAGTGTTAGTGTATGCATTAAGATTAGTGTACATGTTAGGGTAAGGTGTAGGGTTGTAGTTAGATTTAGCTTTAGGGCTAGGGTTAGGGTTAGCAAACGGTAAGATTTAGGGTACAGGAGAGAGTAGGGTAAAGAGTTAGAGGCAGGGTACGTGTCAGGGCATGGATTAGTGTTTGTGTACGGGATAGGATTAGGGTACGGTTTATGGTAAGGTGTTGGGTTGGTGTTAGGGCTTGGTTTAGGGGTATGTTTTGGGTTTGTGAACGGTAAAGTTTAGGGTACAGGTGAGGGTACAGAAAAGTGTTAGGCTCAGGTTACGTTTCAGGGCACGGATTAGTATTAGTGTACTGGTTAGGATTACGGTATGGGTTAGGGTAATGGGTAGGGTTGGGTTTAGGGTTAGGTTTAGGGCTATGGTTAGGGTTAGCGAAATGTAAGGTTTAGGTTACAGGTGATGGTCCAGAAACGTGTTAGGATCAGGGTCCATGTTAGGGCACGGATTAGTGTTAGGGTACTGGTTAGGATTGGGTACGCGTTAGGGTAAGGTTTAGGGATGGGGTAAGGTTTACGTTTAGGTCTAGGGTTAAGGATAGCAAACGGTATGGTTTAGGGTACAGGTGAGTGTACAGAAAAGTGTTACGGTCAGGGTACCTGTTAGGGCACGTGTAGTGTTAGTGTATGGGTTAGGATTAGGGTACGGGTTAGGGAAATGTGTAGGGTTGAGGTTAGGGTTAAGTTTAGGGCTAGGGTTAGGGTTAGCGAACAGGTAAGTTTTATGGTACATGAGTGTACGGAAATGTGTTAGTGTCAAAGTACGTGTGAGGGCATTGCATAATTTTGGTGTACGGGTTAAGATTAGTGTACGGGTTAGGGTATGGTGTAGGGTTGGTGTTAGCATTATGTTTAGGGCTAAAGTTACGGTGAGCGAACCAGTAAGGTTTAGGGTACAGGTGAGGGTATGGAAAACTTTTAGGGTCAGGGTATATGTTAGGACACCTGTTAGTGTTAGTGTACGTGTCAGGATTAGCGTACAGTTTAGGGTAAGGTGTGGAGTTGTGGTTAGGGTTAGGTTTAGGGCTAGGCTTAGGGTTGGCGAACGGGTAAGTTTTAGGGTACAGTTGAGGGTACGGAAAAGCGTTTGGGTCAGGTTATGTGTTAGGAAACGTGTTAGTGTTAATGTGTGGTTAGGATTAGGGTATGGGTTAGGGTAATGGTTAGGGTTGGCGTTAGGGTTAGGGATAGGCTTAGCGAACAGTTAAGGCTTATGGTACATGTGAGTGTATGGAGACGTGTTAGTGTCAAATTACGTGTGAGGGCATGGGTTAGTGTTAGTGTAGGGGTTAAAAATAGGGTACGGGTTAGAATAAGGTGTAGGGTTGGTGTTAGGGTTAGGTTTAAGTCTACAGTTAGGGTTAGCTAACGATTAGGTTTAGCGTACAGCTGAGGGTATGGAAAAGTGTTAGGGTCAGGGTACGTTTCAGGGCACTGGTTAGTGTTAGTGTACGGTTTAGGATTAGTGTATGGGTTAGGGTAAGATGTAGGGTTGGCGTTAGGGTTAGGTTTAGAGCTAGGGTTAGGGTTAGCGACCGGGTAATTTTTAGGTTACAGGGGAGGGTATGGAAATGTTTTAGGGTCAAAATACATATGCGGGAATGGGTTAGTGTTAGTTTAAGGTTTAAGATTAGTGTACGTGTTAGGGTAAGGTGTAGGGTTGGAGTTAGATTTAGCTTTAGGGCTAGGGTTAGGGTTAGCGAAATGTAAGGCTTAGGGTACAGGTGAGGGTACAGAAAAGTGTTACGGTCTGTGTACGTGTCAGGGCACGGATTAGTATTAGGGTACGGGTTAGGATTACAGTACGGATCAGGGTAAGGTGTAGGATTGGGGTTAGGGTTAGTGTTAGGGTTAGGGTTAGCGAATAGGTAATATTTAGGGTACAGGTAAGCATATGGAAACGAGTTAGGGTCAGGCTTGGTGTTAGGGCACAGGTTAGTGTTATTGTACGGATTAGGATTAGGGTATGGGTTAGGATTTAGTGTAGGGTTGTGGATAGTGTTAGGCTTAGACCTAGGGTAAGTGTTAGCGAACAGGTAAGGTTTACGGTACACAGGAGGGTACGGAAACGTGTTAGTGTCAAAGTACATGTGAGGGAATTGCTTAATTTTGGTGTATGGGTTAAGATCAGTGTATGGGTTAGGGTATGGTGTCAGGTTGGTGTTAGCGTTCTGTTTAGGGAAAGGGCTAGGTTTAGCGAACGGTAAGATTTTGGGTACTGGAGAGGATACGGAAAAGTGTTAGGGTCAGGGTACGTGTTAGGGCAGGGGTTAGTGTTAGTGTACGGGTTAGGATTAGGGTATGGGTTAGGGAAAGGTGTAGGGTTGGGGTTAAGTTTAGGTGTAGGGGTGGGGTTAGGGTTAGCGAATAGGTAACATTTAGGGTACAGGTGAGCTTATGGAAACAAGTTAGGGTCAGGGTTCATGTTAGGGCACAGGTTAGTGTTAGTGTATGGATTAGGGTACGGGTTAGGGTTAGGTGTAGGGTTGGGGTTAGGGTTAGGTATAGACATAGGGTTAGGGTTAGCGAATGGTAAGATTTAGGGTACAGGAGTGGGTATGGAAAAGTGTTAGGGTCAGGGTACGTGTTAGGGCATGGATTAGTGTTAGTGTATGCGTAAGGATTAGGGTATGGGTTACGGAAATGGGTAGGGTTGGTGTTATGGTTAGGGTTAGGCCTACAGTTAGAGTTAGCAAACGGGTAAGGTTTACGGTACACGGGAGGGTACGGAAATGTGTTAGTGTCAAAGTACATGTGAGGGCATGGGTTCGTTTTTTTGTACGGGTTAAGTTTAGTGTACGGGTTAGGGTATGCTGTAAGGTTGGTGTTAGCGTTATCTTTAGGGCTAGGGTTAGGGTTAGCGAACGGTAAGATTTTGGGTACAGGAGAGGATACGGAAAAGTGTTCGGGTCAAGGTACGTGTTAGGACATGGGTTAGTGATAGTGTATGGGTTGGGATTAGGGTACGGGTTAGGGTAAGTAGTAGGGTTGGCGTTAGGGTTAGGGCTAGGGCTAGGGCTAGGGTAAGGGTTAGCGAATGGGTAAGGTTTAGGGTACTGGTGAGGTTATGGAAAAGCGTTAGGGTCAGGGTACATGTCAGGGCATGGCTTAGTAGTAGTATACTGGTTAGGATTAGGGTACGGTTTGGGTAAGGTTTAGGGTTGGGCTTAGGGTTAGCTTTATGGCTAGGGTTAGGGTTAGCCAAATGTCAGGTTTAGGGTACAGGTGATGGTACAGAAAAGTGTTAGGGTTTGTGTATGTGTTAGGACACGTGTCAGTGTTAGTGTATGGCTTAGGATTATCTTACGGGTTAGGGTAAGGTGTACGGTTGGGGTTTCGTCTAGGTTTAGGGTTAGGGTTAGCGAACGGTAAGGTTTAGGGTACAGGTGAGGTTACGGAAAAGTGTTAGGGTCAGGGTACGTGTTAGGGCAGGGGTTAGTGTGGGTTTACAGGTTAGGATTAGGTTACGGGTTAGGGTAATTGGTAGGGTTGGCGTTATGGTTAGTGTTAGGGGTAGGGTTAAGTTTAGTGAACGGGTAAGGTTTAGGTTACAGCTGACCATATGGAAATGTTTTATTGTCAAAGTACGTGTGTGGTATTGCGTTAGTGTTAGTGTATGGGTTAAGATTAGTGTATGTGTTAGGAGTAGGTTTGTAGTTAGGTTTAGGTTTGGGGCTACGGTTATGGTTAACAAATGGTAAAGTTTAGGGTTAGTGTTAGGGGTAGGGTTAGGGTAGGTGTTAGGGCACGAGTTAGTGTTAGTGTATGGGTTATGATTAGGGTATGGGTTAGGGTAAGGTGTAGGGTTGGGGTTAGGTTTAGGTTTAGGGCTAGTGTTAGGGTTAGCGAATAGGTGACATTAGAGTACAGGTGAGCGTATGGAAATGAGTTAGGCTCAGGGTTCGTGTTAGGGCACAGGTTAGTGTTAGTTTAAGGATTAGGATTAGTGTACATGTTAGAGTTAGGTGTAGGGTTGGGCTTGGGTTTAGGGTTAGGTTTAGACCTAGGGTTAGGGTTAGTGAATGGTAAGATTTAGGGTTCAGGCGTGGGTATGGAAAAGTGTAAGGGTCAGGGTAAATGTTAGGGCACGGATTAGTGTTAGTGTACGGGTTAGAATTAGGGTACGGTTTAGGCTAATGGATAGGGTTGGCGTTATGTTTAGTGTTAGGGCTAGGGTTAGGGTTAGCAAACGAGTAAGGTTTAGGTTACAGGTGAGGGTAAGGAAATGTTTTAGTGTCAAAGTAAGTGTGAGGGAATGGGTTAGTGTTAGTGTATGCATTAAGATTAGTGTACATGTTAGGGAAAGGTGTAGGGTTGTAGTTAGATTTAGCTTTAGGGCTAGGGTTAGGGTTAGCAAATGGTAAGATTTAGGGTACAGGAGAGAGTAGGGTAAAGAGTTAGAGGCAGGGTACGTGTCAGGGCATGGATTAGTGTTTGTGTACGGGATAGGATTAGGGTACGGTTTATGGTAAGGTGTTGGGTTGGTGTTAGGGCTTGGTTTAGGGGTATGTTTCGGGTTTGTGAACGGTAAAGTTTAGGGTACAGGTGAGGGTACAGAAAAGTGTTAGGCTAAGGTTACGTTTCAGGGCACGGATTAGTATTAGTGTACTGGTTAGGATTACGGTATGGGTTAGGGTAATGGGTAGGGTTGGGTTTAGGGTTAGGTTTAGGGCTATGGTTAGGGTTAGCGAAATGTAAGGTTTAGGTTACAGGTGATGGTCCAGAAACGTGTTAGGATCAGGGTACATGTTAGGGCACGGATTAGTGTTAGGGTACTGGTTAGGATTGGGTACGCGTTAGGGTAAGGTTTAGGGATGGGGTAAGGTTTACGTTTAGGTCTAGGGTTAAGGATAGCAAACGGTATGGTTTAGGGTACAGGTGAGTGTACAGAAAAGTGTTACGGTCAGGGTACCTGTTAGGGCACGTGTAGTGTTAGTGTATGGGTTAGGATTAGGGTACGGGTTAGGGAAATGTGTAGGGTTGAGGTTAGGGTTAAGTTTAGGGCTAGGGTTAGGGTTAGCGAACAGGTAAGTTTTATGGTACATGAGTGTACGGAAATGTGTTAGTGTCAAAGTACGTGTGAGGGCATTGCATAATTTTGGTGTACAGGTTAAGATTAGTGTACGGGTTAGGGTATGGTGTAGGGTTGGTGTTAGCATTATATTTAGGGCTAAAGTTACGGTGAGCGAACCAGTAAGGTTTAGGGTACAGGTGAGGGTATGGAAAACTTTTAGGGTCAGGGTATATGTTAGGACACCTGTTAGTGTTAGTGTACGTGTCAGGATTAGCGTACAGTTTAGGGTAAGGTGTGGGGTTGTGGTTAGGGTTAGGTTTAGGGCTAGGCTTAGGGTTGGCGAACGGGTAAGTTTTAGGGTACAGTTGAGGGTACGGAAAAGCGTTTGGGTCAGGTTATGTGTTAGGAAACGTGTTAGTGTTAATGTGTGGTTAGGATTAGGGTATGGGTTAGGGTAATGGTTAGGGTTGGCGTTAGGGTTAGGGATAGGCTTAGCGAACAGTTAAGGCTTATGGTACATGTGAGTGTATGGAGACGTGTTAGTGTCAAATTACGTGTGAGGGCATGGGTTAGTGTTAGTGTAGGGGTTAAAAATAGGGTACGGGTTAGAATAAGGTGTAGGGTTGGTGTTAGGGTTAGGTTTAAGTCTACAGTTAGGGTTAGCTAACGATTAGGTTTAGCGTACAGCTGAGGGTATGGAAAAGTGTTAGGGTCAGGGTACGTTTCAGGGCACTGGTTAGTGTTAGTGTACGGTTTAGGATTAGTGTATGGGTTAGGGTAAGATGTAGGGTTGGCGTTAGGGTTAGGTTTAGAGCTAGGGTTAGGGTTAGCGACCGGGTAATTTTTAGGTTACAGGGGAGGGTACGGAAATGTTTTAGGGTCAAAATACATATGCGGGAATGGGTTAGTGTTAGTTTAAGGTTTAAGATTAGTGTACGTGTTAGGGTAAGGTGTAGGGTTGGAGTTAGATTTAGCTTTAGGGCTAGGGTTAGGGTTAGCGAAATGTAAGGCTTAGGGTACAGGTGAGGGTACAGAAAAGTGTTACGGTCTGTGTACGTGTCAGGGCACGGATTAGTATTAGGGTACGGGTTAGGATTACAGTACGGATCAGGGTAAGGTGTAGGATTGGGGTTAGGGTTAGTGTTAGGGTTAGGGTTAGCGAATAGGTAATATTTAGGGTACAGGTAAGCATATGGAAACGAGTTAGGGTCAGGCTTGGTGTTAGGGCACAGGTTAGTGTTATTGTACGGATTAGGATTAGGGTATGGGTTAAGATTTAGTGTAGGGTTGTGGATAGTGTTAGGCTTAGACCTAGGGTAAGTGTTAGCGAACAGGTAAGGTTTACGGTACACAGGAGGGTATGGAAACGTGTTAGTGTCAAAGTACATGTGAGGGAATTGCTTAATTTTGGTGTATGGGTTAAGATCAGTGTATGGGTTAGGGTATGGTGTCAGGTTGGTGTTAGCGTTCTGTTTAGGGAAAGGGCTAGGTTTAGCGAACGGTAAGATTTAGGGTACTGGAGAGGTTACGGAAAAGTGTTAGGGTCAGGGTACGTGTTAAGGCACGGGTTAGTGTTAGTGTACGGGTTAGGATTAGGGTATGGGTTAGGGAAAGGTGTAGGGTTGGGGTTAAGTTTAGGTGTAGGGGTGGGGTTAGGGTTAGCGAATAGGTAACATTTAGGGTACAGGTGAGCTTATGGAAACAAGTTAGGGTCATGGTTCATGTTAGGGCACAGGTTAGTGTTAGTGTATGGATTAGGGTACGGGTTAGGGTTAGGTGTAGGGTTGGGGTTAGTGTTAGGTATAGACATAGGGTTAGGGTTAGCGAATGGTAAGATTTAGGGTACAGGAGTGGGTATGGAAAATTGTTAGGGTCAGGGTACGTGTTAGGGCATGGATTAGTGTTAGTGTATGGGTAAGGATTAGGGTATGGGTTAGGGAAATGGGTAGGGTTCGTGTTATGGTTAGGGTTAGGCCTACAGTTAGAGTTAGCAAACGGGTAAGGTTTACGGTACACGGGAGGGTACGGAAATGTGTTAGTGTCAAAGTACATGTGAGGGCATGGGTTCGTTTTTTTGTACGGGTTAAGTTTAGTGTACGGGTTAGGGTATGCTGTAAGGTTGGTGTTAGCATTATGTTTAGGGCTAGGGTTAGCGTTAGCGAATGGTAAGATTTTGGGTACAGGAGAGGATACGGATAAGTGTTCGGGTCAAGGTACGTGTTAGGACATGGGTTAGTGATAGTGTATGGGTTGGGATTAGGGTACGGGTTAGGGTAAGTAGTAGGGTTGGCGTTAGGGTTAGGGCTAGGGCTAGGGCTAGGGTTAGGGTTAGCGAATGGGTAAGGTTTAGGGTACCGGTGAGGTTATGGAAATGCGTTAGGGTCAGGGTACATGTCAGGGCATGGCTTAGTAGTAGTATACTGGTTAGGATTAGGGTACGGTTTGGGTAAGGTTTAGGGTTGGGCTTAGGTTTAGCTTTATGGCTAGGGTTAGGGTTAGCCAAATGTCAGGTTTAGGGTACAGGTGATGGTACAGAAAAGTGTTAGGGTTTGTGTATGTGTTAGGACACGTGTCAGTGTTAGTGTATGGCTTAGGATTATCTTACGGGTTAGGGTAAGGTGTACGGTTGGGGTTTCGTCTAGGTTTAGGGTTAGGGTTAGCGAACGGTAAGGTTTAGGGTACAGGTGAGGTTACGGAAAAGTGTTAGGGTCAGGGTACGTGTTAGGGCAGGGGTTAGTGTGGGTTTACAGGTTAGGATTAGGGTACGGGTTAGGGTAATTGGTAGGGTTGGCGTTATGGTTAGTGTTAGGGGTAGGGTTAAGTTTAGTGAACGGGTAAGGTTTAGGTTACAGCTGACCATATGGAAATGTTTTATTGTCAAAGTACGTGTGTGGTATTGCGTTAGTGTTAGTGTATGGGTTAAGATTAGTGTATGTGTTAGGAGTAGGTTTGTAGTTAGGTTTAGGTTTGGGGCTACGGTTATGGTTAACAAATGGTAAAGTTTAGGGTTAGTGTTAGGGTTAGGGTTAGGGGTAGGGTTAGGGTAGGTGTTAGGGCACGAGTTAGTGTTAGTGTATGGGTTATGATTAGGGTATTGGTTAGGGTAAGGTGTAGGGTTGGGGTTAGGTTTAGGTTTAGGGCTAGTGTTAGGGTTAGCGAATAGGTGACATTAGAGTACAGGTGAGCGTATGGAAATGAGTTAGGCTCAGGGTTCGTGTTAGGGCACAGGTTAGTGTTAGTTTAAGGATTAGGATTAGTGTACATGTTAGAGTTAGGTGTAGGGTTGGGCTTGGGTTTAGGGTTAGGTTTAGACCTAGGGTTAGGGTTAGTGAATGGTAAGATTTAGGGTTCAGGCGTGGGTATGGAAAAGTGTAAGGGTCAGGGTAAATGTTAGGGCACGGATTAGTGTTAGTGTACGGGTTAGAATTAGGGTACGGTTTAGGCTAATGGATAGGGTTGGCGTTATGTTTAGTGTTAGGGCTAGGGTTAGGGTTAGCGAACGAGTAAGCTTTAGGTTACAGGTGAGGGTAAGGAAATGTTTTAGTGTCAAAGTAAGTGTGAGGGAATGGGTTAGTGTTAGTGTATGCATTAAGATTAGTGTACATGTTAGGGTAAGGTGTAGGGTTGTAGTTAGATTTAGCTTTAGGGCTAGGGTTAGGGTTAGCAAACGGTAAGATTTAGGGTACAGGAGAGAGTAGGGTAAAGAGTTAGAGGCAGGGTACGTGTCAGGGCATGGATTAGTGTTTGTGTACGGGATAGGATTAGGGTACGGTTTATGGTAAGGTGTTGGGTTGGTGTTAGGGCTTGGTTTAGGGGTATGTTTTGGGTTTGTGAACGGTAAAGTTTAGGGTACAGGTGAGGGTACAGAAAAGTGTTAGGCTCAGGTTACGTTTCAGGGCACGGATTAGTATTAGTGTACTGGTTAGGATTACGGTATGGGTTAGGGTAATGGGTAGGGTTGGGTTTAGGGTTAGGTTTAGGGCTATGGTTAGGGTTAGCGAAATGTAAGGTTTAGGTTACAGGTGATGGTCCAGAAACGTGTTAGGATCAGGGTCCATGTTAGGGCACGGATTAGTGTTAGGGTACTGGTTAGGATTGGGTACGCGTTAGGGTAAGGTTTAGGGATGGGGTAAGGTTTACGTTTAGGTCTAGGGTTAAGGATAGCAAACGGTATGGTTTAGGGTACAGGTGAGTGTACAGAAAAGTTTTACGGTCAGGGTACCTGTTAGGGCACGTGTAGTGTTAGTGTATGGGTTAGGATTAGGGTACGGGTTAGGGAAATGTGTAGGGTTGAGGTTAGGGTTAAGTTTAGGGCTAGGGTTAGGGTTAGCGAACAGGTAAGTTTTATGGTACATGAGTGTACGGAAATGTGTTAGTGTCAAAGTACGTGTGAGGGCATTGCATAATTTTGGTGTACGGGTTAAGATTACTGTACGGGTTAGGGTATGGTGTAGGGTTGGTGTTAGCATTATGTTTAGGGCTAAGGTTACGGTTAGCGAACCAGTAAGGTTTAGGGTACAGGTGAGGGTACGGAAAACTTTTAGGGTCAGGGTATATGTTAGGACACCTGTTAGTGTTAGTGTACGTGTCAGGATTAGCGTACAGTTTAGGGTAAGGTGTGGGGTTGTGGTTAGGGTTAGGTTTAGGGCTAGGCTTAGGGTTGGCGAACGGGTAAGATTTAGGGTACAGTTGAGGGTACGGAAAAGCGTTTGGGTCAGGTTATGTGTTAGGAAACGTGTTAGTGTTAATGTGTGGTTAGGATTAGGGTATGGGTTAGGGTAATGGTTAGGGTTGGCGTTAGGGTTAGGGATAGGCTTAGCGAACAGTTAAGGCTTATGGTACATGTGAGTGTATGGAGACGTGTTAGTGTCAAATTACGTGTGAGGGCATGGGTTAGTGTTAGTGTAGGGGTTAAAAATAGGGTACGGGTTAGAATAAGGTGTAGGGTTGGTGTTAGGGTTAGGTTTAAGTCTACAGTTAGGGTTAGCTAACGATTAGGTTTAGCGTACAGCTGAGGGTATGGAAAAGTGTTAGGGTCAGGGTACGTTTCAGGGCACTGGTTAGTGTTAGTGTACGGTTTAGGATTAGTGTATGGGTTAGGGTAAGATGTAGGGTTGGCGTTAGGGTTAGGTTTAGAGCTAGGGTTAGGGTTAGCGACCGGGTAATTTTTAGGTTACAGGGGAGGGTACGGAAATGTTTTAGGGTCAAAATACATATGCGGGAATGGGTTAGTGTTAGTTTAAGGTTTAAGATTAGTGTACGTGTTAGGGTAAGGTGTAGGGTTGGAGTTAGATTTAGCTTTAGGGCTAGGGTTAGGGTTAGCGAAATGTAAGGCTTAGGGTACAGGTGAGGGTACAGAAAAGTGTTACGGTCTGTGTACGTGTCAGGGCACGGATTAGTATTAGGGTACGGGTTAGGATTACAGTACGGATCAGGGTAAGGTGTAGGATTGGGGTTAGGGTTAGTGTTAGGGTTAGGGTTAGCGAATAGGTAATATTTAGGGTACAGGTAAGCATATGGAAACGAGTTAGGGTCAGGCTTGGTGTTAGGGCACAGGTTAGTGTTATTGTACGGATTAGGATTAGGGTATGGGTTAGGATTTAGTGTAGGGTTGTGGATAGTGTTAGGCTTAGACCTAGGGTAAGTGTTAGCGAACAGGTAAGGTTTACGGTACACAGGAGGGTACGGAAACGTGTTAGTGTCAAAGTACATGTGAGGGAATTGCTTAATTTTGGTGTATGGGTTAAGATCAGTGTATGGGTTAGGGTATGGTGTCAGGTTGGTGTTAGCGTTCTGTTTAGGGAAAGGGCTAGGTTTAGCGAACGGTAAGATTTAGGGTACTGGAGAGGATACGGAAAAGTGTTAGGGTCAGGGTACGTGTTAGGGCACGGGTTAGTGTTAGTGTACGGGTTAGGATTAGGGTATGGGTTAGGGAAAGGTGTAGGGTTGGGGTTAAGTTTAGGTGTAGGGGTGGGGTTAGGGTTAGCGAATAGGTAACATTTAGGGTACAGGTGAGCTTATGGAAACAAGTTAGGGTCAGGGTTCATGTTAGGGCACAGGTTAGTGTTAGTGTATGGATTAGGGTACGGGTTAGGGTTAGGTGTAGGGTTGGGGTTAGGGTTAGGTTTAGACATAGGGTTAGGGTTAGCGAATGGTAAGATTTAGGGTACAGGAGTGGGTATGGAAAAGTGTTAGGGTCAGGGTACGTGTTAGGGCATGGATTAGTGTTAGTGTATGGGTAAGGATTAGGGTATGGGTTAGGGAAATGGGTAGGGTTGGTGTTATGGTTAGGGTTAGGCCTACAGTTAGAGTTAGCAAACGGGTAAGGTTTACGGTACACGGGAGGGTACGGAAATGTGTTAGTGTCAAAGTACATGTGAGGGCATGGGTTCGTTTTTTTGTACGGGTTAAGTTTAGTGTACGGGTTAGGGTATGCTGTAAGGTTGGTGTTAGCGTTATGTTTAGGGCTAGGGTTAGCGTTAGCGAATGGTAAGATTTTGGGTACAGGAGAGGATACGGATAAGTGTTCGGGTCAAGGTACGTGTTAGGACATAGGATAGTGATAGTGTATGGGTTGGGATTAGGGTACGGGTTAGGGTAAGTAGTAGGGTTGGCGTTAGGGTTAGGGCTAGGGCTAGGGCTAGGGTTAGGGTTAGCGAATGGGTAAGGTTTAGGGTACCGGTGAGGTTATGGAAATGCGTTAGGGTCAGGGTACATGTCAGGGCATGGCTTAGTTGTAGTATACTGGTTAGGATTAGGGTAAGGTTTGGGTAAGGTTTAGGGTTGGGCTTAGGGTTAGCTTTATGGCTAGGGTTAGGGTTAGCCAAATGTCAGGTTTAGGGTACAGGTGATGGTACAGAAAAGTGTTAGGGTTTGTGTATGTGTTAGGACACGTGTCAGTGTTAGTGTATGGCTTAGGATTATCTTACGGGTTAGGGTAAGGTGTACGGTTGGGGTTTCGTCTAGGTTTAGGGTTAGGGTTAGCGAACGGTAAGGTTTAGGGTACAGGTGAGGTTACGGAAAAGTGTTAGGGTCAGGGTACGTGTTAGGGCAGGGGTTAGTGTGGGTTTACAGGTTAGGATTAGGGTACGGGTTAGGGTAATTGGTAGGGTTGGCGTTATGGTTAGTGTTAGGGGTAGGGTTAAGTTTAGTGAACGGGTAAGGTTTAGGTTACAGCTGACCATATGGAAATGTTTTATTGTCAAAGTACGTGTGTGGTATTGCGTTAGTGTTAGTGTATGGGTTAAGATTAGTGTATGTGTTAGGAGTAAGTTTGTAGTTAGGTTTAGGTTTGGGGCTACGGTTATGGTTAACAAATGGTAAAGTTTATGGTTAGTGTTAGGGTTAGGGTTAGGTGTAGGGTTAGGGTAGGTGTTAGGGCACGAGTTAGTGTTAGTGTATGGGTTATGATTAGGGTATGGGTTAGGGTAAGGTGTAGGGTTGGGGTTAGGTTTAGGTTTAGGGCTAGTGTTAGGGTTAGCGAATAGGTGACATTAGAGTACAGGTGAGCGTATGGAAATGAGTTAGGCTCAGGGTTCGTGTTAGGGCACAGGTTAGTGTTAGTTTAAGGATTAGGATTAGTGTACATGTTAGAGTTAGGTGTAGGGTTGGGCTTGGGTTTAGGGTTAGGTTTAGACCTAGGGTTAGGGTTAGTGAATGGTAAGATTTAGGGTTCAGGCGTGGGTATGGAAAAGTGTAAGGGTCAGGGTAAATGTTAGGGCATGGATTAGTGTTAGTGTACGGGTTAGAATTAGGGTACGGTTTAGGCTAATGGATAGGGTTGGCGTTATGTTTAGTGTTAGGGCTAGGGTTAGGGTTAGCGAACGAGTAAGGTTTAGGTTACAGGTGAGGGTAAGGAAATGTTTTAGTGTCAAAGTAAGTGTGAGGGAATGGGTTAGTGTTAGTGTATGCATTAAGATTAGTGTACATGTTAGGGTAAGGTGTAGGGTTGTAGTTAGATTTAGCTTTAGGGCTAGGGTTAGGGTTAGCAAACGGTAAGATTTAGGGTACAGGAGAGAGTAGGGTAAAGAGTTAGAGGCAGGGTACGTGTCAGGGCATGGATTAGTGTTTGTGTACGGGATAGGATTAGGGTACGGTTTATGGTAAGGTGTTGGGTTGGTGTTAGGGCTTGGTTTAGGGGTATGTTTTGGGTTTGTGAACGGTAAAGTTTAGGGTACAGGTGAGGGTACAGAAAAGTGTTAGGCTCAGGTTACCTTTCAGGGCATGGATTAGTATTAGTGTACTGGTTAGGATTACGGTATGGGTTAGGGTAATGGGTAAGGTTGGGTTTAGGGTTACGTTTAGGGCTATGGTTAGGGTTAGCGAAATGTAAGGTTTAGGTTACAGGTGATGGTCCAGAAACGTGTTAGGATCAGGGTACATGTTAGGGCACGGATTAGTGTTAGGGAACTGGTTAGGATTGGGTACGCGTTAGGGTAAGGTTTAGGGATGGGGTAAGGTTTACGTTTAGGTCTAGAGTTAAGGATAGCAAACGGTATGGTTTAGGGTACAGGTGAGTGTACAGAAAAGTGTTACGGTCAGGGTACCTGTTAGGGCACGTGTAGTGTTAGTGTATGTGTTAGGATTAGGGTACGGGTTAGGGAAATGTGTAGGGTTGAGGTTAGGGTTAAGTTTAGGGCTAGGCTTAGGGTTAGCGAACAGGTAAGTTTTATGGTACATGAGTGTACGGAAACGTGTTAGTGTCAAAGTACGTGTGAGGGCATTGCATAATTTTGGTGTACGGGTTAAGATTAGTGTACGGGTTAGGGTATGGTGTAGGGTTGGTGTTAGCATTATGTTTAGGGCTAAGGTTACGGTTAGCGAACCAGTAAGGTTTAGGGTACAGGTGAGGGTACGGAAAACTTTTAGGGTCAGGGTATATGTTAGGACACCTGTTAGTGGTAGTGTACGTGTCAGGATTAGCGTAGAGTTTAGGGTAAGGTGTGGGGTTGTGGTTAGGGTTAGGTTTAGGGCTAGGCTTAGGGTTGGCGAACGGGTAAGTTTTAGGGTACAGTTGAGGGTACGGAAAAGCGTTTGGGTCAGGTTATGTGTTAGGAAACGTGTTAGTGTTAATGTGTGGTTAGGATTAGGGTATGGGTTAGGGTAATGGTTAGGGTTGGCGTTAGGGTTAGGGATAGGCTTAGCGAACAGTTAAGGCTTATGGTACATGTGAGTGTATGGAGACGTGTTAGTGTCAAATTACGTGTGAGGGCATGGGTTAGTGTTAGTGTAGGGGTTAAAAATAGGGTACGGGTTAGAATAAGGTGTAGGGTTGGTGTTAGGGTTAGGTTTAAGTCTACAGTTAGGGTTAGCTAACGATTAGGTTTAGCGTACAGCTGAGGGTATGGAAAAGTGTTAGGGTCAGGGTACGTTTCAGGGCACTGGTTAGTGTTAGTGTACGGTTTAGGATTAGTGTATGGGTTAGGGTAAGATGTAGGGTTGGCGTTAGGGTTAGGTTTAGAGCTAGGGTTAGGGTTAGCGACCGGGTAATTTTTAGGTTACAGGGGAGGGTACGGAAATGTTTTAGGGTCAAAATACATATGCGGGAATGGGTTAGTGTTAGTTTAAGGTTTAAGATTAGTGTACGTGTTAGGGTAAGGTGTAGGGTTGGAGTTAGATTTAGCTTTAGGGCTAGGGTTAGGGTTAGCGAAATGTAAGGCTTAGGGTACAGGTGAGGGTACAGAAAAGTGTTACGGTCTGTGTACGTGTCAGGGCACGGATTAGTATTAGGGTACGGGTTAGGATTACAGTACGGATCAGGGTAAGGTGTAGGATTGGGGTTAGGGTTAGTGTTAGGGTTAGGGTTAGCGAATAGGTAATATTTAGGGTACAGGTAAGCATATGGAAACGAGTTAGGGTCAGGCTTGGTGTTAGGGCACAGGTTAGTGTTATTGTACGGATTAGGATTAGGGTATGGGTTAAGATTTAGTGTAGGGTTGTGGATAGTGTTAGGCTTAGACCTAGGGTAAGTGTTAGCGAACAGGTAAGGTTTACGGTACACAGGAGGGTATGGAAACGTGTTAGTGTCAAAGTACATGTGAGGGAATTGCTTAATTTTGGTGTATGGGTTAAGATCAGTGTATGGGTTAGGGTATGGTGTCAGGTTGGTGTTAGCGTTCTGTTTAGGGAAAGGGCTAGGTTTAGCGAACGGTAAGATTTAGGGTACTGGAGAGGTTACGGAAAAGTGTTAGGGTCAGGGTACGTGTTAAGGCACGGGTTAGTGTTAGTGTACGGGTTAGGATTAGGGTATGGGTTAGGGAAAGGTGTAGGGTTGGGGTTAAGTTTAGGTGTAGGGGTGGGGTTAGGGTTAGCGAATAGGTAACATTTAGGGTACAGGTGAGCTTATGGAAACAAGTTAGGGTCATGGTTCATGTTAGGGCACAGGTTAGTGTTAGTGTATGGATTAGGGTACGGGTTAGGGTTAGGTGTAGGGTTGGGGTTAGTGTTAGGTATAGACATAGGGTTAGGGTTAGCGAATGGTAAGATTTAGGGTACAGGAGTGGGTATGGAAAATTGTTAGGGTCAGGGTACGTGTTAGGGCATGGATTAGTGTTAGTGTATGGGTAAGGATTAGGGTATGGGTTAGGGAAATGGGTAGGGTTCGTGTTATGGTTAGGGTTAGGCCTACAGTTAGAGTTAGCAAACGGGTAAGGTTTACGGTACACGGGAGGGTACGGAAATGTGTTAGTGTCAAAGTACATGTGAGGGCATGGGTTCGTTTTTTTGTACGGGTTAAGTTTAGTGTACGGGTTAGGGTATGCTGTAAGGTTGGTGTTAGCATTATGTTTAGGGCTAGGGTTAGCGTTAGCGAATGGTAAGATTTTGGGTACAGGAGAGGATACGGATAAGTGTTCGGGTCAAGGTACGTGTTAGGACATGGGTTAGTGATAGTGTATGGGTTGGGATTAGGGTACGGGTTAGGGTAAGTAGTAGGGTTGGCGTTAGGGTTAGGGCTAGGGCTAGGGCTAGGGTTAGGGTTAGCGAATGGGTAAGGTTTAGGGTACCGGTGAGGTTATGGAAATGCGTTAGGGTCAGGGTACATGTCAGGGCATGGCTTAGTAGTAGTATACTGGTTAGGATTAGGGTACGGTTTGGGTAAGGTTTAGGGTTGGGCTTAGGTTTAGCTTTATGGCTAGGGTTAGGGTTAGCCAAATGTCAGGTTTAGGGTACAGGTGATGGTACAGAAAAGTGTTAGGGTTTGTGTATGTGTTAGGACACGTGTCAGTGTTAGTGTATGGCTTAGGATTATCTTACGGGTTAGGGTAAGGTGTACGGTTGGGGTTTCGTCTAGGTTTAGGGTTAGGGTTAGCGAACGGTAAGGTTTAGGGTACAGGTGAGGTTACGGAAAAGTGTTAGGGTCAGGGTACGTGTTAGGGCAGGGGTTAGTGTGGGTTTACAGGTTAGGATTAGGGTACGGGTTAGGGTAATTGGTAGGGTTGGCGTTATGGTTAGTGTTAGGGGTAGGGTTAAGTTTAGTGAACGGGTAAGGTTTAGGTTACAGCTGACCATATGGAAATGTTTTATTGTCAAAGTACGTGTGTGGTATTGCGTTAGTGTTAGTGTATGGGTTAAGATTAGTGTATGTGTTAGGAGTAGGTTTGTAGTTAGGTTTAGGTTTGGGGCTACGGTTATGGTTAACAAATGGTAAAGTTTAGGGTTAGTGTTAGGGTTAGGGTTAGGTGTAGGGTTAGGGTAGGTGTTAGGGCACGAGTTAGTGTTAGTGTATGGGTTATGATTAGGGTATGGGTTAGGGTAAGGTGTAGGGTTGGGGTTAGGTTTAGGTTTAGGGCTAGTGTTAGGGTTAGCGAATAGGTGACATTAGAGTACAGGTGAGCGTATGGAAATGAGTTAGGCTCAGGGTTCGTGTTAGGGCACAGGTTAGTGTTAGTTTAAGGATTAGGATTAGTGTACATGTTAGAGTTAGGTGTAGGGTTGGGCTTGGGTTTAGGGTTAGGTTTAGACCTAGGGTTAGGGTTAGTGAATGGTAAGATTTAGGGTTCAGGCGTGGGTATGGAAAAGTGTAAGGGTCAGGGTAAATGTTAGGGCATGGATTAGTGTTAGTGTACGGGTTAGAATTAGGGTACGGTTTAGGCTAATGGATAGGGTTGGCGTTATGTTTAGTGTTAGGGCTAGGGTTAGGGTTAGCGAACGAGTAAGGTTTAGGTTACAGGTGAGGGTAAGGAAATGTTTTAGTGTCAAAGTAAGTGTGAGGGAATGGGTTAGTGTTAGTGTATGCATTAAGATTAGTGTACATGTTAGGGTAAGGTGTAGGGTTGTAGTTAGATTTAGCTTTAGGGCTAGGGTTAGGGTTAGCAAACGGTAAGATTTAGGGTACAGGAGAGAGTAGGGTAAAGAGTTAGAGGCAGGGTACGTCTCAGGGCATGGATTAGTGTTTGTGTACGGGATAGGATTAGGGTACGGTTTATGGTAAGGTGTTGGGTTGGTGTTAGGGCTTGGTTTAGGGGTATGTTTTGGGTTTGTGAACGGTAAAGTTTAGGGTACAGGTGAGGGTACAGAAAAGTGTTAGGCTCAGGTTACCTTTCAGGGCATGGATTAGTATTAGTGTACTGGTTAGGATTACGGTATGGGTTAGGGTAATGGGTAAGGTTGGGTTTAGGGTTACGTTTAGGGCTATGGTTAGGGTTAGCGAAATGTAAGGTTTAGGTTACAGGTGATGGTCCAGAAACGTGTTAGGATCAGGGTACATGTTAGGGCACGGATTAGTGTTAGGGTACTGGTTAGGATTGGGTACGCGTTAGGGTAAGGTTTAGGGATGGGGTAAGGTTTACGTTTAGGTCTAGAGTTAAGGATAGCAAACGGTATGGTTTAGGGTACAGGTGAGTGTACAGAAAAGTGTTACGGTCAGGGTACCTGTTAGGGCACGTGTAGTGTTAGTGTATGGGTTAGGATTAGGGTACGGGTTAGGGAAATGTGTAGGGTTGAGGTTAGGGTTAAGTTTAGGGCTAGGCTTAGGGTTAGCGAACAGGTAAGTTTTATGGTACATGAGTGTACGGAAACGTGTTAGTGTCAAAGTACGTGTGAGGGCATTGCATAATTTTGGTGTACGGGTTAAGATTAGTGTACGGGTTAGGGTATGGTGTAGGGTTGGTGTTAGCATTATGTTTAGGGCTAAGGTTACGGTTAGCGAACCAGTAAGGTTTAGGGTACAGGTGAGGGTACGGAAAACTTTTAGGGTCAGGGTATATGTTAGGACACCTGTTAGTGGTAGTGTACGTGTCAGGATTAGCGTAGAGTTTAGGGTAAGGTGTGGGGTTGTGGTTAGGGTTAGGTTTAGGGCTAGGCTTAGGGTTGGCGAACGGGTAAGTTTTAGGGTACAGTTGAGGGTACGGAAAAGCGTTTGGGTCAGGTTATGTGTTAGGAAACGTGTTAGTGTTAATGTGTGGTTAGGATTAGGGTATGGGTTAGGGTAATGGTTAGGGTTGGCGTTAGGGTTAGGGATAGGCTTAGCGAACAGTTAAGGCTTATGGTACATGTGAGTGTATGGAGACGTGTTAGTGTCAAATTACGTGTGAGGGCATGGGTTAGTGTTAGTGTAGGGGTTAAAAATAGGGTACGGGTTAGAATAAGGTGTAGGGTTGGTGTTAGGGTTAGGTTTAAGTCTACAGTTAGGGTTAGCTAACGATTAGGTTTAGCGTACAGCTGAGGGTATGGAAAAGTGTTAGGGTCAGGGTACGTTTCAGGGCACTGGTTAGTGTTAGTGTACGGTTTAGGATTAGTGTATGGGTTAGGGTAAGATGTAGGGTTGGCGTTAGGGTTAGGTTTAGAGCTAGGGTTAGGGTTAGCGACCGGGTAATTTTTAGGTTACAGAGGAGGGTATGGAAATGTTTTAGGGTCAAAATACATATGCGGGAATGGGTTAGTGTTAGTTTAAGGTTTAAGATTAGTGTACGTGTTAGGGTAAGGTGTAGGGTTGGAGTTAGATTTAGCTTTAGGGCTAGGGTTAGGGTTAGCGAAATGTAAGGCTTAGGGTACAGGTGAGGGTACAGAAAAGTGTTACGGTCTGTGTACGTGTCAGGGCACGGATTAGTATTAGGGTACGGGTTAAGATTACAGTACGGATCAGGGTAAGGTGTAGGATTGGGGTTAGGGTTAGTGTTAGGGTTAGGGTTAGCGAATAGGTAATATTTAGGGTACAGGTAAGCATATGGAAACGAGTTAGGGTCAGGCTTGGTGTTAGGGCACAGGTTAGTGTTATTGTACGGATTAGGATTAGGGTATGGGTTAGGATTTAGTGTAGGGTTGTGGATAGTGTTAGGCTTAGACCTAGGGTAAGTGTTAGCGAACAGGTAAGGTTTACGGTACACAGGAGGGTACGGAAACGTGTTAGTGTCAAAGTACATGTGAGGGAATTGCTTAATTTTGGTGTATGGGTTAAGATCAGTGTATGGGTTAGGGTATGGTGTCAGGTTATGTGTTAGCGTTCTGTTTAGGGAAAGGGCTAGGTTTAGCGAACGGTAAGATTTAGGGTACTGGAGAGGATACGGAAAAGTGTTAGGGTCAGGGTACGTGTTAGGGCACGGGTTAGTGTTAGTGTACGGGTTAGGATTAGGGTATGGGTTAGGGAAAGGTGTAGGGTTGGGGTTAAGTTTAGGTGTAGGGGTGGGGTTAGGGTTAGCGAATAGGTAACATTTAGGGTACAGGTGAGCTTATGGAAACAAGTTAGGGTCAGGGTTCATGTTAGGGCACAGGTTAGTGTTAGTGTATGGATTAGGGTACGGGTTAGGGTTAGGTGTAGGGTTGGGGTTAGGGTTAGGTTTAGACATAGGGTTAGGGTTAGCGAATGGTAAGATTTAGGGTACAGGAGTGGGTATGGAAAAGTGTAAGGGTCAGGGTACGTGTTAGGGCATGGATTAGTGTTAGTGTATGGGTAAGGATTAGGGTATGGGTTAGGGAAATGGGTAGGGTGGTGTTATGGTTAGGGTTAGGCCTACAGTTAGAGTTAGCAAACGGGTAAGGTTTACGGTACACGGGAGGGTACGGAAATGTGTTAGTGTCAAAGTACATGTGAGGGCATGGGTTAGTTTTTTTGTACGGGTTAAGTTTAGTGTACGGGTTAGGGTATGCTGTAAGGTTGGTGTTAGCGTTATGTTCAAGGCTAGGGTTAGCGTTAGCGAATGGTAAGATTTTGGGTACAGGAGAGGATACGGATAAGTGTTCGGGTCAAGGTACGTGTTAGGACATAGGATAGTGATAGTGTATGGGTTGGGATTAGGGTACGGGTTAGGGTAAGTAGTAGGGTTGGCGTTAGGGTTAGGGCTAGGGCTAGGGCTAGGGTTAGGGTTAGCGAATGGGTAAGGTTTAGGGTACCGGTGAGGTTATGGAAATGCGTTAGGGTCAGGGTACATGTCAGGGCATGGCTTAGTTGTAGTATACTGGTTAGGATTAGGGTAAGGTTTGGGTAAGGTTTAGGGTTGGGCTTAGGGTTAGCTTTATGGCTAGGGTTAGGGTTAGCCAAATGTCAGGTTTAGGGTACAGGTGAT
This sequence comes from Mesoplodon mirus, assembly GCF_964341445.2. Taxonomy (NCBI): domain Eukaryota; kingdom Metazoa; phylum Chordata; class Mammalia; order Artiodactyla; family Ziphiidae; genus Mesoplodon; species Mesoplodon mirus. The sequence goes on from NC_138996.1 coordinate 4,639,577, forward strand.
GGTACAGAAAAGTGTTAGGGTTTGTGTATGTGTTAGGACACGTGTCAGTGTTAGTGTATGGCTCAGGATTATCTTACGGGTTAGGGTAAGGTGTACGGTTGGGGTTTCGTCTAGGTTTAGGGTTAGGGTTAGCGAACGGTAAGGTTTAGGGTACAGGTGAGGTTACGGAAAAGTGTTAGGGTCAGGGTACGTGTTAGGGCAGGGGTTAGTGTGGGTTTACAGGTTAGGATTAGGGTACGGGTTAGGGTAATTGGTAGGGTTGGCGTTATGGTTAGTGTTAGGGGTAGGGTTAAGTTTAGTGAACGGGTAAGGTTTAGGTTACAGCTGACCATATGGAAATGTTTTATTGTCAAAGTACGTGTGTGGTATTGCGTTAGTGTTAGTGTATGGGTTAAGATTAGTGTATGTGTTAGGAGTAAGTTTGTAGTTAGGTTTAGGTTTGGGGCTACGGTTATGGTTAACAAATGGTAAAGTTTAGGGTTAGTGTTAGGGTTAGGGTTAGGGGTAGGGTTAGGGTAGGTGTTAGGGCACGAGTTAGTGTTAGTGTATGGGTTATGATTAGGGTATGGGTTAGGGTAAGGTGTAGGGTTGGGGTTAGGTTTAGGTTTAGGACTAGTGTTAGGGTTAGCGAATAGGTGACATTAGAGTACAGGTGAGCGTATGGAAATGAGTTAGGCTCAGGGTTCGTGTTAGGGCACAGGTTAGTGTTAGTTTAAGGATTAGGATTAGTGTACATGTTAGAGTTAGGTGTAGGGTTGGGCTTGGGTTTAGGGTTAGGTTTAGACCTAGGGTTAGGGTTAGTGAATGGTAAGATTTAGGGTTCAGGCGTGGGTATGGAAAAGTGTAAGGGTCAGGGTAAATGTTAGGGCATGGATTAGTGTTAGTGTACGGGTTAGAATTAGGGTACGGTTTAGGCTAACGGATAGGGTTGGCGTTATGTTTAGTGTTAGGGCTAGGGTTAGGGTTAGCGAACGAGTAAGGTTTAGGTTACAGGTGAGGGTAAGGAAATGTTTTAGTGTCAAAGTAAGTGTGAGGGAATGGGTTAGTGTTAGTGTATGCATTAAGATTAGTGTACATGTTAGGGTAAGGTGTAGGGTTGTAGTTAGATTTAGCTTTAGGGCTAGGGTTAGGGTTAGCAAACGGTAAGATTTAGGGTACAGGAGAGAGTAGGGTAAAGAGTTAGAGGCAGGGTACGTGTCAGGGCATGGATTAGTGTTTGTGTACGGGATAGGATTAGGGTACGGTTTATGGTAAGGTGTTGGGTTGGTGTTAGGGCTTGGTTTAGGGGTATGTTTTGGGTTTGTGAACGGTAAAGTTTAGGGTACAGGTGAGGGTACAGAAAAGTGTTAGGCTCAGGTTACCTTTCAGGGCATGGATTAGTATTAGTGTACTGGTTAGGATTACGGTATGGGTTAGGGTAATGGGTAGGGTTGGGTTTAGGGTTACGTTTAGGGCTATGGTTAGGGTTAGCGAAATGTAAGGTTTAGGTTACAGGTGATGGTCCAGAAACGTGTTAGGATCAGGGTACATGTTAGGGCACGGATTAGTGTTAGGGTACTGGTTAGGATTGGGTACGCGTTAGGGTAAGGTTTAGGGATGGGGTAAGGTTTACGTTTAGGTCTAGAGTTAAGGATAGCAAACGGTATGGTTTAGGGTACAGGTGAGTGTACAGAAAAGTGTTACGGTCAGGGTACCTGTTAGGGCACGTGTAGTGTTAGTGTATGGGTTAGGATTAGGGTAGGGGTTAGGGAAATGTGTAGGGTTGAGGTTAGGGTTAAGTTTAGGGCTAGGCTTAGGGTTAGCGAACAGGTAAGTTTTATGGTACATGAGTGTACGGAAATGTGTTAGTGTCAAAGTACGTGTGAGGGCATTGCATAATTTTGGTGTACGGGGTAAGATTAGTGTACGGGTTAGGGTATGGTGTAGGGTTGGTGTTAGCATTATGTTTAGGGCTAAGGTTACGGTTAGCGAACCAGTAAGGTTTAGGGTACAGGTGAGGGTACGGAAAACTTTTAGGGTCAGGGTATATGTTAGGACACCTGTTAGTGGTAGTGTACGTGTCAGGATTAGCGTAGAGTTTAGGGTAAGGTGTGGGGTTGTGGTTAGGGTTAGGTTTAGGGCTAGGCTTAGGGTTGGCGAACGGGTAAGTTTTAGGGTACAGTTGAGGGTACGGAAAAGCGTTTGGGTCAGGTTATGTGTTAGGAAACGTGTTAGTGTTAATGTGTGGTTAGGATTAGGGTATGGGTTAGGGTAATGGTTAGGGTTGGCGTTAGGGTTAGGGATAGGCTTAGCGAACAGTTAAGGCTTATGGTACATGTGAGTGTATGGAGACGTGTTAGTGTCAAATTACGTGTGAGGGCATGGGTTAGTGTTAGTGTAGGGGTTAAAAATAGGGTACGGGTTAGAATAAGGTGTAGGGTTGGTGTTAGGGTTAGGTTTAAGTCTACAGTTAGGGTTAGCTAACGATTAGGTTTAGCGTACAGCTGAGGGTATGGAAAAGTGTTAGGGTCAGGGTACGTTTCAGGGCACTGGTTAGTGTTAGTGTACGGTTTAGGATTAGTGTATGGGTTAGGGTAAGATGTAGGGTTGGCGTTAGGGTTAGGTTTAGAGCTAGGGTTAGGGTTAGCGACCGGGTAATTTTTAGGTTACAGGGGAGGGTATGGAAATGTTTTAGGGTCAAAATACATATGCGGGAATGGGTTAGTGTTAGTTTAAGGTTTAAGATTAGTGTACGTGTTAGGGTAAGGTGTAGGGTTGGAGTTAGATTTAGCTTTAGGGCTAGGGTTAGGGTTAGCGAAATGTAAGGCTTAGGGTACAGGTGAGGGTACAGAAATGTGTTACGGTCTGTGTACGTGTCAGGGCACGGATTAGTATTAGGGTACGGGTTAAGATTACAGTACGGATCAGGGTAAGGTGTAGGATTGGGGTTAGGGTTAGTGTTAGGGTTAGGGTTAGCGAATAGGTAATATTTAGGGTACAGGTAAGCATATGGAAACGAGTTAGGGTCAGGCTTGGTGTTAGGGCACAGGTTAGTGTTATTGTACGGATTAGGATTAGGCTATGGGTTAGGATTTAGTGTAGGGTTGTGGATAGTGTTAGGCTTAGACCTAGGGTAAGTGTTAGCGAACAGGTAAGGTTTACGGTACACAGGAGGGTACGGAAACGTGTTAGTGTCAAAGTACATGTGAGGGAATTGCTTAATTTTGGTGTATGTGTTAAGATCAGTGTATGGGTTAGGGTATGGTGTCAGGTTATGTGTTAGCGTTCTGTTTAGGGAAAGGGCTAGGTTTAGCGAACGGTAAGATTTAGGGTACTGGAGAGGATACGGAAAAGTGTTAGGGTCAGGGTACCTGTTAGGGCACGGGTTAGTGTTAGTGTACGGGTTAGGATTAGGGTATGGGTTAGGGAAAGGTGTAGGGTTGGGGTTAAGTTTAGGTGTAGGGGTGGGGTTAGGGTTAGCGAATAGGTAACATTTAGGGTACAGGTGAGCTTATGGAAACAAGTTAGGGTCAGGGTTCATGTTAGGGCACAGGTTAGTGTTAGTGTATGGATTAGGGTACGGGTTAGGGTTAGGTGTAGGGTTGGGGTTAGGGTTAGGTTTAGACATAGGGTTAGGGTTAGCGAATGGTAAGATTTAGGGTACAGGAGTGGGTATGGAAAAGTGTTAGGGTCAGGGTACGTGTTAGGGCATGGATTAGTGTTAGTGTATGGGTAAGGATTAGGGTATGGGTTAGGGAAATGGGTAGGGTTGGTGTTATGGTTAGGGTTAGGCCTACAGTTAGAGTTAGCAAACGGGTAAGGTTTACGGTACACGGGAGGGTACGGAAATGTGTTAGTGTCAAAGTACATGTGAGGGCATGGGTTCGTTATTTTGTACGGGTTAAGTTTAGTGTACGGGTTAGGGTATGCTGTAAGGTTGTTGTTAGCGTTATGTTTAGGGCTAGGGTTAGCGTTAGCGAATGGTAAGATTTTGGGTACAGGAGAGGATACGGATTAGTGTTCGGGTCAAGGTACGTGTTAGGACATGGGTGAGTGATAGTGTATGGGTTGGGATTAGGGTATGGGTTAGGGTAAGTAGTAGGGTTGGCGTTAGGGTTAGGGCTAGGGCTAGGGCTAGGGTTAGGGTTAGCGAATGGGTAAGGTTTAGGGTACCGGTGAGGTTATGGAAATGCGTTAGGGTCAGGGTACATGTCAGGGCATGGCTTAGTAGTAGTATACTGGTTAGGATTAGGGTAAGGTTTGGGTAAGGTTTAGGGTTGGGCTTAGGGTTAGCTTTATGGCTAGGGTTAGGGTTAGCCAAATGTCAGGTTTAGGGTACAGGTGATGGTACAGAAAAGTGTTAGGGTTTGTGTATGTGTTAGGACACGTGTCAGTGTTAGTGTATGGCTTAGGATTAGCTTACGGGTTAGGGTAAGGTGTACGGTTGGGGTTTCGTCTAGGTTTAGGGTTAGGGTTAGCGAACGGTAAGGTTTAGGGTACAGGTGAGGTTACGGAAAAGTGTTAGGGTCAGGGTACGTGTTAGGGCAGGGGTTAGTGTGGGTTTACAGGTTAGGATTAGGGTACGGGTTAGGGTAATTGGTAGGGTTGGCGTTATGGTTAGTGTTAGGGGTAGGGTTAAGTTTAGTGAACGGGTAAGGTTTAGGTTACAGCTGACCATATGGAAATGTTTTATTGTCAAAGTACGTGTGTGGTATTGCGTTAGTGTTAGTGTATGGGTTAAGATTAGTGTATGTGTTAGGAGTAGGTTTGTAGTTAGGTTTAGGTTTGGGGCTACGGTTATGGTTAACAAATGGTAAAGTTTAGGGTTAGTGTTAGGGTTAGGGTTAGGGGTAGGGTTAGGGTAGGTGTTAGGGCACGAGTTAGTGTTAGTGTATGGGTTATGATTAGGGTATGGGTTAGGGTAAGGTGTAGGGTTGGGGTTAGGTTTAGGTTTAGGGCTAGTGTTAGGGTTAGCGAATAGGTGACATTAGAGTACAGGTGAGCGTATGGAAATGAGTTAGGCTCAGGGTTCGTGTTAGGGAACAGGTTAGTGTTAGTTTAAGGATTAGGATTAGTGTACATGTTAGAGTTAGGTGTAGGGTTGGGCTTGGGTTTAGGGTTAGGTTTAGACCTAGGGTTAGGGTTAGTGAATGGTAAGATTTAGGGTTCAGGCGTGGGTATGGAAAAGTGTAAGGGTCAGGGTAAATGTTAGGGCACGGATTAGTGTTAGTGTACGGGTTAGAATTAGGGTACGGGTTAGGCTAATGGATAGGGTTGGCGTTATGTTTAGTGTTAGGGCTAGGGTTAGGGTGAGCGAACGAGTAAGGTTTAGGTTACAGGTGAGGGTAAGGAAATGTTTTAGTGTCAAAGTAAGTGTGAGGGAATGGGTTAGTGTTAGTGTATGCATTAAGATTAGTGTACATGTTAGGGTAAGGTGTAGGGTTGTAGTTAGATTTAGCTTTAGGGCTAGGGTTAGGGTTAGCAAACGGTAAGATTTAGGGTACAGGAGAGAGTAGGGTAAAGAGTTAGAGGCAGGGTACGTGTCAGGGCATGGATTAGTGTTTGTGTACGGGATAGGATTAGGGTACGGTTTATGGTAAGGTGTTGGGTTGGTGTTAGGGCTTGGTTTAGGGGTATGTTTCGGGTTTGTGAACGGTAAAGTTTAGGGTGCAGGTGAGGGTACAGAAAAGTGTTAGGCTCAGGTTACGTTTCAGGGCACGGATTAGTATTAGTGTACTGGTTAGGATTACGGTATGGGTTAGGGTAATGGGTAGGGTTGGGTTTAGGGTTAGGTTTAGGGCTATGGTTAGGGTTAGCGAAATGTAAGGTTTAGGTTACAGGTGATGGTCCAGAAACGTGTTAGGATCAGGGTACATGTTAGGGCACGGATTAGTGTTAGGGTACTGGTTAGGATTGGGTACGCGTTAGGGTAAGGTTTAGGGATGGGGTAAGGTTTACGTTTAGGTCTAGGGTTAAGGATAGCAAACGGTATGGTTTAGGGTACAGGTGAGTGTACAAAAAAGTGTTACGGTCAGGGTACCTGTTAGGGCACGTGTAGTGTTAGTGTATGGGTTAGGATTAGGGTACGGGTTAGGGAAATGTGTAGGGTTGAGGTTAGGGTTAAGTTTAGGGCTAGGGTTAGGGTTAGCGAACAGGTAAGTTTTATGGTACATGAGTGTACGGAAATGTGTTAGTGTCAAAGTACGTGTGAGGGGATTGCATAATTTTGGTGTACGGGTTAAGATTAGTGTACGGGTTAGGGTATGGTGTAGGGTTGGTGTTAGCATTATGTTTAGGGCTAAGGTTACGGTTAGCGAACCAGTAAGGTTTAGGGTACAGGTGAGGGTACGGAAAACTTTTAGGGTCAGGGTATATGTTAGGACACCTGTTAGTGGTAGTGTACGTGTCAGGATTAGCGTAGAGTTTAGGGTAAGATGTGGGGTTGTGGTTAGGGTTAGGTTTAGGGCTAGGCTTAGGGTTGGCGAACGGGTAAGTTTTAGGGTACAGTTGAGGGTACAGAAAAGCGTTTGGGTCAGGTTATGTGTTAGGAAACGTGTTAGTGTTAATGTGTGGTTAGGATTAGGGTATGGGTTAGGGTAATGGTTAGGGTTGGCGTTAGGGTTAGGGATAGGCTTAGCGAACAGTTAAGGCTTATGGTACATGTGAGTGTATGGAGACGTGTTAGTGTCAAATTACGTGTGAGGGCATGGGTTAGTGTTAGTGTAGGGGTTAAAAATAGGGTACGGGTTAGAATAAGGTGTAGGGTTGGTGTTAGGGTTAGGTTTAAGTCTACAGTTAGGGTTAGCTAACGATTAGGTTTAGCGTACAGCTGAGGGTATGGAAAAGTGTTAGGGTCAGGGTACGTTACAGGGCACTGGTTAGTGTTAGTGTACGGTTTAGGATTAGTGTATGGGTTAGGGTAAGATGTAGGGTTGGCGTTAGGGTTAGGATTAGAGCTAGGGTTAGGGTTAGCGACCGGGTAATTTTTAGGTTACAGGGGAGGGTACGGAAATGTTTTAGGGTCAAAATACATATGCGGGAATGGGTTAGTGTTAGTTTAAGGTTTAAGATTAGTGTACGTGTTAGGGTAAGGTGTAGGGTTGGAGTTAGATTTAGCTTTAGGGCTAGGGTTAGGGTTAGCGAAATGTAAGGCTTAGGGTACAGGTGAGGGTACAGAAAAGTGTCACGGTCTGTGTACGTGTCAGGGCACGGATTAGTATTAGGGTACGGGTTAGGATTACAGTACGGATCAGGGTAAGGTGTAGGATTGGGGTTAGGGTTAGTGTTAGGGTTAGGGTTAGCGAATAGGTAATATTTAGGGTACAGGTAAGCATATGGAAACGAGTTAGGGTCAGGCTTGGTGTTAGGGCACAGGTTAGTGTTATTGTACGGATTAGGATTAGGGTATGGGTTAGGATTTTGTGTAGGGTTGTGGATAGTGTTAGGCTTAGACCTAGGGTAAGTGTTAGCGAACAGGTAAGGTTTACGGTACACAGGAGGGTACGGAAACGTGTTAGTGTCAAAGTACATGTGAGGGAATTGCTTAATTTTGGTGTATGGGTTAAGATCAGTGTATGGGTTAGGGTATGGTGTCAGGTTGGTGTTAGCGTTCTGTTTAGGGAAAGGGCTAGGTTTAGCGAACGGTAAGATTTAGGGTACTGGAGAGGATACGGAAAAGTGTTAGGGTCAGGGTACGTGTTAGGGCACGGGTTAGTGTTAGTGTACGGGTTAGGATTAGGGTATGGGTTAGGGAAAGGTGTAGGGTTGGGGTTAAGTTTAGGTGTAGGGGTGGGGTTAGGGTTAGCGAATAGGTAACATTTAGGGTACAGGTGAGCTTATGTAAACAAGTTAGGGTCAGGGTTCATGTTAGGGCACAGGTTAGTGTTAGTGTATGGATTAGGGTACGGGTTAGGGTTAGGTGTAGGGTTGGGGTTAGGGTTAGGTTTAGACATAGGGTTAGGGTTAGCGAATGGTAAGATTTAGGGTACAGGAGTGGGTATGGAAAAGTGTTAGGGTCAGGGTACGTGTTAGGGCATGGATTAGTGTTAGTGTATGGGTAAGGATTAGGGTACGGGTTAGGGAAATGTGTAGGGTTGGTGTTATGGTTAGGGTTAGGCCTACAGTTAGAGTTAGCAAACGGGTAAGGTTTACGGTACACGGGAGGGTACGGAAATGTGTTAGTGTCAAAGTACATGTGAGGGCATGGGTTCGTTTTTTTGTACGGGTTAAGTTTAGTGTACGGGTTAGGGTATGCTGTAAGGTTGGTGTTAGCGTTATGTTTAGGGCTAGGGTTAGGGTTAGCGAACGGTAAGATTTTGGGTACAGGAGAGGATACGGAAAAGTGTTCGGGTCAAGTTACGTGTTAGGACATGGGTTAGTGATAGTGTATGGGTTGGGATTAGGGTACGGGTTAGGGTAAGTAGTAGGGTTGGCGTTAGGGTTAAGGCTAGGGCTAGGGCTAGGGTTAGGGTTAGAGAATGGGTAAGGTTTAGGGTACCGGTGAGGTTATGGAAAAGCGTTAGGGTCAGGGTACATGTCAGGGCATGGCTTAGTAGTAGTATACTGGTTAGGATTAGAGTACGGTTTGGGTAAGGTTTAGGGTTGGGCTTAGGGTTAGCTTTATGGCTAGGGTTAGGGTTAGCCAAATGTCAGGTTTAGGGTACAGGTGATGGTACAGAAAAGTGTTAGGTTTTGTGTATGTGTTAGGACACGTGTCAGTGTTAGTCTATGGCTTAGGATTAGCTTACGGGTTAGGGTAAGGTGTACGGTTGGGGTTTCGTCTAGGTTTAGGGTTAGGGTTAGCGAACGGTAAGGTTTAGGGTACAGGTGAGGTTACGGAAAAGTGTTAGGGTCAGGGTACGTGTTAGGGCAGGGGTTAGTGTGGGTTTACAGGTTAGGATTAGGGTACGGGTTAGGGTCATTGGTAGGGTTGGCGTTATGGTTAGTGTTAGGGGTAGGGTTAAGTTTAGTGAACGGGTAAGGTTTAGGTTACAGCTGACCATATGGAAATGTTTTATTGTCAAAGTACGTGTGTGGTATTGCGTTAGTGTTAGTGTATGGGTTAAGATTAGTGTATGTGTTAGGAGTAGGTTTGTAGTTAGGTTTAGGTTTGGGGCTACGGTTATGGTTAACAAATGGTAAAGTTTAGGGTTAGTGTTAGGGGTAGGGTTAGGGTAGGTGTTAGGGCACGAGTTAGTGTTAGTGTATGGGTTATGATTAGGGTATGGGTTAGGGTAAGGTGTAGGGTTGGGGTTAGGTTTAGGTTTAGGGCTAGTGTTAGGGTTAGCGAATAGGTGACATTAGAGTACAGGTGAGCGTATGGAAATGAGTTAGGCTCAGGGTTCGTGTTAGGGCACAGGTTAGTGTTAGTTTAAGGATTAGGATTAGTGTACATGTTAGAGTTAGGTGTAGGGTTGGGCTTGGGTTTAGGGTTAGGTTTAGACCTAGGGTTAGGGTTAGTGAATGGTAAGATTTAGGGTTCAGGCGTGGGTATGGAAAAGTGTAAGGGTCAGGGTAAATGTTAGGGCACGGATTAGTGTTAGTGTACGGGTTAGAATTAGGGTACGGTTTAGGCTAATGGATAGGGTTGGCGTTATGTTTAGTGTTAGGGCTAGGGTTAGGGTTAGCGAACGAGTAAGGTTTAGGTTACAGGTGAGGGTAAGGAAATGTTTTAGTGTCAAAGTAAGTGTGAGGGAATGGGTTAGTGTTAGTGTATGCATTAAGATTAGTGTACATGTTAGGGTAAGGTGTAGGGTTGTAGTTAGATTTAGCTTTAGGGCTAGGGTTAGGGTTGGCAAACGGTAAGATTTAGGGTACAGGAGAGAGTAGGGTAAAGAGTTAGAGGCAGGGTACGTGTCAGGGCATGGATTAGTGTTTGTGTACGGGATAGGATTAGGGTACGGTTTATGGTAAGGTGTTGGGTTGGTGTTAGGGCTTGGTTTAGGGGTATGTTTCGGGTTTGTGAACGGTAAAGTTTAGGGTACAGGTGAGGGTACAGAAAAGTGTTAGGCTCAGGTTACGTTTCAGGGCACGGATTAGTATTAGTGTACTGGTTAGGATTACGGTATGGGTTAGGGTAATGGGTAGGGTTGGGTTTAGGGTTAGGTTTAGGGCTATGGTTAGGGTTAGCGAAATGTAAGGTTTAGGTTACAGGTGATGGTCCAGAAACGTGTTAGGATCAGGGTCCATGTTAGGGCACGGATTAGTGTTAGGTTACTGGTTAGGATTGGGTACGCGTTAGGGTAAGGTTTAGGGATGGGGTAAGGTTTACGTTTAGGTCTAGGGTTAAGGATAGCAAACGGTATGGTTTAGGGTACAGGTGAGTGTACAAAAAAGTGTTACGGTCAGGGTACCTGTTAGGGCACGTGTAGTGTTAGTGTATGGGTTAGGATTAGGGTACGGGTTAGGGAAATGTGTAGGGTTGAGGTTAGGGTTAAGTTTAGGGCTAGGGTTAGGGTTAGCGAACAGGTAAGTTTTATGGTACATGAGTGTACGGAAATGTGTTAGTGTCAAAGTACGTGTGAGGGGATTGCATAATTTTGGTGTACGGGTTAAGATTAGTGTACGGGTTAGGGTATGGTGTAGGGTTGGTGTTAGCATTATGTTTAGGGCTAAGGTTACGGTTAGCGAACCAGTAAGGTTTAGGGTACAGGTGAGGGTACGGAAAACTTTTAGGGTCAGGGTATATGTTAGGACACCTGTTAGTGGTAGTGTACGTGTCAGGATTAGCGTAGAGTTTAGGGTAAGATGTGGGGTTGTGGTTAGGGTTAGGTTTAGGGCTAGGCTTAGGGTTGGCGAACGGGTAAGTTTTAGGGTACAGTTGAGGGTACAGAAAAGCGTTTGGGTCAGGTTATGTGTTAGGAAACGTGTTAGTGTTAATGTGTGGTTAGGATTAGGGTATGGGTTAGGGTAATGGTTAGGGTTGGCGTTAGGGTTAGGGATAGGCTTAGCGAACAGTTAAGGCTTATGGTACATGTGAGTGTATGGAGACGTGTTAGTGTCAAATTACGTGTGAGGGCATGGGTTAGTGTTAGTGTAGGGGTTAAAAATAGGGTACGGGTTAGAATAAGGTGTAGGGTTGGTGTTAGGGTTAGGTTTAAGTCTACAGTTAGGGTTAGCTAACGATTAGGTTTAGCGTACAGCTGAGGGTATGGAAAAGTGTTAGGGTCAGGGTACGTTACAGGGCACTGGTTAGTGTTAGTGTACGGTTTAGGATTAGTGTATGGGTTAGGGTAAGATGTAGGGTTGGCGTTAGGGTTAGGATTAGAGCTAGGGTTAGGGTTAGCGACCGGGTAATTTTTAGGTTACAGGGGAGGGTACGGAAATGTTTTAGGGTCAAAATACATATGCGGGAATGGGTTAGTGTTAGTTTAAGGTTTAAGATTAGTGTACGTGTTAGGGTAAGGTGTAGGGTTGGAGTTAGATTTAGCTTTAGGGCTAGGGTTAGGGTTAGCGAAATGTAAGGCTTAGGGTACAGGTGAGGGTACAGAAAAGTGTCACGGTCTGTGTACGTGTCAGGGCACGGATTAGTATTAGGGTACGGGTTAGGATTACAGTACGGATCAGGGTAAGGTGTAGGATTGGGGTTAGGGTTAGTGTTAGGGTTAGGGTTAGCGAATAGGTAATATTTAGGGTACAGGTAAGCATATGGAAACGAGTTAGGGTCAGGCTTGGTGTTAGGGCACAGGTTAGTGTTATTGTACGGATTAGGATTAGGGTATGGGTTAGGATTTTGTGTAGGGTTGTGGATAGTGTTAGGCTTAGACCTAGGGTAAGTGTTAGCGAACAGGTAAGGTTTACGGTACACAGGAGGGTACGGAAACGTGTTAGTGTCAAAGTACATGTGAGGGAATTGCTTAATTTTGGTGTATGGGTTAAGATCAGTGTATGGGTTAGGGTATGGTGTCAGGTTGGTGTTAGCGTTCTGTTTAGGGAAAGGGCTAGGTTTAGCGAACGGTAAGATTTAGGGTACTGGAGAGGATACGGAAAAGTGTTAGGGTCAGGGTACGTGTTAGGGCACGGGTTAGTGTTAGTGTACGGGTTAGGATTAGGGTATGGGTTAGGGAAAGGTGTAGGGTTGGGGTTAAGTTTAGGTGTAGGGGTGGGGTTAGGGTTAGCGAATAGGTAACATTTAGGGTACAGGTGAGCTTATGTAAACAAGTTAGGGTCAGGGTTCATGTTAGGGCACAGGTTAGTGTTAGTGTATGGATTAGGGTACGGGTTAGGGTTAGGTGTAGGGTTGGGGTTAGGGTTAGGTTTAGACATAGGGTTAGGGTTAGCGAATGGTAAGATTTAGGGTACAGGAGTGGGTATGGAAAAGTGTTAGGGTCAGGGTACGTGTTAGGGCATGGATTAGTGTTAGTGTATGGGTAAGGATTAGGGTACGGGTTAGGGAAATGTGTAGGGTTGGTGTTATGGTTAGGGTTAGGCCTACAGTTAGAGTTAGCAAACGGGTAAGGTTTACGGTACACGGGAGGGTACGGAAATGTGTTAGTGTCAAAGTACATGTGAGGGCATGGGTTCGTTTTTTTGTACGGGTTAAGTTTAGTGTACGGGTTAGGGTATGCTGTAAGGTTGGTGTTAGCGTTATGTTTAGGGCTAGGGTTAGGGTTAGCGAACGGTAAGATTTTGGGTACAGGAGAGGATACGGAAAAGTGTTCGGGTCAAGTTACGTGTTAGGACATGGGTTAGTGATAGTGTATGGGTTGGGATTAGGGTACGGGTTAGGGTAAGTAGTAGGGTTGGCGTTAGGGTTAAGGCTAGGGCTAGGGCTAGGGTTAGGGTTAGAGAATGGGTAAGGTTTAGGGTACCGGTGAGGTTATGGAAAAGCGTTAGGGTCAGGGTACATGTCAGGGCATGGCTTAGTAGTAGTATACTGGTTAGGATTAGAGTACGGTTTGGGTAAGGTTTAGGGTTGGGCTTAGGGTTAGCTTTATGGCTAGGGTTAGGGTTAGCCAAATGTCAGGTTTAGGGTACAGGTGATGGTACAGAAAAGTGTTAGGGTTTGTGTATGTGTTAGGACACGTGTCAGTGTTAGTCTATGGCTTAGGATTAGCTTACGGGTTAGGGTAAGGTGTACGGTTGGGGTTTCGTCTAGGTTTAGGGTTAGGGTTAGCGAACGGTAAGGTTTAGGGTACAGGTGAGGTTACGGAAAAGTGTTAGGGTCAGGGTACGTGTTAGGGCAGGGGTTAGTGTGGGTTTACAGGTTAGGATTAGGGTACGGGTTAGGGTCATTGGTAGGGTTGGCGTTATGGTTAGTGTTAGGGGTAGGGTTAAGTTTAGTGAACGGGTAAGGTTTAGGTTACAGCTGACCATATGGAAATGTTTTATTGTCAAAGTACGTGTGTGGTATTGCGTTAGTGTTAGTGTATGGGTTAAGATTAGTGTATGTGTTAGGAGTAGGTTTGTAGTTAGGTTTAGGTTTGGGGCTACGGTTATGGTTAACAAATGGTAAAGTTTAGGGTTAGTGTTAGGGGTAGGGTTAGGGTAGGTGTTAGGGCACGAGTTAGTGTTAGTGTATGGGTTATGATTAGGGTATGGGTTAGGGTAAGGTGTAGGGTTGGGGTTAGGTTTAGGTTTAGGGCTAGTGTTAGGGTTAGCGAATAGGTGACATTAGAGTACAGGTGAGCGTATGGAAATGAGTTAGGCTCAGGGTTCGTGTTAGGGCACAGGTTAGTGTTAGTTTAAGGATTAGGATTAGTGTACATGTTAGAGTTAGGTGTAGGGTTGGGCTTGGGTTTAGGGTTAGGTTTAGACCTAGGGTTAGGGTTAGTGAATGGTAAGATTTAGGGTTCAGGCGTGGGTATGGAAAAGTGTAAGGGTCAGGGTAAATGTTAGGGCACGGATTAGTGTTAGTGTACGGGTTAGAATTAGGGTACGGTTTAGGCTAATGGATAGGGTTGGCGTTATGTTTAGTGTTAGGGCTAGGGTTAGGGTTAGCGAACGAGTAAGGTTTAGGTTACAGGTGAGGGTAAGGAAATGTTTTAGTGTCAAAGTAAGTGTGAGGGAATGGGTTAGTGTTAGTGTATGCATTAAGATTAGTGTACATGTTAGGGTAAGGTGTAGGGTTGTAGTTAGATTTAGCTTTAGGGCTAGGGTTAGGGTTGGCAAACGGTAAGATTTAGGGTACAGGAGAGAGTAGGGTAAAGAGTTAGAGGCAGGGTACGTGTCAGGGCATGGATTAGTGTTTGTGTACGGGATAGGATTAGGGTACGGTTTATGGTAAGGTGTTGGGTTGGTGTTAGGGCTTGGTTTAGGGGTATGTTTCGGGTTTGTGAACGGTAAAGTTTAGGGTACAGGTGAGGGTACAGAAAAGTGTTAGGCTCAGGTTACGTTTCAGGGCACGGATTAGTATTAGTGTACTGGTTAGGATTACGGTATGGGTTAGGGTAATGGGTAGGGTTGGGTTTAGGGTTAGGTTTAGGGCTATGGTTAGGGTTAGCGAAATGTAAGGTTTAGGTTACAGGTGATGGTCCAGAAACGTGTTAGGATCAGGGTCCATGTTAGGGCACGGATTAGTGTTAGGTTACTGGTTAGGATTGGGTACGCGTTAGGGTAAGGTTTAGGGATGGGGTAAGGTTTACGTTTAGGTCTAGGGTTAAGGATAGCAAACGGTATGGTTTAGGGTACAGGTGAGTGTACAGAAAAGTGTTACGGTCAGGGTACCTGTTAGGGCACGTGTAGTGTTAGTGTATGGGTTAGGATTAGGGTACGGGTTAGGGAAATGTGTAGGGTTGAGGTTAGGGTTAAGTTTAGGGCTAGGGTTAGGGTTAGCGAACAGGTAAGTTTTATGGTACATGAGTGTACGGAAATGTGTTAGTGTCAAAGTATGTGTGAGGGCATTGCATAATTTTGGTGTACGGGTTAAGATTAGTGTACGGGTTAGGGTATGGTGTAGGGTTGGTGTTAGCATTATGTTTAGGGCTAAGGTTACGGTTAGCCAACCAGTAAGGTTTAGGGTACAGGTGAGGGTACGGAAAACTTTTAGGGTCAGGGTATATGTTAGGACACCTGTTAGTGGTAGTGTACGTGTCAGGATTAGCGTAGAGTTTAGGGTAAGGTGTGGGGTTGTGGTTAGGGTTAGGTTTAGGGCTAGGCTTAGGGTTGGCGAACGGGTAAGTTTTAGGGTACAGTTGAGGGTACAGAAAAGCGTTTGGGTCAGGTTATGTGTTAGGAAACGTGTTAGTGTTAATGTGTGGTTAGGATTAGGGTATGGGTTAGGGTAATGGTTAGGGTTGGCGTTAGGGTTAGGGATAGGCTTAGCGAACAGTTAAGGCTTATGGTACATGTGAGTGTATGGAGACGTGTTAGTGTCAAATT
Source organism: Mesoplodon mirus (assembly GCF_964341445.2). NCBI lineage: Eukaryota > Metazoa > Chordata > Mammalia > Artiodactyla > Ziphiidae > Mesoplodon > Mesoplodon mirus. Next base: position 4,654,874 of record NC_138996.1, read on the forward strand.
ACGTGTGAGGGCATGGGTTAGTGTTAGTGTAGGGGTTAAAAATAGGGTACGGGTTAGAATAAGGTGTAGGGTTGGTGTTAGGTTTAGGTTTAAGTCTACAGTTAGGGTTAGCTAACAATTAGGTTTAGCGTACAGCTGAGGGTATGGAAAAGTGTTAGGGTCAGGGTACGTTTCAGGGCACTGGTTAGTGTTAGTGTACGGTTTAGGATTAGTGTATGGGTTAGGGTAAGATGTAGGGTTGGCGTTAGGGTTAGGTTTAGAGCTAGGGTTAGGGTTAGCGACCGGGTAATTTTTAGGTTACAGGGGAGGGTACGGAAATGTTTTAGGGTCAAAATACATATGCGGGAATGGGTTAGTGTTAGTTTAAGGTTTAAGATTAGTGTACGTGTTAGGGTAAGGTGTAGGGTTGGAGTTAGATTTAGCTTTAGGGCTAGGGTTAGGGTTAGCGAAATGTAAGGCTTAGGGTACAGGTGAGGGTACAGAAAAGTGTTACGGTCTGTGTACGTGTCAGGGCACAGATTAGTATTAGGGTACGGGTTAGGATTACAGTACGGATCAGGGTAAGGTGTAGGATTGGGGTTAGGGTTAGTGTTAGGGTTAGGGTTAGCGAATAGGTAATATTTAGGGTACAGGTAAGCATATGGAAACGAGTTAGGGTCAGGCTTGGTGTTAGGGCACAGGTTAGTGTTATTGTACGGATTAGGATTAGGGTATGGTTTAGGATTTAGTGTAGGGTTGTGGATAGTGTTAGGCTTAGACCTAGGGTAAGTGTTAGCGAACAGGTAAGGTTTACGGTACACAGGAGGGTACGGAAACGTGTTAGTGTCAAAGTACATGTGAGGGAATTGCTTAATTTTGGTGTATGGGTTAAGATCAGTGTATGGGTTAGGGTATGGTGTCAGGTTGGTGTTAGCGTTCTGTTTAGGGAAAGGGCTAGGTTTAGCGAACGGTAAGATTTAGGGTACTGGAGAGGATACGGAAAAGTGTTAGGGTCAGGGTACGTGTTAGGGCACGGGTTAGTGTTAGTGTACGGGTTAGGATTAGGGTATGGGTTAGGGAAAGGTGTAGGGTTGGGGTTAAGTTTAGGTGTAGGGGTGGGGTTAGGGTTAGCGAATAGGTAACATTTAGGGTACAGGTGAGCTTATGGAAACAAGTTAGGGTCAGGGTTCATGTTAGGGCACAGGTTAGTGTTAGTGTATGGATTAGGGTACGGGTTAGGGTTAGGTGTAGGGTTGGGGTTAGGGTTAGGTATAGACATAGGGTTAGGGTTAGCGAATGGTAAGATTTAGGGTACAGGAGTGGGTATGGAAAAGTGTTAGGGTCAGGGTACGTGTTAGGGCATGGATTAGTGTTAGTGTATGGGTAAGGATTAGGGTATGGGTTAGGGAAATGGGTAGGGTTGGTGTTATGGTTAGGGTTAGGCCTACAGTTAGAGTTAGCAAACGGGTAAGGTTTACGGTACACGGGAGGGTACGGAAATGTGTTAGTGTCAAAGTACATGTGAGGGCATGGGTTCGTTTTTTTGTACGGGTTAAGTTTAGTGTACGGGTTAGGGTATGCTGTAAGGTTGGTGTTAGCGTTATGTTTAGGGCTAGGGTTAGCGTTAGCGAATGGTAAGATTTTGGGTACAGGAGAGGATACGGAAAAGTGTTCGGGTCAAGGTACGTGTTAGGACATGGGTTAGTGATAGTGTATGGGTTGGGATTAGGGTACGGGTTAGGGTAAGTAGTAGGGTTGGCGTTAGGGTTAGGGCTAGGGCTAGGGCTAGGGTTAGGGTTAGCGAATGGGTAAGGTTTAGGGTACCGGTGAGGTTATGGAAATGCGTTAGGGTCAGGGTACATGTCAGGGCATGGCTTAGTAGTAGTATACTGGTAAGGATTAGGGTAAGGTTTGGGTAAGGTTTAGGGTTGGGCTTAGGGTTAGCTTTATGGCTAGGGTTAGGGTTAGCCAAATGTCAGGTTTAGGGTACAGGTGATGGTACAGAAAAGTGTTAGGGTTTGTGTATGTGTTAGGACACGTGTCAGTGTTAGTGTATGGCTTAGGATTAGCTTACGGGTTAGGGTAAGGTGTACGGTTGGGGTTTCGTCTAGGTTTAGGGTTAGGGTTAGCGAACGGTAAGGTTTAGGGTACAGGTGAGGTTACGGAAAAGTGTTAGGGTCAGGGTACGTGTTAGGGCAGGGGTTAGTGTGGGTTTACAGGTTAGGATTAGGGTACGGGTTAGGGTAATTGGTAGGGTTGGCGTTATGGTTAGTGTTAGGGGTAGGGTTAAGTTTAGTGAACGGGTAAGGTTTAGGTTACAGCTGACCATATGGAAATGTTTTATTGTCAAAGTACGTGTGTGGTATTGCGTTAGTGTTAGTGTATGGGTTAAGATTAGTGTATGTGTTAGGAGTAGGTTTGTAGTTAGGTTTAGGTTTGGGGCTACGGTTATGGTTAACAAATGGTAAAGTTTAGGGTTAGTGTTAGGGGTAGGGTTAGGGTAGGTGTTAGGGCACGAGTTAGTGTTAGTGTATGGGTTATGATTAGGGTATGGGTTAGGGTAAGGTGTAGGGTTGGGGTTAGGTTTAGGTTTAGGGCTAGTGTTAGGGTTAGCGAATAGGTGACATTAGAGTACAGGTGAGCGTATGGAAATGAGTTAGGCTCAGGGTTCGTGTTAGGGCACAGGTTAGTGTTAGTTTAAGGATTAGGATTAGTGTACATGTTAGAGTTAGGTGTAGGGTTGGGCTTGGGTTTAGGGTTAGGTTTAGACCTAGGGTTAGGGTTAGTGAATGGTAAGATTTAGGGTTCAGGCGTGGGTATGGAAACGTGTAAGGGTCAGGGTAAATGTTAGGGCACGGATTAGTGTTAGTGTACGGGTTAGAATTAGGGTACGGTTTAGGCTAATGGATAGGGTTGGCGTTATGTTTAGTGTTAGGGCTAGGGTTAGGGTTAGCGAACGAGTAAGCTTTAGGTTACAGGTGAGGGTAAGGAAATGTTTTAGTGTCAAAGTAAGTGTGAGGGAATGGGTTAGTGTTAGTGTATGCATTAAGATTAGTGTACATGTTAGGGTAAGGTGTAGGGTTGTAGTTAGATTTAGCTTTAGGGCTAGTGTTAGGGTTAGCAAACGGTAAGATTTAGGGTACAGGAGAGAGTAGGGTAAAGAGTTAGAGGCAGGGTATGTGTCAGAGCATGGTTTAGTGTTTGTGTACGGGATAGGATTAGGGTACGGTTTATGGTAAGGTGTTGGGTTGGTGTTAGGGCTTGGTTTAGGGGTATGTTTTGGGTTTGTGAACTGTAAAGTTTAGGGTACAGGTGAGGGTACAGAAAAGTGTTAGGCTCAGGTTACGTTTCAGGGCACGGATTAGTATTAGTGTACTGGTTAGGATTACGGTATGGGTTAGGGTAATGGGTAGGGTTGGGTTTAGGGTTAGGTTTAGGGCTATGGTTAGGGTTAGCGAAATGTAAGGTTTAGGTTACAGGTGATGGTCCAGAAACGTGTTAGGATCAGGGTACATGTTAGGGCACGGATTAGTGTTAGGGTACTGGTTAGGATTGGGTACGCGTTAGGGTAAGGTTTAGGGATGGGGTAAGGTTTACGTTTAGGTCTAGGGTTAAGGATAGCAAACGGTATGGTTTAGGGTACAGGTGAGTGTACAGAAAAGTGTTACGGTCAGGGTACCTGTTAGGGCACGTGTAGTGTTAGTGTATGGGTTAGGATTAGGGTACGGGTTAGGGAAATGTGTAGGGTTGAGGTTAGGGTTAAGTTTAGGGCTAGGGTTAGGGTTAGCGAACAGGTAAGTTTTATGGTACATGAGTGTACGGAAATGTGTTAGTGTCAAAGTACGTGTGAGGGCATTGCATAATTTTGGTGTACGGGTTAAGATTAGTGTACGGGTTAGGGTATGGTGTAGGGTTGGTGTTAGCATTATGTTTAGGGCTAAGGTTACGGTTAGCTAACCAGTAAGGTTTAGGGTACAGGTGAGGGTACAGAAAACTTTTAGGGTCAGGGTATATGTTAGGACACTTGTTAGTGGTAGTGTACGTGTCAGGATTAGCGTAGAGTTTAGGGTAAGGTGTGGGGTTGTGGTTAGGGTTAGGTTTAGGGCTAGGCTTAGGGTTGGCGAACGGGTAAGTTTTAGGGTACATTTGAGGGTACAGAAAAGCGTTTGGGTCAGGTTATGTGTTAGGAAACGTGTTAGTGTTAATGTGTGGTTAGGATTAGGGTATGGGTTAGGGTAATGGTTAGGGTTGGCGTTAGGGTTAGGGATAGGCTTAGCGAACAGTTAAGGCTTATGGTACATGTGAGTGTATGGAGACGTGTTAGTGTCAAATTACGTGTGAGGGCATGGGTTAGTGTTAGTGTAGGGGTTAAAAATAGGGTACGGGTTAGAATAAGGTGTAGGGTTGGTGTTAGGTTTAGGTTTAAGTCTACAGTTAGGGTTAGCTAACAATTAGGTTTAGCGTACAGCTGAGGGTATGGAAAAGTGTTAGGGTCAGGGTACGTTTCAGGGCACTGGTTAGTGTTAGTGTACGGTTTAGGATTAGTGTATGGGTTAGGGTAAGATGTAGGGTTGGCGTTAGGGTTAGGTTTAGAGGTAGGGTTAGGGTTAGCGACCGGGTAATTTTTAGGTTACAGGGGAGGGTACGGAAATGTTTTAGGGTCAAAATACATATGCGGGAATGGGTTAGTGTTAGTTTAAGGTTTAAGATTAGTGTACGTGTTAGGGTAAGGTGTAGGGTTGGAGTTAGATTTAGCTTTAGGGCTAGGGTTAGGGTTAGCGAAATGTAAGGCTTAGGGTACAGGTGAGGGTACAGAAAAGTGTTACGGTCTGTGTACGTGTCACGGCACGGATTAGTATTAGGGTACGGGTTAGGATTACAGTACGGATCAGGGTAAGGTGTAGGATTGGGGTTAGGGTTAGTGTTAGGGTTAGGGTTAGCGAATAGGTAATATTTAGGGTACAGGTAAGCATATGGAAACGAGTTAGGGTCAGGCTTGGTGTTAGGGCACAGGTTAGTGTTATTGTACGGATTAGGATTAGGGTATGGGTTAGGATTTAGTGTAGGGTTGTGGATAGTGTTAGGCTTAGACCTAGGGTAAGTGTTAGCGAACAGGTAAGGTTTACGGTACACAGGAGGGTACGGAAACGTGTTAGTGTCAAAGTACATGTGAGGGAATTGCTTAATTTTGGTGTATGGGTTAAGATCAGTGTATGGGTTAGGGTATGGTGTCAGGTTGGTGTTAGGGTTCTGTTTAGGGAAAGGGCTAGGTTTAGCGAACGGTAAGATTTAGGGTACTGGAGAGGATACGGAAAAGTGTTAGGGTCAGGGTACGTGTTAGGGCACGGGTTAGTGTTAGTGTACGGGTTAGGATTAGGGTATGGGTTAGGGAAAGGTGTAGGGTTGGGGTTAAGTTTAGGTGTAGGGTGGGGTTAGGGTTAGCGAATAGGTAACATTTAGGGTACAGGTGAGCTTATGTAAACAAGTTAGGGTCAGGGTTCATGTTAGGGCACAGGTTAGTGTTAGTGTATGGATTAGGGTACGGGTTAGGGTTAGGTGTAGGGTTGGGGTTAGGGTTAGGTTTAGACATAGGGTTAGGGTTAGCGAATGGTAAGATTTAGGGTACAGGAGTGGGTATGGAAAAGTGTTAGGGTCAGGGTACGTGTTAGGGCATGGATTAGTGTTAGTGTATGGGTAAGGATTAGGGTACGGGTTAGGGAAATGTGTAGGGTTGGTGTTATGGTTAGGGTTAGGCCTACAGTTAGAGTTAGCAAACGGGTAAGGTTTACGGTACACGGGAGGGTACGGAAATGTGTTAGTGTGAAAGTACATGTGAGGGCATGGGTTCGTTTTTTTGTACGGGTTAAGTTTAGTGTACGGGTTAGGGTATGCTGTAAGGTTGGTGTTAGCGTTATGTTTAGGGCTAGGGTTAGGGTAAGCGAACGGTAAGATTTTGGGTACAGGAGAGGATACGGAAAAGTGTTCGGGTCAAGGTACGTGTTAGGACATGGGTTAGTGATAGTGTATGGGTTGGGATTAGGGTACGGGTTAGGGTAAGTAGTAGGGTTGGCATTAGGGTTAGGGCTAGGGATAGGGCTAGGGTTAGGGTTAGCGAATGGGTAAGGTTTAGGGTACCGGTGAGGTTATGGAAAAGCGTTAGGGTCAGGGTACATGTCAGGGCATGGCTTAGTAATAGTATACTGGTTAGGATTAGAGTACGGTTTGGGTAAGGTTTAGGGTTGGGCTTAGGGTTAGCTTTATGGCTAGGGTTAGGGTTAGCCAAATGTCAGGTTTAGGGTACAGGTGATGGTACAGAAAAGTGTTAGGGTTTGTGTATGTGTTAGGACACGTGTCAGTGTTAGTGTATGGCTTAGGATTAGCTTACGGGTTAGGGTAAGGTGTACGGTTGGGGTTTCGTCTAGGTTTAGGGTTAGGGTTAGCGAACGGTAAGGTTTAGGGTACAGGTGAGGTTACGGAAAAGTGTTAGGGTCAGGGTACGTGTTAGGGCAGGGGTTAGTGTGGGTTTACAGGTTAGGATTAGGGTACGGGTTAGGGTCATTGGTAGGGTTGGCGTTATGGTTAGTGTTAGGGGTAGGGTTAAGTTTAGTGAACGGGTAAGGTTTAGGTTACAGCTGACCATATGGAAATGTTTTATTGTCAAAGTACGTGTGTGGTATTGCGTTAGTGTTAGTGTATGGGTTAAGATTAGTGTATGTGTTAGGAGTAGGTTTGTAGTTAGGTTTAGGTTTGGGGCTACGGTTATGGTTAACAAATGGTAAAGTTTAGGGTTAGTGTTAGGGGTAGGGTTAGGGTAGGTGTTAGGGCACGAGTTAGTGTTAGTGTATGGGTTATGATTAGGGTATGGGTTAGGGTAAGGTGTAGGGTTGGGGTTAGGTTTAGGTTTAGGGCTAGTGTTAGGGTTAGCGAATAGGTGACATTAGAGTACAGGTGAGCGTATGGAAATGAGTTAGGCTCAGGGTTCGTGTTAGGGCACAGGTTAGTGTTAGTTTAAGGATTAGGATTAGTGTACATGTTAGAGTTAGGTGTAGGGTTGGGCTTGGGTTTAGGGTTAGGTTTAGACCTAGGGTTAGGGTTAGTGAATGGTAAGATTTAGGGTTCAGGCGTGGGTATGGAAAAGTGTAAGGGTCAGGATAAATGTTAGGATACGGATTAGTGTTAGTGTACGGGTTAGAATTAGGGTACGGTTTAGGCTAATGGATAGGGTTGGCGTTATGTTTAGTGTTAGGGCTAGGGTTAGGGTTAGCGAACGAGTAAGGTTTAGGTTACAGGTGAGGGTAAGGAAATGTTTTAGTGTCAAAGTAAGTGTGAGGGAATGGGTTAGTGTTAGTGTATGCATTAAGATTAGTGTACATGTTAGGGTAAGGTGTAGGGTTGTAGTTAGATTTAGCTTTAGGGCTAGGGTTAGGGTTGGCAAACGGTAAGATTTAGGGTACAGGAGAGAGTAGGGTAAAGAGTTAGAGGCAGGGTACGTGTCAGGGCATGGATTAGTGTTTGTGTACGGGATAGGATTAGGGTACGGTTTATGGTAAGGTGTTGGGTTGGTGTTAGGGCTTGGTTTAGGGGTATGTTTCGGGTTTGTGAACGGTAAAGTTTAGGGTACAGGTGAGGGTACAGAAAAGTGTTAGGCTCAGGTTACGTTTCAGGGCACGGATTAGTATTAGTGTACTGGTTAGGATTATGGTATGGGTTAGGGTAATGGGTAGGGTTGGGTTTAGGGTTAGGTTTAGGGCTATGGTTAGGGTTAGCGAAATGTAAGGTTTAGGTTACAGGTGATGGTCCAGAAACGTGTTAGGATCAGGGTACATGTTAGGGCACGGATTAGTGTTAGGGTACTGGTTAGGATTGGGTACGCGTTAGGGTAAGGTTTAGGGATGGGGTAAGGTTTACGTTTAGGTCTAGGGTTAAGGATAGCAAACGGTATGGTTTAGGGTACAGGTGAGTGTACAGAAAAGTGTTACGGTCAGGGTACCTGTTAGGGCACGTGTAGTGTTAGTGTATGGGTTAGGATTAGGGTACGGGTTAGGGAAATGTGTAGGGTTGAGGTTAGGGTTAAGTGTAGGGCTAGGGTTAGGGTTAGCGAACAGGTAAGTTTTATGGTACATGAGTGTACGGAAATGTGTTAGTGTCAAAGTACGTGTGAGGGCATTGCATAATTTTGGTGTACGGGTTAAGATTAGTGTATGGGTTAGGGTATGGTGTAGGGTTGGTGTTAGCATTATGTTTAGGGCTAAGGTTACGGTTAGCCAACCAGTAAGGTTTAGGGTACAGGTGAGGGTACGGAAAACTTTTAGGGTCAGGGTATATGTTAGGACACCTGTTAGTGGTAGTGTACGTGTCAGGTTTAGCGTAGAGTTTAGGGTAAGGTGTGGGGTTGTGGTTAGGGTTAGGTTTAGGGCTAGGCTTAGGGTTGGCGAACGGGTAAGTTTTAGGGTAAAGTTGAGGGTACAGAAAAGCGTTTGGCTCAGGTTATGTGTTAGGAAACGTGGTAGTGTTAATGTGTGGTTAGGATTAGGGTATGGGTTAGGGTAATGGTTAGGGTTGGCGTTAGGGTTAGGGATAGGCTTAGCGAACAGTTAAGGCTTATGGTACATGTGAGTGTATGGAGACGTGTTAGTGTCAAATTACGTGTGAGGGCATGGGTTAGTGTTAGTGTAGGGGTTAAAAATAGGGTACGGGTTAGAATAAGGTGTAGGGTTGGTGTTAGGGTTAGGTTTAAGTCTACAGTTAGGGTTAGCTAACGATTAGGTTTAGCGTACAGCTGAGGGTATGGAAAAGTGTTAGGGTCAGGGTACGTTTCAGGGCAGTGGTTAGTGTTAGTGTACGGTTTAGGATTAGTGTATGGGTTAAGGTAAGATGTAGGGTTGGCGTTAGGGTTAGGTTTAGAGCTAGGGTTAGGGTTAGCGACCGGGTAATTTTTAGGTTACAGGGGAGGGTACGGAAATGTTTTAGGGTCAAAATACATATGCGGGAATGGGTTAGTGTTAGTTTAAGGTTTAAGATTAGTGTACGTGTTAGGGTAAGGTGTAGGGTTGGAGTTAGATTTAGCTTTAGGGCTAGGGTTAGGGTTAGCGAAATGTAAGGCTTAGGGTACAGGTGAGGGTACAGAAAAGTGTTACGGTCTGTGTACGTGTCAGGGCACGGATTAGTATTAGGGTACGGGTTAGGATTACAGTACGGATCAGGGTAAGGTGTAGGATTGGGGATAGGGTTAGTGTTAGGGTTAGGGTTAGCGAATAGGTAATATTTAGGGTACAGGTAAGCATATGGAAACGATTTAGGGTCAGGCTTGGTGTTAGGGCACAGGTTAGTGTTATTGTACGGATTAGGATTAGGGTATGGGTTAGGATTTAGTGTAGGGTTGTGGATAGTGTTAGGCTTAGACCTAGGGTAAGTGTTAGCAAACAGGTAAGATTTACGGTACACAGGAGGGTACGGAAACGTGTTAGTGTCAAAGTACATGTGAGGGAATTGCTTAATTTTGGTGTATGGGTTAAGATCAGTGTATGGGTTAGGGTAAGGTGTCAGGTTGGTGTTAGCGTTCTGTTTAGGGAAAGGGCTAGGTTTAGCGAACGGTAAGATTTAGGGTACTGGAGAGGATACGGAAAAGTGTTAGGGTCAGGGTACGTGTTAGGGCACGGGTTAGTGTTAGTGTACGGGTTAGGATTAGGGTATGGGTTAGGGAAAGGTGTAGGGTTGGGGTTATGTTTAGGTGTAGGGGTGGGGTTAGGGTTAGCGAATAGGTAACATTTAGGGTACAGGTGAGCTTATGGAAACAAGTTAGGGTCAGGGTTCATGTTAGGGCACAGGTTAGTGTTAGTGTATGGATTAGGGTACGGGTTAGGGTTAGGTGTAGGGTTGGGGTTAGGGTTAGGTTTAGACATAGGGTTAGGGTTAGCGAATGGTAAGATTTAGGGTACAGGAGTGGGTATGGAAAAGTGTTAGGGTCAGGGTACATGTTAGGGCATGGATTAGTGTTAGTGTATGGGTAAGGATTAGGGTACGGGTTAGGGAAATGTGTAGGGTTGGTGTTATGGTTAGGGTTAGGCCTACAGTTAGAGTTAGCAAACGGGTAAGGTTTACGGTACACGGGAGGGTACGGAAATGTGTTAGTGTCAAAGTACATGTGAGGGCATGGGTTAGTTTTTTGTACGGGTTAAGTTTAGTGTACGGGTTAGGGTATGCTGTAAGGTTGGTGTTAGCGTTATGTTTAGGGCTAGGGTTAGGGTTAGCGAACGGTAAGATTTTGGGTACAGGAGAGGATACGGAAAAGTGTTCGGGTCAAGGTACGTGTTAGGACATGGGTTAGTCATAGTGTATGGGTTGGGATTAGGGTACGGGTTAGGGTAAGTAGTAGGGTTGGCGTTAGGGTTAGGGCTAGGGCTAGGGCTAGGGTTAGGGTTAGCCAAATGTCAGGTTTAGGGTACAGGTGATGGTACAGAAAAGTGTTAGGGTTTGTGTATGTGTTAGGACACGTGTCAGTGTTAGTGTATGGCTTAGGATTAGCTTACGGGTTAGGGTAAGGTGTACGGTTGGGGTTTCGTCTAGGTTTAGGGTTAGGGTTAGCGAACGGTAAGGTTTAGGGTACAGGTGAGGTTACGGAAAAGTGTTAGGGTCAGGGTACGTGTTAGGGCAGGGGTTAGTGTGGGTTTACAGGTTAGGATTAGGGTACGGGTTAGGGTAATTGGTAGGGTTGGCGTTATGGTTAGTGTTAGGGGTAGGGTTAAGTTTAGTGAACGGGTAAGGTTTAGGTTACAGCTGACCATATGGAAATGTTTTATTGTCAAAGTACGTGTGTGGTATTGCGTTAGTGTTAGTGTATGGGTTAAGATTAGTGTATGTGTTAGGAGTAGGTTTGTAGTTAGGTTTAGGTTTGGGGCTACGGTTATGGTTAACAAATGGTAAAGTTTAGGGTTACTGTTAGGGGTAGGGTTAGGGTAGGTGTTAGGGCACGAGTTAGTGTTAGTGTATGGGTTATGATTAGGGTATGGGTTAGGGTAAGGTGTAGGGTTGGGGTTAGGTTTAGGTTTAGGGCTAGTGTTAGGGTTAGCGAATAGGTGACATTAGAGTACAGGTGAGCGTATGGAAATGAGTTAGGCTCAGGGTTCGTGTTAGGGCACAGGTTAGTGTTAGTTTAAGGATTAGGATTAGTGTACATGTTAGAGTTAGGTGTAGGGTTGGGCTTGGGTTTAGGGTTAGGTTTAGACCTAGGGTTAGGGTTAGTGAATGGTAAGATTTAGGGTTCAGGCGTGGGTATGGAAAAGTGTAAGGGTCAGGGTAAATGTTAGGGCATGGATTAGTGTTAGTGTACGGGTTAGAATTAGGGTACGGTTTAGGCTAATGGATAGGGTTGGCGTTATGTTTAGTGTTAGGGCTAGGGTTAGGGTTAGCGAACGAGTAAGCTTTACGTTACAGGTGAGGGTAAGGAAATGTTTTAGTGTCAAAGTAAGTGTGAGGGAATGGGTTAGTGTTAGTGTATGCATTAAGATTAGTGTACATGTTAGGGTAAGGTGTAGGGTTGTAGTTAGATTTAGCTTTAGGGCTAGGGTTAGGGTTAGCAAACGGTAAGATTTAGGGTACAGGAGAGAGTAGGGTAAAGAGTTAGAGGCAGGGTACGTGTCAGAGCATGGATTAGTGTTTGTGTACGGGATAGGATTAGGGTACGGTTTATGGTAAGGTGTTGGGTTGGTGTTAGGGCTTGGTTTAGGGGTATGTTTTGGGTTTGTGAACTGTAAAGTTTAGGGTACAGGTGAGGGTACAGAAAAGTGTTAGGCTCAGGTTACGTTTCAGGGCACGGATTAGTATTAGTGTACTGGTTAGGATTACGGTATGGGTTAGGGTAATGTGTAGGGTTGGGTTTAGGGTTAGGTTTAGGGCTATGGTAAGGGTTAGCGAAATGTAAGGTTTAGGTTACAGGTGATGGTCCAGAAACGTGTTAGGATCAGGGTACATGTTAGGGCACGGATTAGTGTTAGGGTACTGGTTAGGATTGGGTACGCGTTAGGGTAAGGTTTAGGGATGGGGTAAGGTTTACGTTTAGGTCTAGGGTTAAGGATAGCAAACGGTATGGTTTACGGTACAGGTGAGTGTACAGAAAAGTGTTACGGTCAGGGTACCTGTTAGGGCACGTGTAGTGTTAGTGTATGGGTTAGGATTAGGGTACGGGTTAGGGAAATGTGTAGGGTTGAGGTTAGGGTTAAGTTTAGGGCTAGGGTTAGGGTTAGCGAACAGGTAAGTTTTATGGTACATGAGTGTACGGAAATGTGTTAGTGTCAAAGTACGTGTGAGGGCATTGCATAATTTTGGTGTACGGGTTAAGATTAGTGTACGGGTTAGGGTATGGTGTAGGGTTGGTGTTAGCATTATGTTTAGGGCTAAGGTTACGGTTAGCTAACCAGTAAGGTTTAGGGTACAGGTGAGGGTACAGAAAACTTTTAGGGTCAGGGTATATGTTAGGACACTTGTTAGTGGTAGTGTACGTGTCAGGATTAGCGTAGAGTTTAGGGTAAGGTGTGGGGTTGTGGTTAGGGTTAGGTTTAGGGCTAGGCTTAGGGTTGGCGAACGGGTAAGTTTTAGGGTACAGTTGAGGGTACAGAAAAGCGTATGGGTCAGGTTATGTGTTAGGAAACGTGTTAGTGTTAATGTGTGGTTAGGATTAGGGTATGGGTTAGGGTAATGGTTAGGGTTGGCGTTAGGGTTAGGGATAGGCTTAGCGAACAGTTAAGGCTTATGGTACATGTGAGTGTATGGAGACGTGTTAGTGTCAAATTACGTGTGAGGGCATGGGTTAGTGTTAGTGTAGGGGTTAAAAATAGGGTACGGGTTAGAATAAGGTGTAGGGTTGGTGTTAGGTTTAGGTTTAAGTCTACAGTTAGGGTTAGCTAACAATTAGGTTTAGCGTACAGCTGAGGGTATGGAAAAGTGTTAGGGTCAGGGTACGTTTCAGGGCACTGGTTAGTGTTAGTGTACGGTTTAGGATTAGTGTATGGGTTAGGGTAAGATGTAGGGTTGGCGTTAGGGTTAGGTTTAGAGCTAGGGTTAGGGTTAGCGACCGGGTAATTTTTAGGTTACAGGGGAGGGTACGGAAATGTTTTAGGGTCAAAATACATATGCGGGAATGGGTTAGTGTTAGTTTAAGGTTTAAGATTAGTGTACGTGTTAGGGTAAGGTGTAGGGTTGGAGTTAGATTTAGCTTTAGGGCTAGGGTTAGGGTTAGCGAAATGTAAGGCTTAGGGTACAGGTGAGGGTACAGAAAAGTGTTACGGTCTGTGTACGTGTCAGGGCACGGATTAGTATTAGGGTACGGGTTAGGATTACAGTACGGATCAGGGTAAGGTGTAGGATTGGGGTTAGGGTTAGTGTTAGGGTTAGGGTTAGCGAATAGGTAATATTTAGGGTACAGGTAAGCATATGGAAACGAGTTAGGGTCAGGCTTGGTGTTAGGTCACAGGTTAGTGTTATTGTACGGATTAGGATTAGGGTATGGGTTAGGATTTAGTGTAGGGTTGTGGATAGTGTTAGGCTTAGACCTAGGGTAAGTGTTAGCGGACAGGTAAGGTTTACGGTACACAGGAGGGTACGGAAACGTGTTAGTGTCAAAGTACATGTGAGGGAATTGCTTAATTTTGGTGTATGGGTTAAGATCAGTGTATGGGTTAGGGTATGGTGTCAGGTTGGTGTTAGCGTTCTGTTTAGGGAAAGGGCTAGGTTTAGCGAACGGTAAGATTTAGGGTACTGGAGAGGATACGGAAAAGTGTTAGGGTCAGGGTACGTGTTAGGGCACAGGTTAGTGTTAGTGTACGGGTTAGGATTAGGGTATGGGTTAGGGAAAGGTGTAGGGTTGGGGTTAAGTTTAGGTGTAGGGTGGGGTTAGGGTTAGCGAATAGGTAACATTTAGGGTACAGGTGAGCTTATGTAAACAAGTTAGGGTCAGGGTTCATGTTAGGGCACAGGTTAGTGTTAGTGTATGGATTAGGGTACGGGTTAGGGTTAGGTGTAGGGTTGGGGTTAGGGTTAGGTTTAGACATAGGGTTAGGGTTAGCGAATGGTAAGATTTAGGGTACAGGAGTGGGTATGGAAAAGTGTTAGGGTCAGGGTACGTGTTAGGGCATGGATTAGTGTTAGTGTATGGGTAAGGATTAGGGTACGGGTTAGGGAAATGTGTAGGGTTGGTGTTATGGTTAGGGTTAGGCCTACAGTTAGAGTTAGCAAACGGGTAAGGTTTACGGTACACGGGAGGGTACGGAAATGTGTTAGTGTGAAAGTACATGTGAGGGCATGGGTTCGTTTTTTTGTACGGGTTAAGTTTAGTGTACGGGTTAGGGTATGCTGTAAGGTTGGTGTTAGCGTTATGTTTAGGGCTAGGGTTAGGGTAAGCGAACGGTAAGATTTTGGGTACAGGAGAGGATACGGAAAAGTGTTTGGGTCAAGGTACGTGTTAGGACATGGGTTAGTGATAGTGTATGGGTTGGGATTAGGGTACGGGTTAGGGTAAGTAGTAGGGTTGGCGTTAGGGTTAGGGCTAGGGATAGGGCTAGGGTTAGGGTTAGCGAATGGGTAAGGTTTAGGGTACCGGTGAGGTTATGGAAAAGCGTTAGGGTCAGGGTACATGTCAGGGCATGGCTTAGTAGTAGTATACTGGTTAGGATTAGAGTACGGTTTGGGTAAGGTTTAGGGTTGGGCTTAGGGTTAGCTTTATGGCTAGGGTTAGGGTTAGCCAAATGTCAGGTTTAGGGTACAGGTGATGGTACAGAAAAGTGTTAGGGTTTGTGTATGTGTTAGGACACGTGTCAGTGTTAGTGTATGGCTTAGGATTAGCTTACGGGTTAGGGTAAGGTGTACGGTTGGGGTTTCGTCTAGGTTTAGGGTTAGGGTTAGCGAACGGTAAGGTTTAGGGTACAGGTGAGGTTACGGAAAAGTGTTAGGGTCAGGGTACGTGTTAGGGCAGGGGTTAGTGTGGGTTTACAGGTTAGGATTAGGGTACGGGTTAGGGTAATTGGTAGGGTTGGCGTTATGGTTAGTGTTAGGGGTAGGGTTAAGTTTAGTGAACGGGTAAGGTTTAGGTTACAGCTGACCATATGGAAATGTTTTATTGTCAAAGTACGTGTGTGGTATTGCGTTAGTGTTAGTGTATGGGTTAAGATTAGTGTATGTGTTAGGAGTAGGTTTGTAGTTAGGTTTAGGTTTGGGGCTACGGTTATGGTTAACAAATGGTAAAGTTTAGGGTTAGTGTTAGGGTTAGGGTTAGGGGTAGGGTTAGGGTAGGTGTTAGGGCACGAGTTAGTGTTAGTGTATGGGTTATGATTAGGGTATGGGTTAGGGTAAGGTGTAGGGTTGGGGTTAGGTTTAGGTTTAGGGCTAGTGTTAGGGTTAGCGAATAGGTGACATTAGAGTACAGGTGAGCGTATGGAAATGAGTTAGGCTCAGGGTTCGTGTTAGGGCACAGGTTAGTGTTAGTTTAAGGATTAGGATTAGTGTACATGTTAGAGTTAGGTGTAGGGTTGGGCTTGGGTTTAGGGTTAGGTTTAGACCTAGGGTTAGGGTTAGTGAATGGTAAGATTTAGGGTTCAGGCGTGGGTATGGAAAAGTGTAAGGGTCAGGATAAATGTTAGGATACGGATTAGTGTTAGTGTACGGGTTAGAATTAGGGTACGGTTTAGGCTAATGGATAGGGTTGGCGTTATGTTTAGTGTTAGGGCTAGGGTTAGGGTTAGTGAACGAGTAAGGTTTAGGTTACAGGTGAGGGTAAGGAAATGTTTTAGTGTCAAAGTAAGTGTGAGGGAATGGGTTAGTGTTAGTGTATGCATTAAGATTAGTGTACATGTTAGGGTAAGGTGTAGGGTTGTAGTTAGATTTAGCTTTAGGGCTAGGGTTAGGGTTGGCAAACGGTAAGATTTAGGGTACAGGAGAGAGTAGGGTAAAGAGTTAGAGGCAGGGTACGTGTCAGGGCATGGATTAGTGTTTGTGTACGGGATAGGATTAGGGTACGGTTTATGGTAAGGTGTTGGGTTGGTGTTAGGGCTTGGTTTAGGGGTATGTTTCGGGTTTGTGAACGGTAAAGTTTAGGGTACAGGTGAGGGTACAGAAAAGTGTTAGGCTCAGGTTACGTTTCAGGGCACGGATTAGTATTAGTGTACTGGTTAGGATTACGGTATGGGTTAGGGTAATGGGTAGGGTTGGGTTTAGGGTTAGGTTTAGGGCTATGGTTAGGGTTAGCGAAATGTAAGGTTTAGGTTACAGGTGATGGTCCAGAAACGTGTTAGGATCAGGGTACATGTTAGGGCACGGATTAGTGTTAGGGTACTGGTTAGGATTGGGTACGCGTTAGGGTAAGGTTTAGGGATGGGGTAAGGTTTACGTTTAGGTCTAGGGTTAAGGATAGCAAACGGTATGGTTTAGGGTACAGGTGAGTGTACAGAAAAGTGTTACGGTCAGGGTACCTGTTAGGGCACGTGTAGTGTTAGTGTATGGGTTAGGATTAGGGTACGGGTTAGGGAAATGTGTAGGGTTGAGGTTAGGGTTAAGTTTAGGGCTAGGGTTAGGGTTAGCGAACAGGTAAGTTTTATGGTACATGAGTGTACGGAAACGTGTTAGTGTCAAAGTACGTGTGAGGGCATTGCATAATTTTGGTGTACGGGTTAAGATTAGTGTATGGGTTAGGGTATGGTGTAGGGTTGGTGTTAGCATTATGTTTAGGGCTAAGGTTACGGTTAGCCAACCAGTAAGGTTTAGGGTACAGGTGAGGGTACGGAAAACTTTTAAGGTCAGGGTATATGTTAGGACACCTGTTAGTGGTAGTGTACGTGTCAGGATTAGCGTAGAGTTTAGGGTAAGGTGTGGGGTTGTGGTTAGGGTTAGGTTTAGGGCTAGGCTTAGGGTTGGCGAACGGGTAAGTTTTAGGGTACAGTTGAGGGTACAGAAAAGCGTTTGGGTCAGGTTATGTGTTAGGAAACGTGTTAGTGTTAATGTGTGGTTAGGATTAGGGTATGGGTTAGGGTAATGGTTAGGGTTGGCGTTAGGGTTAGGGATAGGCTTAGCGAACAGTTAAGGCTTATGGTACATGTGAGTGTATGGAGACGTGTTAGTGTCAAATTACGTGTGAGGGCATGGGTTAGTGTTAGTGTAGGGGTTAAAAATAGGGTACGGGTTAGAATAAGGTGTAGGGTTGGTGTTAGGGTTAGGTTTAAGTCTACAGTTAGGGTTAGCTAACGATTAGGTTTAGCGTACAGCTGAGGGTATGGAAAAGTGTTAGGGTCAGGGTACGTTTCAGGGCACTGGTTAGTGTTAGTGTACGGTTTAGGATTAGTGTATGGGTTAGGGTAAGATGTAGGGTTGGTGTTAGGGTTAGGTTTAGAGCTAGGGTTAGGGTTAGCGACCGGGTAATTTTTAGGTTACAGGGGAGGGTACGGAAATGTTTTAGGGTCAAAATACATATGCGGGAATGGGTTAGTGTTAGTTTAAGGTTTAAGATTAGTGTACGTGTTAGGGTAAGGTGTAGGGTTGGAGTTAGATTTAGCTTTAGGGCTAGGGTTAGGGTTAGCGAAATGTAAGGCTTAGGGTACAGGTGAGGGTACAGAAAAGTGTTACGGTCTGTGTACGTGTCAGGGCACGGATTAGTATTAGGGTACGGGTTACGATTACAGTACGGATCAGGGTAAGGTGTAGGATTGGGGATAGGGTTAGTGTTAGGGTTAGGGTTAGCGATTAGGTAATATTTAGGGTACAGGTAAGCATATGGAAACGAGTTAGGGTCAGGCTTGGTGTTAGGGCACAGGTTAGTGTTATTGTACGGATTAGGATTAGGGTATGGGTTAGGATTTAGTGTAGGGTTGTGGATAGTGTTAGGCTTAGACCTAGGGTAAGTGTTAGCAAACAGGTAAGATTTACGGTACACAGGAGGGTACGGAAACGTGTTAGTGTCAAAGTACATGTGAGGGAATTGCTTAATTTTGGTGTATGGGTTAAGATCAGTGTATGGGTTAGGGTATGGTGTCAGGTTGGTGTTAGCGTTCTGTTTAGGGAAAGGGCTAGGTTTAGCGAACGGTAAGATTTAGGGTACTGGAGAGGATACGGAAAAGTGTTAGGGTCAGGGTACGTGTTAGGGCACGGGTTAGTGTTAGTGTACGGGTTAGGATTAGGGTATGGGTTAGGGAAAGGTGTAGGGTTGGGGTTAAGTTTAGGTGTAGGGGTGGGGTTAGGGTTAGCGAATAGGTAACATTTAGGGTACAGGTGAGCTTATGGAAACAAGTTAGGGTCAGGGTTCATGTTAGGGCACAGGTTAGTGTTAGTGTATGGATTAGGGTACGGGTTAGGGTTAGGTGTAGGGTTGGGGTTAGGGTTAGGTTTAGACATAGGGTTAGGGTTAGCGAATGGTAAGATTTAGGGTACAGGAGTGGGTATGGAAAAGTGTTAGGGTCAGGGTACATGTTAGGGCATGGATTAGTGTTAGTGTATGGGTAAGGATTAGGGTACGGGTTAGGGAAATGTGTAGGGTTGGTGTTATGGTTAGGGTTAGGCCTACAGTTAGAGTTAGCAAACGGGTAAGGTTTACGGTACACGGGAGGGTACGGAAATGTGTTAGTGTCAAAGTACATGTGAGGGCATGGGTTCGTTTTTTTGTACGGGTTAAGTTTAGTGTACGGGTTAGGGTATGCTGTAAGGTTGGTGTTAGCGTTATGTTTAGGGCTAGGGTTAGGGTTAGCGAACGGTAAGATTTTGGGTACAGGAGAGGATACGGAAAAGTGTTCGGGTCAAGGTACGTGTTAGGACATGGGTTAGTCATAGTGTATGGGTTGGGATTAGGGTACGGGTTAGGGTAAGTAGTAGGTTTGGCGTTAGGGTTAGGGCTAGGGCTAGGGCTAGGGTTAGGGTTAGCGAATGGGTAAGGTTTAGGGTACCGGTGAGGTTATGGAAAAGCGTTAGGGTCAGGGTACATGTCAGGGCATGGCTTAGTAGTAGTATACTGGTTAGGATTAGGGTACGGTTTGGGTAAGGTTTAGGGTTGGGCTTAGGGTTAGCTTTATGGCTAGGGTTAGGGTTAGCCAAATGTCAGGTTTAGGGTACAGGTGATGGTACAGAAAAGTGTTAGGGTTTGTGTATGTGTTAGGAGAAGTGTCAGTGTTAGTGTGTGGCTTAGGATTATCTTACGGGTTAGCGTAAGGTGTACGGTTGGGGTTTTGTCTAGGTTTAGGGTTAGGGTTAGCGAACGGTAAGGTTTAGGGTACAGGTGAGGTTACGGAAAAGTGTTAGGGTCAGGGTACGTGTTAGGGCAGGGGTTAGTGTGGGTTTACAGGTTAGGATTAGGGTACGGGTTAGGGTAATTGGTAGGGTTGGCGTTATGGTTAGTGTTAGGGGTAGGGTTAAGTTTAGTGAACGGGTAAGGTTTAGGTTACAGCTGACCATATGGAAATGATTTATTGTCAAAGTACGTGTGTGGTATTGCGTTAGTGTTAGTGTATGGGTTAAGATTAGTGTATGTGTTAGGAGTAGGTTTGTAGTTAGGTTTAGGTTTGGGGCTACGGTTATGGTTAACAAATGGTAAAGTTTAGGGTTAGTGTTAGGGGTAGGGTTAGGGTAGGTGTTAGGGCACGAGTTAGTGTTAGTGTATGGGTTATGATTAGGGTATGGGTTAGGGTAAGGTGTAGGGTTGGGGTTAGGTTTAGGTTTAGGGCTAGTGTTAGGGTTAGCGAATAGGTGACATTAGAGTACAGGTGAGCGTATGGAAATGAGTTAGGCTCAGGGTTCGTGTTAGGGCACAGGTTAGTGTTAGTTTAAGGATTAGGATTAGTGTACATGTTAGAGTTAGGTGTAGGGTTGGGCTTGGGTTTAGGGTTAGGTTTAGACCTAGGGTTAGGGTTAGTGAATGGTAAGATTTAGGGTTCAGGCGTGGGTATGGAAAAGTGTAAGGGTCAGGGTAAATGTTAGGGCACGGATTAGTGTTAGTGTACGGGTTAGAATTAGGGACGGTTTAGGCTAATGGATAGGGTTGGCGTTATGTTTAGTGTTAGGGCTAGGGTTAGGGTTAGGGAACGAGTAAGCTTTAGGTTACAGGTGAGGGTAAGGAAATGTTTTAGTGTCAAAGTAAGTGCGAGGGAATGGGTTAGTGTTAGTGTATGCATTAAGATTAGTGTACATGTTAGGGTAAGGTGTAGGGTTGTAGTTAGATTTAGCTTTAGGTCTAGGGTTAGGGTTAGCAAACGGTAAGATTTAGGGTACAGGAGAGAGTAGGGTAAAGAGTTAGAGGCAGGGTACGTGTCAGGGCATGGATTAGTGTTTGTGTACGGGATAGGATTAGGGTACGGTTTATGGTAAGGTGTTGGGTTGGTGTTAGGGCTTGGTTTAGGGGTATGTTTCGGGTTTGTGAACGGTAAAGTTTAGGGTACAGGTGAGGGTACAGAAATGTGTTAGGCTCAGGTTACGTTTCAGGGCACGGATTAGTATTAGTGTACTGGTTAGGATTACGGTATGGGTTAGGGTAATGGGTAGGGTTGGGTTTAGGGTTAGGTTTAGGGCTATGGTTAGGGTTAGCGAAATGTAAGGTTTAGGTTACAGGTGATGGTCCAGAAACGTGTTAGGATCAGGGTCCATGTTAGGGCACGGATTAGTGTTAGGGTACTGGTTAGGATTGGGTACGCGTTAGGGTAAGGTTTAGGGATGGGGTAAGGTTTACGTTTAGGTCTAGGGTTAAGGATAGCAAACGGTATGGTTTAGGGTACAGGTGAGTGTACAGAAAAGTGTTACGGTCAGGGTACCTGTTAGGGCACGGGTAGTGTTAGTGTATGGGTTAGGATTAGGGTACGGGTTAGGGAAATGTGTAGGGTTGAGGTTAGGGTTAAGTTTAGGGCTAGGGTTAGGGTTAGCGAACAGGTAAGTTTTATGGTACATGAGTGTACGGAAATGTGTTAGTGTCAAAGTACATGTGAGGGCATTGCATAATTTTGGTGTACGGGTTAAGATTAGTGTACGGGTTAGGGTATGGTGTAGGGTTGGTGTTAGCATTATGTTTAGGGCTAAGGTTACGGTTAGCCAACCAGTAAGGTTTAGGGTACAGGTGAGGGTACGGAAAACTTTTAGGGTCAGGGTATATGTTAGGACACCTGTTAGTGGTAGTGTACGTGTCAGGATTAGCGTAGAGTTTAGGGTAAGGTGTGGGGTTGTGGTTAGGGTTAGGTTTAGGGCTAGGCTTAGGGTTGGCGAACGGGTAAGTTTTAGGGTACAGTTGAGGGTACAGAAAAGCGTTTGGGTCAGGTTATGTGTTAGGAAACGTGTTAGTGTTAATGTGTGGTTAGGATTAGGGTATGGGTTAGGGTAATGGTTAGGGTTGGCGTTAGGGTTAGGGATAGGCTTAGCGAACAGTTAAGGCTTATGGTACATGTGAGTGTATGGAGACGTGTTAGTGTCAAATTACGTGTGAGGGCATGGGTTAGTGTTAGTGTAGGGGTTAAAAATAGGGTACGGGTTAGAATAAGGTGTAGGGTTGGTGTTAGGTTTAGGTTTAAGTCTACAGTTAGGGTTAGCTAACGATTAGGTTTAGCGTACAGCTGAGGGTATGGAAAAGTGTTAGGGTCAGGGTACGTTTCAGGGCACTGGTTAGTGTTAGTGTACGGTTTAGGATTAGTGTATGGGTTAGGGTAAGATGTAGGGTTGGCGTTAGGGTTAGGTTTAGAGCTAGGGTTAGGGTTAGCGACCGGGTAATTTTTAGGTTACAGGGGAGGTTACGGAAATGTTTTAGGGTCAAAATACATATGCGGGAATAGGTTAGTGTTAGTTTAAGGTTTAAGATTAGTGTACGTGTTAGGGTAAGGTGTAGGGTTGGAGTTAGATTTAGCTTTAGGGCTAGGGTTAGGGTTAGCGAAATGTAAGGCTTAGGGTACAGGTGAGGGTACAGAAAAGTGTTACGGTCTGTGTACGTGTCAGGGCACGGATTAGTATTAGGGTACGGGTTAGGATTACAGTACGGATCAGGGTAAGGTGTAGGATTGGGGTTAGGGTTAGTGTTAGGGTTAGGGTTAGCGAATAGGTAATATTTAGGGTACAGGTAAGCATATGGAAACGAGTTAGGGTCAGGCTTGGTGTTAGGGCACAGGTTAGTGTTATTGTACGGATTAGGATTAGGGTATGGTTTAGGATTTAGTGTAGGGTTGTGGATAGTGTTAGGCTTAGACCTAGGGTAAGTGTTAGCGAACAGGTAAGGTTTACGGTACACAGGAGGGTACGGAAACGTGTTAGTGTCAAAGTACATGTGAGGGAATTGCTTAATTTGGATGTATGGGTTAAGATCAGTGTATGGGTTAGGGTATGGTGTCAGGTTGGTGTTAGCGTTCTGTTTAGGGAAAGGGCTAGGTTTAGCGAACGGTAAGATTTAGGGTACTGGAGAGGATACGGAAAAGTGTTAGGGTCAGGGTACGTGTTAGGGCACGGGTTAGTGTTAGTGTACGGGTTAGGATTAGGGTATGGGTTAGGGAAAGGTGTAGGGTTGGGGTTAAGTTTAGGTGTAGGGGTGGGGTTAGGGTTAGCGAATAGGTAACATTTAGGGTACAGGTGAGCTTATGGAAACAAGTTAGGGTCAGGGTTCATGTTAGGGCACAGGTTAGTGTTAGTGTATGGATTAGGGTACGGGTTAGGGTTAGGTGTAGGGTTGGGGTTAGGGTTAGGTTTAGACATAGGGTTAGGGTTAGCGAATGGTAAGATTTAGGGTACAGGAGTGGGTATGGAAAAGTGTTAGGGTCAGGGTACGTGTTAGGGCATGGATTAGTGTTAGTGTATGGGTAAGGATTAGGGTATGGGTTAGGGAAATGTGTAGGGTTGGTGTTATGGTTAGGGTTAGGCCTACAGTTAGAGTTAGCAAACGGGTAAGGTTTACGGTACATGGGAGGGTACGGAAATGTGTTCGTGTCAAAGTAAATGTGAGGGCATGGGTTAGTTTTTTTGTACGGGTTAAGTTTAGTGTACGGGTTAGGGTATGCTGTAAGGTTGGTGTTAGCGTTATGTTTAGGGCTAGGGTTAGCGTTAGCGAACGGTAAGATTTTGGGTACAGGAGAGGATACGGAAAAGTGTTCGGGTCAAGGTACGTGTTAGGACATGGGTTAGTGATAGTGTATGGGTTGGGATTAGGGTACGGGTTAGGGTAAGTAGTAGGGTTGGCGTTAGGGTTAGGGCTAGGGCTAGGGCTAGGGTTAGGGTTAGCGAATGGGTAAGGTTTAGGGTACCGGTGAGGTTATGGAAAAGCGTTAGGGTCAGGGTACATGTCAGGGCATGGCTTAGTAGTAGTATACTGGTTAGGATTAGGGTAAGGTTTGGGTAAGGTTTAGGGTTGGGCTTAGGGTTAGCTTTATGGCTAGGGTTAGGGTTAGCCAAATGTCAGGCTTAGGGTACAGGTGATGGTACAGAAAAGTGTTAGGGTTTGTGTATGTGTTAGGACACGTGTCAGTGTTAGTGTATGGCTTAGGATTAGCTTACGGGTTAGGGTAAGGTGTACGGTTGGGGTTTCGTCTAGGTTTAGGGTTAGGGTTAGCGAACGGTAAGGTTTAGGGTACAGGTGAGGTTACGGAAAAGTGTTAGGGTCAGGGTACGTGTTAGGGCAGGGGTTAGTGTGGGTTTACAGGTTAGGATTAGGGTACGGGTTAGGGTAATTGGTAGGGTTGGCGTTATGGTTAGTGTTAGGGGTAGGGTTAAGTTTAGTGAACGGGTAAGGTTTAGGTTACAGCTGACCATATGGAAATGTTTTATTGTCAAAGTACGTGTGTGGTATTGCGTTAGTGTTAGTGTATGGGTTAAGATTAGTGTATGTGTTAGGAGTAGGTTTGTAGTTAGGTTTAGGTTTGGGGCTACGGTTATGGTTAACAAATGGTAAAGTTTAGGGTTAGTGTTAGGGTTAGGGTTAGGGGTAGGGTTAGGGTAGGTGTTAGGGCACGAGTTAGTGTTAGTGTATGGGTTATGATTAGGGTATGGGTTAGGGTAAGGTGTAGGGTTGGGGTTAGGTTTAGGTTTAGGGCTAGTGTTAGGGTTAGCGAATAGGTGACATTAGAGTACAGGTGAGCGTATGGAAATGAGTTAGGCTCAGGGTTCGTGTTAGGGCACAGGTTAGTGTTAGTTTAAGGATTAGGATTAGTGTACATGTTAGAGTTAGGTGTAGGGTTGGGCTTGGGTTTAGGGTTAGGTTTAGACCTAGGGTTAGGGTTAGTGAATGGTAAGATTTAGGGTTCAGGCGTGGGTATGGAAAAGTGTAAGGGTCAGGGTAAATGTTAGGGCACTGATTAGTGTTAGTGTACGGGTTAGAATTAGGGTACGGTTTAGGCTAATGGATAGGGTTGGCGTTATGTTTAGTGTTAGGGCTAGGGTTAGGGTTAGCGAACGAGTAAGCTTTAGGTTACAGGTGAGGGTAAGGAAATGTTTTAGTGTCAAAGTAAGTGTGAGGGAATGGGTTAGTGTTAGTGTATGCATTAAGATTAGTGTACATGTTAGGGTAAGGTGTAGGGTTGTAGTTAGATTTAGCTTTAGGGCTAGGGTTAGGGTTAGCAAACGGTAAGATTTAGGGTACAGGAGAGAGTAGGGTAAAGAGTTAGAGGCAGGGTACGTGTCAGGGCAATGATTAGTGTTTGTGTACGGGATAGGATTAGGGTACGGTTTATGGTAAGGTGTTGGGTTGGTGTTAGGGCTTGGTTTAGGGGTATGTTTCGGGTTTGTGAACGGTAAAGTTTAGGGTACAGGTGAGGGTACAGAAAAGTGTTAGGCTCAGGTTACGTTTCAGGGCACGGATTAGTATTAGTGTACTCGTTAGGATTACAGTATGGGTTAGGGTAATGGGTAGGGTTGGGTTTAGGGTTAGGTTTAGGGCTATGGTTAGGGTTAGCGAAATGTAAGGTTTAGGTTACAGGTGATGGTCCAGAAACGTGTTAGGATCAGGGTACATGTTAGGGCACGGATTAGTGTTAGGGTACTGGTTAGGATTGGGTACGCGTTAGGGTAAGGTTTAGGGATGGGGTAAGGTTTACGTTTAGGTCTAGGGTTAAGGATAGCAAACGGTATGGTTTAGGGTACAGGTGAGTGTACAGAAAAGTGTTACGGTCAGGGTACCTGTTAGGGCACGTGTAGTGTTAGTGTATGGGTTAGGATTAGGGTACGGGTTAGGGAAATGTGTAGGGTTGAGGTTAGGGTTAAGTTTAGGGCTAGGGTTAGGGTTAGCGAACAGGTAAGTTTTATGGTACATGAGTGTACGGAAACGTGTTAGTGTCAAAGTACGTGTGAGGGCATTGCATAATTTTGGTGTACGGGTTAAGATTAGTGTACGGGTTAGGGTATGGTGTAGGGTAGGTGTTACCATTATGTTTAGGGCTAAGGTTACGGTTAGCCAACCAGTAAGGTTTAGGGTACAGGTGAGGGTACGGAAAACTTTTAGGGTCAGGGTATATGTTAGGACACCTGTTAGTGGTAGTGTACGTGTCAGGATTAGCGTAGAGTTTAGGGTAAGGTGTGGGGTTGTGGTTAGGGTTAGGTTTAGGGCTAGGCTTAGGGTTGGCGAACGGGTAAGTTTTAGGGTACAGTTGAGGGTACAGAAAAGCGTTTGGGTCAGGTTATGTGTTAGGAAACGTGTTAGTGTTAATGTGTGGTTAGGATTAGGGTATGGGTTAGGGTAATGGTTAGGGTTGGCGTTAGGGTTAGGGATAGGCTTAGCGAACAGTTAAGGCTTATGGTACATGTGAGTGTATGGAGACGTGTTAGTGTCAAATTACGTGTGAGGGCATGGGTTAGTGTTAGTGTAGGGGTTAAAAATAGGGTACGGGTTAGAATAAGGTGTAGGGTTGGTGTTAGGTTTAGGTTTAAGTCTACAGTTAGGGTTAGCTAACGATTAGGTTTAGCGTACAGCTGAGGGTATGGAAAAGTGTTAGGGTCAGGGTACGTTTCAGGGCACTGGTTAGTGTTAGTGTACGGTTTAGGATTAGTGTATGGGTTAGGGTAAGATGTAGGGTTGGCGTTAGGGTTAGGTTTAGAGCTAGGGTTAGGGTTAGCGACCGGGTAATTTTTAGGTTACAGGGGAGGGTACGGAAATGTTTTAGGGTCAAAATACATATGCGGGAATGGGTTAGTGTTAGTTTAAGGTTTAAGATTAGTGTACGTGTTAGGGTAAGGTGTAGGGTTGGAGTTAGATTTAGCTTTAGGGCTAGGGTTAGGGTTAGCGTAATGTAAGGCTTAGGGTACAGGTGAGGGTACAGAAAAGTGTTACGGTCTGTGTACGTGTCAGGGCATGGATTAGTATTAGGGTACGGGTTAGGATTACAGTACGGATCAGGGTAAGGTGTAGGATTGGGGTTAGGGTTAGTGTTAGGGTTAGGGTTAGCGAATAGGTAATATTTAGGGTACAGGTAAGCATATGGAAACGAGTTAGGGTCAGGCTTGGTGTTAGGGTACAGGTTAGTGTTATTGTACGGATTAGGATTAGGGTATGGGTTAGGATTTAGTGTAGGGTTGTGGATAGTGTTAGGCTTAGACCTAGGGTAAGTGTTAGTGAACAGGTAAGGTTTACGGTACACAGGAGGGTACGGAAACGTGTTAGTGTCAAAGTACATGTGAGGGAATTGCTTAATTTTGGTGTATGGGTTAAGATCAGTGTATGGGTTAGGGTATGGTGTCAGGTTGGTGTTAGCGTTCTGTTTAGGGAAAGGGCTAGGTTTAGCGAACGGTAAGATTTAGGGTACTGGAGAGGATACGGAAAAGTGTTAGGGTCAGGGTACGTGTTAGGGCACGGGTTAGTGTTAGTGTACGGGTTAGGATTAGGGTATGGGTTAGGGAAAGGTGTAGGGTTGGGGTTAAGTTTAGGTGTAGGGGTGGGGTTAGGGTTAGCGAATAGGTAACATTTAGGGTACAGGTGAGCTTATGGAAACAAGTTAGGGTCAGGGTTCATGTTAGGGCACAGGTTAGTGTTAGTGTATGGATTAGGGTACGGGTTAGGGTTAGGTGTAGGGTTGGGGTTAGGGTTAGGTTTAGACATAGGGTTAGGGTTAGCGAATGGTAAGATTTAGGGTACAGGAGTGGGTATGGAAAAGTGTTAGGGTCAGGGTACGTGTTAGGGCATGGATTAGTGTTAGTGTATGGGTAAGGATTAGGGTACGGGTTAGGGAAATGTGTAGGGTTGGTGTTATGGTTAGGGTTAGGCCTACAGTTAGAGTTAGCAAACGGGTAAGGTTTACGGTACACGGGAGGGTACGGAAATGTGTTAGTGTCAAAGTACATGTGAGGGCATGGGTTAGTTTTTTTGTACGGGTTAAGTTTAGTGTACGGGTTAGGGTATGCTGTAAGGTTGGTGTTAGCGTTATGTTTAGGGCTAGGGTTAGGGTTAGCGAACGGTAAGATTTTGGGTACAGGAGAGGATACGGAAAAGTGTTCGGGTCAAGGTACGTGTTAGGACATGGGTTAGTGATAGTGTATGGGTTGGGATTAGGGTACGGGTTAGGGTAAGTAGTAGGGTTGGCGTTAGGGTTAGGGCTAGGGCTAGGGCTAGGGTTAGGGTTAGCGAATGGGTAAGGTTTAGGGTACCAGTGAGGTTATGGAAAAGCGTTAGTGTCAGGGTACATGTCAGGGCATGGCTTAGTAGTAGTATACTGGTTAGGATTAGGGTACGGTTTGGGTAAGGTTTAGGGTTGGGCTTAGGGTTAGCTTTATGGCTAGGGTTAGGGTTAGCCAAATGTCAGGTTTAGGGTACAGGTGATGGTACAGAAAAGTGTTAGGGTTTGTGTATGTGTTAGGACACGTGTCAGTGTTAGTGTATGGCTTAGGATTAGCTTACGGGTTAGGGTAAGGTGTACGGTTGGGGTTTCGTCTAGGTTTAGGGTTAGGGTTAGCGAACGGTAAGGTTTAGGGTACAGGTGAGGTTATGGAAAAGTGTTAGGGTCAGGGTACGTGTTAGGACAGGGGTTAGTGTGGGTTTACAGGTTAGGATTAGGGTACGGGTTAGGGTAATTGGTAGGGTTGGCGTTATGGTTAGTGTTAGGGGTAGGGTTAAGTTTAGTGAACGGGTAAGGTTTAGGTTACAGCTGACCATATGGAAATGTTTTATTGTCAAAGTACGTGTGTGGTATTGCGTTAGTGTTAGTGTATGGGTTAAGATTAGTGTATGTGTTAGGAGTAGGTTTGTAGTTAGGTTTAGGTTTGGGGCTACGGTTATGGTTAACAAATGGTAAAGTTTAGGGTTAGTGTTAGGGTTAGGGTTAGGGGTAGGGTTAGGGTAGGTGTTAGGGCACGAGTTAGTGTTAGTGTATGGGTTATGATTAGGGTATGGGTTAGGGTAAGGTGTAGGGTTGGGGTTAGGTTTAGGTTTAGGGCTAGTGTTAGGGTTAGCGAATAGGTGACATTAGAGTACAGGTGAGCGTATGGAAATGAGTTAGGCTCAGGGTTCGTGTTAGGGCACAGGTTAGTGTTAGTTTAAGGATTAGGATTAGTGTACATGTTAGAGTTAGGTGTAGGGTTGGGCTTGGGTTTAGGGTTAGGTTTAGACCTAGGGTTAGGGTTAGTGAATGGTAAGATTTAGGGTTCAGGCGTGGGTATGGAAAAGTGTAAGGGTCAGGGTAAATGTTAGGGCACGGATTAGTGTTAGTGTACGGGTTAGAATTAGGGTACGGTTTAGGCTAATAGATAGGGTTGGCGTTATGTTTAGTGTTAGGTCTAGGGTTAGGGTTAGCGAACGAGTAAGCTTTAGGTTACAGGTGAGGGTAAGGAAATGTTTTAGTGTCAAAGTAAGTGTGAGGGAATGGGTTAGTGTTAGTGTATGCATTAAGATTAGTGTACATGTTAGGGTAAGGTGTAGGGTTGTAGTTAGATTTAGCTTTAGGGCTAGGGTTAGGGTTAGCAAACGGTAAGATTTAGGGTACAGGAGAGCGTAGGGTAAAGAGTTAGAGGCAGGGTACGTGTCAGGGCATTGATTAGTGTTTGTGTACGGGATAGGATTAGGGTACGGTTTATGGTAAGGTGTTGGGTTGGTGTTGGGGCTTGGTTTAGGGGTATGTTTCGGGTTTGTGAACGGTAAAGTTTAGGGTACAGGTGAGGGTACAGAAAAGTGTTAGGCTCAGGTTACGTTTCAGGGCACGGATTAGTATTAGTGTACTGGTTAGGATTACAGTATGGGTTAGGGTCAGGGTTCATGTTAGGGCACAGGTTAGTGTTAGTGTATGGATTAGGGTACGGGTTAGGGTTAGGTGTAGGGTTGGGTTTAGGGTTAGGTTTAGGGCTATGGTTAGGGTTAGCGAAATGTAAGGTTTAGGTTACAGGTGATGGTCCAGAAACGTGTTAGGATCAGGGTACATGTTAGGGCACGGATTAGTGTTAGGGTACTGGTTAGGATTGGGTACGCGTTAGGGTAAGGTTTAGGGATGGGGTAAGGTTTACGTTTAGGTCTAGGGATAAGGATAGCAAACGGTATGGTTTAGGGTACAGGTGAGTGTACAGAAAAGTGTTACGGTCAGGGTACCTGTTAGGGCACGTGTAGTGTTAGTGTATGGGTTAGGATTAGGGTACGGGTTAGGGAAATGTGTAGGGTTGAGGTTAGGGTTAAGTTTAGGGCTAGGGTTAGGGTTAGCGAACAGGTAAGTTTTATGGTACATGAGTGTACGGAAACGTGTTAGTGTCAAAGTACGTGTGAGGGCATTGCATAATTTTGGTGTACGGGTTAAGATTAGTGTACGGGTTAGGGTATGGTGTAGGGTTGGTGTTAGCATTATGTTTAGGGCTAAGGTTACGGTTAGCCAACCAGTAAGGTTTAGGGTACAGGTGAGGGTACGGAAAACTTTTAGGGTCAGGGTATATGTTAGGACACCTGTTAGTGGTAGTGTACGTGTCAGGATTAGCGTAGAGTTTAGGGTAAGGTGTGGGGTTGTGGTTAGGGTTAGGTTTAGGGCTAGGCTTAGGGTTGGCGAACGGGTAAGTTTTAGGGTACAGTTGAGGGTACAGAAAAGCGTTTGGGTCAGGTTATGTGTTAGGAAACGTGTTAGTGTTAATGTGTGGTTAGGATTAGGGTATGGGTTAGGGTAATGGTTAAGGTTGGCGTTAGGGTTAGGGATAGGCTTAGCGAACAGTTAAGGCTTATGGTACATGTGAGTGTATGGAGACGTGTTAGTGTCAAATTACGTGTGAGGGCATGGGTTAGTGTTAGTGTAGGGGTTAAAAATAGGGTACGGGTTAGAATAAGGTGTAGGGTTGGTGTTAGGGTTAGGTTTAAGTCTACAGTTAGGGTTAGCTAACGATTAGGTTTAGCGTACAGCTGAGGGTATGGAAAAGTGTTAGGGTCAGGGTACGTTTCAGGGCACTGGTTAGTGTTAGTGTACGGTTTAGGATTAGTGTATGGGTTAGGGTAAGATGTAGGGTTGGCGTTAGGGTTAGGTTTAGAGCTAGGGTTAGGGTTAGCGACCGGGTAATTTTTAGGTTACAGGGGAGGGTACGGAAATGTTTTAGGGTCAAAATACATATGCGGGAATGGGTTAGTGTTAGTTTAAGGTTTAAGATTAGTGTACGTGTTAGGGTAAGGTGTAGGGTTGGAGTTAGATTTAGCTTTAGGGCTAGGGTTAGGGTTAGCGTAATGTAAGGCTTAGGGTACAGGTGAGGGTACAGAAAAATGTTACGGTCTGTGTACGTGTCAGGGCATGGATTAGTATTAGGGTACGGGTTAGGATTACAGTACGGATCAGGGTAAGGTGTAGGATTGGGGTTAGGGTTAGTGTTAGGGTTAGGGTTAGCGAATAGGTAATATTTAGGGTACAGGTAAGCATATGGAAACGAGTTAGGGTCAGGCTTGGTGTTAGGGTACAGGTTAGTGTTATTGTACGGATTAGGATTAGGGTATGGGTTAGGATTTAGTGTAGGGTTGTGGATAGTGTTAGGCTTAGACCTAGGGTAAGTGTTAGCGAACAGGTAAGGTTTACGGTACACAGGAGGGTACGGAAACGTGTTAGTGTCAAAGTACATGTGAGGGAATTGCTTAATTTTGGTGTATGGGTTAAGATCAGTGTATGGGTTAGGGTATGGTGTCAGGTTGGTGTTAGCGTTCTGTTTAGGGAAAGGGCTAGGTTTAGCGAACGGTAAGATTTAGGGTACTGGAGAGGATACGGAAAAGTGTTAGGGTCAGGGTACGTGTTAGGGCACGGGTTAGTGTTAGTGTACGGGTTAGGATTAGGGTATGGGTTAGGGAAAGGTGTAGGGTTGGGGTTAAGTTTAGGTGTAGGGGTGGGGTTAGGGTTAGCGAATAGGTAACATTTAGGGTACAGGTGAGCTTATGGAAACAAGTTAGGGTCAGGGTTCATGTTAGGGCACAGGTTAGTGTTAGTGTATGGATTAGGGTACGGGTTAGGGTTAGGTGTAGGGTTGGGGTTAGGGTTAGGTTTAGACATAGGGTTAGGGTTAGCGAATGGTAAGATTTAGGGTACAGGAGTGGGTATGGAAAAGTGTTAGGGTCAGGGTACGTGTTAGGGCATGGATTAGTGTTAGTGTATGGGTAAGGATTAGGGTACGGGTTAGGGAAATGTGTAGGGTTGTTGTTATGGTTAGGGTTAGGCCTACAGTTAGAGTTAGCAAACGGGTAAGGTTTACGGTACACGGGAGGGTACGGAAATGTGTTAGTGTCAAAGTACATGTGAGGGCATGGGTTAGTTTTTTTGTACGGGTTAAGTTTAGTGTACGGGTTAGGGTATGCTGTAAGGTTGGTGTTAGCGTTATGTTTAGGGCTAGGGTTAGGGTTAGCGAACGGTAAGATTTTGGGTACAGGAGAGGATACGGAAAAGTGTTCGGGTCAAGGTACGTGTTAGGACATGGGTTAGTGATAGTGTATGGGTTGGGATTAGGGTACGGGTTAGGGTAAGTAGTAGGGTTGGCGTTAGGGTTAGGGCTAGGGCTAGGGCTAGGGTTAGGGTTAGCGAATGGGTAAGGTTTAGGGTACCGGTGAGGTTATGGAAAAGCGTTAGGGTCAGGGTACATGTCAGGGCATGGCTTAGTAGTAGTATACTGCTTAGGATTAGGGTACGGTTTGGGTAAGGTTTAGGGTTGGGCTTAGGGTTAGCTTTATGGCTAGGGTTAGGGTTAGCCAAATGTCAGGTTTAGGGTACAGGTGATGGTACAGAAAAGTGTTAGGGTTTGTGTATGTGTTAGGACACGTGTCAGTGTTAGTGTATGGCTTAGGATTATCTTACGGGTTAGGGTAAGGTGTACGGTTGGGGTTTCGTCTAGGTTTAGGGTTAGGGTTAGCGAACGGTAAGGTTTAGGGTACAGGTGAGGTTACGGAAAAGTGTTAGGGTCAGGGTACCTGTTAGGACAGGGGTTAGTGTGGGTTTACAGGTTAGGATTAGGGTACGGGTTAGGGTAATTGGTAGGGTTGGCGTTATGGTTAGTGTTAGGGGTAGGGTTAAGTTTAGTGAACGGGTAAGGTTTAGGTTACAGCTGACCATATGGAAATGTTTTATTGTCAAAGTACGTGTGTGGTATTGCGTTAGTGTTAGTGTATGGGTTAAGATTAGTGTATGTGTTAGGAGTAGGTTTGTAGTTAGGTTTAGGTTTGGGGCTACGGTTATGGTTAACAAATGGTAAAGTTTAGGGTTAGTGTTAGGGGTAGGGTTAGGGTAGGTGTTAGGGCACGAGTTAGTGTTAGTGTATGGGTTATGATTAGAGTATGGGTTAGGATAAGGTGTAGGGTTGGGGTTAGGTTTAGGTTTAGGGCTAGTGTTAGGGTTAGCGAATAGGTGACATTAGAGTACAGGTGAGCGTACGGAAATGAGTTAGGCTCAGGGTTCGTGTTAGGGCACAGGTTAGTGTTAGTTTAAGGATTAGGATTAGTGTACATGTTAGAGTTAGGTGTAGGGTTGGGCTTGGGTTTAGGGTTAGGTTTAGACCTAGGGTTAGGGTTAGTGAATGGTAAGATTTAGGGTTCAGGCGTGGGTATGGAAAAGTGTAAGGGTCAGGGTAAATGTCAGGGCACGGATTAGTGTTAGTGTACGGGTTAGAATTAGGGTACCGGTTAGGCTAATGGATAGGGTTGGCGTTATGTTTAGTGTTAGGGCTAGGGTTAGGGTTAGCGAACGAGTAAGCTTTACGTTACAGGTGAGGGTAAGGAAATGTTTTAGTGTCAAAGTAAGTGTGAGGGAATGGGTTAGTGTTAGTGTATGCATTAAGATTAGTGTACATGTTAGGGTAAGGTGTAGGGTTGTAGTTAGATTTAGCTTTAGGGCTAGGGTTAGGGTTAGCAAACGGTAAGATTTAGGGTACAGGAGAGAGTAGGGTAAAGAGTTAGAGGCAGGGTACGTGTCAGGGCATGGATTAGTGTTTGTGTACGGGATAGGATTAGGGTACGGTTTATGGTAAGGTGTTGGGTTGGTGTTAGGGCTTGGTTTAGGGGTATGTTTCGGGTTTGTGAACGGTAAAGTTTAGGGTACAGGTGAGGGTACAGAAAAGTGTTAGGCTCAGGTTACGTTTCAGGGCACGGATTAGTATTAGTGTACTGGTTAGGATTACGGTATGGGTTAGGGTAATGGGTAGGGTTGGGTTTAGGGTTAGGTTTAGGGCTATGGTTAGGGTTAGCGAAATGTAAGGTTTAGGTTACAGGTGATGGTCCAGAAACGTGTTAGGATCAGGGTACATGTTAGGGCACGGATTAGTGTTAGGGTACTGGTTAGGATTGGGTACGCGTTAGGGTAAGGTTTAGGGATGGGGTAAGGTTTACGTTTAGGTCTAGGGTTAAGGATAGCAAACGGTATGGTTTAGGGTACAGGTGAGTGTACAGAAAAGTGTTACGGTCAGGGTACCTGTTAGGGCACGTGTAGTGTTAGTGTATGGGTTAGGATTAGGGTACGGATTAGGGAAATGTGTAGGGTTGAGGTTAGGGTTAAGTTTAGGGCTAGGGTTAGGGTTAGCGAACAGGTAAGTTTTATGGTACATGAGTGTACGGAAACGTGTTAGTGTCAAAGTACGTGTGAGGCCATTGCATAATTTTGGTGTACGGGTTAAGATTAGTGTACGGGTTAGGGTATGGTGTAGGGTTGGTGTTAGCATTATGTTTAGGGCTAAGGTTACGGTTAGCGAACCAGTAAGGTTTAGGGTACAGGTGAGGGTACGGAAAACTTTTAGGGTCAGGGTATATGTTAGGACACCTGTTAGTGGTAGTGTACGTGTCAGGATTAGCGTAGAGTTTAGGGTAAGGTGTGGGGTTGTGGTTAGGGTTAGGTTTAGGGCTAGGCTTAGGGTTGGCGAACGGGTAAGTTTTAGGGTACAGTTGAGGGTACGGAAAAGCGTTTGGGTCAGGTTATGTGTTAGGAAACGTGTTAGTGTTAATGTGTGGTTAGGATTAGGGTATGGGTTAGGGTAATGGTTAGGGTTGGCGTTAGGGTTAGGGATAGGCTTAGCGAACAGTTAAGGCTTATGGTACATGTGAGTGTATGGAGACGTGTTAGTGTCAAATTACGTGTGAGGGCATGGGTTAGTGTTAGTGTAGGGGTTAAAAATAGGGTATGGGTTAGAATAAGGTGTAGGGTTGGTGTTAGGGTTAGGTTTAAGTCTACAGTTAGGGTTAGCTAACGATTAGGTTTAGCGTACAGCTGAGGGTATGGAAAAGTGTTAGGGTCAGGGTACGTTTCAGGTCACTGGTTAGTGTTAGTGTACGGTTTAGGATTAGTGTATGGGTTAGGGTAAGATGTAGGGTTGGCGTTAGGGTTAGGTTTAGAGCTAGGGTTAGGGTTAGCGACCGGGTAATTTTTAGGTTACAGGGGAGGGTACGGAAATGTTTTAGGGTCAAAATACATATGCGGGAATGGGTTAGTGTTAGTTTAAGGTTTAAGATTAGTGTACGTGTTAGGGTAAGGTGTAGGGTTGGAGTTAGATTTAGCTTTAGGGCTAGGGTTAGGGTTAGCGAAATGTAAGGCTTAGGGTACAGGTGAGGGTACAGAAAAGTGTTACGGTCTGTGTACGTGTCAGGGCACGGATTAGTATTAGGGTACGGGTTAGGATTACAGTACGGATCAGGGTAAGGTGTAGGATTGGGGTTAGGGTTAGTGTTAGGGTTAGGGTTAGCGAATAGGTAATATTTAGGGTACAGGTAAGCATATGGAAACGAGTTAGGGTCAGGCTTGGTGTTAGGGCACAGGTGAGTGTTATTGTACGGATTAGGATTAGGGTATGGGTTAGGATTTAGTGTATGGTGGTGGATAGTGTTAGGCTTAGACCTAGGGTAAGTGTTAGCGAACAGGTAAGGTTTACGGTACACAGGAGGGTACGGAAACGTGTTAGTGTCAAAGTACATGTGAGGGAATTGCTTAATTTTGGTGTATGGGTTAAGATCAGTGTATGGGTTAGGGTATGGTGTCAGGTTGGTGTTAGCGTTCTGTTTAGGGAAAGGGCTAGGTTTAGCGAACGGTAAGATTTAGGGTACTGGAGAGGATACGGAAAAGTGTTAGGGTCAGGGTACGTGTTAGGGCACGGGTTAGTGTTAGTGTACGGGTTAGGATTAGGGTATGGGTTAGGGAAAGGTGTAGGGTTGGGGTTAAGTTTAGGTGTAGGGGTGGGGTTAGGGTTAGCGAATAGGTAACATTTAGGGTACAGGTGAGCTTATGGAAACAAGTTAGGGTCAGGGTTCATGTTAGGGCACAGGTTAGTGTTAGTGTATGGATTAGGGTACGGGTTAGGGTTAGGTGTAGGGTTGGGGTTAGGGTTAGGTTTAGACATAGGGTTAGGGTTAGCGAATGGTAAGATTTAGGGTACAGGAGTGGGTATGGAAAAGTGTTAGGGTCAGGGTACGTGTTAGGGCATGGATTAGTGTTAGTGTATGGGTAAGGATTATGGTATGGGTTAGGGAAATGTGTAGGGTTGGTGTTATGGTTAGGGTTAGGCCTACAGTTAGAGTTAGCAAACGGGTAAGGTTTACGGTACACGGGAGGGTACGGAAATGTGTTAGTGTCAAAGTACATGTGAGGGCATGGGTTCGTTTTTTTGTACGGGTTAAGTTTAGTGTACGGGTTAGGGTATGCTGTAAGGTTGGTGTTAGCGTTATGTTTAGGGCTAGGGTTAGGGTTAGCGAACGGTAAGATTTTGGGTACAGGAGAGGATACGGAAAAGTGTTCGGGTCAAGGTACGTGTTAGGACATGGGTTAGTGATAGTGTATGGGTTGGGATTAGGGTACGGGTTAGGGTAAGTAGTAGGGTTTGCGTTAGGGTTAGGGCTAGGGCTAGGGCTAGGGTTAGGGTTAGCGAATGGGTAAGGTTTAGGGTACCGGTGAGGTTAAGGAAAAGCGTTAGGGTCAGGGTACATGTCAGTGCATGGCTTAGTAGTAGTATACTGGTTAGGATTAGGGTACGGTTTGGGTAAGGTTTAGGGTTGGGCTTAGGGTTAGCTTTATGGCTAGGGTTAGGGTTAGCCAAATGTCAGGTTTAGGGTACAGGTGATGGTACAGAAAAGTGTTAGGGTTTGTGTATGTGTTAGGACACGTGTCAGTGTTAGTGTATGGCTTAGGATTAGCTTACGGGTTAGGGTAAGGTATACGGTTGGGGTTTCGTCTAGGTTTAGGGTTAGGGTTAGCGAACGGTAAGGTTTAGGGTACAGGTGAGGTTACGGAAAAGTGTTAGGGTCAGGGTACGTGTTAGGGCAGGGGTTAGTGTGGGTTTACAGGTTAGGATTAGGGTACGGGTTAGGGTAATTGGTAGGGTTGGCGTTATGGTTAGTGTTAGGGGTAGGGTTAAGTTTAGTGAACGGGTAAGGTTTAGGTTACAGCTGACCATATGGAAATGTTTTATTGTCAAAGTACGTGTGTGGTATTGCGTTAGTGTTAGTGTATGGGTTAAGATTAGTTTATGTGTTAGGAGTAGGTTTGTAGTTAGGTTTAGGTTTGGGGCTACGGTTATGGTTAACAAATGGTAAAGTTTAGGGTTAGTGTTAGGGTTAGGGTTAGGGGTAGGGTTAGGGTAGGTGTTAGGGCACGAGTTAGTGTTAGTGTATGGGTTATGATTAGGGTATGGGTTAGGGTAAGGTGTAGGGTTGCGGTTAGGTTTAGGTTTAGGGCTAGTGTTAGGGTTAGCGAATAGGTGACATTAGAGTACAGGTGAGCGTATGGAAATGAGTTAGGGTCAGGGTTCGTGTTAGGGCACAGGTTAGTGTTAGTTTAAGGATTAGGATTAGTGTACATGTTAGAGTTAGGTGTAGGGTTGGGCTTGGGTTTAGGGTTAGGTTTAGACCTAGGGTTAGGGTTAGTGAATGGTAAGATTTAGGGTTCAGGCCTGGGTATGGAAAAGTGTAAGGGTCAGGATAAATGTTAGGATACGGATTAGTGTTAGTGTACGGGTTAGAATTAGGGTACGGTTTAGGCTAATGGATAGGGTTGGCGTTATGTTTAGTGTTAGGGCTAGGGTTAGGGTTAGTGAACGAGTAAGGTTTAGGTTACAGGTGAGGGTAAGGAAATGTTTTAGTGTCAAGGTAAGTGTGAGGGAATGGGTTAGTGTTAGTGTATGCATTAAGATTAGTGTACATGTTAGGGTAAGGTGTAGGGTTGTAGTTAGATTTAGCTTTAGGGCTAGGGTTAGGGTTGGCAAACGGTAAGATTTAGGGTACAGGAGAGAGTAGGGTAAAGAGTTAGAGGCAGGGTACGTGTCAGGGCATGGTTTAGTGTTTGTGTACGGGATAGGATTAGGGTACGGTTTATGGTAAGGTGTTGGGTTGGTGTTAGGGCTTGGTTTAGGGGTATGTTTCGGGTTTGTGAACGGTAAAGTTTAGGGTACAGGTGAGGGTACAGAAAAGTGTTAGGCTCAGGTTACGTTTCAGGGCACGGATTAGTATTAGTGTACTGGTTAGGATTACGGTATGGGTTAGGGTAATGGGTAGGGTTGGGTTTAGGGTTAGGTTTAGGGCTATGGTTAGGGTTAGCGAAATGTAAGGTTTAGGTTACAGGTGATGGTCCAGAAACGTGTTAGGATCAGGGTACATGTTAGGGCACGGATTAGTGTTAGGGTACTGGTTAGGATTGGGTACGCGTTAGGGTAAGGTTTAGGGATGGGGTAAGGTTTACGTTTAGGTCTAGGGTTAAGGATAGCAAACGGTATGGTTTAGGGTACAGGTGAGTGTACAGAAAAGTGTTACGGTCAGGGTACCTGTTAGGGCACGTGTAGTGTTAGTGTATGGGTTAGGATTAGGGTACGGGTTAGGGAAATGTGTAGGGTTGAGGTTAGGGTTAAGTTTAGGGCTAGGGTTAGGGTTAGCGAACAGGTAAGTTTTATGGTACATGAGTGTACGGAAACGTGTTAGTGTCAAAGTACGTGTGAGGGCATTGCATAATTTTGGTGTACGGGTTAAGATTAGTGTATGGGTTAGGGTATGGTGTAGGGTTGGTGTTAGCATTATGTTTAGGGCTAAGGTTACGGTTAGCCAACCAGTAAGGTTTAGGGTACAGGTGAGGGTACGGAAAACTTTTAGGGTCAGGGTATATGTTAGGACACCTGTTAGTGGTAGTGTACGTGTCAGGATTAGCGTAGAGTTTAGGGTAAGGTGTGGGGTTGTGGTTAGGGTTAGGTTTAGGGCTAGGCTTAGGGTTGGCGAACGGGTAAGTTTTAGGGTACAGTTGAGGGTACAGAAAAGCGTTTGGGTCAGGTTATGTGTTAGGAAACGTGTTAGTGTTAATGTGTGGTTAGGATTAGGGTATGGGTTAGGGTAATGGTTAGGGTTGGCGTTAGGGTTAGGGATAGGCTTAGCGAACAGTTAAGGCTTATGGTACATGTGAGTGTATGGAGACGTGTTAGTGTCAAATTACGTGTGAGGGCATGGGTTAGTGTTAGTGTAGGGGTTAAAAATAGGGTACGGGTTAGAATAAGGTGTAGGGTTGGTGTTAGGTTTAGGTTTAAGTCTACAGTTAGGGTTAGCTAACGATTAGGTTTAGCGTACAGCTGAGGGTATGGAAAAGTGTTAGGGTCAGGGTACGTTTCAGGGCACTGGTTAGTGTTAGTGTACGGTTTAGGATTAGTGTATGGGTTAGGGTAAGATGTAGGGTTGGCGTTAGGGTTAGGTTTAGAGCTAGGGTTAGGGTTAGCGACCGGGTAATTTTTAGGTTACAGGGGAGGGTACGGAAATGTTTTAGGGTCAAAATACATATGCGGGAATAGGTTAGTGTTAGTTTAAGGTTTAAGATTAGTGTACGTGTTAGGGTAAGGTGTAGGGTTGGAGTTAGATTTAGCTTTAGGGCTAGGGTTAGGGTTAGCGAAATGTAAGGCTTAGGGTACAGGTGAGGGTACAGAAAAGTGTTACGGTCTGTGTACATGTCAGGGCACGGATTAGTATTAGGGTACGGGTTAGGATTACAGTACGGATCAGGGTAAGGTGTAGGATTGGGGTTAGGGTTAGTGTTAGGGTTAGGGTTAGCGAATCGGTAATATTTAGGGTACAGGTAAGCATATGGAAACGAGTTAGGGTCAGGCTTGGTGTTAGGGCACAGGTTAGTGTTATTGTACGGATTAGGATTAGGGTATGGGTTAGGATTTAGTGTAGGGTTGTGGATAGTGTTAGGCTTAGACCTAGGGTAAGTGTTAGCGAACAGGTAAGGTTTACGGTACACAGGAGGGTACGGAAACGTGTTAGTGTCAAAGTACATGTGAGGGAATTGCTTAATTTGGGTGTATGGGTTAAGATCAGTGTATGGGTTAGGGTATGGTGTCAGGTTGGTGTTAGCGTTCTGTTTAGGGAAAGGGCTAGGTTTAGCGAACGGTAAGATTTAGGGTACTGGAGAGGATACGGAAAAGTGTTAGGGTCAGGGTACGTGTTAGGGCACGGGTTAGTGTTAGTGTACGGGTTAGGATTAGGGTATGGGTTAGGGAAAGGTGTAGGGTTGGGGTTAAGTTTAGGTGTAGGGGTGGGGTTAGGGTTAGCGAATAGGTAACATTTAGGGTACAGGTGAGCTTATGGAAACAAGTTAGGGTCAGGGTACATGTTAGGGCACAGGTTAGTGTTAGTGTATGGATTAGGGTACGGGTTAGGGTTAGGTGTAGGGTTGGGGTTAGGGTTAGGTTTAGACATAGGGTTAGGGTTAGCGAATGGTAAGATTTAGGGTACAGGAGTGGGTATGGAAAAGTGTTAGGGTCAGGGTACGTGTTAGG
Organism: Mesoplodon mirus; assembly: GCF_964341445.2. NCBI lineage: Eukaryota > Metazoa > Chordata > Mammalia > Artiodactyla > Ziphiidae > Mesoplodon > Mesoplodon mirus. The sequence continues at coordinate 4,694,957 of NC_138996.1, forward strand.
GCATGGATTAGTGTTAGTGTATGGGTAAGGATTAGGGTATGGGTTAGGGAAATGTGTAGGGTTGGTGTTATGGTTAGGGTTAGGCCTACAGTTAGAGTTAGCAAACGGGTAAGGTTTACGGTACATGGGAGGGTACGGAAATGTGTTCGTGTCAAAGTAAATGTGAGGGCATGGGTTAGTTTTTTTGTACGGGTTAAGTTTAGTGTACGGGTTAGGGTATGCTGTAAGGTTGGTGTTAGCGTTATGTTTAGGGCTAGGGTTAGCGTTAGCGAACGGTAAGATTTTGGGTACAGGAGAGGATACGGAAAAGTGTTCGGGTCAAGGTACGTGTTAGGACATGGGTTAGTGATAGTGTATGGGTTGGGATTAGGGTACGGGTTAGGGTAAGTAGTAGGGTTGGCGTTAGGGTTAGGGCTAGGGCTAGGGCTAGGGTTAGGGTTAGCGAATGGGTAAGGTTTAGGGTACCGGTGAGGTTATGGAAAAGCGTTAGGGTCAGGGTACATGTCAGGGCATGGCTTAGTAGTAGTATACTGGTTAGGATTAGGGTAAGGTTTGGGTAAGGTTTAGGGTTGGGCTTAGGGTTAGCTTTATGGCTAGGGTTAGGGTTAGCCAAATGTCAGGCTTAGGGTACAGGTGATGGTACAGAAAAGTGTTAGGGTTTGTGTATGTGTTAGGACACGTGTCAGTGTTAGTGTATGGCTTAGGATTAGCTTACGGGTTAGGGTAAGGTGTACGGTTGGGGTTTCGTCTAGGTTTAGGTTTAGGGTTAGCGAACGGTAAGGTTTAGGGTACAGGTGAGGTTACGGAAAAGTGTTAGGGTCAGGGTACGTGTTAGGGCAGGGGTTAGTGTGGGTTTACAGGTTAGGATTAGGGTACGGGTTAGGGTAATTGGTAGGGTTGGCGTTATGGTTAGTGTTAGGGGTAGGGTTAAGTTTAGTGAACGGGTAAGGTTTAGGTTACAGCTGACCATATGGAAATGTTTTATTGTCAAAGTACGTGTGTGGTATTGCGTTAGTGTTAGTGTATGGGTTAAGATTAGTGTATGTGTTAGGAGTAGGTTTGTAGTTAGGTTTAGGTTTGGGGCTACGGTTATGGTTAACAAATGGTAAAGTTTAGGGTTAGTGTTAGGGTTAGGGTTAGGGGTAGGGTTAGGGTAGGTGTTAGGGCACGAGTTAGTGTTAGTGTATGGGTTATGATTAGGGTATGGGTTAGGGTAAGGTGTAGGGTTGGGGTTAGGTTTAGGTTTAGGGCTAGTGTTAGGGTTAGCGAATAGGTGACATTAGAGTACAGGTGAGCGTATGGAAATGAGTTAGGCTCAGGGTTCGTGTTAGGGCACAGGTTAGTGTTAGTTTAAGGATTAGGATTAGTGTACATGTTAGAGTTAGGTGTAGGGTTGGGCTTGGGTTTAGGGGTAGGTTTAGACCTAGGGTTAGGGTTAGTGAATGGTAAGATTTAGGGTTCAGGCGTGGGTATGGAAAAGTGTAAGGGTCAGGGTAAATGTTAGGGCACGGATTAGTGTTAGTGTACGGGTTAGAATTAGGGTACGGTTTAGGCTAATGGATAGGGTTGGCGTTATGTTTAGTGTTAGGGCTAGGGTTAGGGTTAGTGAACGAGTAAGCTTTAGGTTACAGGTGAGGGTAAGGAAATGTTTTAGTGTCAAAGTAAGTGTGAGGGAATGGGTTAGTGTTAGTGTATGCATTAAGATTAGTGTACATGTTAGGGTAAGGTGTAGGGTTGTAGTTAGATTTAGCTTTAGGGCTAGGGTTAGGGTTAGCAAACGGTAAGATTTAGGGTACAGGAGAGAGTAGGCTAAAGAGTTAGAGGCAGGGTACGTGTCAGGGCATGGATTAGTGTTTGTGTACGGGATAGGATTAGGGTACGGTTTATGGTAAGGTGTTGGGTTGGTGTTAGGGCTTGGTTTAGGGGTATGTTTCGGGTTTGTGAACGGTAAAGTTTAGGGTACAGGTGAGGGTACAGAAAAGTGTTAGGCTCAGGTTACGTTTCAGGGCACGGATTAGTATTAGTGTACTGGTTAGGATTACGGTATGGGTTAGGGTAATGGGTAGGGTTGGGTTTAGGGTTAGGTTTAGGGCTATGGTTAGGGTTAGCGAAATGTAAGGTTTAGGTTACAGGTGATGGTCCAGAAACGTGTTAGGATCAGGGTACATGTTAGGGCACGGATTAGTGTTAGGGTACTGGTTAGGATTGGGTACGCGTTAGGGTAAGGTTTAGGGATGGGGTAAGGTTTACGTTTAGGTCTAGGGTTAAGGATAGCAAACGGTATGGTTTAGGGTACAGGTGAGTGTACAGAAAAGTGTTACGGTCAGGGTACCTGTTAGGGCACGTGTAGTGTTAGTGTATGGGTTAGGATTAGGGTACGGGTTAGGGAAATGTGTAGGGTTGAGGTTAGTGTTAAGTTTAGGGCTAGGGTTAGGGTTAGCGAACAGGTAAGTTTTATGGTACATGAGTGTACGGAAACGTGTTAGTGTCAAAGTACGTGTGAGGGCATTGCATAATTTTGGTGTACGGGTTAAGATTAGTGTACGGGTTAGGGTATGGTGTAGGGTTGGTGTTAGCATTATGTTTAGGGCTAAGGTTACGGTTAGCGAACCAGTAAGGTTTAGGGTACAGGTGAGGGTACGGAAAACTTTTAGGGTCAGGGTATATGTTAGGACACCTGTTAGTGGTAGTGTACGTGTCAGGATTAGCGTAGAGTTTAGGGTAAGGTGTGGGGTTGTGGTTAGGGTTAGGTTTAGGGCTAGGCTTAGGGTTGGCGAACGGGTAAGTTTTAGGGTACAGTTGAGGGTACAGAAAAGCGTTTGGGTCAGGTTATGTGTTAGGAAACGTGTTAGTGTTAATGTGTGGTTAGGATTAGGGTATGGGTTAGGGTAATGGTTAGGGTTGGCGTTAGGGTTAGGGATAGGCTTAGCGAACAGTTAAGGCTTATGGTACATGTGAGTGTATGGAGACGTGTTAGTGTCAAATTACGTGTGAGGGCATGGGTTAGTGTTAGTGTAGGGGTTAAAAATAGGGTACGGGTTAGAATAAGGTGTAGGGTTGGTGTTAGGGTTAGGTTTAAGTCTACAGTTAGGGTTAGCTAACGATTAGGTTTAGCGTACAGCTGAGGGTATGGAAAAGTGTTAGGGTCAGGGTACGTTTCAGGGCACTGGTTAGTGTTAGTGTACGGTTTAGGATTAGTGTATGGGTTAGGGTAAGATGTAGGGTTGGCGTTAGGGTTAGGTTTAGAGCTAGGGTTAGGGTTAGCGACCGGGTAATTTTTAGGTTACAGGGGAGGGTACGGAAATGTTTTAGGGTCAAAATACATATGCGGGAATGGGTTAGTGTTAGTTTAAGGTTTAAGATTAGTGTACGTGTTAGGGTAAGGTGTAGGGTTGGAGTTAGATTTAGCTTTAGGGCTAGGGTTAGGGTTAGCGAAATGTAAGGCTTAGGGTACAGGTGAGGGTACAGAAAAGTGTTACGGTCTGTGTACGTGTCAGGGCACGGATTAGTATTAGGGTACGGGTTAGGATTACAGTACGGATCAGGGTAAGGTGTAGGATTGGGGTTAGGGTTAGTGTTAGGGTTAGGGTTAGCGAATAGGTAATATTTAGGGTACAGGTAAGCATATGGAAACGAGTTAGGGTCAGGCTTGGTGTTAGGGTACAGGTTAGTGTTATTGTACGGATTAGGATTAGGGTATGGGTTAGGATTTAGTGTAGGGTTGTGGATAGTGTTAGGCTTAGACCTAGGGTAAGTGTTAGCGAACAGGTAAGGTTTACGGTACACAGGAGGGTACGGAAACGTGTTAGTGTCAAAGTACATGTGAGGGAATTGCTTAATTTTGGTGTATGGGTTAAGATCAGTGTATGGGTTAGGGTATGGTGTCAGGTTGGTGTTAGCGTTCTGTTTAGGGAAAGGGCTAGGTTTAGCGAACGGTAAGATTTAGGGTACTGGAGAGGATACGGAAAAGTGTTAGGGTCAGGGTACGTGTTAGGGCATGGGTTAGTGTTAGTGTACGGGTTAGGATTAGGGTATGGGTTAGGGAAAGGTGTAGGGTTGGGGTTAAGTTTAGGTGTAGGGGTGGGGTTAGGGTTAGCGAATAGGTAACATTTAGGGTACAGGTGAGCTTATGGAAACAAGTTAGGGTCAGGGTTCATGTTAGGGCACAGGTTAGTGTTAGTGTATGGATTAGGGTACGGGTTAGGGTTAGGTGTAGGGTTGGGGTTAGGGTTAGGTTTAGACATAGGGTTAGGGTTAGCGAATGGTAAGATTTAGGGTACAGGAGTGGGTATGGAAAAGTGTTAGGGTCAGGGTACGTGTTAGGGCATGGATTAGTGTTAGTGTATGGGTAAGGATTAGGGTACGGGTTAGGGAAATGTGTAGGGTTGGTGTTATGGTTAGGGTTAGGCCTACAGTTAGAGTTAGCAAACGGGTAAGGTTTACGGTACACGGGAGGGTACGGAAATGTCTTAGTGTCAAAGTACATGTGAGGGCATGGGTTAGTTTTTTTGTACGGGTTAAGTTTAGTGTACGGGTTAGGGTATGCTGTAAGGTTGGTGTTAGCATTATGTTTAGGGCTAGGGTTAGGGTTAGCGAACGGTAAGATTTTGGGTACAGGAGAGGATACGGAAAAGTGTTAGGGTCAGGGTACGTGTTAGGACAGGGGTTAGTGTGGGTTTACAGGTTAGGATTAGGGTACGGGTTAGGGTAATTGGTAGGGTTGGCGTTATGGTTAGTGTTAGGGGTAGGGTTAAGTTTAGTGAACGGGTAAGGTTTAGGTTACAGCTGACCATATGGAAATGTTTTATTGTCAAAGTACGTGTGTGGTATTGCGTTAGTGTTAGTGTATGGGTTAAGATTAGTGTATGTGTTAGGAGTAGGTTTGTAGTTAGGTTTAGGTTGGGGCTACGGTTATGGTTAACAAATGGTAAAGTTTAGGGTTAGTGTTAGGGTTAGGGTTAGGGGTAGGGTTAGGGTAGGTGTTAGGGCACGAGTTAGTGTTAGTGTATGGGTTATGATTAGGGTATGGGTTAGGGTAAGGTGTAGGGTTGGGGTTAGGTTTAGGTTTAGGGCTAGTGTTAGGGTTAGCGAATAGGTGACATTAGAGTACAGGTGAGCGTATGGAAATGAGTTAGGCTCAGGGTTCGTGTTAGGGCACAGGTTAGTGTTAGTTTAAGGATTAGGATTAGTGTACATGTTAGAGTTAGGTGTAGGGCTGGGCTTGGGTTTAGGGTTAGGTTTAGACCTAGGGTTAGGGTTAGTGAATGGTAAGATTTAGGGTTCAGGCGTGGGTATGGAAAAGTGTAAGGGTCAGGGTAAATGTTAGGGCACGGATTAGTGTTAGTGTACGGGTTAGAATTAGGGTACGGTTTAGGCTAATGGATAGGGTTGGCGTTATGTTTAGTGTTAGGGCTAGGGTTAGGGTTAGCGAACGAGTAAGCTTTAGGTTACAGGTGAGGGTAAGGAAATGTTTTAGTGTCAAAGTAAGTGTGAGGGAATGGGTTAGTGTTAGTGTATGCATTAAGATTAGTGTACATGTTAGGGTAAGGTGTAGGGTTGTAGTTAGATTTAGCTTTAGGGCTAGGGTTAGGGTTAGCAAACGGTAAGATTTAGGGTACAGGAGAGAGTAGGGTAAAGAGTTAGAGGCAGGGTACGTGTCAGGGCATGGATTAGTGTTTGTGTACGGGATAGGATTAGGGTACGGTTTATGGTAAGGTGTTGGGTTGGTGTTAGGGCTTGGTTTAGGGGTATGTTTCGGGTTTGTGAACGGTAAAGTTTAGGGTACAGGTGAGGGTACAGAAAAGTGTTAGGCTCAGGTTACGTTTCAGGGCACGGATTAGTATTAGTGTACTCGTTAGGATTACAGTATGGGTTAGGGTAATGGGTAGGGTTGGGTTTAGGGTTAGGTTTAGGGCTATGGTTAGGGTTAGCGAAATGTAAGGTTTAGGTTACAGGTGATGGTCCAGAAACGTGTTAGGATCAGGGTACATGTTAGGGCACGGATTAGTGTTAGGGTACTGGTTAGGATTGGGTACGCGTTAGGGTAAGGTTTAGGGATGGGGTAAGGTTTACGTTTAGGTCTAGGGTTAAGGATAGCAAACGGTATGGTTTAGGGTACAGGTGAGTGTACAGAAAAGTGTTACGGTCAGGGTACCTGTTAGGGCACGTGTAGTGTTAGTGTATGGGTTAGGATTAGGGTACGGGTTAGGGAAATGTGTAGGGTTGAGGTTAGGGTTAAGTTTAGGGCTAGGGTTAGGGTTAGCGAACAGGTAAGTTTTATGGTACATGAGTGTACGGAAACGTGTTAGTGTCAAAGTACGTGTGAGGGCATTGCATAATTTTGGTGTACGGGTTAAGATTAGTGTACGGGTTAGGGTATGGTGTAGGGTTGGTGTTAGCATTATGTTTAGGGCTAAGGTTACGGTTAGCCAACCAGTAAGGTTTAGGGTACAGGTGAGGGTACGGAAAACTTTTAGGGTCAGGGTATATGTTAGGACACCTGTTAGTGGTAGTGTACGTGTCAGGATTAGCGTACAGTTTAGGGTAAGGTGTGGGGTTGTGGTTAGGGTTAGGTTTAGGGCTAGGCTTAGGGTTGGCGAACGGGTAAGTTTTAGGGTACAGTTGAGGGTACAGAAAAGCGTTTGGGTCAGGTTATGTGTTAGGAAACGTGTTAGTGTTAATGTGTGGTTAGGATTAGGGTATGGGTTAGGGTAATGGTTAGGGTTGGCGTTAGGGTTAGGGATAGGCTTAGCGAACAGTTAAGGCTTATGGTACATGTGAGTGTATGGAGACGTGTTAGTGTCAAATTACGTGTGAGGGCATGGGTTAGTGTTAGTGTAGGGGTTAAAAATAGGGTACGGGTTAGAATAAGGTGTAGGGTTGGTGTTAGGGTTAGGTTTAAGTCTACAGTTAGGGTTAGCTAACGATTAGGTTTAGCGTACAGCTGAGGGTATGGAAAAGTGTTAGGGTCAGGGTACGTTTCAGGGCACTGGTTAGTGTTAGTGTACGGTTTAGGATTAGTGTATGGGTTAGGGTAAGATGTAGGGTTGGCGTTAGGGTTAGGTTTAGAGCTAGGGTTAGGGTTAGCGACCGGGTAATTTTTAGGTTACAGGGGAGGGTACGGAAATGTTTTAGGGTCAAAATACATATGCGGGAATGGGTTAGTGTTAGTTTAAGGTTTAAGATTAGTGTACGTGTTAGGGTAAGGTGTAGGGTTGGAGTTAGATTTAGCTTTAGGGCTAGGGTTAGGGTTAGCGAAATGTAAGGCTTAGGGTACAGGTGAGGGTACAGAAAAGTGTTACGGTCTGTGTACGTGTCAGGGCATGGATTAGTATTAGGGTACGGGTTAGGATTACAGTACGGATCAGGGTAAGGTGTAGGATTGGGGTTAGGGTTAGTGTTAGGGTTAGGGTTAGCGAATAGGTAATATTTAGGGTACAGGTAAGCATATGGAAACGAGTTAGGGTCAGGCTTGGTGTTAGGGTACAGGTTAGTGTTATTGTACGGATTAGGATTAGGGTATGGGTTAGGATTTAGTGTAGGGTTGTGGATAGTGTTAGGCTTAGACCTAGGGTAAGTGTTAGCGAACAGGTAAGGTTTACGGTACACAGGAGGGTACGGAAACGTGTTAGTGTCAAAGTACATGTGAGGGAATTGCTTAATTTTGGTGTATGGGTTAAGATCAGTGTATGGGTTAGGGTATGGTGTCAGGTTGGTGTTAGCGTTCTGTTTAGGGAAAGGGCTAGGTTTAGCGAACGGTAAGATTTAGGGTACTGGAGAGGATACGGAAAAGTGTTAGGGTCAGGGTACGTGTTAGGGCACGGGTTAGTGTTAGTGTACGGGTTAGGATTAGGGTATGGGTTAGGGAAAGGTGTAGGGTTGGGGTTAAGTTTAGGTGTAGGGGTGGGGTTAGGGTTAGCGAATAGGTAACATTTAGGGTACAGGTGAGCTTATGGAAACAAGTTAGGGTCAGGGTTCATGTTAGGGCACAGGTTAGTGTTAGTGTATGGATTAGGGTACGGGTTAGGGTTAGGTGTAGGGTTGGGGTTAGGGTTAGGTTTAGACATAGGGTTAGGGTTAGCGAATGGTAAGATTTAGGGTACAGGAGTGGGTATGGAAAAGTGTTAGGGTCAGGGTACGTGTTAGGGCATGGATTAGTGTTAGTGTATGGGTAAGGATTAGGGTACGGGTTAGGGAAATGTGTAGGGTTGGTGTTATGGTTAGGGTTAGGCCTACAGTTAGAGTTAGCAAACGGGTAAGGTTTACGGTACACGGGAGGGTACGGAAATGTCTTAGTGTCAAAGTACATGTGAGGGCATGGGTTAGTTTTTTTGTACGGGTTAAGTTTAGTGTACGGGTTAGGGTATGCTGTAAGGTTGGTGTTAGCATTATGTTTAGGGCTAGGGTTAGGGTTAGCGAACGGTAAGATTTTGGGTACAGGAGAGGATACGGAAAAGTGTTAGGGTCAGGGTACGTGTTAGGACAGGGGTTAGTGTGGGTTTACAGGTTAGGATTAGGGTACGGGTTAGGGTAATTGGTAGGGTTGGCGTTATGGTTAGTGTTAGGGGTAGGGTTAAGTTTAGTGAACGGGTAAGGTTTAGGTTACAGCTGACCATATGGAAATGTTTTATTGTCAAAGTACGTGTGTGGTATTGCGTTAGTGTTAGTGTATGGGTTAAGATTAGTGTATGTGTTAGGAGTAGGTTTGTAGTTAGGTTTAGGTTTGGGGCTACAGTTATGGTTAACAAATGGTAAAGTTTAGGGTTAGTGTTAGGGTTAGGGTTAGGGGTAGGGTTAGGGTAGGTGTTAGGGCACGAGTTAGTGTTAGTGTATGGGTTATGATTAGGGTATGGGTTAGGGTAAGGTGTAGGGTTGGGGTTAGGTTTAGGTTTAGGGCTAGTGTTAGGGTTAGTGAATAGGTAACATTAGAGTACAGGTGAGCGTATGGAAATGAGTTAGGGTCAGGGTTCGTGTTAGGGCACAGGTTAGTGTTAGTTTAAGGATTAGGATTAGTGTACATGTTAGAGTTAGGTGTAGGGTTGGGCTTGGGTTTAGGGTTAGGTTTAGACCTAGGCTTAGGGTTAGGGAATGGTAAGATTTAGGGTTCAGGCGTGGGTATGGAAAAGTGTAAGGGTCAGGGTAAATGTTAGGGCACGGATTAGTGTTAGTGTACGGGTTAGAATTAGGGTACGGGTTAGGCTAATGGATAGGGTTGGCGTTATGTTTAGTGTTAGGGCTAGGGTTAGGGTGAGCGAACGAGTAAGGTTTAGGTTACAGGTGAGGGTAAGGAAATGTTTTAGTGTCAAAGTAAGTGTGAGGGAATGGGTTAGTGTTAGTGTATGCATTAAGATTAGTGTACATGTTAGGGTAAGGTGTAGGGTTGTAGTTAGATTTAGCTTTAGGGCTAGGGTTAGGGTTAGCAAACGGTAAGATTTAGGGTACAGGAGAGAGTAGGGTAAAGAGTTAGAGGCAGGGTACGTGTCAGGGCATGGATTAGTGTTTGTGTACGGGATAGGATTAGGGTACAGTTTATGGTAAGGTGTTGGGTTGGTGTTAGGGCTTGGTTTAGGGGTATGTTTCGGGTTTGTGAACGGTAAAGTTTAGGGTACAGGTGAGGGTACAGAAAAGTGTTAGGCTCAGGTTACGTTTCAGGGCACGGATTAGTATTAGTGTACTGGTTAGGATTACGGTATGGGTTAGGGTAATGGGTAGGGTTGGGTTTAGGGTTAGGTTTAGGGCTATGGTTAGGGTTAGCGAAATGTAAGGTTTAGGTTACAGGTGATGGTCCAGAAACGTGTTAGGATCAGAGTCCATGTTAGGGCACGGATTAGTGTTAGGGTACTGGTTAGGATTGGGTACGCGTTAGGGAAAGTTTAAGGGATGGGGTAAGGTTTACGTTTAGGTCTAGGGTTAAGGATAGCAAACGGTATGGTTTAGGGTACAGGTGAGTGTACAGAAAAGTGTTATGGTCAGGGTACCTGTTAGGGCACGTGTAGTGTTAGTGTATGGGTTAGGATTAGGGTACGGGTTAGGGAAATGTGTAGGGTTGAGGTTAGGGTTAAGTTTAGGGCTAGGGTTAGGGTTAGCGAACAGGTAAGTTTTATGGTACATGAGTGTACGGAAACGTGTTAGTGTCAAAGTACGTGTGAGGGCATTGCATAATTTTGGTGTACGGGTTAAGATTAGTGTACGGGTTAGGGTATGGTGTAGGGTTGGTGTTAGAATTATGTTTAGGGCTAAGGTTACGGTTAGCGAACCAGTAAGGTTTAGGGTACAGGTGTGGGTACGGAAAACTTTTAGGGTCAGGGTATATGTTAGGACACCTGTTAGTGTTAGTGTACGTGTCAGGATTAGCGTAGAGTTTAGGGTAAGGTGTGGGGTTGTGGTTAGGGTTAGGTTTAGGGCTAGGCTTAGGGTTGGCGAACGGGTAAGTTTTAGGGTACAGTTGAGGGTACGGAAAAGCGTTTGGGTCAGGTTATGTGTTAGGAAACGTGTTAGTGTTAATGTGTGGTTAGGATTAGGGTATGGGTTAGGGTAATGTTTAGGGTTGGCGTTAGGGTTAGGGATAGGCTTAGCGAACAGTTAAGGCTTATGGTACATGTGAGTGTATGGAGACGTGTTAGTGTCAAATTACGTGTGAGGGCATGGGTTAGTGTTAGTGTAGGGGTTAAAAATAGGGTACGGGTTAGAATAAGGTGTAGGGTTGGTGTTAGGGTTAGGTTTAAGTCTACAGTTAGGGTTAGCTAACGATTAGGTTTAGCATACAGCTGAGGGTATGGAAAAGTGTTAGGGTCAGGGTACGTTTCAGGGCACTGGTTAGTGTTAGTGTACGGTTTAGGATTAGTGTATGGGTTAGGGTAAGATGTAGGGTTGGCGTTAGGGTTAGGTTTAGAGCTAGGGTTAGGGTTAGCGACCGGGTAATTTTTAGGTTACAGGGGAGGGTACGGAAATGTTTTAGGGTCAAAATACATATGCGGGAATGGGTTAGTGTTAGTTTAAGGTTTAAGATTAGTGTACGTGTTAGGGTAAGGTGTAGGGTTGGAGTTAGATTTAGCTTTAGGGCTAGGGTTAGGGTTAGCGAAATGTAAGGCTTAGGGTACAGGTGAGGGTACAGAAAAGTGTCACGGTCTGTGTACGTGTCAGGGCACGGATTAGTATTAGGGTACGGGTTAGGATTACAGTACGGATCAGGGTAAGGTGTAGGATTGGGGTTAGGGTTAGTGTTAGGGTTAGGGTTAGCGAATAGGTAATATTTAGGGTACAGGTAAGCATATGGAAACGAGTTAGGGTCAGGCTTGTTGTTAGGGCACAGGTTAGTGTTATTGTACGGATTAGGATTAGGGTATGGGTTAGGATTTTGTGTAGGCTTGTGGATAGTGTTAGGCTTAGACCTAGGGTAAGTGTTAGCGAACAGGTAAGGTTTACGGTACACAGGAGGGTACGGAAACGTGTTAGTGTCAAAGTACATGTGAGGGAATTGCTTAATTTTGGTGTATGGGTTAAGATCAGTGTATGGGTTAGGGTATGGTGTCAGGTTGGTGTTAGCGTTCTGTTTAGGGAAAGGGCTAGGTTTAGCGAACGGTAAGATTTAGGGTACTGGAGAGGATACGGAAAAGTGTTAGGGTCAGGGTACGTGTTAGGGCACGGGTTAGTGTTAGTGTACGGGTTAGGATTAGGGTATGGGTTAGGGAAAGTTGTAGGGTTGGGGTTATGTTTAGGTGTAGGGGTGGGGTTAGGGTTAGCGAATAGGTAACATTTAGGGTACAGGTGAGCTTATGGAAACAAGTTAGGGTCAGGGTTCATGTTAGGGCACAGGTTAGTGTTAGTGTATGGATTAGGGTACGGGTTAGGGTTAGGTGTAGGGTTGGGGTTAGGGTTAGGTTTAGACATAGGGTTAGGGTTAGCGAATGGTAAGATTTAGGGTACAGGAGTGGGTATGGAAAAGTGTTAGGGTCAGGGTACGTGTTAGGGCATGGATTAGTGTTAGTGTATGGGTAAGGATTAGGGTACGGGTTAGGGAAATGGGTAGGGTTGGTGTTATGGTTAGGGTTAGGCCTACGGTTAGAGTTAGCAAACGGGTAAGGTTTACGGTACACGGGAGGGTACGGAAATGTTTTAGTGTCAAAGTACATGTGAGGGCATGGGTTCGTTTTTTTGTACGGGTTAAGTTTAGTGTACGGGTTAGGGTATGCTGTAAGGTTGGTGTTAGCGTTATGTTTAGGGCTAGGGTTAGGGTTAGCGAACGGTAAGATTTTGGGTACAGGAGAGGATACGGAAAAGTGTTCGGGTCAAGGTACGTGTTAGGACATGGGTTAGTGATAGTGTATGGGTTGGGATTAGGGTATGGGTTAGGGTAAGTAGTAGGGTTGGCGTTAGGGTTAGGGCTAGGGCTAGGGCTAGGGTTAGGGTTAGCGAATGGGTAAGGTTTAGGGTACCGGTGAGGTTATGGAAAAGCGTTAGGGTCAGGGTACATGTCAGGGCATGACTTAGTAGTAGTATACTGGTTAGGATTAGGGTACGGTTTGGGTAAGGTTTAGGGTTGGGCTTAGGGTTAGCTTTATGGCTAGGGTTAGGGTTAGCCAAATGTCAGGTTTAGGGTACAGGTGATGGTACAGAAAAGTGTTAGGGTTTGTGTATGTGTTAGGACACGTGTCAGTGTTAGTGTATGGCTTAGGATTAGCTTACGGGTTAGGGTAAGGTGTACGGTTGGGGTTTCGTCTAGGTTTAGGGTTAGGGTTAGCGAACGGTAAGGTTTAGGGTACAGGTGAGGTTACGGAAAAGTGTTAGGGTCAGGGTACGTGTTAGGGCAGGGGTTAGTGTGGGTTTACAGGTTAGGATTAGGGTACGGGTTAGGGTCATTGGTAGGGTTGGCGTTATGGTTAGTGTTAGGGGTAGGGTTAAGTTTAGTGAACGGGTAAGGTTTAGGTTACAGCTGACCATATGGAAATGTTTTATTGTCAAAGTACGTGTGTGGTATTGCGTTAGTGTTAGTGTATGGGTTAAGATTAGTGTATGTGTTAGGAGTAGGTTTGTAGTTAGGTTTAGGTTTGGGGCTACGGTTATGGTTAACAAATGGTAAAGTTTAGGGTTAGTGTTAGGGTTAGGGTTAGGGGTAGGGTTAGGGTAGGTTTTAGGGCACGAGTTAGTGTTAGTGTATGGGTTATGATTAGGGTATGGGTTAGGGTAAGGTGTAGGGTTGGGGTTAGGTTTAGGTTTAGGGCTAGTGTTAGGGTTAGCAAATAGGTGACATTAGAGTACAGGTGAGCGTATGGAAATGAGTTAGGGTCAGGGTTCGTGTTAGGGCACAGGTTAGTGTTAGTTTAAGGATTAGGATTAGTGTACATGTTAGAGTTAGGTGTAGGGTTGGGCTTGGGTTTAGGGTTAGGTTTAGGCCTAGGGTTAGGGTTAGTGAATGGTAAGATTTAGGGTTCAGGCGTGGGTATGGAAAAGTGTAAGGGTCAGGGTACATGTTAGGGCACGGATTAGTGTTAGTGTACGGGTTAGAATTAGGGTACGGGTTAGGCTAATGGATAGGGTTGGCGTTATGTTTAGTGTTAGGGCTAGGGTTAGGGTTAGCGAACGAGTAAGTTTTAGGTTACAGGTGAGGGTAAGGAAATGTTTTAGTGTCAAAGTAAGTGTGAGGGAATGGGTTAGTGTTAGTGTATGCATTAAGATTAGTGTACATGTTAGGGTAAGGTGTAGGGTTGTAGTTAGATTTAGCTTTACGGCTAGGGTTAGGGTTAGCAAACGGTAAGATTTAGGGTACAGCAGAGAGTAGGGTAAAGAGTTAGAGGCAGGGTACGTGTCAGGGCATGGATTAGTGTTTGTGTACGGGATAGGATTAGGGTACGGTTTATGGTAAGGTGTTGGGTTGGTGTTAGGGCTTGGTTTAGGGGTATGTTTCGGGTTTGTGAACGGTAAAGTTTAGGGTACAGGTGAGGGTACAGAAAAGTGTTAGGCTCAGGTTACGTTTCAGGGCATGGATTAGTATTAGTGTACTGGTTAGGATTACGGTATGGGTTAGGGTAATGGGTAGGGTTGGGTTTAGGGTTAGGTTTAGGGCTATGGTTAGGGTTAGCGAAATGTAAGGTTTAGGTTACAGGTGATGGTCCAGAAACGTGTTAGGATCAGGGTACATGTTAAGGCACGGATTAGTGTTAGGGTACTGGTTAGGATTGGGTACGCGTTAGGGTAATGTTTAGGGATGGGGTAAGGTTTACGTTTAGGTCTAGGGTTAAGGATAGCAAACGGTATGGTTTACGGTACAGGTGAGTGTACAGAAAAGTGTTACGGTCAGGGTACCTGTTAGGGCACGTGTAGTGTTAGTGTATGGGTTAGGATTAGGGTACGGGTTAGGGAAATGTTTAGGGTTGAGGTTAGGGTTAAGTTTAGGGCTAGGGTTAGGGTTAGCGAACAGGTAAGTTTTATGGTACATGAGTGTACGGAAACGTGTTAGTGTCAAAGTACGTGTGAGGGCATTGCATAATTTTGGTGTACGGGTTAAGATTAGTGTACGGGTTAGGGTATGGTGTAGGGTTGGTGTTAGAATTATGTTTAGGGCTAAGGTTACGGTTAGCGAACCAGTAAGGTTTAGGGTACAGGTGTGGGTACGGAAAACTTTTAGGGTCAGGGTATATGTTAGGACACCTGTTAGTGTTAGTGTACGTGTCAGGATTAGCGTAGAGTTTAGGGTAAGGTGTGGGGTTGTGGTTAGGGTTAGGTTTAGGGCTAGGCTTAGGGTTGGCGAACGGGTAAGTTTGAGGGTACAGTTGAGGGTACGGAAAAGCGTTTGGGTCAGGTTATGTGTTAGGAAACGTGTTAGTGTTAATGTGTGGTTAGGATTAGGGTATGGGTTAGGGTAATGTTTAGGGTTGGCGTTAGGGTTAGGGATAGGCTTAGCGAACAGTTAAGGCTTATGGTACATTTGAGTGTATGGAGACGTGTTAGTGTCAAATTACGTGTGAGGGCATGGGTTAGTGTTAGTGTAGGGGTTAAAAATAGGGTACGGGTTAGAATAAGGTGTAGGGTTGGTGTTAGGGTTAGGTTTAAGTCTACAGTTAGGGTTAGCTAACGATTAGGTTTAGCATACAGCTGAGGGTATGGAAAAGTGTTAGGGTCAGGGTACGTTTCAGGGCACTGGTTAGTGTTAGTGTACGGTTTAGGATTAGTGTATGGGTTAGGGTAAGATGTAGGGTTGGCGTTAGGGTTAGGTTTAGAGCTAGGGTTAGGGTTAGCGACCGGGTAATTTTTAGGTTACAGGGGAGGGTACGGAAATGTTTTAGGGTCAAAATACATATGCGGGAATGGGTTAGTGTTAGTTTAAGGTTTAAGATTAGTGTACGTGTTAGGGTAAGGTGTAGGGTTGGAGTTAGATTTAGCTTTAGGGCTAGGGTTAGGGTTAGCGAAATGTAAGGCTTAGGGTACAGGTGAGGGTACAGAAAAGTGTCACGGTCTGTGTACGTGTCAGGGCACGGATTAGTATTAGGGTACGGGTTAGGATTACAGTACGGATCAGGGTAAGGTGTAGGATTGGGGTTAGGGTTAGTGTTAGGGTTAGGGTTAGCGAATAGGTAATATTTAGGGTACAGGTAAGCATATGGAAACGAGTTAGGGTCAGGCTTGGTGTTAGGGCACAGGTTAGTGTTATTGTACGGATTAGGATTAGGGTATGGGTTAGGATTTTGTGTAGGCTTGTGGATAGTGTTAGGCTTAGACCTAGGGTAAGTGTTAGCGAACAGGTAAGGTTTACGGTACACAGGAGGGTACGGAAACGTGTTAGTGTCAAAGTACATGTGAGGGAATTGCTTAATTTTGGTGTATGGGTTAAGATCAGTGTATGGGTTAGGGTATGGTGTCAGGTTGGTGTTAGCGTTCTGTTTAGGGAAAGGGCTAGGTTTAGCGAACGGTAAGATTTAGGGTACTGGAGAGGATACGGAAAAGTGTTAGGGTCAGGGTACGTGTTAGGGCACGGGTTAGTGTTAGTGTACGGGTTAGGATTAGGGTATGGGTTAGGGAAAGTTGTAGGGTTGGGGTTATGTTTAGGTGTAGGGGTGGGGTTAGGGTTAGCGAATAGGTAACATTTAGGGTACAGGTGAGCTTATGGAAACAAGTTAGGGTCAGGGTTCATGTTAGGGCACAGGTTAGTGTTAGTGTATGGATTAGGGTACGGGTTAGGGTTAGGTGTAGGGTTGGGGTTAGGGTTAGGTTTAGACATAGGGTTAGGGTTAGCGAATGGTAAGATTTAGGGTACAGGAGTGGGTATGGAAAAGTGTTAGGGTCAGGGTACGTGTTAGGGCATGGATTAGTGTTAGTGTATGGGTAAGGATTACGGTACGGGTTAGGGAAATGGGTAGGGTTGGTGTTATGGTTAGGGTTAGGCCTACGGTTAGAGTTAGCAAACGGGTAAGGTTTACGGTACACGGGAGGGTACGGAAATGTTTTAGTGTCAAAGTACATGTGAGGGCATGGGTTCGTTTTTTTGTACGGGTTAAGTTTAGTGTACGGGTTAGGGTATGCTGTAAGGTTGGTGTTAGCGTTATGTTTAGGGCTAGGGTTAGGGTTAGCGAACGGTAAGATTTTGGGTACAGGAGAGGATACGGAAAAGTGTTCGGGTCAAGGTACGTGTTAGGACATGGGTTAGTGATAGTGTATGGGTTGGGATTAGGGTATGGGTTAGGGTAAGTAGTAGGGTTGGCGTTAGGGTTAGGGCTAGGGCTAGGGCTAGGGTTAGGGTTAGCGAATGGGTAAGGTTTAGGGTACCGGTGAGGTTATGGAAAAGCGTTAGGGTCAGGGTACATGTCAGGGCATGACTTAGTAGTAGTATACTGGTTAGGATTAGGGTACGGTTTGGGTAAGGTTTAGGGTTGGGCTTAGGGTTAGCTTTATGGCTAGGGTTAGGGTTAGCCAAATGTCAGGTTTAGGGTACAGGTGATGGTACAGAAAAGTGTTAGGGTTTGTGTATGTGTTAGGACACGTGTCAGTGTTAGTGTATGGCTTAGGATTAGCTTACGGGTTAGGGTAAGGTGTACGGTTGGGGTTTCGTCTAGGTTTAGGGTTAGGGTTAGCGAACGGTAAGGTTTAGGGTACAGGTGAGGTTACGGAAAAGTGTTAGGGTCAGGGTACGTGTTAGGGCAGGGGTTAGTGTGGGTTTACAGGTTAGGATTAGGGTACGGGTTAGGGTCATTGGTAGGGTTGGCGTTATGGTTAGTGTTAGGGGTAGGGTTAAGTTTAGTGAACGGGTAAGGTTTAGGTTACAGCTGACCATATGGAAATGTTTTATTGTCAAAGTACGTGTGTGGTATTGCGTTAGTGTTAGTGTATGGGTTAAGATTAGTGTATGTGTTAGGAGTAGGTTTGTAGTTAGGTTTAGGTTTGGGGCTACGGTTATGGTTAACAAATGGTAAAGTTTAGGGTTAGTGTTAGGGTTAGGGTTAGGGGTAGGGTTAGGGTAGGTGTTAGGGCACGAGTTAGTGTTAGTGTATGGGTTATGATTAGGGTATGGGTTAGGGTAAGGTGTAGGGTTGGGGTTAGGTTTAGGTTTAGGGCTAGTGTTAGGGTTAGCAAATAGGTGACATTAGAGTACAGGTGAGCGTATGGCAATGAGTTAGGGTCAGGGTTCGTGTTAGGGCACAGGTTAGTGTTAGTTTAAGGATTAGGATTAGTGTACATGTTAGAGTTAGGTGTAGGGTTGGGCTTGGGTTTAGGGTTAGGTTTAGACCTAGGGTTAGGGTTAGTGAATGGTAAGATTTAGGGTTCAGGCGTGGGTATGGAAAAGTGTAAGGGTCAGGGTACATGTTAGGGCACGGATTAGTGTTAGTGTACGGGTTAGAATTAGGGTACGGGTTAGGCTAATGGATAGGGTTGGCGTTATGTTTAGTGTTAGGGCTAGGGTTAGGGTTAGCGAACGAGTAAGTTTTAGGTTACAGGTGAGGGTAAGGAAATGTTTTAGTGTCAAAGTAAGTGTGAGGGAATGGGTTAGTGTTAGTGTATGCATTAAGATTAGTGTACATGTTAGGGTAAGGTGTAGGGTTGTAGTTAGATTTAGCTTTACGGCTAGGGTTAGGGTTAGCAAACGGTAAGATTTAGGGTACAGCAGAGAGTAGGGTAAAGAGTTAGAGGCAGGGTACGTGTCAGGGCATGGATTAGTGTTTGTGTACGGGATAGGATTAGGGTACGGTTTATGGTAAGGTGTTGGGTTGGTGTTAGGGCTTGGTTTAGGGGTATGTTTCGGGTTTGTGAACGGTAAAGTTTAGGGTACAGGTGAGGGTACAGAAAAGTGTTAGGCTCAGGTTACGTTTCAGGGCATGGATTAGTATTAGTGTACTGGTTAGGATTACGGTATGGGTTAGGGTAATGGGTAGGGTTGGGTTTAGGGTTAGGTTTAGGGCTATGGTTAGGGTTAGCGAAATGTAAGGTTTAGGTTACAGGTGATGGTCCAGAAACGTGTTAGGATCAGGGTACATGTTAAGGCACGGATTAGTGTTAGGGTACTGGTTAGGATTGGGTACGCGTTAGGGTAATGTTTAGGGATGGGGTAAGGTTTACGTTTAGGTCTAGGGTTAAGGATAGCAAACGGTATGGTTTACGGTACAGGTGAGTGTACAGAAAAGTGTTACGGTCAGGGTACCTGTTAGGGCACGTGTAGTGTTAGTGTATGGGTTAGGATTAGGGTACGGGTTAGGGAAATGTGTAGGGTTGAGGTTAGGGTTAAGTTTAGGGCTAGGGTTAGGGTTAGCGAACAGGTAAGTTTTATGGTACATGAGTGTACGGAAACGTGTTAGTGTCAAAGTACGTGTGAGGGCATTGCATAATTTTGGTGTACGGGTTAAGATTAGTGTACGGGTTAGGGTATGGTGTAGGGTTGGTGTTAGAATTATGTTTAGGGCTAAGGTTACGGTTAGCGAACCAGTAAGGTTTAGGGTACAGGTGTGGGTACGGAAAACTTTTAGGGTCAGGGTATATGTTAGGACACCTGTTAGTGTTAGTGTACGTGTCAGGATTAGCGTAGAGTTTAGGGTAAGGTGTGGGGTTGTGGTTAGGGTTAGGTTTAGGGCTAGGCTTAGGGTTGGCGAACGGGTAAGTTTTAGGGTACAGTTGAGGGTACGGAAAAGCGTTTGGGTCAGGTTATGTGTTAGGAAACGTGTTAGTGTTAATGTGTGGTTAGGATTAGTGTATGGGTTAGGGTAATGGTTAGGGTTGGCGTTAGGGTTAGGGATAGGCTTAGCGAACAGTTAAGGCTTATGGTACATTTGAGTGTATGGAGACGTGTTAGTGTCAAATTACGTGTGAGGGCATGGGTTAGTGTTAGTGTAGGGGTTAAAAATAGGGTACGGGTTAGAATAAGGTGTAGGGTTGGTGTTAGGGTTAGGTTTAAGTCTACAGTTAGGGTTAGCTAACGATTAGGTTTAGCATACAGCTGAGGGTATGGAAAAGTGTTAGGGTCAGGGTACGTTTCAGGGCACTGGTTAGTGTTAGTGTACGGTTTAGGATTAGTGTATGGGTTAGGGTAAGATGTAGGGTTGGCGTTAGGGTTAGGTTTAGAGCTAGGGTTAGGGTTAGCGACCGGGTAATTTTTAGGTTACAGGGGAGGGTACGGAAATGTTTTAGGGTCAAAATACATATGCGGGAATGGGTTAGTGTTAGTTTAAGGTTTAAGATTAGTGTACGTGTTAGGGTAAGGTGTAGGGTTGGAGTTAGATTTAGCTTTAGGGCTAGGGTTAGGGTTAGCGAAATGTAAGGCTTAGGGTACAGGTGAGGGTACAGAAAAGTGTCACGGTCTGTGTACGTGTCAGGGCACGGATTAGTATTAGGGTACGGGTTAGGATTACAGTACGGATCAGGGTAAGGTGTAGGATTGGGGTTAGGGTTAGTGTTAGGGTTAGGGTTAGCGAATAGGTAATATTTAGGGTACAGGTAAGCATATGGAAACGAGTTAGGGTCAGGCTTGGTGTTAGGGCACAGGTTAGTGTTATTGTACGGATTAGGATTAGGGTATGGGTTAGGATTTTGTGTAGGCTTGTGGATAGTGTTAGGCTTAGACCTAGGGTAAGTGTTAGCGAACAGGTAAGGTTTACGGTACACAGGAGGGTACGGAAACGTGTTAGTGTCAAAGTACATGTGAGGGAATTGCTTAATTTTGGTGTATGGGTTAAGATCAGTGTATGGGTTAGGGTATGGTGTCAGGTTGGTGTTAGCGTTCTGTTTAGGGAAAGGGCTAGGTTTAGCGAACGGTAAGATTTAGGGTACTGGAGAGGATACGGAAAAGTGTTAGGGTCAGGGTACGTGTTAGGGCACGGGTTAGTGTTAGTGTACGGGTTAGGATTAGGGTATGGGTTAGGGAAAGTTGTAGGGTTGGGGTTATGTTTAGGTGTAGGGGTGGGGTTAGGGTTAGCGAATAGGTAACATTTAGGGTACAGGTGAGCTTATGGAAACAAGTTAGGGTCAGGGTTCATGTTAGGGCACAGGTTAGTGTTAGTGTATGGATTAGGGTACGGGTTAGGGTTAGGTGTAGGGTTGGGGTTAGGGTTAGGTTTAGACATAGGGTTAGGGTTAGCGAATGGTAAGATTTAGGGTACAGGAGTGGGTATGGAAAAGTGTTAGGGTCAGGGTACGTGTTAGGGCATGGATTAGTGTTAGTGTATGGGTAAGGATTAGGGTACGGGTTAGGGAAATGGGTAGGGTTGGTGTTATGGTTAGGGTTAGGCCTACGGTTAGAGTTAGCAAACGGGTAAGGTTTACGGTACACGGGAGGGTACGGAAATGTTTTAGTGTCAAAGTACATGTGAGGGCATGGGTTCGTTTTTTTGTACGGGTTAAGTTTAGTGTACGGGTTAGGGTATGCTGTAAGGTTGGTGTTAGCGTTATGTTTAGGGCTAGGGTTAGGGTTAGCGAACGGTAAGATTTTGGGTACAGGAGAGGATACGGAAAAGTGTTCGGGTCAAGGTACGTGTTAGGACATGGGTTAGTGATAGTGTATGGGTTGGGATTAGGGTATGGGTTAGGGTAAATAGTAGGGTTGGCGTTAGGGTTAGGGCTAGGGCTAGGGCTAGGGTTAGGGTTAGCGAATGGGTAAGGTTTAGGGTACCGGTGAGGTTATGGAAAAGCGTTAGGGTCAGGGTACATGTCAGGGCATGACTTAGTAGTAGTATACTGGTTAGGATTAGGGTACGGTTTGGGTAAGGTTTAGGGTTGGGCTTAGGGTTAGCTTTATGGCTAGGGTTAGGGTTAGCCAAATGTCAGGTTTAGGGTACAGGTGATGGTACAGAAAAGTGTTAGGGTTTGTGTATGTGTTAGGACACGTGTCAGTGTTAGTGTATGGCTTAGGATTAGCTTACGGGTTAGGGTAAGGTGTACGGTTGGGGTTTCGTCTAGGTTTAGGGTTAGGGTTAGCGAACGGTAAGGTTTAGGGTACAGGTGAGGTTACGGAAAAGTGTTAGGGTCAGGGTACGTGTTAGGGCAGGGGTTAGTGTGGGTTTACAGGTTAGGATTAGGGTACGGGTTAGGGTCATTGGTAGGGTTGGCGTTATGGTTAGTGTTAGGGGTAGGGTTAAGTTTAGTGAACGGGTAAGGTTTAGGTTACAGCTGACCATATGGAAATGTTTTATTGTCAAAGTACGTGTGTGGTATTGCGTTAGTGTTAGTGTATGGGTTAAGATTAGTGTATGTGTTAGGAGTAGGTTTGTAGTTAGGTTTAGGTTTGGGGCTACGGTTATGGTTAACAAATGGTAAAGTTTAGGGTTAGTGTTAGGGTTAGGGTTAGGGGTAGGGTTAGGGTAGGTGTTAGGGCACGAGTTAGTGTTAGTGTATGGGTTATGATTAGGGTATGGGTTAGGGTAAGGTGTAGGGTTGGGGTTAGGTTTAGGTTTAGGGCTAGTGTTAGGGTTAGCGAATAGGTGACATTAGAGTACAGGTGAGCGTATGGAAATGAGTTAGGGTCAGGGTTCGTGTTAGGGCACAGGTTAGTGTTAGTTTAAGGATTAGGATTAGTGTACATGTTAGAGTTAGGTGTAGGGTTGGGCTTGGGTTTAGGGTTAGGTTTAGACCTAGGGTTAGGGTTAGTGAATGGTAAGATTTAGGGTTCAGGCGTGGGTATGGAAAAGTGTAAGGGTCAGGGTACATGTTAGGGCACGGATTAGTGTTAGTGTACGGGTTAGAATTAGGGTACGGGTTAGGCTAATGGATAGGGTTGGCGTTATGTTTAGTGTTAGGGCTAGGGTTAGGGTTAGCGAACGAGTAAGGTTTAGGTTACAGGTGAGGGTAAGGAAATGTTTTAGTGTCAAAGTAAGTGTGAGGGAATGGGTTAGTGTTAGTGTATGCATTAAGATTAGTGTACATGTTAGGGTAAGGTGTAGGGTTGTAGTTAGATTTAGCTTTACGGCTAGGGTTAGGGTTAGCAAACGGTAAGATTTAGGGTACAGCAGAGAGTAGGGTAAAGAGTTAGAGGCAGGGTACGTGTCAGGGCATGGATTAGTGTTTGTGTACGGGATAGGATTAGGGTACGGTTTATGGTAAGGTGTTGGGTTGGTGTTAGGGCTTGGTTTAGGGGTATGTTTCGGGTTTGTGAACGGTAAAGTTTAGGGTACAGGTGAGGGTACAGAAAAGTGTTAGGCTCAGGTTACGTTTCAGGGCATGGATTAGTATTAGTGTACTGGTTAGGATTACGGTATGGGTTAGGGTAATGGGTAGGGTTGGGTTTAGGGTTAGGTTTAGGGCTATGGTTAGGGTTAGCGAAATGTAAGGTTTAGGTTACAGGTGATGGTCCAGAAACGTGTTAGGATCAGGGTACATGTTAAGGCACGGATTAGTGTTAGGGTACTGGTTAGGATTGGGTACGCGTTAGGGTAAGGTTTAGGGATGGGGTAAGGTTTACGTTTAGGTCTAGGGTTAAGGATAGCAAACGGTATGGTTTAGGGTACAGGTGAGTGTACAGAAAAGTGTTACGGTCAGGGTACCTGTTAGGGCACGTGTAGTGTTAGTGTATGGGTTAGGATTAGGGTACGGGTTAGGGAAATGTGTAGGGTTGAGGTTAGGGTTAAGTTTAGGGCTAGGGTTAGGGTTAGCGAACAGGTAAGTTTTATGGTACATGAGTGTACGGAAACGTGTTAGTGTCAAAGTACGTGTGAGGGCATTGCATAATTTTGGTGTACGGGTTAAGATTAGTGTACGGGTTAGGGTATGGTGTAGGGTTGGTGTTAGCATTATGTTTAGGGCTAAGGTTACGGTTAGCGAACCAGTAAGGTTTAGGGTACAGGTGAGGGTACGGAACACTTTTAGGGTCAGGGTATATGTTAGGACACCTGTTAGTGTTAGTGTACGTGTCAGGATTAGCGTACAGTTTAGGGTAAGGTGTGGGGTTGTGGTTAGGGTTAGGTTTAGGGCTAGGCTTAGGGTTGGCGAACGGGTAAGTTTTAGGGTACAGTTGAGGGTACAGAAAAGCGTTTGGGTCAGGTTATGTGTTAGGAAACGTGTTAGTCTTAATGTGTGGTTAGGTTTAGGGTATGGGTTAGGGTAATGGTTAGGGTTGGCGTTAGGGTTAGGGATAGGCTTAGCGAAAAGTTAAGGCTTATGGTACATGTGAGTGTATGGAGACGTGTTAGTGTCAAATTACGTGTGAGGGCATGGGTTAGTGTTAGTGTAGGGGTTAAAAATAGGGTACGGGTTAGAATAAGGTGTAGGGTTGGTGTTAGGGTTAGGTTTAAGTCTACAGTTAGGGTTAGCTAACGATTAGGTTTAGCGTACAGCTGAGGGTATGGAAAAGTGTTAGGGACAGGGTACGTTTCAGGGCACTGGTTAGTGTTAGTGTACGGTTTAGGATTAGTGTATGGGTAAGGGTAAGATGTAGGGTTGGCGTTAGGGTTAGGTTTAGAGCTAGGGTTAGGGTTAGCGACCGGGTAATTTTTAGGTTACAGGGGAGGGTACGGAAATGTTTTAGGGTCAAAATACATATGCGGGAATGGGTTAGTGTTAGTTTAAGGTTTAAGATTAGTGTACGTGTTAGGGTAAGGTGTAGGGTTGGAGTTAGATTTAGCTTTAGGGCTAGGGTTAGGGTTAGCGAAATGTAAGGCTTAGGGTACAGGTGAGGGTACAGAAAAGTGTTACGGTCTGTGTACGTGTCAGGGCACGGATTAGTATTAGGGTACGGGTTAGGATTACACTACGGATCAGGGTAAGGTGTGGGATTGGGGTTAGGGTTAGTGTTAGGGTTAGGGTTAGCGAATAGGTAATATTTAGGGTACAGGTAAGCATATGGAAACGAGTTAGGGTCAGGCTTGGTGTTAGGGCACAGGTTAGTGTTATTGTACGGATTAGGATTAGGGTATGGGTTAGGATTTTGTGTAGGCTTGTGGATAGTGTTAGGCTTAGACCTAGGGTAAGTGTTAGCGAACAGGTAAGGTTTACGGTACACAGGAGGGTACGGAAACGTGTTAGTGTCAAAGTACATGTGAGGGAATTGCTTAATTTTGGTGTATGGGTTAAGATCAGTGTATGGGTTAGGGTATGGTGTCAGGTTGGTGTTAGCGTTCTGTTTAGGGAAAGGGCTAGGTTTAGCGAACGGTAAGATTTAGGGTACTGGAGAGGATACGGAAAAGTGTTAGGGTCAGGGTACGTGTTAGGGCACGGGTTAGTGTTAGTGTACGGGTTAGGATTAGGGTATGGGTTAGGGAAAGTTGTAGGGTTGGGGTTATGTTTAGGTGTAGGGGTGGGGTTAGGGTTAGCGAATAGGTAACATTTAGGGTACAGGTGAGCTTATGGAAACAAGTTAGGGTCAGGGTTCATGTTAGGGCACAGGTTAGTGTTAGTGTATGGGTAAGGATTAGGGTACGGGTTAGGGAAATGGGTAGGGTTGGTGTTATGGTTAGGGTTAGGCCTACGTTTAGAGTTAGCAAACGGGTAAGGTTTACGGTACACGGGAGGGTACGGAAATGTTTTAGTGTCAAAGTACATGTGAGGGCATGGGTTCGTTTTTTTGTACGGGTTAAGTTTAGTGTACGGGTTAGGGTATGCTGTAAGGTTGGTGTTAGCGTTATGTTTAGGGCTAGGGTTAGGGTTAGCGAACGGTAAGATTTTGGGTACAGGAGAGGATACGGAAAAGTGTTCGGGTCAAGGTACGTGTTAGGACATGGGTTAGTGATAGTGTATGGGTTGGGATTAGGGTATGGGTTAGGGTAAGTAGTAGGGTTGGCGTTAGGGTTAGGGCTAGGGCTAGGGCTAGGGTTAGGGTTAGCGAATGGGTAAGGTTTAGGGTACCGGTGAGGTTATGGAAAAGCGTTAGGGTCAGGGTACATGTCAGGGCATGACTTAGTAGTAGTATACTGGTTAGGATTAGGGTACGGTTTGGGTAAGGTTTAGGGTTGGGCTTAGGGTTAGCTTTATGGCTAGGGTTAGGGTTAGCCAAATGTCAGGTTTAGGGTACAGGTGATGGTACAGAAAAGTGTTAGGGTTTGTGTATGTGTTAGGACACGTGTCAGTGTTAGTGTATGGCTTAGGATTAGCTTACGGGTTAGGGTAAGGTGTACGGTTGGGGTTTCGTCTAGATTTAGGGTTAGGGTTAGCGAACGGTAAGGTTTAGGGTACAGGTGAGGTTACGGAAAAGTGTTAGGGTCAGGGTACGTGTTAGGGCAGGGGTTAGTGTGGGTTTACAGGTTAGGATTAGGGTACGGGTTAGGGTAATTGGTAGGGTTGGCGTTATGGTTAGTGTTAGGGGTAGGGTTAAGTTTAGTGAACGGGTAAGGTTTAGGTTACAGCTGACCATATGGAAATGTTTTATTGTCAAAGTACGTGTGTGGTATTGCGTTAGTGTTAGTGTATGGGTTAAGATTAGTGTATGTGTTAGGAGTAGGTTTGTAGTTAGGTTTAGGTTTGGGGCTACGGTTATGGTTAACAAATGGTAAAGTTTAGGGTTAGTGTTAGGGTTAGGGTTAGGGGTAGGGTTAGGGTAGGTGTTAGGGCACGAGTTAGTGTTAGTGTATGGGTTATGATTAGGGTATGGGTTAGGGTAAGGTGTAGGGTTGGGGTTAGGTTTAGGTTTAGGGCTAGTGTTAGGGTTAGCAAATAGGTGACATTAGAGTACAGGTGAGCGTATGGAAATGAGTTAGGGTCAGGGTTCGTGTTAGGGCACAGGTTAGTGTTAGTTTAAGGATTAGGATTAGTGTACATGTTAGAGTTAGGTGTAGGGTTGGGCTTGGGTTTAGGGTTAGGTTTAGACCTAGGGTTAGGGTTAGTGAATGGTAAGATTTAGGGTTCAGGCCTGGGTATGGAAAAGTGTAAGGGTCAGGGTACATGTTAGGGCACGGATTAGTGTTAGTGTACGGGTTAGAATTAGGGTACGGGTTAGGCTAATGGATAGGGTTGGCGTTATGTTTAGTGTTAGGGCTAGGGTTAGGGTTAGCGAACGAGTAAGGTTTAGGTTACAGGTGAGGGTAAGGAAATGTTTTAGTGTCAAAGTAAGTGTGAGGGAATGGGTTAGTGTTAGTGTATGCATTAAGATTAGTGTACATGTTAGGGTAAGGTGTAGGGTTGTAGTTAGATTTAGCTTTACGGCTAGGGTTAGTGTTAGCAAACGGTAAGATTTAGGGTACAGCAGAGAGTAGGGTAAAGAGTTAGAGGCAGGGTACGTGTCAGGGCATGGATTAGTGTTTGTGTATGGGATAGGATTAGGGTACGGTTTATGGTAAGGTGTTGGGTTGGTGTTAGGGCTTGGTTTAGGGGTATGTTTCGGGTTTGTGAACGGTAAAGTTTAGGGTACAGGTGAGGGTACAGAAAAGTGTTAGGCTCAGGTTACGTTTCAGGGCATGGATTAGTATTAGTGTACTGGTTAGGATTACGGTATGGGTTAGGGTAATGGGTAGGGTTGGGTTTAGGGTTAGGTTTAGGGCTATGGTTAGGGTTAGCGAAATGTAAGGTTTAGGTTACAGGTGATGGTCCAGAAACGTGTTAGGATCAGGGTACATGTTAAGGCACGGATTAGTGTTAGGGTACTGGTTAGGATTGGGTACGCGTTAGGGTAAGGTTTAGGGATGGGGTAAGGTTTACGTTTAGGTCTAGGGTTAAGGATAGCAAACGGTATGGTTTACGGTACAGGTGAGTGTACAGAAAAGTGTTACGGTCAGGGTACCTGTTAGGGCACGTGTAGTGTTAGTGTATGGGTTAGGATTAGGGTACGGGTTAGGGAAATGTGTAGGGTTGAGGTTAGGGTTAAGTTTAGGGCTAGGGTTAGGGTTAGCGAACAGGTAAGTTTTATGGTACATGAGTGTACGGAAACGTGTTAGTGTCAAAGTACGTGTGAGGGCATTGCATAATTTTGGTGTACGGGTTAAGATTAGTGTACGGGTTAGGGTATGGTGTAGGGTTGGTGTTAGCATTATGTTTAGGGCTAAGGTTACGGTTAGCGAACCAGTAAGGTTTAGGGTACAGGTGAGGGTACGGAACACTTTTAGGGTCAGGGTATATGTTAGGACACCTGTTAGTGTTAGTGTACGTGTCAGGATTAGCGTACAGTTTAGGGTAAGGTGTGGGGTTGTGGTTAGGGTTAGGTTTAGGGCTAGGCTTAGGGTTGGCGAACGGGTAAGTTTTAGGGTACAGTTGAGGGTACAGAAAAGCGTTTGGGTCAGGTTATGTGTTAGGAAACGTGTTAGTCTTAATGTGTGGTTAGGATTAGGGTATGGGTTAGGGTAATGGTTAGGGTTGGCGTTAGGGTTAGGGATAGGCTTAGCGAACAGTTAAGGCTTATGGTACATGTGAGTGTATGGAGACGTGTTAGTGTCAAATTACGTGTGAGGGCATGGGTTAGTGTTAGTGTAGGGGTTAAAAATAGGGTACGGGTTAGAATAAGGTGTAGGGTTGGTGTTAGGGTTAGGTTTAAGTCTACAGTTAGGGTTAGCTAACGATTAGGTTTAGCGTACAGCTGAGGGTATGGAAAAGTGTTAGGGACAGGGTACGTTTCAGGGCACTGGTTAGTGTTAGTGTACGGTTTAGGATTAGTGTATGGGTTAGGGTAAGATGTAGGGTTGGCGTTAGGGTTAGGTTTAGAGCTAGGGTTAGGGTTAGCGACCGGGTAATTTTTAGGTTACAGGGGAGGGTACGGAAATGTTTTAGGGTCAAAATACATATGCGGGAATGGGTTAGTGTTAGTTTAATTTTAAGATTAGTGTACGTGTTAGGGTAAGGTGTAGGGTTGGAGTTAGATTTAGCTTTAGGGCTAGGGTTAGGGTTAGCGAAATGTAAGGCTTAGGGTACAGGTGAGGGTACAGAAAAGTGTTACGGTCTGTGTACGTGTCAGGGCACGGATTAGTATTAGGGTACGTGTTAGGATAACAGTACGGATTAGGGTAAGGTGTAGGATAGGGGTTAGGGTTAGTGTTAGGGTTAGGGTTAGCGAATAGGTAATATTTAGGGTACAGGTAAGCATATGGAAACGAGTTAGGGTCAGGCTTGGTGTTAGGGCACAGGTTAGTGTTATTTTACGGATTAGGATTAGGGTATGGGTTAGGATTTTGTGTAGGGTTGTGGATAGTGTTAGGCTTAGACCTAGGGTAAGTGTTAGCGAACAGGTAAGGTATACGGTACACAGGAGGGTACGGAAACGTGTTAGTGTCAAAGTACATGTGAGGGAATTGCTTAATTTTGGTGTATGGGTTAAGATCAGTGTATGGGTTAGGGTATGGTGTCAGGTTGGTGTTAGCGTTCTGTTTAGGGAAAGGGCTAGGTTTAGCGAACGGTAAGATTTAGGGTACTGGAGAGGATACGGAAAAGTGTTAGGGTCAGGGTACGTGTTAGGGCACGGGTTAGTGTTAGTGTACGGGTTAGGATTAGGGTATGGGTTAGGGAAAGGTGTAGGGTTGGGGTTATGTTTAGGTGTAGGGGTGGGGTTAGGGTTAGCGAATAGGTAACATTTAGGGTACAGGTGAGCTTATGGAAACAAGTTAGGGTCAGGGTACATGTTAGGGCACAGGTTAGTGTTAGTGTATGGATTAGGGTACGGGTTAGGGTTAGGTGTAGGGTTGGGGTTAGGGTTAGGTTTAGACATAGGGTTAGGGTTAGAGAATGGTAAGATTTAGGGTACAGGAGTGGGTATCGAAAAGTGTTAGGGTCAGGGTACGTGTTAGGGCATGGATTAGTGTTAGTGTATGGGTAAGGATTAGGGTACGGGTTAGGGAAATGGGTAGGGTTGGTGTTATGGTTAGGGTTAGGCCTACAGTTAGAGTTAGCAAACGGGTAAGGTTTACGGTACACGGGAGGGTACGGAAATGTGTTAGTGTCAAAGTACATGTGAGGGCATGGGTTCGTTTTTTTGTACGGGTTAAGTTTAGTGTACGGGTTAGGGTATGCTGTAAGGTTGGTGTTAGCGTTATGTTTAGGGCTAGGGTTAGGGTTAGCGAACGGTAAGATTTTGGGTACAGGAGAGGATACGGAAAAGTGTTCGGGTCAAGGTACGTGTTAGGACATGGGTTAGTGATAGTGTATGGGTTGGGATTAGGGTATGGGTTAGGGTAAGTAGTAGGGTTGGCGTTAGGGTTAGGGCTAGGGCTAGGGCTAGGGTTAGGGTTAGCGAATGGGTAAGGTTTAGGGTACCGGTGAGGTTATGGAAAAGCGTTAGGGTCAGGGTACATGTCAGGGCATGGCTTAGTAGTAGTATACTGGTTAGGATTAGGGTACGGTTTGGGTAAGGTTTAGGGTTGGGCTTAGGGTTAGCTTTATGGCTAGGGTTAGGGTTAGCCAAATGTCAGGTTTAGGGTACAGGTGATGGTACAGAAAAGTGTTAGGGTTTGTGTATGTGTTAGGACACGTGTCAGTGTTAGTGTATGGCTTAGGATTAGCTTACGGGTTAGGGTAAGGTGTACGGTTGGGGTTTTGTCTAGGTTTAGGGTTAGGGTTAGCGAACGGTAAGGTTTAGGGTACAGGTGAGGTTACGGAAAAGTGTTAGGGTCAGGGTACGTGTTAGGGCAGGGGTTAGTGTGGGTTTACAGGTTAGGATTAGGGTACGGGTTAGGGTAATTGGTAGGGTTGGCGTTATGGTTAGTGTTAGGGGTAGGGTTAAGTTTAGTGAACGGGTAAGGTTTAGGTTACAGCTGACCATATGGAAATGTTTTATTGTCAAAGTACGTGTGTGGTATTGCGTTAGTGTTAGTGTATGGGTTAAGATTAGTGTATGTGTTAGGAGTAGGTTTGTAGTTAGGTTTAGGTTTGGGGCTACGGTTATGGTTAACAAATGGTAAAGTTTAGGGTTAGTGTTAGGGTTAGGGTTAGGGGTAGGGTTAGGGTAGGTGTTAGGGCACGAGTTAGTGTTAGTGTATGGGTTATGATTAGGGTATGGGTTAGGGTAAGGTGTAGGGTTGGGGTTAGGTTTAGGTTTAGGGCTAGTGTTAGGGTTAGCGAATAGGTAACATTAGAGTACAGGTGAGCGTATGGAAATGAGTTAGGGTCAGGGTTCGTGTTAGGGCACAGGTTAGTGTTAGTTTAAGGATTAGGATTAGTGTACATGTTAGAGTTAGGTGTAGGGTTGGGCTTGGGTTTAGGGTTAGGTTTAGACCTAGGCTTAGGGTTAGTGAATGGTAAGATTTAGGGTTCAGGCGTGGGTATGGAAAAGTGTAAGGGTCAGGGTAAATGTTAGGGCACGGATTAGTGTTAGTGTACGGGTTAGAATTAGGGTACCGGTTAGGCTAATGGATAGGGTTGGCGTTATGTTTAGTGTTAGGGCTAGGGTTAGGGTTAGCGAACGAGTAAGCTTTACGTTACAGGTGAGGGTAAGGAAATGTTTTAGTGTCAAAGTAAGTGTGAGGGAATGGGTTAGTGTTAGTGTATGCATTAAGATTAGTGTACATGTTAGGGTAAGGTGTAGGGTTGTAGTTAGATTTAGCTTTAGGGCTAGGGTTAGGGTTAGCAAACGGTAAGATTTAGGGTACAGGAGAGAGTAGGGTAAAGAGTTAGAGGCAGGGTACGTGTCAGGGCATGGATTAGTGTTTGTGTACGGGATAGGATTAGGGTACGGTTTATGGTAAGGTGTTGGGTTGGTGTTAGGGCTTGGTTTAGGGGTATGTTTCGGGTTTGTGAACGGTAAAGTTTAGGGTACAGGTGAGGGTACAGAAAAGTGTTAGGCTCAGGTTACGTTTCAGGGCACGGATTAGTATTAGTGTACTGGTTAGGATTACGGTATGGGTTAGGG
Organism: Mesoplodon mirus; assembly: GCF_964341445.2. NCBI lineage: Eukaryota > Metazoa > Chordata > Mammalia > Artiodactyla > Ziphiidae > Mesoplodon > Mesoplodon mirus. The sequence goes on from NC_138996.1 coordinate 4,726,116, forward strand.
TAATGGGTAGGGTTGGGTTTAGGGTTAGGTTTAGGGCTATGGTTAGGGTTAGCGAAATGTAAGGTTTAGGTTACAGGTGATGGTCCAGAAACGTGTTAGGATCAGGGTACATGTTAGGGCACGGATTAGTGTTAGGGTACTGGTTAGGATTGGGTACGCGTTAGGGTAAGGTTTAGGGATGGGGTAAGGTTTACGTTTAGGTCTAGGGTTAAGGATAGCAAACGGTATGGTTTAGGGTACAGGTGAGTGTACAGAAAAGTGTTACGGTCAGGGTACCTGTTAGGGCACGTGTAGTGTTAGTGTATGGGTTAGGATTAGGGTACGGATTAGGGAAATGTGTAGGGTTGAGGTTAGGGTTAAGTTTAGGGCTAGGGTTAGGGTTAGCGAACAGGTAAGTTTTATGGTACATGAGTGTACGGAAACGTGTTAGTGTCAAAGTACGTGTGAGGCCATTGCATAATTTTGGTGTACGGGTTAAGATTAGTGTACGGGTTAGGGTATGGTGTAGGGTTGGTGTTAGCATTATGTTTAGGGCTAAGGTTACGGTTAGCGAACCAGTAAGGTTTAGGGTACAGGTGAGGGTACGGAAAACTTTTAGGGTCAGGGTATATGTTAGGACACCTGTTAGTGGTAGTGTACGTGTCAGGATTAGCGTAGAGTTTAGGGTAAGGTGTGGGGTTGTGGTTAGGGTTAGGTTTAGGGCTAGGCTTAGGGTTGGCGAACGGGTAAGTTTTAGGGTACAGTTGAGGGTACGGAAAAGCGTTTGGGTCAGGTTATGTGTTAGGAAACGTGTTAGTGTTAATGTGTGGTTAGCATTAGGGTATGGGTTAGGGTAATGGTTAGGGTTGGCGTTAGGGTTAGGGATAGGCTTAGCGAACAGTTAAGGCTTATGGTACATGTGAGTGTATGGAGACGTGTTAGTGTCAAATTACGTGTGAGGGCATGGGTTAGTGTTAGTGTAGGGGTTAAAAATAGGGTATGGGTTAGAATAAGGTGTAGGGTTGGTGTTAGGGTTAGGTTTAAGTCTACAGTTAGGGTTAGCTAACGATTAGGTTTAGCGTACAGCTGAGGGTATGGAAAAGTGTTAGGGTCAGGGTACGTTTCAGGTCACTGGTTAGTGTTAGTGTACGGTTTAGGATTAGTGTATGGGTTAGGGTAAGATGTAGGGTTGGCGTTAGGGTTAGGTTTAGAGCTAGGGTTAGGGTTAGCGACCGGGTAATTTTTAGGTTACAGGGGAGGGTACGGAAATGTTTTAGGGTCAAAATACATATGCGGGAATGGGTTAGTGTTAGTTTAAGGTTTAAGATTAGTGTACGTGTTAGGGTAAGGTGTAGGGTTGGAGTTAGATTTAGCTTTAGGGCTAGGGTTAGGGTTAGCGAAATGTAAGGCTTAGGGTACAGGTGAGGGTACAGAAAAGTGTTACGGTCTGTGTACGTGTCAGGGCACGGATTAGTATTAGGGTACGGGTTAGGATTACAGTACGGATCAGGGTAAGGTGTAGGATTGGGGTTAGGGTTAGTGTTAGGGTTAGGGTTAGCGAATAGGTAATATTTAGGGTACAGGTAAGCATATGGAAACGAGTTAGGGTCAGGCTTGGTGTTAGGGCACAGGTGAGTGTTATTGTACGGATTAGGATTAGGGTATGGGTTAGGATTTAGTGTATGGTTGTGGATAGTGTTAGGCTTAGACCTAGGGTAAGTGTTAGCGAACAGGTAAGGTTTACGGTACACAGGAGGGTACGGAAACGTGTTAGTGTCAAAGTACATGTGAGGGAATTGCTTAATTTTGGTGTATGGGTTAAGATCAGTGTATGGGTTAGGGTATGGTGTCAGGTTGGTGTTAGCGTTCTGTTTAGGGAAAGGGCTAGGTTTAGCGAACGGTAAGATTTAGGGTACTGGAGAGGATACGGAAAAGTGTTAGGGTCAGGGTACGTGTTAGGGCACGGGTTAGTGTTAGTGTACGGGTTAGGATTAGGGTATGGGTTAGGGAAAGGTGTAGGGTTGGGGTTAAGTTTAGGTGTAGGGGTGGGGTTAGGGTTAGCGAATAGGTAACATTTAGGGTACAGGTGAGCTTATGGAAACAAGTTAGGGTCAGGGTTCATGTTAGGGCACAGGTTAGTGTTAGTGTATGGATTAGGGTACGGGTTAGGGTTAGGTGTAGGGTTGGGGTTAGGGTTAGGTTTAGACATAGGGTTAGGGTTAGCGAATGGTAAGATTTAGGGTACAGGAGTGGGTATGGAAAAGTGTTAGGGTCAGGGTACGTGTTAGGGCATGGATTAGTGTTAGTGTATGGGTAAGGATTATGGTATGGGTTAGGGAAATGTGTAGGGTTGGTGTTATGGTTAGGGTTAGGCCTACAGTTAGAGTTAGCAAACGGGTAAGGTTTACGGTACACGGGAGGGTACGGAAATGTGTTAGTGTCAAAGTACATGTGAGGGCATGGGTTCGTTTTTTTGTACGGGTTAAGTTTAGTGTACGGGTTAGGGTATGCTGTAAGGTTGGTGTTAGCGTTATGTTTAGGGCTAGGGTTAGGGTTAGCGAACGGTAAGATTTTGGGTACAGGAGAGGATACGGAAAAGTGTTCGGGTCAAGGTACGTGTTAGGACATGGGTTAGTGATAGTGTATGGGTTGGGATTAGGGTACGGGTTAGGGTAAGTAGTAGGGTTTGCGTTAGGGTTAGGGCTAGGGCTAGGGCTAGGGTTAGGGTTAGCGAATGGGTAAGGTTTAGGGTACCGGTGAGGTTAAGGAAAAGCGTTAGGGTCAGGGTACATGTCAGGGCATGGCTTAGTAGTAGTATACTGGTTAGGATTAGGGTACGGTTTGGGTAAGGTTTAGGGTTGGGCTTAGGGTTAGCTTTATGGCTAGGGTTAGGGTTAGCCAAATGTCAGGTTTAGGGTACAGGTGATGGTACAGAAAAGTGTTAGGGTTTGTGTATGTGTTAGGACACGTGTCAGTGTTAGTGTATGGCTTAGGATTAGCTTACGGGTTAGGGTAAGGTATACGGTTGGGGTTTCGTCTAGGTTTAGGGTTAGGGTTAGCGAACGGTAAGGTTTAGGGTACAGGTGAGGTTACGGAAAAGTGTTAGGGTCAGGGTACGTGTTAGGGCAGGGGTTAGTGTGGGTTTACAGGTTAGGATTAGGGTACGGGTTAGGGTAATTGGTAGGGTTGGCGTTATGGTTAGTGTTAGGGGTAGGGTTAAGTTTAGTGAACGGGTAAGGTTTAGGTTACAGCTGACCATATGGAAATGTTTTATTGTCAAAGTACGTGTGTGGTATTGCGTTAGTGTTAGTGTATGGGTTAAGATTAGTTTATGTGTTAGGAGTAGGTTTGTAGTTAGGTTTAGGTTTGGGGCTACGGTTATGGTTAACAAATGGTAAAGTTTAGGGTTAGTGTTAGGGTTAGGGTTAGGGGTAGGGTTAGGGTAGGTGTTAGGGCACGAGTTAGTGTTAGTGTATGGGTTATGATTAGGGTATGGGTTAGGGTAAGGTGTAGGGTTGCGGTTAGGTTTAGGTTTAGGGCTAGTGTTAGGGTTAGCGAATAGGTGACATTAGAGTACAGGTGAGCGTATGGAAATGAGTTAGGGTCAGGGTTCGTGTTAGGGCACAGGTTAGTGTTAGTTTAAGGATTAGGATTAGTGTACATGTTAGAGTTAGGTGTAGGGTTGGGCTTGGGTTTAGGGTTAGGTTTAGACCTAGGGTTAGGGTTAGTGAATGGTAAGATTTAGGGTTCAGGCCTGGGTATGGAAAAGTGTAAGGGTCAGGATAAATGTTAGGATACGGATTAGTGTTAGTGTACGGGTTAGAATTAGGGTACGGTTTAGGCTAATGGATAGGGTTGGCGTTATGTTTAGTGTTAGGGCTAGGGTTAGGGTTAGTGAACGAGTAAGGTTTAGGTTACAGGTGAGGGTAAGGAAATGTTTTAGTGTCAAAGTAAGTGTGAGGGAATGGGTTAGTGTTAGTGTATGCATTAAGATTAGTGTACATGTTAGGGTAAGGTGTAGGGTTGTAGTTAGATTTAGCTTTAGGGCTAGGGTTAGGGTTGGCAAACGGTAAGATTTAGGGTACAGGAGAGAGTAGGGTAAAGAGTTAGAGGCAGGGTACGTGTCAGGGCATGGTTTAGTGTTTGTGTACGGGATAGGATTAGGGTACGGTTTATGGTAAGGTGTTGGGTTGGTGTTAGGGCTTGGTTTAGGGGTATGTTTCGGGTTTGTGAACGGTAAAGTTTAGGGTACAGGTGAGGGTACAGAAAAGTGTTAGGCTCAGGTTACGTTTCAGGGCACGGATTAGTATTAGTGTACTGGTTAGGATTACGGTATGGGTTAGGGTAATGGGTAGGGTTGGGTTTAGGGTTAGGTTTAGGGCTATGGTTAGGGTTAGCGAAATGTAAGGTTTAGGTTACAGGTGATGGTCCAGAAACGTGTTAGGATCAGGGTACATGTTAGGGCACGGATTAGTGTTAGGGTACTGGTTAGGATTGGGTACGCGTTAGGGTAAGGTTTAGGGATGGGGTAAGGTTTACGTTTAGGTCTAGGGTTAAGGATAGCAAACGGTATGGTTTAGGGTACAGGTGAGTGTACAGAAAAGTGTTACGGTCAGGGTACCTGTTAGGGCACGTGTAGTGTTAGTGTATGGGTTAGGATTAGGGTACGGGTTAGGGAAATGTGTAGGGTTGAGGTTAGGGTTAAGTTTAGGGCTAGGGTTAGGGTTAGCGAACAGGTAAGTTTTATGGTACATGAGTGTACGGAAACGTGTTAGTGTCAAAGTACGTGTGAGGGCATTGCATAATTTTGGTGTACGGGTTAAGATTAGTGTATGGGTTAGGGTATGGTGTAGGGTTGGTGTTAGCATTATGTTTAGGGCTAAGGTTACGGTTAGCCAACCAGTAAGGTTTAGGGTACAGGTGAGGGTACGGAAAACTTTTAGGGTCAGGGTATATGTTAGGACACCTGTTAGTGGTAGTGTACGTGTCAGGATTAGCGTAGAGTTTAGGGTAAGGTGTGGGGTTGTGGTTAGGGTTAGGTTTAGGGCTAGGCTTAGGGTTGGCGAACGGGTAAGTTTTAGGGTACAGTTGAGGGTACAGAAAAGCGTTTGGGTCAGGTTATGTGTTAGGAAACGTGTTAGTGTTAATGTGTGGTTAGGATTAGGGTATGGGTTAGGGTAATGGTTAGGGTTGGCGTTAGGGTTAGGGATAGGCTTAGCGAACAGTTAAGGCTTATGGTACATGTGAGTGTATGGAGACGTGTTAGTGTCAAATTACGTGTGAGGGCATGGGTTAGTGTTAGTGTAGGGGTTAAAAATAGGGTACGGGTTAGAATAAGGTGTAGGGTTGGTGTTAGGTTTAGGTTTAAGTCTACAGTTAGGGTTAGCTAACGATTAGGTTTAGCGTACAGCTGAGGGTATGGAAAAGTGTTAGGGTCAGGGTACGTTTCAGGGCACTGGTTAGTGTTAGTGTACGGTTTAGGATTAGTGTATGGGTTAGGGTAAGATGTAGGGTTGGCGTTAGGGTTAGGTTTAGAGCTAGGGTTAGGGTTAGCGACCGGGTAATTTTTAGGTTACAGGGGAGGGTACGGAAATGTTTTAGGGTCAAAATACATATGCGGGAATAGGTTAGTGTTAGTTTAAGGTTTAAGATTAGTGTACGTGTTAGGGTAAGGTGTAGGGTTGGAGTTAGATTTAGCTTTAGGGCTAGGGTTAGGGTTAGCGAAATGTAAGGCTTAGGGTACAGGTGAGGGTACAGAAAAGTGTTACGGTCTGTGTACATGTCAGGGCACGGATTAGTATTAGGGTACGGGTTAGGATTACAGTACGGATCAGGGTAAGGTGTAGGATTGGGGTTAGGGTTAGTGTTAGGGTTAGGGTTAGCGAATCGGTAATATTTAGGGTACAGGTAAGCATATGGAAACGAGTTAGGGTCAGGCTTGGTGTTAGGGCACAGGTTAGTGTTATTGTACGGATTAGGATTAGGGTATGGGTTAGGATTTAGTGTAGGGTTGTGGATAGTGTTAGGCTTAGACCTAGGGTAAGTGTTAGCGAACAGGTAAGGTTTACGGTACACAGGAGGGTACGGAAACGTGTTAGTGTCAAAGTACATGTGAGGGAATTGCTTAATTTGGGTGTATGGGTTAAGATCAGTGTATGGGTTAGGGTATGGTGTCAGGTTGGTGTTAGCGTTCTGTTTAGGGAAAGGGCTAGGTTTAGCGAACGGTAAGATTTAGGGTACTGGAGAGGATACGGAAAAGTGTTAGGGTCAGGGTACGTGTTAGGGCACGGGTTAGTGTTAGTGTACGGGTTAGGATTAGGGTATGGGTTAGGGAAAGGTGTAGGGTTGGGGTTAAGTTTAGGTGTAGGGGTGGGGTTAGGGTTAGCGAATAGGTAACATTTAGGGTACAGGTGAGCTTATGGAAACAAGTTAGGGTCAGGGTACATGTTAGGGCACAGGTTAGTGTTAGTGTATGGATTAGGGTACGGGTTAGGGTTAGGTGTAGGGTTGGGGTTAGGGTTAGGTTTAGACATAGGGTTAGGGTTAGCGAATGGTAAGATTTAGGGTACAGGAGTGGGTATGGAAAAGTGTTAGGGTCAGGGTACGTGTTAGGGCATGGATTAGTGTTAGTGTATGGGTAAGGATTAGGGTATGGGTTAGGGAAATGTGTAGGGTTGGTGTTATGGTTAGGGTTAGGCCTACAGTTAGAGTTAGCAAACGGGTAAGGTTTACGGTACATGGGAGGGTACGGAAATGTGTTCGTGTCAAAGTAAATGTGAGGGCATGGGTTAGTTTTTTTGTACGGGTTAAGTTTAGTGTACGGGTTAGGGTATGCTGTAAGGTTGGTGTTAGCGTTATGTTTAGGGCTAGGGTTAGCGTTAGCGAACGGTAAGATTTTGGGTACAGGAGAGGATACGGAAAAGTGTTCGGGTCAAGGTACGTGTTAGGACATGGGTTAGTGATAGTGTATGGGTTGGGATTAGGGTACGGGTTAGGGTAAGTAGTAGGGTTGGCGTTAGGGTTAGGGCTAGGGCTAGGGCTAGGGTTAGGGTTAGCGAATGGGTAAGGTTTAGGGTACCGGTGAGGTTATGGAAAAGCGTTAGGGTCAGGGTACATGTCAGGGCATGGCTTAGTAGTAGTATACTGGTTAGGATTAGGGTACGGTTTGGGTAAGGTTTAGGGTTGGGCTTAGGGTTAGCTTTATGGCTAGGGTTAGGGTTAGCCAAATGTCAGGCTTAGGGTACAGGTGATGGTACAGAAAAGTGTTAGGGTTTGTGTATGTGTTAGGACACGTGTCAGTGTTAGTGTATGGCTTAGGATTAGCTTACGGGTTAGGGTAAGGTGTACGGTTGGGGTTTCGTCTAGGTTTAGGTTTAGGGTTAGCGAACGGTAAGGTTTAGGGTACAGGTGAGGTTACGGAAAAGTGTTAGGGTCAGGGTACGTGTTAGGGCAGGGGTTAGTGTGGGTTTACAGGTTAGGATTAGGGTACGGGTTAGGGTAATTGGTAGGGTTGGCGTTATGGTTAGTGTTAGGGGTAGGGTTAAGTTTAGTGAACGGGTAAGGTTTAGGTTACAGCTGACCATATGGAAATGTTTTATTGTCAAAGTACGTGTGTGGTATTGCGTTAGTGTTAGTGTATGGGTTAAGATTAGTGTATGTGTTAGGAGTAGGTTTGTAGTTAGGTTTAGGTTTGGGGCTACGGTTATGGTTAACAAATGGTAAAGTTTAGGGTTAGTGTTAGGGTTAGGGTTAGGGGTAGGGTTAGGGTAGGTGTTAGGGCACGAGTTAGTGTTAGTGTATGGGTTATGATTAGGGTATGGGTTAGGGTAAGGTGTAGGGTTGGGGTTAGGTTTAGGTTTAGGGCTAGTGTTAGGGTTAGCGAATAGGTGACATTAGAGTACAGGTGAGCGTATGGAAATGAGTTAGGCTCAGGGTTCGTGTTAGGGCACAGGTTAGTGTTAGTTTAAGGATTAGGATTAGTGTACATGTTAGAGTTAGGTGTAGGGTTGGGCTTGGGTTTAGGGGTAGGTTTAGACCTAGGGTTAGGGTTAGTGAATGGTAAGATTTAGGGTTCAGGCGTGGGTATGGAAAAGTGTAAGGGTCAGGGTAAATGTTAGGGCACGGATTAGTGTTAGTGTACGGGTTAGAATTAGGGTACGGTTTAGGCTAATGGATAGGGTTGGTGTTATGTTTAGTGTTAGGGCTAGGGTTAGGGTTAGTGAACGAGTAAGCTTTAGGTTACAGGTGAGGGTAAGGAAATGTTTTAGTGTCAAAGTAAGTGTGAGGGAATGGGTTAGTGTTAGTGTATGCATTAAGATTAGTGTACATGTTAGGGTAAGGTGTAGGGTTGTAGTTAGATTTAGCTTTAGGGCTAGGGTTAGGGTTAGCAAACGGTAAGATTTAGGGTACAGGAGAGAGTAGGCTAAAGAGTTAGAGGCAGGGTACGTGTCAGGGCATGGATTAGTGTTTGTGTACGGGATAGGATTAGGGTACGGTTTATGGTAAGGTGTTGGGTTGGTGTTAGGGCTTGGTTTAGGGGTATGTTTCGGGTTTGTGAACGGTAAAGTTTAGGGTACAGGTGAGGGTACAGAAAAGTGTTAGGCTCAGGTTACGTTTCAGGGCACGGATTAGTATTAGTGTACTGGTTAGGATTACGGTATGGGTTAGGGTAATGGGTAGGGTTGGGTTTAGGGTTAGGTTTAGGGCTATGGTTAGGGTTAGCGAAATGTAAGGTTTAGGTTACAGGTGATGGTCCAGAAACGTGTTAGGATCAGGGTACATGTTAGGGCACGGATTAGTGTTAGGGTACTGGTTAGGATTGGGTACGCGTTAGGGTAAGGTTTAGGGATGGGGTAAGGTTTACGTTTAGGTCTAGGGTTAAGGATAGCAAACGGTATGGTTTAGGGTACAGGTGAGTGTACAGAAAAGTGTTACGGTCAGGGTACCTGTTAGGGCACGTGTAGTGTTAGTGTATGGGTTAGGATTAGGGTACGGGTTAGGGAAATGTGTAGGGTTGAGGTTAGTGTTAAGTTTAGGGCTAGGGTTAGGGTTAGCGAACAGGTAAGTTTTATGGTACATGAGTGTACGGAAACGTGTTAGTGTCAAAGTACGTGTGAGGGCATTGCATAATTTTGGTGTACGGGTTAAGATTAGTGTACGGGTTAGGGTATGGTGTAGGGTTGGTGTTAGCATTATGTTTAGGGCTAAGGTTACGGTTAGCGAACCAGTAAGGTTTAGGGTACAGGTGAGGGTACGGAAAACTTTTAGGGTCAGGGTATATGTTAGGACACCTGTTAGTGGTAGTGTACGTGTCAGGATTAGCGTAGAGTTTAGGGTAAGGTGTGGGGTTGTGGTTAGGGTTAGGTTTAGGGCTAGGCTTAGGGTTGGCGAACGGGTAAGTTTTAGGGTACAGTTGAGGGTACAGAAAAGCGTTTGGGTCAGGTTATGTGTTAGGAAACGTGTTAGTGTTAATGTGTGGTTAGGATTAGGGTATGGGTTAGGGTAATGGTTAGGGTTGGCGTTAGGGTTAGGGATAGGCTTAGCGAACAGTTAAGGCTTATGGTACATGTGAGTGTATGGAGACGTGTTAGTGTCAAATTACGTGTGAGGGCATGGGTTAGTGTTAGTGTAGGGGTTAAAAATAGGGTACGGGTTAGAATAAGGTGTAGGGTTGGTGTTAGGGTTAGGTTTAAGTCTACAGTTAGGGTTAGCTAACGATTAGGTTTAGCGTACAGCTGAGGGTATGGAAAAGTGTTAGGGTCAGGGTACGTTTCAGGGCACTGGTTAGTGTTAGTGTACGGTTTAGGATTAGTGTATGGGTTAGGGTAAGATGTAGGGTTGGCGTTAGGGTTAGGTTTAGAGCTAGGGTTAGGGTTAGCGACCGGGTAATTTTTAGGTTACAGGGGAGGGTACGGAAATGTTTTAGGGTCAAAATACATATGCGGGAATGGGTTAGTGTTAGTTTAAGGTTTAAGATTAGTGTACGTGTTAGGGTAAGGTGTAGGGTTGGAGTTAGATTTAGCTTTAGGGCTAGGGTTAGGGTTAGCGAAATGTAAGGCTTAGGGTACAGGTGAGGGTACAGAAAAGTGTTACGGTCTGTGTACGTGTCAGGGCATGGATTAGTATTAGGGTACGGGTTAGGATTACAGTACGGATCAGGGTAAGGTGTAGGATTGGGGTTAGGGTTAGTGTTAGGGTTAGGGTTAGCGAATAGGTAATATTTAGGGTACAGGTAAGCATATGGAAACGAGTTAGGGTCAGGCTTGGTGTTAGGGTACAGGTTAGTGTTATTGTACGGATTAGGATTAGGGTATGGGTTAGGATTTAGTGTAGGGTTGTGGATAGTGTTAGGCTTAGACCTAGGGTAAGTGTTAGCGAACAGGTAAGGTTTACGGTACACAGGAGGGTACGGAAACGTGTTAGTGTCAAAGTACATGTGAGGGAATTGCTTAATTTTGGTGTATGGGTTAAGATCAGTGTATGGGTTAGGGTATGGTGTCAGGTTGGTGTTAGCGTTCTGTTTAGGGAAAGGGCTAGGTTTAGCGAACGGTAAGATTTAGGGTACTGGAGAGGATACGGAAAAGTGTTAGGGTCAGGGTACGTGTTAGGGCATGGGTTAGTGTTAGTGTACGGGTTAGGATTAGGGTATGGGTTAGGGAAAGGTGTAGGGTTGGGGTTAAGTTTAGGTGTAGGGGTGGGGTTAGGGTTAGCGAATAGGTAACATTTAGGGTACAGGTGAGCTTATGGAAACAAGTTAGGGTCAGGGTTCATGTTAGGGCACAGGTTAGTGTTAGTGTATGGATTAGGGTACGGGTTAGGGTTAGGTGTAGGGTTGGGGTTAGGGTTAGGTTTAGACATAGGGTTAGGGTTAGCGAATGGTAAGATTTAGGGTACAGGAGTGGGTATGGAAAAGTGTTAGGGTCAGGGTACGTGTTAGGGCATGGATTAGTGTTAGTGTATGGGTAAGGATTAGGGTACGGGTTAGGGAAATGTGTAGGGTTGGTGTTATGGTTAGGGTTAGGCCTACAGTTAGAGTTAGCAAACGGGTAAGGTTTACGGTACACGGGAGGGTACGGAAATGTCTTAGTGTCAAAGTACATGTGAGGGCATGGGTTAGTTTTTTTGTACGGGTTAAGTTTAGTGTACGGGTTAGGGTATGCTGTAAGGTTGGTGTTAGCATTATGTTTAGGGCTAGGGTTAGGGTTAGCGAACGGTAAGATTTTGGGTACAGGAGAGGATACGGAAAAGTGTTAGGGTCAGGGTACGTGTTAGGACAGGGGTTAGTGTGGGTTTACAGGTTAGGATTAGGGTACGGGTTAGGGTAATTGGTAGGGTTGGCGTTATGGTTAGTGTTAGGGGTAGGGTTAAGTTTAGTGAACGGGTAAGGTTTAGGTTACAGCTGACCATATGGAAATGTTTTATTGTCAAAGTACGTGTGTGGTATTGCGTTAGTGTTAGTGTATGGGTTAAGATTAGTGTATGTGTTAGGAGTAGGTTTGTAGTTAGGTTTAGGTTGGGGCTACGGTTATGGTTAACAAATGGTAAAGTTTAGGGTTAGTGTTAGGGTTAGGGTTAGGGGTAGGGTTAGGGTAGGTGTTAGGGCACGAGTTAGTGTTAGTGTATGGGTTATGATTAGGGTATGGGTTAGGGTAAGGTGTAGGGTTGGGGTTAGGTTTAGGTTTAGGGCTAGTGTTAGGGTTAGCGAATAGGTGACATTAGAGTACAGGTGAGCGTATGGAAATGAGTTAGGCTCAGGGTTCGTGTTAGGGCACAGGTTAGTGTTAGTTTAAGGATTAGGATTAGTGTACATGTTAGAGTTAGGTGTAGGGCTGGGCTTGGGTTTAGGGTTAGGTTTAGACCTAGGGTTAGGGTTAGTGAATGGTAAGATTTAGGGTTCAGGCGTGGGTATGGAAAAGTGTAAGGGTCAGGGTAAATGTTAGGGCACGGATTAGTGTTAGTGTACGGGTTAGAATTAGGGTACGGTTTAGGCTAATGGATAGGGTTGGCGTTATGTTTAGTGTTAGGGCTAGGGTTAGGGTTAGCGAACGAGTAAGCTTTAGGTTACAGGTGAGGGTAAGGAAATGTTTTAGTGTCAAAGTAAGTGTGAGGGAATGGGTTAGTGTTAGTGTATGCATTAAGATTAGTGTACATGTTAGGGTAAGGTGTAGGGTTGTAGTTAGATTTAGCTTTAGGGCTAGGGTTAGGGTTAGCAAACGGTAAGATTTAGGGTACAGGAGAGAGTAGGGTAAAGAGTTAGAGGCAGGGTACGTGTCAGGGCATGGATTAGTGTTTGTGTACGGGATAGGATTAGGGTACGGTTTATGGTAAGGTGTTGGGTTGGTGTTAGGGCTTGGTTTAGGGGTATGTTTCGGGTTTGTGAACGGTAAAGTTTAGGGTACAGGTGAGGGTACAGAAAAGTGTTAGGCTCAGGTTACGTTTCAGGGCACGGATTAGTATTAGTGTACTGGTTAGGATTACGGTATGGGTTAGGGTAATGGGTAGGGTTGGGTTTAGGGTTAGGTTTAGGGCTATGGTTAGGGTTAGCGAAATGTAAGGTTTAGGTTACAGGTGATGGTCCAGAAACGTGTTAGGATCAGGGTCCATGTTAGGGCACGGATTAGTGTTAGGGTACTGGTTAGGATTGGGTACGCGTTAGGGAAAGTTTAAGGGATGGGGTAAGGTTTACGTTTAGGTCTAGGGTTAAGGATAGCAAACGGTATGGTTTAGGGTACAGGTGAGTGTACAGAAAAGTGTTATGGTCAGGGTACCTGTTAGGGCACGTGTAGTGTTAGTGTATGGGTTAGGATTAGGGTACGGGTTAGGGAAATGTGTAGGGTTGAGGTTAGGGTTAAGTTTAGGGCTAGGGTTAGGGTTAGCGAACAGGTAAGTTTTATGGTACATGAGTGTACGGAAACGTGTTAGTGTCAAAGTACGTGTGAGGGCATTGCATAATTTTGGTGTACGGGTTAAGATTAGTGTGCGGGTTAGGGTATGGTGTTGGGTTGGTGTTAGAATTATGTTTAGGGCTAAGGTTACGGTTAGCGAACCAGTAAGGTTTAGGGTACAGGTGTGGGTACGGAAAACTTTTAGGGTCAGGGTATATGTTAGGACACCTGTTAGTGTTAGTGTACGTGTCAGGATTAGCGTAGAGTTTAGGGTAAGGTGTGGGGTTGTGGTTAGGGTTAGGTTTAGGGCTAGGCTTAGGGTTGGCGAACGGGTAAGTTTTAGGGTACAGTTGAGGGTACGGAAAAGCGTTTGGGTCAGGTTATGTGTTAGGAAACGTGTTAGTGTTAATGTGTGGTTAGGATTAGGGTATGGGTTAGGGTAATGTTTAGGGTTGGCGTTAGGTTTAGGGATAGGCTTAGCGAACAGTTAAGGCTTATGGTACATGTGAGTGTATGGAGACGTGTTAGTGTCAAATTACGTGTGAGGGCATGGGTTAGTGTTAGTGTAGGGGTTAAAAATAGGGTACGGGTTAGAATAAGGTGTAGGGTTGGTGTTAGGGTTAGGTTTAAGTCTACAGTTAGGGTTAGCTAACGATTAGGTTTAGCATACAGCTGAGGGTATGGAAAAGTGTTAGGGTCAGGGTACGTTTCAGGGCACTGGTTAGTGTTAGTGTACGGTTTAGGATTAGTGTATGGGTTAGGGTAAGATGTAGGGTTGGCGTTAGGGTTAGGTTTAGAGCTAGGGTTAGGGTTAGCGACCGGGTAATTTTTAGGTTACAGGGGAGGGTACGGAAATGTTTTAGGGTCAAAATACATATGCGGGAATGGGTTAGTGTTAGTTTAAGGTTTAAGATTAGTGTACGTGTTAGGGTAAGGTGTAGGGTTGGAGTTAGATTTAGCTTTAGGGCTAGGGTTAGGGTTAGCGAAATGTAAGGCTTAGGGTACAGGTGAGGGTACAGAAAAGTGTCACGGTCTGTGTACGTGTCAGGGCACGGATTAGTATTAGGGTACGGGTTAGGATTACAGTACGGATCAGGGTAAGGTGTAGGATTGGGGTTAGGGTTAGTGTTAGGGTTAGGGTTAGCGAATAGGTAATATTTAGGGTACAGGTAAGCATATGGAAACGAGTTAGGGTCAGGCTTGTTGTTAGGGCACAGGTTAGTGTTATTGTACGGATTAGGATTAGGGTATGGGTTAGGATTTTGTGTAGGCTTGTGGATAGTGTTAGGCTTAGACCTAGGGTAAGTGTTAGCGAACAGGTAAGGTTTACGGTACACAGGAGGGTACGGAAACGTGTTAGTGTCAAAGTACATGTGAGGGAATTGCTTAATTTTGGTGTATGGGTTAAGATCAGTGTATGGGTTAGGGTATGGTGTCAGGTTGGTGTTAGCGTTCTGTTTAGGGAAAGGGCTAGGTTTAGCGAACGGTAAGATTTAGGGTACTGGAGAGGATACGGAAAAGTGTTAGGGTCAGGGTACGTGTTAGGGCACGGGTTAGTGTTAGTGTACGGGTTAGGATTAGGGTATGGGTTAGGGAAAGTTGTAGGGTTGGGGTTATGTTTAGGTGTAGGGGTGGGGTTAGGGTTAGCGAATAGGTAACATTTAGGGTACAGGTGAGCTTATGGAAACAAGTTAGGGTCAGGGTTCATGTTAGGGCACAGGTTAGTGTTAGTGTATGGATTAGGGTACGGGTTAGGGTTAGGTGTAGGGTTGGGGTTAGGGTTAGGTTTAGACATAGGGTTAGGGTTAGCGAATGGTAAGATTTAGGGTACAGGAGTGGGTATGGAAAAGTGTTAGGGTCAGGGTACGTGTTAGGGCATGGATTAGTGTTAGTGTATGGGTAAGGATTAGGGTACGGGTTAGGGAAATGGGTAGGGTTGGTGTTATGGTTAGGGTTAGGCCTACGGTTAGAGTTAGCAAACGGGTAAGGTTTACGGTACACGGGAGGGTACGGAAATGTTTTAGTGTCAAAGTACATGTGAGGGCATGGGTTCGTTTTTTTGTACGGGTTAAGTTTAGTGTACGGGTTAGGGTATGCTGTAAGGTTGGTGTTAGCGTTATGTTTAGGGCTAGGGTTAGGGTTAGCGAACGGTAAGATTTTGGGTACAGGAGAGGATACGGAAAAGTGTTCGGGTCAAGGTACGTGTTAGGACATGGGTTAGTGATAGTGTATGGGTTGGGATTAGGGTATGGGTTAGGGTAAGTAGTAGGGTTGGCGTTAGGGTTAGGGCTAGGGCTAGGGCTAGGGTTAGGGTTAGCGAATGGGTAAGGTTTAGGGTACCGGTGAGGTTATGGAAAAGCGTTAGGGTCAGGGTACATGTCAGGGCATGACTTAGTAGTAGTATACTGGTTAGGATTAGGGTACGGTTTGGGTAAGGTTTAGGGTTGGGCTTAGGGTTAGCTTTATGGCTAGGGTTAGGGTTAGCCAAATGTCAGGTTTAGGGTACAGGTGATGGTACAGAAAAGTGTTAGGGTTTGTGTATGTGTTAGGACACGTGTCAGTGTTAGTGTATGGCTTAGGATTAGCTTACGGGTTAGGGTAAGGTGTACGGTTGGGGTTTCGTCTAGGTTTAGGGTTAGGGTTAGCGAACGGTAAGGTTTAGGGTACAGGTGAGGTTACGGAAAAGTGTTAGGGTCAGGGTACGTGTTAGGGCAGGGGTTAGTGTGGGTTTACAGGTTAGGATTAGGGTACGGGTTAGGGTCATTGGTAGGGTTGGCGTTATGGTTAGTGTTAGGGGTAGGGTTAAGTTTAGTGAACGGGTAAGGTTTAGGTTACAGCTGACCATATGGAAATGTTTTATTGTCAAAGTACGTGTGTGGTATTGCGTTAGTGTTAGTGTATGGGTTAAGATTAGTGTATGTGTTAGGAGTAGGTTTGTAGTTAGGTTTAGGTTTGGGGCTACGGTTATGGTTAACAAATGGTAAAGTTTAGGGTTAGTGTTAGGGTTAGGGTTAGGGGTAGGGTTAGGGTAGGTGTTAGGGCACGAGTTAGTGTTAGTGTATGGGTTATGATTAGGGTATGGGTTAGGGTAAGGTGTAGGGTTGGGGTTAGGTTTAGGTTTAGGGCTAGTGTTAGGGTTAGCAAATAGGTGACATTAGAGTACAGGTGAGCGTATGGAAATGAGTTAGGGTCAGGGTTCGTGTTAGGGCACAGGTTAGTGTTAGTTTAAGGATTAGGATTAGTGTACATGTTAGAGTTAGGTGTAGGGTTGGGCTTGGGTTTAGGGTT
Source organism: Mesoplodon mirus (assembly GCF_964341445.2). Lineage (NCBI taxonomy): Eukaryota > Metazoa > Chordata > Mammalia > Artiodactyla > Ziphiidae > Mesoplodon > Mesoplodon mirus. Next base: position 4,742,267 of record NC_138996.1, read on the forward strand.
AGGTTTAGGCCTAGGGTTAGGGTTAGTGAATGGTAAGATTTAGGGTTCAGGCGTGGGTATGGAAAAGTGTAAGGGTCAGGGTACATGTTAGGGCACGGATTAGTGTTAGTGTACGGGTTAGAATTAGGGTACGGGTTAGGCTAATGGATAGGGTTGGCGTTATGTTTAGTGTTAGGGCTAGGGTTAGGGTTAGCGAACGAGTAAGTTTTAGGTTACAGGTGAGGGTAAGGAAATGTTTTAGTGTCAAAGTAAGTGTGAGGGAATGGGTTAGTGTTAGTGTATGCATTAAGATTAGTGTACATGTTAGGGTAAGGTATAGGGTTGTAGTTAGATTTAGCTTTACGGCTAGGGTTAGGGTTAGCAAACGGTAAGATTTAGGGTACAGCAGAGAGTAGGGTAAAGAGTTAGAGGCAGGGTACGTGTCAGGGCATGGATTAGTGTTTGTGTACGGGATAGGATTAGGGTACGGTTTATGGTAAGGTGTTGGGTTGGTGTTAGGGCTTGGTTTAGGGGTATGTTTCGGGTTTGTGAACGGTAAAGTTTAGGGTACAGGTGAGGGTACAGAAAAGTGTTAGGCTCAGGTTACATTTCAGGGCATGGATTAGTATTAGTGTACTGGTTAGGATTACGGTATGGGTTAGGGTAATGGGTAGGGTTGGGTTTAGGGTTAGGTTTAGGGCTATGGTTAGGGTTAGCGAAATGTAAGGTTTAGGTTACAGGTGATGGTCCAGAAACGTGTTAGGATCAGGGTACATGTTAAGGCACGGATTAGTGTTAGGGTACTGGTTAGGATTGGGTACGCGTTAGGGTAATGTTTAGGGATGGGGTAAGGTTTACGTTTAGGTCTAGGGTTAAGGATAGCAAACGGTATGGTTTACGGTACAGGTGAGTGTACAGAAAAGTGTTACGGTCAGGGTACCTGTTAGGGCACGTGTAGTGTTAGTGTATGGGTTAGGATTAGGGTACGGGTTAGGGAAATGTTTAGGGTTGAGGTTAGGGTTAAGTTTAGGGCTAGGGTTAGGGTTAGCGAACAGGTAAGTTTTATGGTACATGAGTGTACGGAAACGTGTTAGTGTCAAAGTACGTGTGAGGGCATTGCATAATTTTGGTGTACGGGTTAAGATTAGTGTACGGGTTAGGGTATGGTGTAGGGTTGGTGTTAGAATTATGTTTAGGGCTAAGGTTACGGTTAGCGAACCAGTAAGGTTTAGGGTACAGGTGTGGGTACGGAAAACTTTTAGGGTCAGGGTATATGTTAGGACACCTGTTAGTGTTAGTGTACGTGTCAGGATTAGCGTAGAGTTTAGGGTAAGGTGTGGGGTTGTGGTTAGGGTTAGGTTTAGGGCTAGGCTTAGGGTTGGCGAACGGGTAAGTTTGAGGGTACAGTTGAGGGTACGGAAAAGCGTTTGGGTCAGGTTATGTGTTAGGAAACGTGTTAGTGTTAATGTGTGGTTAGGATTAGGGTATGGGTTAGGGTAATGTTTAGGGTTGGCGTTAGGGTTAGGGATAGGCTTAGCGAACAGTTAAGGCTTATGGTACATTTGAGTGTATGGAGACGTGTTAGTGTCAAATTACGTGTGAGGGCATGGGTTAGTGTTAGTGTAGGGGTTAAAAATAGGGTACGGGTTAGAATAAGGTGTAGGGTTGGTGTTAGGGTTAGGTTTAAGTCTACAGTTAGGGTTAGCTAACGATTAGGTTTAGCATACAGCTGAGGGTATGGAAAAGTGTTAGGGTCAGGGTACGTTTCAGGGCACTGGTTAGTGTTAGTGTACGGTTTAGGATTAGTGTATGGGTTAGGGTAAGATGTAGGGTTGGCGTTAGGGTTAGGTTTAGAGCTAGGGTTAGGGTTAGCGACCGGGTAATTTTTAGGTTACAGGGGAGGGTACGGAAATGTTTTAGGGTCAAAATACATATGCGGGAATGGGTTAGTGTTAGTTTAAGGTTTAAGATTAGTGTACGTGTTAGGGTAAGGTGTAGGGTTGGAGTTAGATTTAGCTTTAGGGCTAGGGTTAGGGTTAGCGAAATGTAAGGCTTAGGGTACAGGTGAGGGTACAGAAAAGTGTCACGGTCTGTGTACGTGTCAGGGCACGGATTAGTATTAGGGTACGGGTTAGGATTACAGTACGGATCAGGGTAAGGTGTAGGATTGGGGTTAGGGTTAGTGTTAGGGTTAGGGTTAGCGAATAGGTAATATTTAGGGTACAGGTAAGCATATGGAAACGAGTTAGGGTCAGGCTTGGTGTTAGGGCACAGGTTAGTGTTATTGTACGGATTAGGATTAGGGTATGGGTTAGGATTTTGTGTAGGCTTGTGGATAGTGTTAGGCTTAGACCTAGGGTAAGTGTTAGCGAACAGGTAAGGTTTACGGTACACAGGAGGGTACGGAAACGTGTTAGTGTCAAAGTACATGTGAGGGAATTGCTTAATTTTGGTGTATGGGTTAAGATCAGTGTATGGGTTAGGGTATGGTGTCAGGTTGGTGTTAGCGTTCTGTTTAGGGAAAGGGCTAGGTTTAGCGAACGGTAAGATTTAGGGTACTGGAGAGGATACGGAAAAGTGTTAGGGTCAGGGTACGTGTTAGGGCACGGGTTAGTGTTAGTGTACGGGTTAGGATTAGGGTATGGGTTAGGGAAAGTTGTAGGGTTGGGGTTATGTTTAGGTGTAGGGGTGGGGTTAGGGTTAGCGAATAGGTAACATTTAGGGTACAGGTGAGCTTATGGAAACAAGTTAGGGTCAGGGTTCATGTTAGGGCACAGGTTAGTGTTAGTGTATGGATTAGGGTACGGGTTAGGGTTAGGTGTAGGGTTGGGGTTAGGGTTAGGTTTAGACATAGGGTTAGGGTTAGCGAATGGTAAGATTTAGGGTACAGGAGTGGGTATGGAAAAGTGTTAGGGTCAGGGTACGTGTTAGGGCATGGATTAGTGTTAGTGTATGGGTAAGGATTACGGTACGGGTTAGGGAAATGGGTAGGGTTGGTGTTATGGTTAGGGTTAGGCCTACGGTTAGAGTTAGCAAACGGGTAAGGTTTACGGTACACGGGAGGGTACGGAAATGTTTTAGTGTCAAAGTACATGTGAGGGCATGGGTTCGTTTTTTTGTACGGGTTAAGTTTAGTGTACGGGTTAGGGTATGCTGTAAGGTTGGTGTTAGCGTTATGTTTAGGGCTAGGGTTAGGGTTAGCGAACGGTAAGATTTTGGGTACAGGAGAGGATACGGAAAAGTGTTCGGGTCAAGGTACGTGTTAGGACATGGGTTAGTGATAGTGTATGGGTTGGGATTAGGGTATGGGTTAGGGTAAGTAGTAGGGTTGGCGTTAGGGTTAGGGCTAGGGCTAGGGCTAGGGTTAGGGTTAGCGAATGGGTAAGGTTTAGGGTACCGGTGAGGTTATGGAAAAGCGTTAGGGTCAGGGTACATGTCAGGGCATGACTTAGTAGTAGTATACTGGTTAGGATTAGGGTACGGTTTGGGTAAGGTTTAGGGTTGGGCTTAGGGTTAGCTTTATGGCTAGGGTTAGGGTTAGCCAAATGTCAGGTTTAGGGTACAGGTGATGGTACAGAAAAGTGTTAGGGTTTGTGTATGTGTTAGGACACGTGTCAGTGTTAGTGTATGGCTTAGGATTAGCTTACGGGTTAGGGTAAGGTGTACGGTTGGGGTTTCGTCTAGGTTTAGGGTTAGGGTTAGCGAACGGTAAGGTTTAGGGTACAGGTGAGGTTACGGAAAAGTGTTAGGGTCAGGGTACGTGTTAGGGCAGGGGTTAGTGTGGGTTTACAGGTTAGGATTAGGGTACGGGTTAGGGTCATTGGTAGGGTTGGCGTTATGGTTAGTGTTAGGGGTAGGGTTAAGTTTAGTGAACGGGTAAGGTTTAGGTTACAGCTGACCATATGGAAATGTTTTATTGTCAAAGTACGTGTGTGGTATTGCGTTAGTGTTAGTGTATGGGTTAAGATTAGTGTATGTGTTAGGAGTAGGTTTGTAGTTAGGTTTAGGTTTGGGGCTACGGTTATGGTTAACAAATGGTAAAGTTTAGGGTTAGTGTTAGGGTTAGGGTTAGGGGTAGGGTTAGGGTAGGTGTTAGGGCACGAGTTAGTGTTAGTGTATGGGTTATGATTAGGGTATGGGTTAGGGTAAGGTGTAGGGTTGGGGTTAGGTTTAGGTTTAGGGCTAGTGTTAGGGTTAGCAAATAGGTGACATTAGAGTACAGGTGAGCGTATGGCAATGAGTTAGGGTCAGGGTTCGTGTTAGGGCACAGGTTAGTGTTAGTTTAAGGATTAGGATTAGTGTACATGTTAGAGTTAGGTGTAGGGTTGGGCTTGGGTTTAGGGTTAGGTTTAGGCCTAGGGTTAGGGTTAGTGAATGGTAAGATTTAGGGTTCAGGCGTGGGTATGGAAAAGTGTAAGGGTCAGGGTACATGTTAGGGCACGGATTAGTGTTAGTGTACGGGTTAGAATTAGGGTACGGGTTAGGCTAATGGATAGGGTTGGCGTTATGTTTAGTGTTAGGGCTAGGGTTAGGGTTAGCGAACGAGTAAGTTTTAGGTTACAGGTGAGGGTAAGGAAATGTTTTAGTGTCAAAGTAAGTGTGAGGGAATGGGTTAGTGTTAGTGTATGCATTAAGATTAGTGTACATGTTAGGGTAAGGTGTAGGGTTGTAGTTAGATTTAGCTTTACGGCTAGGGTTAGGGTTAGCAAACGGTAAGATTTAGGGTACAGCAGAGAGTAGGGTAAAGAGTTAGAGGCAGGGTACGTGTCAGGGCATGGATTAGTGTTTGTGTACGGGATAGGATTAGGGTACGGTTTATGGTAAGGTGTTGGGTTGGTGTTAGGGCTTGGTTTAGGGGTATGTTTCGGGTTTGTGAACGGTAAAGTTTAGGGTACAGGTGAGGGTACAGAAAAGTGTTAGGCTCAGGTTACGTTTCAGGGCATGGATTAGTATTAGTGTACTGGTTAGGATTACGGTATGGGTTAGGGTAATGGGTAGGGTTGGGTTTAGGGTTAGGTTTAGGGCTATGGTTAGGGTTAGCGAAATGTAAGGTTTAGGTTACAGGTGATGGTCCAGAAACGTGTTAGGATCAGGGTACATGTTAAGGCACGGATTAGTGTTAGGGTACTGGTTAGGATTGGGTACGCGTTAGGGTAATGTTTAGGGATGGGGTAAGGTTTACGTTTAGGTCTAGGGTTAAGGATAGCAAACGGTATGGTTTACGGTACAGGTGAGTGTACAGAAAAGTGTTACGGTCAGGGTACCTGTTAGGGCATGTGTAGTGTTAGTGTATGGGTTAGGATTAGGGTACGGGTTAGGGAAATGTGTAGGGTTGAGGTTAGGGTTAAGTTTAGGGCTAGGGTTAGGGTTAGCGAACAGGTAAGTTTTATGGTACATGAGTGTACGGAAACGTGTTAGTGTCAAAGTACGTGTGAGGGCATTGCATAATTTTGGTGTACGGGTTAAGATTAGTGTACGGGTTAGGGTATGGTGTAGGGTTGGTGTTAGAATTATGTTTAGGGCTAAGGTTACGGTTAGCGAACCAGTAAGGTTTAGGGTACAGGTGTGGGTACGGAAAACTTTTAGGGTCAGGGTATATGTTAGGACACCTGTTAGTGTTAGTGTACGTGTCAGGATTAGCGTAGAGTTTAGGGTAAGGTGTGGGGTTGTGGTTAGGGTTAGGTTTAGGGCTAGGCTTAGGGTTGGCGAACGGGTAAGTTTTAGGGTACAGTTGAGGGTACGGAAAAGCGTTTGGGTCAGGTTATGTGTTAGGAAACGTGTTAGTGTTAATGTGTGGTTAGGATTAGTGTATGGGTTAGGGTAATGTTTAGGGTTGGCGTTAGGGTTAGGGATAGGCTTAGCGAACAGTTAAGGCTTATGGTACATTTGAGTGTATGGAGACGTGTTAGTGTCAAATTACGTGTGAGGGCATGGGTTAGTGTTAGTGTAGGGGTTAAAAATAGGGTACGGGTTAGAATAAGGTGTAGGGTTGGTGTTAGGGTTAGGTTTAAGTCTACAGTTAGGGTTAGCTAACGATTAGGTTTAGCATACAGCTGAGGGTATGGAAAAGTGTTAGGGTCAGGGTACGTTTCAGGGCACTGGTTAGTGTTAGTGTACGGTTTAGGATTAGTGTATGGGTTAGGGTAAGATGTAGGGTTGGCGTTAGGGTTAGGTTTAGAGCTAGGGTTAGGGTTAGCGACCGGGTAATTTTTAGGTTACAGGGGAGGGTACGGAAATGTTTTAGGGTCAAAATACATATGCGGGAATGGGTTAGTGTTAGTTTAAGGTTTAAGATTAGTGTACGTGTTAGGGTAAGGTGTAGGGTTGGAGTTAGATTTAGCTTTAGGGCTAGGGTTAGGGTTAGCGAAATGTAAGGCTTAGGGTACAGGTGAGGGTACAGAAAAGTGTCACGGTCTGTGTACGTGTCAGGGCACGGATTAGTATTAGGGTACGGGTTAGGATTACAGTACGGATCAGGGTAAGGTGTAGGATTGGGGTTAGGGTTAGTGTTAGGGTTAGGGTTAGCGAATAGGTAATATTTAGGGTACAGGTAAGCATATGGAAACGAGTTAGGGTCAGGCTTGGTGTTAGGGCACAGGTTAGTGTTATTGTACGGATTAGGATTAGGGTATGGGTTAGGATTTTGTGTAGGCTTGTGGATAGTGTTAGGCTTAGACCTAGGGTAAGTGTTAGCGAACAGGTAAGGTTTACGGTACACAGGAGGGTACGGAAACGTGTTAGTGTCAAAGTACATGTGAGGGAATTGCTTAATTTTGGTGTATGGGTTAAGATCAGTGTATGGGTTAGGGTATGGTGTCAGGTTGGTGTTAGCGTTCTGTTTAGGGAAAGGGCTAGGTTTAGCGAACGGTAAGATTTAGGGTACTGGAGAGGATACGGAAAAGTGTTAGGGTCAGGGTACGTGTTAGGGCACGGGTTAGTGTTAGTGTACGGGTTAGGATTAGGGTATGGGTTAGGGAAAGTTGTAGGGTTGGGGTTATGTTTAGGTGTAGGGGTGGGGTTAGGGTTAGCGAATAGGTAACATTTAGGGTACAGGTGAGCTTATGGAAACAAGTTAGGGTCAGGGTTCATGTTAGGGCACAGGTTAGTGTTAGTGTATGGATTAGGGTACGGGTTAGGGTTAGGTGTAGGGTTGGGGTTAGGGTTAGGTTTAGACATAGGGTTAGGGTTAGCGAATGGTAAGATTTAGGGTACAGGAGTGGGTATGGAAAAGTGTTAGGGTCAGGGTACGTGTTAGGGCATGGATTAGTGTTAGTGTATGGGTAAGGATTAGGGTACGGGTTAGGGAAATGGGTAGGGTTGGTGTTATGGTTAGGGTTAGGCCTACGGTTAGAGTTAGCAAACGGGTAAGGTTTACGGTACACGGGAGGGTACGGAAATGTTTTAGTGTCAAAGTACATGTGAGGGCATGGGTTCGTTTTTTTGTACGGGTTAAGTTTAGTGTACGGGTTAGGGTATGCTGTAAGGTTGGTGTTAGCGTTATGTTTAGGGCTAGGGTTAGGGTTAGCGAACGGTAAGATTTTGGGTACAGGAGAGGATACGGAAAAGTGTTCGGGTCAAGGTACGTGTTAGGACATGGGTTAGTGATAGTGTATGGGTTGGGATTAGGGTATGGGTTAGGGTAAATAGTAGGGTTGGCGTTAGGGTTAGGGCTAGGGCTAGGGCTAGGGTTAGGGTTAGCGAATGGGTAAGGTTTAGGGTACCGGTGAGGTTATGGAAAAGCGTTAGGGTCAGGGTACATGTCAGGGCATGACTTAGTAGTAGTATACTGGTTAGGATTAGGGTACGGTTTGGGTAAGGTTTAGGGTTGGGCTTAGGGTTAGCTTTATGGCTAGGGTTAGGGTTAGCCAAATGTCAGGTTTAGGGTACAGGTGATGGTACAGAAAAGTGTTAGGGTTTGTGTATGTGTTAGGACACGTGTCAGTGTTAGTGTATGGCTTAGGATTAGCTTACGGGTTAGGGTAAGGTGTACGGTTGGGGTTTCGTCTAGGTTTAGGGTTAGGGTTAGCGAACGGTAAGGTTTAGGGTACAGGTGAGGTTACGGAAAAGTGTTAGGGTCAGGGTACGTGTTAGGGCAGGGGTTAGTGTGGGTTTACAGGTTAGGATTAGGGTACGGGTTAGGGTCATTGGTAGGGTTGGCGTTATGGTTAGTGTTAGGGGTAGGGTTAAGTTTAGTGAACGGGTAAGGTTTAGGTTACAGCTGACCATATGGAAATGTTTTATTGTCAAAGTACGTGTGTGGTATTGCGTTAGTGTTAGTGTATGGGTTAAGATTAGTGTATGTGTTAGGAGTAGGTTTGTAGTTAGGTTTAGGTTTGGGGCTACGGTTATGGTTAACAAATGGTAAAGTTTAGGGTTAGTGTTAGGGTTAGGGTTAGGGGTAGGGTTAGGGTAGGTGTTAGGGCACGAGTTAGTGTTAGTGTATGGGTTATGATTAGGGTATGGGTTAGGGTAAGGTGTAGGGTTGGGGTTAGGTTTAGGTTTAGGGCTAGTGTTAGGGTTAGCGAATAGGTGACATTAGAGTACAGGTGAGCGTATGGAAATGAGTTAGGGTCAGGGTTCGTGTTAGGGCACAGGTTAGTGTTAGTTTAAGGATTAGGATTAGTGTACATGTTAGAGTTAGGTGTAGGGTTGGGCTTGGGTTTAGGGTTAGGTTTAGACCTAGGGTTAGGGTTAGTGAATGGTAAGATTTAGGGTTCAGGCGTGGGTATGGAAAAGTGTAAGGGTCAGGGTACATGTTAGGGCACGGATTAGTGTTAGTGTACGGGTTAGAATTAGGGTACGGGTTAGGCTAATGGATAGGGTTGGCGTTATGTTTAGTGTTAGGGCTAGGGTTAGGGTTAGCGAACGAGTAAGGTTTAGGTTACAGGTGAGGGTAAGGAAATGTTTTAGTGTCAAAGTAAGTGTGAGGGAATGGGTTAGTGTTAGTGTATGCATTAAGATTAGTGTACATGTTAGGGTAAGGTGTAGGGTTGTAGTTAGATTTAGCTTTACGGCTAGGGTTAGGGTTAGCAAACGGTAAGATTTAGGGTACAGCAGAGAGTAGGGTAAAGAGTTAGAGGCAGGGTACGTGTCAGGGCATGGATTAGTGTTTGTGTACGGGATAGGATTAGGGTACGGTTTATGGTAAGGTGTTGGGTTGGTGTTAGGGCTTGGTTTAGGGGTATGTTTCGGGTTTGTGAACGGTAAAGTTTAGGGTACAGGTGAGGGTACAGAAAAGTGTTAGGCTCAGGTTACGTTTCAGGGCATGGATTAGTATTAGTGTACTGGTTAGGATTACGGTATGGGTTAGGGTAATGGGTAGGGTTGGGTTTAGGGTTAGGTTTAGGGCTATGGTTAGGGTTAGCGAAATGTAAGGTTTAGGTTACAGGTGATGGTCCAGAAACGTGTTAGGATCAGGGTACATGTTAAGGCACGGATTAGTGTTAGGGTACTGGTTAGGATTGGGTACGCGTTAGGGTAAGGTTTAGGGATGGGGTAAGGTTTACGTTTAGGTCTAGGGTTAAGGATAGCAAACGGTATGGTTTAGGGTACAGGTGAGTGTACAGAAAAGTGTTACGGTCAGGGTACCTGTTAGGGCACGTGTAGTGTTAGTGTATGGGTTAGGATTAGGGTACGGGTTAGGGAAATGTGTAGGGTTGAGGTTAGGGTTAAGTTTAGGGCTAGGGTTAGGGTTAGCGAACAGGTAAGTTTTATGGTACATGAGTGTACGGAAACGTGTTAGTGTCAAAGTACGTGTGAGGGCATTGCATAATTTTGGTGTACGGGTTAAGATTAGTGTACGGGTTAGGGTATGGTGTAGGGTTGGTGTTAGCATTATGTTTAGGGCTAAGGTTACGGTTAGCGAACCAGTAAGGTTTAGGGTACAGGTGAGGGTACGGAACACTTTTAGGGTCAGGGTATATGTTAGGACACCTGTTAGTGTTAGTGTACGTGTCAGGATTAGCGTACAGTTTAGGGTAAGGTGTGGGGTTGTGGTTAGGGTTAGGTTTAGGGCTAGGCTTAGGGTTGGCGAACGGGTAAGTTTTAGGGTACAGTTGAGGGTACAGAAAAGCGTTTGGGTCAGGTTATGTGTTAGGAAACGTGTTAGTCTTAATGTGTGGTTAGGTTTAGGGTATGGGTTAGGGTAATGGTTAGGGTTGGCGTTAGGGTTAGGGATAGGCTTAGCGAAAAGTTAAGGCTTATGGTACATGTGAGTGTATGGAGACGTGTTAGTGTCAAATTACGTGTGAGGGCATGGGTTAGTGTTAGTGTAGGGGTTAAAAATAGGGTACGGGTTAGAATAAGGTGTAGGGTTGGTGTTAGGGTTAGGTTTAAGTCTACAGTTAGGGTTAGCTAACGATTAGGTTTAGCGTACAGCTGAGGGTATGGAAAAGTGTTAGGGACAGGGTACGTTTCAGGGCACTGGTTAGTGTTAGTGTACGGTTTAGGATTAGTGTATGGGTAAGGGTAAGATGTAGGGTTGGCGTTAGGGTTAGGTTTAGAGCTAGGGTTAGGGTTAGCGACCGGGTAATTTTTAGGTTACAGGGGAGGGTACGGAAATGTTTTAGGGTCAAAATACATATGCGGGAATGGGTTAGTGTTAGTTTAAGGTTTAAGATTAGTGTACGTGTTAGGGTAAGGTGTAGGGTTGGAGTTAGATTTAGCTTTAGGGCTAGGGTTAGGGTTAGCGAAATGTAAGGCTTAGGGTACAGGTGAGGGTACAGAAAAGTGTTACGGTCTGTGTACGTGTCAGGGCACGGATTAGTATTAGGGTACGGGTTAGGATTACACTACGGATCAGGGTAAGGTGTGGGATTGGGGTTAGGGTTAGTGTTAGGGTTAGGGTTAGCGAATAGGTAATATTTAGGGTACAGGTAAGCATATGGAAACGAGTTAGGGTCAGGCTTGGTGTTAGGGCACAGGTTAGTGTTATTGTACGGATTAGGATTAGGGTATGGGTTAGGATTTTGTGTAGGCTTGTGGATAGTGTTAGGCTTAGACCTAGGGTAAGTGTTAGCGAACAGGTAAGGTTTACGGTACACAGGAGGGTACGGAAACGTGTTAGTGTCAAAGTACATGTGAGGGAATTGCTTAATTTTGGTGTATGGGTTAAGATCAGTGTATGGGTTAGGGTATGGTGTCAGGTTGGTGTTAGCGTTCTGTTTAGGGAAAGGGCTAGGTTTAGCGAACGGTAAGATTTAGGGTACTGGAGAGGATACGGAAAAGTGTTAGGGTCAGGGTACGTGTTAGGGCACGGGTTAGTGTTAGTGTACGGGTTAGGATTAGGGTATGGGTTAGGGAAAGTTGTAGGGTTGGGGTTATGTTTAGGTGTAGGGGTGGGGTTAGGGTTAGCGAATAGGTAACATTTAGGGTACAGGTGAGCTTATGGAAACAAGTTAGGGTCAGGGTTCATGTTAGGGCACAGGTTAGTGTTAGTGTATGGGTAAGGATTAGGGTACGGGTTAGGGAAATGGGTAGGGTTGGTGTTATGGTTAGGGTTAGGCCTACGTTTAGAGTTAGCAAACGGGTAAGGTTTACGGTACACGGGAGGGTACGGAAATGTTTTAGTGTCAAAGTACATGTGAGGGCATGGGTTCGTTTTTTTGTACGGGTTAAGTTTAGTGTACGGGTTAGGGTATGCTGTAAGGTTGGTGTTAGCGTTATGTTTAGGGCTAGGGTTAGGGTTAGCGAACGGTAAGATTTTGGGTACAGGAGAGGATACGGAAAAGTGTTCGGGTCAAGGTACGTGTTAGGACATGGGTTAGTGATAGTGTATGGGTTGGGATTAGGGTATGGGTTAGGGTAAGTAGTAGGGTTGGCGTTAGGGTTAGGGCTAGGGCTAGGGTTAGGGTTAGCGAATGGGTAAGGTTTAGGGTACCGGTGAGGTTATGGAAAAGCGTTAGGGTCAGGGTACATGTCAGGGCATGACTTAGTAGTAGTATACTGGTTAGGATTAGGGTACGGTTTGGGTAAGGTTTAGGGTTGGGCTTAGGGTTAGCTTTATGGCTAGGGTTAGGGTTAGCCAAATGTCAGGTTTAGGGTACAGGTGATGGTACAGAAAAGTGTTAGGGTTTGTGTATGTGTTAGGACACGTGTCAGTGTTAGTGTATGGCTTAGGATTAGCTTACGGGTTAGGGTAAGGTGTACGGTTGGGGTTTCGTCTAGATTTAGGGTTAGGGTTAGCGAACGGTAAGGTTTAGGGTACAGGTGAGGTTACGGAAAAGTGTTAGGGTCAGGGTACGTGTTAGGGCAGGGGTTAGTGTGGGTTTACAGGTTAGGATTAGGGTACGGGTTAGGGTCATTGGTAGGGTTGGCGTTATGGTTAGTGTTAGGGGTAGGGTTAAGTTTAGTGAACGGGTAAGGTTTAGGTTACAGCTGACCATATGGAAATGTTTTATTGTCAAAGTACGTGTGTGGTATTGCGTTAGTGTTAGTGTATGGGTTAAGATTAGTGTATGTGTTAGGAGTAGGTTTGTAGTTAGGTTTAGGTTTGGGGCTACGGTTATGGTTAACAAATGGTAAAGTTTAGGGTTAGTGTTAGGGTTAGGGTTAGGGGTAGGGTTAGGGTAGGTGTTAGGGCACGAGTTAGTGTTAGTGTATGGGTTATGATTAGGGTATGGGTTAGGGTAAGGTGTAGGGTTGGGGTTAGGTTTAGGTTTAGGGCTAGTGTTAGGGTTAGCAAATAGGTGACATTAGAGTACAGGTGAGCGTATGGAAATGAGTTAGGGTCAGGGTTCGTGTTAGGGCACAGGTTAGTGTTAGTTTAAGGATTAGGATTAGTGTACATGTTAGAGTTAGGTGTAGGGTTGGGCTTGGGTTTAGGGTTAGGTTTAGACCTAGGGTTAGGGTTAGTGAATGGTAAGATTTAGGGTTCAGGCCTGGGTATGGAAAAGTGTAAGGGTCAGGGTACATGTTAGGGCACGGATTAGTGTTAGTGTACGGGTTAGAATTAGGGTACGGGTTAGGCTAATGGATAGGGTTGGCGTTATGTTTAGTGTTAGGGCTAGGGTTAGGGTTAGCGAACGAGTAAGGTTTAGGTTACAGGTGAGGGTAAGGAAATGTTTTAGTGTCAAAGTAAGTGTGAGGGAATGGGTTAGTGTTAGTGTATGCATTAAGATTAGTGTACATGTTAGGGTAAGGTGTAGGGTTGTAGTTAGATTTAGCTTTACGGCTAGGGTTAGTGTTAGCAAACGGTAAGATTTAGGGTACAGCAGAGAGTAGGGTAAAGAGTTAGAGGCAGGGTACGTGTCAGGGCATGGATTAGTGTTTGTGTATGGGATAGGATTAGGGTACGGTTTATGGTAAGGTGTTGGGTTGGTGTTAGGGCTTGGTTTAGGGGTATGTTTCGGGTTTGTGAACGGTAAAGTTTAGGGTACAGGTGAGGGTACAGAAAAGTGTTAGGCTCAGGTTACGTTTCAGGGCATGGATTAGTATTAGTGTACTGGTTAGGATTACGGTATGGGTTAGGGTAATGGGTAGGGTTGGGTTTAGGGTTAGGTTTAGGGCTATGGTTAGGGTTAGCGAAATGTAAGGTTTAGGTTACAGGTGATGGTCCAGAAACGTGTTAGGATCAGGGTACATGTTAAGGCACGGATTAGTGTTAGGGTACTGGTTAGGATTGGGTACGCGTTAGGGTAAGGTTTAGGGATGGGGTAAGGTTTACGTTTAGGTCTAGGGTTAAGGATAGCAAACGGTATGGTTTACGGTACAGGTGAGTGTACAGAAAAGTGTTACGGTCAGGGTACCTGTTAGGGCACGTGTAGTGTTAGTGTATGGGTTAGGATTAGGGTACGGGTTAGGGAAATGTGTAGGGTTGAGGTTAGGGTTAAGTTTAGGGCTAGGGTTAGGGTTAGCGAACAGGTAAGTTTTATGGTACATGAGTGTACGGAAACGTGTTAGTGTCAAAGTACGTGTGAGGGCATTGCATAATTTTGGTGTACGGGTTAAGATTAGTGTACGGGTTAGGGTATGGTGTAGGGTTGGTGTTAGCATTATGTTTAGGGCTAAGGTTACGGTTAGCGAACCAGTAAGGTTTAGGGTACAGGTGAGGGTACGGAACACTTTTAGGGTCAGGGTATATGTTAGGACACCTGTTAGTGTTAGTGTACGTGTCAGGATTAGCGTACAGTTTAGGGTAAGGTGTGGGGTTGTGGTTAGGGTTAGGTTTAGGGCTAGGCTTAGGGTTGGCGAACGGGTAAGTTTTAGGGTACAGTTGAGGGTACAGAAAAGCGTTTGGGTCAGGTTATGTGTTAGGAAACGTGTTAGTCTTAATGTGTGGTTAGGATTAGGGTATGGGTTAGGGTAATGGTTAGGGTTGGCGTTAGGGTTAGGGATAGGCTTAGCGAACAGTTAAGGCTTATGGTACATGTGAGTGTATGGAGACGTGTTAGTGTCAAATTACGTGTGAGGGCATGGGTTAGTGTTAGTGTAGGGGTTAAAAATAGGGTACGGGTTAGAATAAGGTGTAGGGTTGGTGTTAGGGTTAGGTTTAAGTCTACAGTTAGGGTTAGCTAACGATTAGGTTTAGCGTACAGCTGAGGGTATGGAAAAGTGTTAGGGACAGGGTACGTTTCAGGGCACTGGTTAGTGTTAGTGTACGGTTTAGGATTAGTGTATGGGTTAGGGTAAGATGTAGGGTTGGCGTTAGGGTTAGGTTTAGAGCTAGGGTTAGGGTTAGCGACCGGGTAATTTTTAGGTTACAGGGGAGGGTACGGAAATGTTTTAGGGTCAAAATACATATGCGGGAATGGGTTAGTGTTAGTTTAAGTTTTAAGATTAGTGTACGTGTTAGGGTAAGGTGTAGGGTTGGAGTTAGATTTAGCTTTAGGGCTAGGGTTAGGGTTAGCGAAATGTAAGGCTTAGGGTACAGGTGAGGGTACAGAAAAGTGTTACGGTCTGTGTACGTGTCAGGGCACGGATTAGTATTAGGGTACGTGTTAGGATAACAGTACGGATTAGGGTAAGGTGTAGGATTGGGGTTAGGGTTAGTGTTAGGGTTAGGGTTAGCGAATAGGTAATATTTAGGGTACAGGTAAGCATATGGAAACGAGTTAGGGTCAGGCTTGGTGTTAGGGCACAGGTTAGTGTTATTTTACGGATTAGGATTAGGGTATGGGTTAGGATTTTGTGTAGGGTTGTGGATAGTTTTAGGCTTAGACCTAGGGTAAGTGTTAGCGAACAGGTAAGGTATAC
The DNA here is from genome assembly GCF_964341445.2 of Mesoplodon mirus. Taxonomy (NCBI): domain Eukaryota; kingdom Metazoa; phylum Chordata; class Mammalia; order Artiodactyla; family Ziphiidae; genus Mesoplodon; species Mesoplodon mirus. Next base: position 4,757,438 of record NC_138996.1, read on the forward strand.
GGTACACAGGAGGGTACGGAAACGTGTTAGTGTCAAAGTACATGTGAGGGAATTGCTTAATTTTGGTGTATGGGTTAAGATCAGTGTATGGGTTAGGGTATGGTGTCAGGTTGGTGTTAGCGTTCTGTTTAGGGAAAGGGCTAGGTTTAGCGAACGGTAAGATTTAGGGTACTGGAGAGGATACGGAAAAGTGTTAGGGTCAGGGTACGTGTTAGGGCACGGGTTAGTGTTAGTGTACGGGTTAGGATTAGGGTATGGGTTAGGGAAAGGTGTAGGGTTGGGGTTATGTTTAGGTGTAGGGGTGGGGTTAGGGTTAGCGAATAGGTAACATTTAGGGTACAGGTGAGCTTATGGAAACAAGTTAGGGTCAGGGTACATGTTAGGGCACAGGTTAGTGTTAGTGTATGGATTAGGGTACGGGTTAGGGTTAGGTGTAGGGTTGGGGTTAGGGTTAGGTTTAGACATAGGGTTAGGGTTAGAGAATGGTAAGATTTAGGGTACAGGAGTGGGTATGGAAAAGTGTTAGGGTCAGGGTACGTGTTAGGGCATGGATTAGTGTTAGTGTATGGGTAAGGATTAGGGTACGGGTTAGGGAAATGGGTAGGGTTGGTGTTATGGTTAGGTTTAGGCCTACAGTTAGAGTTAGCAAACGGGTAAGGTTTACGGTACACGGGAGGGTACGGAAATGTGTTAGTGTCAAAGTACATGTGAGGGCATGGGTTCGTTTTTTTGTACGGGTTAAGTTTAGTGTACGGGTTAGGGTATGCTGTAAGGTTGGTGTTAGCGTTATGTTTAGGGCTAGGGTTAGGGTTAGCGAACGGTAAGATTTTGGGTACAGGAGAGGATACGGAAAAGTGTTCGGGTCAAGGTACGTGTTAGGACATGGGTTAGTGATAGTGTATGGGTTGGGATTAGGGTATGGGTTAGGGTAAGTAGTAGGGTTGGCGTTAGGGTTAGGGCTAGGGCTAGGGCTAGGGTTAGGGTTAGCGAATGGGTAAGGTTTAGGGTACCGGTGAGGTTATGGAAAAGCGTTAGGGTCAGGGTACATGTCAGGGCATGGCTTAGTAGTAGTATACTGGTTAGGATTAGGGTACGGTTTGGGTAAGGTTTAGGGTTGGGCTTAGGGTTAGCTTTATGGCTAGGGTTAGGGTTAGCCAAATGTCAGGTTTAGGGTACAGGTGATGGTACAGAAAAGTGTTAGGGTTTGTGTATGTGTTAGGACACGTGTCAGTGTTAGTGTATGGCTTAGGATTAGCTTACGGGTTAGGGTAAGGTGTACGGTTGGGGTTTTGTCTAGGTTTAGGGTTAGGGTTAGCGAACGGTAAGGTTTAGGGTACAGGTGAGGTTACGGAAAAGTGTTAGGGTCAGGGTACGTGTTAGGGCAGGGGTTAGTGTGGGTTTACAGGTTAGGATTAGGGTACGGGTTAGGGTAATTGGTAGGGTTGGCGTTATGGTTAGTGTTAGGGGTAGGGTTAAGTTTAGTGAACGGGTAAGGTTTAGGTTACAGCTGACCATATGGAAATGTTTTATTGTCAAAGTACGTGTGTGGTATTGCGTTAGTGTTAGTGTATGGGTTAAGATTAGTGTATGTGTTAGGAGTAGGTTTGTAGTTAGGTTTAGGTTTGGGGCTACGGTTATGGTTAACAAATGGTAAAGTTTAGGGTTAGTGTTAGGGTTAGGGTTAGGGGTAGGGTTAGGGTAGGTGTTAGGGCACGAGTTAGTGTTAGTGTATGGGTTATGATTAGGGTATGGGTTAGGGTAAGGTGTAGGGTTGGGGTTAGGTTTAGGTTTAGGGCTAGTGTTAGGGTTAGCGAATAGGTAACATTAGAGTACAGGTGAGCGTATGGAAATGAGTTAGGGTCAGGGTTCGTGTTAGGGCACAGGTTAGTGTTAGTTTAAGGATTAGGATTAGTGTACATGTTAGAGTTAGGTGTAGGGTTGGGCTTGGGTTTAGGGTTAGGTTTAGACCTAGGCTTAGGGTTAGTGAATGGTAAGATTTAGGGTTCAGGCGTGGGTATGGAAAAGTGTAAGGGTCAGGGTAAATGTTAGGGCACGGATTAGTGTTAGTGTACGGGTTAGAATTAGGGTACGGGTTAGGCTAATGGATAGGGTTGGCGTTATGTTTAGTGTTAGGGCTAGGGTTAGGGTGAGCGAACGAGTAAGGTTTAGGTTACAGGTGAGGGTAAGGAAATGTTTTAGTGTCAAAGTAAGTGTGAGGGAATGGGTTAGTGTTAGTGTATGCATTAAGATTAGTGTACATGTTAGGGTAAGGTGTAGGGTTGTAGTTAGATTTAGCTTTAGGGCTAGGGTTAGGGTTAGCAAACGGTAAGATTTAGGGTACAGGAGAGAGTAGGGTAAAGAGTTAGAGGCAGGGTACGTGTCAGGGCATGGATTAGTGTTTGTGTACGGGATAGGATTAGGGTACGGTTTATGGTAAGGTGTTGGGTTGGTGTTAGGGCTTGGTTTAGGGGTATGTTTCGGGTTTGTGAATGGTAAAGTTTAGGGTACAGGTGAGGGTACAGAAAAGTGTTAGGCTCAGGTTACGTTTCAGGGCACGGATTAGTATTAGTGTACTGGTTAGGATTACGGTATGGGTTAGGGTAATGGGTAGGGTTGGGTTTAGGGTTAGGTTTAGGGCTATGGTTAGGGTTAGCGAAATGTAAGGTTTAGGTTACAGGTGATGGTCCAGAAACGTGTTAGGATCAGGGTACATGTTAGGGCACGGATTAGTGTTAGGGTACTGGTTAGGATTGGGTATGCGTTAGGGAAAGTTTAAGGGATGGGGTAAGGTTTACGTTTAGGTCTAGGGTTAAGGATAGCAAACGGTATGGTTTAGGGTACAGGTGAGTGTACAGAAAAGTGTTACGGTCAGGGTACCTGTTAGGGCACGTGTAGTGTTAGTGTATGGGTTAGGATTAGGGTACGGGTTAGGGAAATGTGTAGGGTTGAGGTTAGGGTTAAGTTTAGGGCTAGGGTTAGGGTTAGCGAACAGGTAAGTTTTATGGTACATGAGTGTACGGAAACGTGTTAGTGTCAAAGTACGTGTGAGGGCATTGCATAATTTTGGTGTACGGGTTAAGATTAGTGTACGGGTTAGGGTATGGTGTAGGGTTGGTGTTAGAATTATGTTTAGGGCTAAGGTTACGGTTAGCGAACCAGTAAGGTTTAGGGTACAGGTGAGGGTACGGAAAACTTTTAGGGTCAGGGTATATGTTAGGACACCTGTTAGTGTTAGTGTACGTGTCAGGATTAGCGTAGAGTTTAGGGTAAGGTGTGGGGTTGTGGTTAGGGTTAGGTTTAGGGCTAGGCTTAGGGTTGGCGAACGGGTAAGTTTTAGGGTACAGTTGAGGGTACGGAAAAGCGTTTGGGTCAGGTTATGTGTTAGGAAACGTGTTAGTGTTAATGTGTGGTTAGGATTAGGGTATGGGTTAGGGTAATGTTTAGGGTTGGCGTTAGGGTTAGGGATAGGCTTAGCGAACAGTTAAGGCTTATGGTACATGTGAGTGTATGGAGACGTGTTAGTGTCAAATTACGTGTGAGGGCATGGGTTAGTGTTAGTGTAGGGGTTAAAAATAGGGTACGGGTTAGAATAAGGTGTAGGGTTGGTGTTAGGGTTAGGTTTAAGTCTACAGTTAGGGTTAGCTAACGATTAGGTTTAGCATACAGCTGAGGGTATGGAAAAGTGTTAGGGTCAGGGTACGTTTCAGGGCACTGGTTAGTGTTAGTGTACGGTTTAGGATTAGTGTATGGGTTAGGGTAAGATGTAGGGTTGGCGTTAGGGTTAGGTTTAGAGCTAGGGTTAGGGTTAGCGACCGGGTAATTTTTAGGTTACAGGGGAGGGTACGGAAATGTTTTAGGGTCAAAATACATATGCGGGAATGGGTTAGTGTTAGTTTAAGGTTTAAGATTAGTGTACGTGTTAGGGTAAGGTGTAGGGTTGGAGTTAGATTTAGCTTTAGGGCTAGGGTTAGGGTTAGCGAAATGTAAGGCTTAGGGTACAGGTGAGGGTACAGAAAAGTGTTACGGTCTGTGTACGTGTCAGGGCACGGATTAGTATTAGGGTACGTGTTAGGATAACAGTACGGATTAGGGTAAGGTGTAGGATTGGGGTTAGGGTTAGTGTTAGGGTTAGGGTTAGCGAATAGGTAATATTTAGGGTACAGGTAAGCATATGGAAACGAGTTAGGGTCAGGCTTGGTGTTAGGGCACAGGTTAGTGTTATTTTACGGATTAGGATTAGGGTATGGGTTAGGATTTTGTGTAGGGTTGTGGATAGTTTTAGGCTTAGACCTAGGGTAAGTGTTAGCGAACAGGTAAGGTATACGGTACACAGGAGGGTACGGAAACGTGTTAGTGTCAAAGTACATGTGAGGGAATTGCTTAATTTTGGTGTATGGGTTAAGATCAGTGTATGGGTTAGGGTATGGCGTCAGGTTGGTGTTAGCGTTCTGTTTAGGGAAAGGGCTAGGTTTAGCGAACGGTAAGATTTAGGGTACTGGAGAGGATACGGAAAAGTGTTAGGGTCAGGGTACGTGTTAGGGCACGGGTTAGTGTTAGTGTACGGGTTAGGATTAGGGTATGGGTTAGGGAAAGGTGTAGGGTTGGGGTTATGTTTAGGTGTAGGGGTGGGGTTAGGGTTAGCGAATAGGTAACATTTAGGGTACAGGTGAGCTTATGGAAACAAGTTAGGGTCAGGGTACATGTTAGGGCACAGGTTAGTGTTAGTGTATGGATTAGGGTACGGGTTAGGGTTAGGTGTAGGGTTGGGGTTAGGGTTAGGTTTAGACATAGGGTTAGGGTTAGAGAATGGTAAGATTTAGGGTACAGGAGTGGGTATCGAAAAGTGTTAGGGTCAGGGTACGTGTTAGGGCATGGATTAGTGTTAGTGTATGGGTAAGGATTAGGGTACGGGTTAGGGAAATGGGTAGGGTTGGTGTTATGGTTAGGGTTAGGCCTACAGTTAGAGTTAGCAAACGGGTAAGGTTTACGGTACACGGGAGGGTACGGAAATGTGTTAGTGTCAAAGTACATGTGAGGGCATGGGTTCGTTTTTTTGTACGGGTTAAGTTTAGTGTACGGGTTAGGGTATGCTGTAAGGTTGGTGTTAGCGTTATGTTTAGGGCTAGGGTTAGGGTTAGCGAACGGTAAGATTTTGGGTACAGGAGAGGATACGGAAAAGTGTTCGGGTCAAGGTACGTGTTAGGACATGGGTTAGTGATAGTGTATGGGTTGGGATTAGGGTATGGGTTAGGGTAAGTAGTAGGGTTGGCGTTAGGGTTAGGGCTAGGGCTAGGGCTAGGGTTAGGGTTAGCGAATGGGTAAGGTTTAGGGTACCGGTGAGGTTATGGAAAAGCGTTAGGGTCAGGGTACATGTCAGGGCATGGCTTAGTAGTAGTATACTGGTTAGGATTAGGGTACGGTTTGGGTAAGGTTTAGGGTTGGGCTTAGGGTTAGCTTTATGGCTAGGGTTAGGGTTAGCCAAATGTCAGGTTTAGGGTACAGGTGATGGTACAGAAAAGTGTTAGGGTTTGTGTATGTGTTAGGACACGTGTCAGTGTTAGTGTATGGCTTAGGATTAGCTTACGGGTTAGGGTAAGGTGTACGGTTGGGGTTTTGTCTAGGTTTAGGGTTAGGGTTAGCGAACGGTAAGGTTTAGGGTACAGGTGAGGTTACGGAAAAGTGTTAGGGTCAGGGTACGTGTTAGGGCAGGGGTTAGTGTGGGTTTACAGGTTAGGATTAGGGTACGGGTTAGGGTAATTGGTAGGGTTGGCGTTATGGTTAGTGTTAGGGGTAGGGTTAAGTTTAGTGAACGGGTAAGGTTTAGGTTACAGCTGACCATATGGAAATGTTTTATTGTCAAAGTACGTGTGTGGTATTGCGTTAGTGTTAGTGTATGGGTTAAGATTAGTGTATGTGTTAGGAGTAGGTTTGTAGTTAGGTTTAGGTTTGGGGCTACGGTTATGGTTAACAAATGGTAAAGTTTAGGGTTAGTGTTAGGGTTAGGGTTAGGGGTAGGGTTAGGGTAGGTGTTAGGGCACGAGTTAGTGTTAGTGTATGGGTTATGATTAGGGTATGGGTTAGGGTAAGGTGTAGGGTTGGGGTTAGGTTTAGGTTTAGGGCTAGTGTTAGGGTTAGCGAATAGGTAACATTAGAGTACAGGTGAGCGTATGGAAATGAGTTAGGGTCAGGGTTCGTGTTAGGGCACAGGTTAGTGTTAGTTTAAGGATTAGGATTAGTGTACATGTTAGAGTTAGGTGTAGGGTTGGGCTTGGGTTTAGGGTTAGGTTTAGACCTAGGCTTAGGGTTAGTGAATGGTAAGATTTAGGGTTCAGGCGTGGGTATGGAAAAGTGTAAGGGTCAGGGTAAATGTTAGGGCACGGATTAGTGTTAGTGTACGGGTTAGAATTAGGGTACGGGTTAGGCTAATGGATAGGGTTGGCGTTATGTTTAGTGTTAGGGCTAGGGTTAGGGTGAGCGAACGAGTAAGGTTTAGGTTACAGGTGAGGGTAAGGAAATGTTTTAGTGTCAAAGTAAGTGTGAGGGAATGGGTTAGTGTTAGTGTATGCATTAAGATTAGTGTACATGTTAGGGTAAGGTGTAGGGTTGTAGTTAGATTTAGCTTTAGGGCTAGGGTTAGGGTTAGCAAACGGTAAGATTTAGGGTACAGGAGAGAGTAGGGTAAAGAGTTAGAGGCAGGGTACGTGTCAGGGCATGGATTAGTGTTTGTGTACGGGATAGGATTAGGGTACGGTTTATGGTAAGGTGTTGGGTTGGTGTTAGGGCTTGGTTTAGGGGTATGTTTCGGGTTTGTGAATGGTAAAGTTTAGGGTACAGGTGAGGGTACAGAAAAGTGTTAGGCTCAGGTTACGTTTCAGGGCACGGATTAGTATTAGTGTACTGGTTAGGATTACGGTATGGGTTAGGGTAATGGGTAGGGTTGGGTTTAGGGTTAGGTTTAGGGCTATGGTTAGGGTTAGCGAAATGTAAGGTTTAGGTTACAGGTGATGGTCCAGAAACGTGTTAGGATCAGGGTACATGTTAGGGCACGGATTAGTGTTAGGGTACTGGTTAGGATTGGGTATGCGTTAGGGAAAGTTTAAGGGATGGGGTAAGGTTTACGTTTAGGTCTAGGGTTAAGGATAGCAAACGGTATGGTTTAGGGTACAGGTGAGTGTACAGAAAAGTGTTACGGTCAGGGTACCTGTTAGGGCACGTGTAGTGTTAGTGTATGGGTTAGGATTAGGGTACGGGTTAGGGAAATGTGTAGGGTTGAGGTTAGGGTTAAGTTTAGGGCTAGGGTTAGGGTTAGCGAACAGGTAAGTTTTATGGTACATGAGTGTACGGAAACGTGTTAGTGTCAAAGTACGTGTGAGGGCATTGCATAATTTTGGTGTACGGGTTAAGATTAGTGTACGGGTTAGGGTATGGTGTAGGGTTGGTGTTAGAATTATGTTTAGGGCTAAGGTTACGGTTAGCGAACCAGTAAGGTTTAGGGTACAGGTGAGGGTACGGAAAACTTTTAGGGTCAGGGTATATGTTAGGACACCTGTTAGTGTTAGTGTACGTGTCAGGATTAGCGTAGAGTTTAGGGTAAGGTGTGGGGTTGTGGTTAGGGTTAGGTTTAGGGCTAGGCTTAGGGTTAGCGACCGGGTAAGTTTTAGGGTACAGTTGAGGGTACGGAAATGTTTTAGGGTCAAAATACATATGCGGGAATGGGTTAGTGTTAGTTTAAGGTTTAAGATTAGTGTACGTGTTAGGGTAAGGTGTAGGGTTGGAGTTAGATTTAGCTTTAGGGCTAGGGTTAGGGTTAGCGAAATGTAAGGCTTAGGGTACAGGTGAGGGTACAGAAAAGTGTCACGGTCTGTGTACGTGTCAGGGCACGGCTTAGTATTAGGGTACGGGTTAGGATTACAGTACGGATCAGGGTAAGGTGTAGGATTGGGGTTAGGGTTAGTGTTAGGGTTAGGGTTAGCGAATAGGTAATATTTAGGGTACAGGTAAGCATATGGAAACGAGTTAGGGTCAGGCTTGGTGTTAGGGCACAGGTTAGTGTTATTGTACGGATTAGGATTAGGGTATGGGTTAGGATTTTGTGTAGGCTTGTGGATAGTGTTAGGCTTAGACCTAGGGTAAGTGTTAGCGAACAGGTAAGGTTTACGGTACACAGGAGGGTACGGAAACGTGTTAGTGTCAAAGTACATGTGAGGGAATTGCTTAATTTTGGTGTATGGGTTAAGATCAGTGTATGGGTTAGGGTATGGTGTCAGGTTGGTGTTAGCGTTCTGTTTAGGGAAAGGGCTAGGTTTAGCGAACGGTAAGATTTAGGGTACTGGAGAGGATACGGAAAAGTGTTAGGGTCAGGGTACGTGTTAGGGCACGGGTTAGTGTTAGTGTACGGGTTAGGATTAGGGTATGGGTTAGGGAAAGTTGTAGGGTTGGGGTTATGTTTAGGTGTAGGGGTGGGGTTAGGGTTAGCGAATAGGTAACATTTAGGGTACAGGTGAGCTTATGGAAACAAGTTAGGGTCAGGGTTCATGTTAGGGCACAGGTTAGTGTTAGTGTATGGATTAGGGTACGGGTTAGGGTTAGGTGTAGGGTTGGGGTTAGGGTTAGGTTTAGACATAGGGTTAGGGTTAGCGAATGGTAAGATTTAGGGTACAGGAGTGGGTATGGAAAAGTGTTAGGGTCAGGGTGCGTGTTAGGGCATGGATTAGTGTTAGTGTATGGGTAAGGATTAGGGTACGGGTTAGGGAAATGGGTAGGGTTGGTGTTATGGTTAGGGTTAGGCCTACGGTTAGAGTTAGCAAACGGGTAAGGTTTACAGTACACGGGAGGGTACGGAAATGTTTTAGTGTCAAAGTACATGTGAGGGCATGGGTTCGTTTTTTTGTACGGGTTAAGTTTAGTGTACGGGTTAGGGTATGCTGTAAGGTTGGTGTTAGCGTTATGTTTAGGGCTAGGGTTAGGGTTAGCGAACGGTAAGATTTTGGGTACAGGAGAGGATACGGAAAAGTGTTCGGGTCAAGGTACGTGTTAGGACATGGGTTAGTGATAGTGTACGGGTTGGGATTAGGGTATGGGTTAGGGTAAGTAGTAGGGTTGGCGTTAGGGTTAGGGCTAGGGCTAGGGCTAGGGTTAGGGTTAGCGAATGGGTAAGGTTTAGGGTACCGGTGAGGTTATGGAAAAGCGTTAGGGTCAGGGTACATGTCAGGGCATGACTTAGTAGTAGTATACTGGTTAGGATTAGGGTACGGTTTGGGTAAGGTTTAGGGTTGGGCTTAGGGTTAGCTTTATGGCTAGGGTTAGGGTTAGCCAAATGTCAGGTTTAGGGTACAGGTGATGGTACAGAAAAGTGTTAGGGTTTGTGTATGTGTTAGGACACGTGTCAGTGTTAGTGTATGGCTTAGGATTAGCTTACGGGTTAGGGTAAGGTGTACGGTTGGGGTTTCGTCTAGGTTTAGGGTTAGGGTTAGCGAACGGTAAGGTTTAGGGTACAGGTGAGGTTACGGAAAAGTGTTAGGGTCAGGGTACGTGTTAGGGCAGGGGTTAGTGTGGGTTTACAGGTTAGGATTAGGGTACGGGTTAGGGTCATTGGTAGGGTTGGCGTTATGGTTAGTGTTAGGGGTAGGGTTAAGTTTAGTGAACGGGTAAGGTTTAGGTTACAGCTGACCATATGGAAATGTTTTATTGTCAAAGTACGTGTGTGGTATTGCGTTAGTGTTAGTGTATGGGTTAAGATTAGTGTATGTGTTAGGAGTAGGTTTGTAGTTAGGATTAGGTTTGGGGCTACGGTTATGGTTAACAAATGGTAAAGTTTAGGGTTAGTGTTAGGGTTAGGGTTAGGGGTAGGGTTAGGGTAGGTGTTAGGGCACGAGTTAGTGTTAGTGTATGGGTTATGATTAGGGTATGGGTTAGGGTAAGGTGTAGGGTTGGGGTTAGGTTTAGGTTTAGGGCTAGTGTTAGGGTTAGCAAATAGGTGACATTAGAGTACAGGTGAGCGTATGGAAATGAGTTAGGGTCAGGGTTCGTGTTAGGGCACAGGTTAGTGTTAGTTTAAGGATTAGGATTAGTGTACATGTTAGAGTTAGGTGTAGGGTTGGGCTTGGGTTTAGGGTTAGGTTTAGACCTAGGGTTAGGGTTAGTGAATGGTAAGATTTAGGGTTCAGGCCTGGGTATGGAAAAGTGTAAGGGTCAGGGTACATGTTAGGGCACGGATTAGTGTTAGTGTACGGGTTAGAATTAGGGTACGGGTTAGGCTAATGGATAGGGTTGGCGTTATGTTTAGTGTTAGGGCTAGGGTTAGGGTGAGCGAACGAGTAAGGTTTAGGTTACAGGTGAGGGTAAGGAAATGTTTTAGTGTCAAAGTAAGTGTGAGGGAATGGGTTAGTGTTAGTGTATGCATTAAGATTAGTGTACATGTTAGGGTAAGGTGTAGGGTTGTAGTTAGATTTAGCTTTACGGCTAGGGTTAGGGTTAGCAAACGGTAAGATTTAGGGTACAGCAGAGAGTAGGGTAAAGAGTTAGAGGCAGGGTACGTGTCAGGGCATGGATTAGTGTTTGTGTACGGGATAGGATTAGGGTACGGTTTATGGTAAGGTGTTGGGTTGGTGTTAGGGCTTGGTTTAGGGGTATGTTTCGGGTTTGTGAACGGTAAAGTTTAGGGTACAGGTGAGGGTACAGAAAAGTGTTAGGCTCAGGTTACGTTTCAGGGCATGGATTAGTATTAGTGTACTGGTTAGGATTACGGTATGGGTTAGGGTAATGGGTAGGGTTGGGTTTAGGGTTAGGTTTAGGGCTATGGTTAGGGTTAGCGAAATGTAAGGTTTAGGTTACAGGTGATGGTCCAGAAACGTGTTAGGATCAGGGTACATGTTAAGGCACGGATTAGTGTTAGGGTACTGGTTAGGATTGGGTACGCGTTAGGGTAAGGTTTAGGGATGGGGTAAGGTTTACGTTTAGGTCTAGGGTTAAGGATAGCAAACGGTATGGTTTACGGTACAGGTGAGTGTACAGAAAAGTGTTACGGTCAGGGTACCTGTTAGGGCACGTGTAGTGTTAGTGTATGGGTTAGGATTAGGGTACGGGTTAGGGAAATGTGTAGGGTTGAGGTTAGGGTTAAGTTTAGGGCTAGGGTTAGGGTTAGCGAACAGGTAAGTTTTATGGTACATGAGTGTACGGAAACGTGTTAGTGTCAAAGTACGTGTGAGGGCATTGCATAATTTTGGTGTACGGGTTAAGATTAGTGTACGGGTTAGGGTATGGTGTAGGGTTGGTGTTAGCATTATGTTTAGGGCTAAGGTTACGGTTAGCGAACCAGTAAGGTTTAGGGTACAGGTGAGGGTACGGAACACTTTTAGGGTCAGGGTATATGTTAGGACACCTGTTAGTGTTAGTGTACGTGTCAGGATTAGCGTACAGTTTAGGGTAAGGTGTGGGGTTGTGGTTAGGGTTAGGTTTAGGGCTAGGCTTAGGGTTGGCGAACGGGTAAGTTTTAGGGTACAGTTGAGGGTACAGAAAAGCGTTTGGGTCAGGTTATGTGTTAGGAAACGTGTTAGTCTTAATGTGTGGTTAGGATTAGGGTATGGGTTAGGGTAATGGTTAGGGTTGGCGTTAGGGTTAGGGATAGGCTTAGCGAACAGTTAAGGCTTATGGTACATGTGAGTGTATGGAGACGTGTTAGTGTCAAATTACGTGTGAGGGCATGGGTTAGTGTTAGTGTAGGGGTTAAAAATAGGGTACGGGTTAGAATAAGGTGTAGGGTTGGTGTTAGGGTTAGGTTTAAGTCTACAGTTAGGGTTAGCTAATGATTAGGTTTAGCGTACAGCTGAGGGTATGGAAAAGTGTTAGGGACAGGGTACGTTTCAGGGCACTGGTTAGTGTTAGTGTACGGTTTAGGATTAGTGTATGGGTTAGGGTAAGATGTAGGGTTGGCGTTAGGGTTAGGTTTACAGCTAGGGTTAGGGTTAGCGACCGGGTAATTTTTAGGTTACAGGGGAGGGTACGGAAATGTTTTAGGGTCAAAATACATATGCGGGAATGGGTTAGTGTTAGTTTAAGGTTTAAGATTAGTGTACGTGTTAGGGTAAGGTGTAGGGTTGGAGTTAGATTTAGCTTTAGGGCTAGGGTTAGGGTTAGCGAAATGTAAGGCTTAGGGTACAGGTGAGGGTACAGAAAAGTGTTACGGTCTTTGTACGTGTCAGGGCACGGATTAGTATTAGGGTACGGGTTAGGATTACACTACGGATCAGGGTAAGGTGTGGGATTGGGTTTAGGGTTAGTGTTAGGGTTAGGGTTAGCGAATAGGTAATATTTAGGGTACAGGTAAGCATATGGAAACGAGTTAGGGTCAGGCTTGGTGTTAGGGCACAGGTTAGTGTTATTGTACGGATTAGGATTAGGGTATGGGTTAGGATTTTGTGTAGGGTTGTGGATAGTGTTAGGCTTAGACCTAGGGTAAGTGTTAGCGAACAGGTAAGGTTTACGGTACACAGGAGGGTACGGAAACGTGTTAGTGTCAAAGTACATGTGAGGGAATTGCTTAATTTTGGTGTATGGGTTAAGATCAGTGTATGGGTTAGGGTATGGTGTCAGGTTGGTGTTAGCGTTCTGTTTAGGGAAAGGGCTAGGTTTAGCGAACGGTAAGATTTAGGGTACTGGAGAGGATACGGAAAAGTGTTAGGGTCAGGGTACGTGTTAGGGCACGGGTTAGTGTTAGTGTACGGGTTAGGATTAGGGTATGGGTTAGGGAAAGTTGTAGGGTTGGGGTTATGTTTAGGTGTAGGGGTGGGGTTAGGGTTAGCGAATAGGTAACATTTAGGGTACAGGTGAGCTTATGGAAACAAGTTAGGGTCAGGGTTCATGTTAGGGCACAGGTTAGTGTTAGTGTATGGATTAGGGTACGGGTTAGGGTTAGGTGTAGGGTTGGGGTTAGGGTTAGGTTTAGACATAGGGTTAGGGTTAGCGAATGGTAAGATTTAGGGTACAGGAGTGGGTATGGAAAAGTGTTAGGGTCAGGGTACGTGTTAGGGCATGGATTAGTGTTAGTGTATGGGTAAGGATTAGGGTACGGTTTAGGGAAATGGGTAGGGTTGGTGTTATGGTTAGGGTTAGGCCTACGGTTAGAGTTAGCAAACGGGTAAGGTTTACGGTACACGGGAGGGTACGGAAATGTTTTAGTGCCAAAGTACATGTGAGGGCATGGGTTCGTTTTTTTGTACGGGTTAAGTTTAGTGTACGGGTTAGGGTATGCTGTAAGGTTGGTGTTAGCGTTATGTTTAGGGCTAGGGTTAGGGTTAGCGAACGGTAAGATTTTGGGTACAGGAGAGGATACGGAAAAGTGTTCGGGTCAAGGTACGTGTTAGGACATGGGTTAGTGATAGTGTATGGGTTGGGATTAGGGTATGGGTTAGGGTAAGTAGTAGGGTTGGCGTTAGGGTTAGGGCTAGGGCTAGGGCTAGGGTTAGGGTTAGCGAATGGGTAAGGTTTAGGGTACCGGTGAGGTTATGGAAAAGCGTTAGGGTCAGGGTACATGTCAGGGCATGACTTAGTAGTAGTATACTGGTTAGGATTAGGGTACGGTTTGGGTAAGGTTTAGGGTTGGGCTTAGGGTTAGCTTTATGGCTAGGGTTAGGGTTAGCCAAATGTCAGGTTTAGGGTACAGGTGATGGTACAGAAAAGTGTTAGGGTTTGTGTATGTGTTAGGACACGTGTCAGTGTTAGTGTATGGCTTAGGATTAGCTTACGGGTTAGGGTAAGGTGTACGGTTGGGGTTTCGTCTAGGTTTAGGGTTAGGGTTAGCGAACGGTAAGGTTTAGGGTACAGGTGAGGTTACGGAAAAGTGTTAGGGTCAGGGTACGTGTTAGGGCAGGGGTTAGTGTGGGTTTACAGGTTAGGATTAGGGTACGGGTTAGGGTCATTGGTAGGGTTGGCGTTATGGTTAGTGTTAGGGGTAGGGTTAAGTTTAGTGAACGGGTAAGGTTTAGGTTACAGCTGACCATATGGAAATGTTTTATTGTCAAAGTACGTGTGTGGTATTGCGTTAGTGTTAGTGTATGGGTTAAGATTAGTGTATGTGTTAGGAGTAGGTTTGTAGTTAGGTTTAGGTTTGGGGCTACGGTTATGGTTAACAAATGGTAAAGTTTAGGGTTAGTGTTAGGGTTAGGGTTAGGGGTAGGGTTAGGGTAGGTGTTAGGGCACGAGTTAGTGTTAGTGTATGGGTTATGATTAGGGTATGGGTTAGGGTAAGGTGTAGGGTTGGGGTTAGGTTTAGGTTTAGGGCTAGTGTTAGGGTTAGCAAATAGGTGACATTAGAGTACAGGTGAGCGTATGGAAATGAGTTAGGGTCAGGGTTCGTGTTAGGGCACAGGTTAGTGTTAGTTTAAGGATTAGGATTAGTGTACATGTTAGAGTTAGGTGTAGGGTTGGGCTTGGGTTTAGGGTTAGGTTTAGACCTAGGGTTAGGGTTAGTGAATGGTAAGATTTAGGGTTCAGGCCTGGGTATGGAAAAGTGTAAGGGTCAGGGTACGTGTTAGGGCACGGGTTAGTGTTAGTGTACGGGTTAGAATTAGGGTACGGGTTAGGCTAATGGATAGGGTTGGCGTTATGTTTAGTGTTAGGGCTAGGGTTAGGGTTAGCGAACGAGTAAGGTTTAGGTTACAGGTGAGGGTAAGGAAATGTTTTAGTGTCAAAGTAAGTGTGAGGGAATGGGTTAGTGTTAGTGTATGCATTAAGATTAGTGTACATGTTAGGGTAAGGTGTAGGGTTGTAGTTAGATTTAGCTTTACGGCTAGGGTTAGGGTTAGCAAACGGTAAGATTTAGGGTACAGCAGAGAGTAGGGTAAAGAGTTAGAGGCAGGGTACGTGTCAGGGCATGGATTAGTGTTTGTGTACGGGATAGGATTAGGGTACGGTTTATGGTAAGGTGTTGGGTTGGTGTTAGGGCTTGGTTTAGGGGTATGTTTCGGGTTTGTGAACGGTAAAGTTTAGGGTACAGGTGAGGGTACAGAAAAGTGTTAGGCTCAGGTTACGTTTCAGGGCATGGATTAGTATTAGTGTACTGGTTAGGATTACGGTATGGGTTAGGGTAATGGGTAGGGTTGGGTTTAGGGTTAGGTTTAGGGCTATGGTTAGGGTTAGCGAAATGTAAGGTTTAGGTTACAGGTGATGGTCCAGAAACGTGTTAGGATCAGGGTACATGTTAAGGCACGGATTAGTGTTAGGGTACTGGTTAGGATTTGGTACGCGTTAGGGTAAGGTTTAGGGATGGGGTAAGGTTTACGTTTAGGTCTAGGGTTAAGGATAGCAAACGGTATGGTTTACGGTACAGGTGAGTGTACAGAAAAGTGTTACGGTCAGGGTACCTGTTAGGGCACGTGTAGTGTTAGTGTATGGGTTAGGATTAGGGTACGGGTTAGGGAAATGTGTAGGGTTGAGGTTAGGGTTAAGTTTAGGGCTAGGGTTAGGGTTAGCGAACAGGTAAGTTTTATGGTACATGAGTGTACGGAAACGTGTTAGTGTCAAAGTACGTGTGAGGGCATTGCATAATTTTGGTGTACGGGTTAAGATTAGTGTACGGGTTAGGGTATGGTGTAGGGTTGGTGTTAGCATTATGTTTAGGGCTAAGGTTACGGTTAGCGAACCAGTAAGGTTTAGGGTACAGGTGAGGGTACGGAACACTTTTAGGGTCAGGGTATATGTTAGGACACCTGTTAGTGTTAGTGTACGTGTCAGGATTAGCGTACAGTTTAGGGTAAGGTGTGGGGTTGTGGTTAGGGTTAGGTTTAGGGCTAGGCTTAGGGTTGGCGAACGGGTAAGTTTTAGGGTACAGTTGAGGGTACAGAAAAGCGTTTGGGTCAGGTTATGTGTTAGGAAACGTGTTAGTCTTAATGTGTGGTTAGGATTAGGGTATGGGTTAGGGTAATGGTTAGGGTTGGCGTTAGGGTTAGGGATAGGCTTAGCGAACAGTTAAGGCTTATGGTACATGTGAGTGTATGGAGACGTGTTAGTGTCAAATTACGTGTGAGGGCATGGGTTAGTGTTAGTGTAGGGGTTAAAAATAGGGTACGGGTTAGAATAAGGTGTAGGGTTGGTTTTAGGGTTAGGTTTAAGTCTACAGTTAGGGTTAGCTAACGATTAGGTTTAGCGTACAGCTGAGGGTATGGAAAAGTGTTAGGGACAGGGTACGTTTCAGGGCACTGGTTAGTGTTAGTGTACGGTTTAGGATTAGTGTATGGGTTAGGGTAAGATGTAGGGTTGGCGTTAGGGTTAGGTTTACAGCTAGGGTTAGGGTTAGCGACCGGGTAATTTTTAGGTTACAGGGGAGGGTACGGAAATGTTTTAGGGTCAAAATACATATGCGGGAATGGGTTAGTGTTAGTTTAAGGTTTAAGATTAGTGTACGTGTTAGGGTAAGGTGTAGGGTTGGAGTTAGATTTAGCTTTAGGGCTAGGGTTAGGGTTAGCGAAATGTAAGGCTTAGGGTACAGGTGAGGGTACAGAAAAGTGTTACGGTCTGTGTACGTGTCAGGGCACGGATTAGTATTAGGGTACGGGTTAGGATTACACTACGGATCAGGGTAAGGTGTGGGATTGGGTTTAGGGTTAGTGTTAGGGTTAGGGTTAGCGAATAGGTAATATTTAGGGTAGAGGTAAGCATATGGAAACGAGTTAGGGTCAGGCTTGGTGTTAGGGCACAGGTTAGTGTTATTGTACGGATTAGGATTAGGGTATGGGTTAGGATTTTGTGTAGGGTTGTGGATAGTGTTAGGCTTAGACCTAGGGTAAGTGTTAGCGAACAGGTAAGGTTTACGGTACACAGGAGGGTACGGAAACGTGTTAGTGTCAAAGTACATGTGAGGGAATTGCTTAATTTTGGTGTATGGGTTAAGATCAGTGTATGGGTTAGGGTATGGTGTCAGGTTGGTGTTAGCGTTCTGTTTAGGGAAAGGGCTAGGTTTAGCGAACGGTAAGATTTAGGGTACTGGAGAGGATACGGAAAAGTGTTAGGGTCAGGGTACGTGTTAGGGCACGGGTTAGTGTTAGTGTACGGGTTAGGATTAGGGTATGGGTTAGGGAAAGTTGTAGGGTTGGGGTTATGTTTAGGTGTAGGGGTGGGGTTAGGGTTAGCGAATAGGTAACATTTAGGGTACAGGTGAGCTTATGGAAACAAGTTAGGGTCAGGGTTCATGTTAGGGCACAGGTTAGTGTTAGTGTATGGATTAGGGTACGGGTTAGGGTTAGGTGTAGGGTTGGGGTTAGGGTTAGGTTTAGACATAGGGTTAGGGTTAGCGAATGGTAAGATTTAGGGTACAGGAGTGGGTATGGAAAAGTGTTAGGGTCAGGGTACGTGTTAGGGCATGGATTAGTGTTAGTGTATGGGTAAGGATTAGGGTACGGGTTAGGGAAATGGGTAGGGTTGGTGTTATGGTTAGGGTTAGGCCTACGGTTAGAGTTAGCAAACGGGTAAGGTTTACGGTACACGGGAGGGTACGGAAATGTTTTAGTGCCAAAGTACATGTGAGGGCATGGGTTCGTTTTTTTGTACGGGTTAAGTTTAGTGTACGGGTTAGGGTATGCTGTAAGGTTGGTGTTAGCGTTATGTTTAGGGCTAGGGTTAGGGTTAGCGAACGGTAAGATTTTGGGTACAGGAGAGGATACGGAAAAGTGTTCGGGTCAAGGTACGTGTTAGGACATGGGTTAGTGATAGTGTATGGGTTGGGATTAGGGTATGGGTTAGGGTAAGTAGTAGGGTTGGCGTTAGGGTTAGGGCTAGGGCTAGGGCTAGGGTTAGGGTTAGCGAATGGGTAAGGTTTAGGGTACCGGTGAGGTTATGGAAAAGCATTAGGGTCAGGGTACATGTCAGGGCATGACTTAGTAGTAGTATACTGGTTAGGATTAGGGTACGGTTTGGGTAAGGTTTAGGGTTGGGCTTAGGGTTAGCTTTATGGCTAGGGTTAGGGTTAGCCAAATGTCAGGTTTAGGGTACAGGTGATGGTACAGAAAAGTGTTAGGGTTTGTGTATGTGTTAGGACACGTGTCAGTGTTAGTGTATGGCTTAGGATTAGCTTACGGGTTAGGGTAAGGTGTACGGTTGGGGTTTCGTCTAGGTTTAGGGTTAGGGTTAGCGAACGGTAAGGTTTAGGGTACAGGTGAGGTTACGGAAAAGTGTTAGGGTCAGGGTACGTGTTAGGGCAGGGGTTAGTGTGGGTTTACAGGTTAGGATTAGGGTACGGGTTAGGGTCATTGGTAGGGTTGGCGTTATGGTTAGTGTTAGGGGTAGGGTTAAGTTTAGTGAACGGGTAAGGTTTAGGTTACAGCTGACCATATGGAAATGTTTTATTGTCAAAGTACGTGTGTGGTATTGCGTTAGTGTTAGTGTATGGGTTAAGATTAGTGTATGTGTTAGGAGTAGGTTTGTAGTTAGGTTTAGGTTTGGGGCTACGGTTATGGTTAACAAATGGTAAAGTTTAGGGTTAGTGTTAGGGTTAGGGTTAGGGGTAGGGTTAGGGTAGGTGTTAGGGCACGAGTTAGTGTTAGTGTATGGGTTATGATTAGGGTATGGGTTAGGGTAAGGTGTAGGGTTGGGGTTAGGTTTAGGTTTAGGGCTAGTGTTAGGGTTAGCAAATAGGTGACATTAGAGTACAGGTGAGCGTATGGAAATGAGTTAGGGTCAGGGTTCGTGTTAGGGCACAGGTTAGTGTTAGTTTAAGGATTAGGATTAGTGTACATGTTAGAGTTAGGTGTAGGGTTGGGCTTGGGTTTAGGGTTAGGTTTAGACCTAGGGTTAGGGTTAGTGAATGGTAAGATTTAGGGTTCAGGCCTGGGTATGGAAAAGTGTAAGGGTCAGGGTACATGTTAGGGCACGGATTAGTGTTAGTGTACGGGTTAGAATTAGGGTACGGGTTAGGCTAATGGATAGGGTTGGCGTTATGTTTAGTGTTAGGGCTAGGGTTAGGGTGAGCGAACGAGTAAGGTTTAGGTTACAGGTGAGGGTAAGGAAATGTTTTAGTGTCAAAGTAAGTGTGAGGGAATGGGTTAGTGTTAGTGTATGCATTAAGATTAGTGTACATGTTAGGGTAAGGTGTAGGGTTGTAGTTAGATTTAGCTTTACGGCTAGGGTTAGGGTTAGCAAACGGTAAGATTTAGGGTACAGCAGAGAGTAGGGTAAAGAGTTAGAGGCAGGGTACGTGTCAGGGCATGGATTAGTGTTTGTGTACGGGATAGGATTAGGGTACGGTTTATGGTAAGGTGTTGGGTTGGTGTTGGGGCTTGGTTTAGGGGTATGTTTCGGGTTTGTGAACGGTAAAGTTTAGGGTACAGGTGAGGGTACAGAAAAGTGTTAGGCTCAGGTTACGTTTCAGGGCATGGATTAGTATTAGTGTACTGGTTAGGATTACGGTATGGGTTAGGGTAATGGGTAGGGTTGGGTTAAGGGTTAGGTTTAGGGCTATGGTTAGGGTTAGCGAAATGTAAGGTTTAGGTTACAGGTGATGGTCCAGAAACGTGTTAGGATCAGGGTACATGTTAAGGCACGGATTAGTGTTAGGGTACTGGTTAGGATTGGGTACGCGTTAGGGTAAGGTTTAGGGATGGGGTAAGGTTTACGTTTAGGTCTAGGGTTAAGGATAGCAAACGGTATGGTTTACGGTACAGGTGAGTGTACAGAAAAGTGTTACGGTCAGGGTACCTGTTAGGGCACGTGTAGTGTTAGTGTATGGGTTAGGATTAGGGTACGGGTTAGGGAAATGTGTAGGGTTGAGGTTAGGGTTAAGTTTAGGGCTAGGGTTAGGGTTAGCGAACAGGTAAGTTTTATGGTACATGAGTGTACGGAAACGTGTTAGTGTCAAAGTACGTGTGAGGGCATTGCATAATTTTGGTGTATGGGTTAAGATTAGTGTACGGGTTAGGGTATGGTGTAGGGTTGGTGTTAGCATTATGTTTAGGGCTAAGGTTACGGTTAGCGAACCAGTAAGGTTTAGGGTACAGGTGAGGGTACGGAACACTTTTAGGGTCAGGGTATATGTTAGGACACCTGTTAGTGTTAGTGTACGTGTCAGGATTAGCGTACAGTTTAGGGTAAGGTGTGGGGTTGTGGTTAGGGTTAGGTTTAGGGCTAGGCTTAGGGTTGGCGAACGGGTAAGTTTTAGGGTACAGTTGAGGGTACAGAAAAGCGTTTGGGTCAGGTTATGTGTTAGGAAACGTGTTAGTCTTAATGTGTGGTTAGGATTAGGGTATGGGTTAGGGTAATGGTTAGGGTTGGCGTTAGGGTTAGGGATAGGCTTAGCGAACAGTTAAGGCTTATGGTACATGTGAGTGTATGGAGACGTGTTAGTGTCAAATTACGTGTGAGGGCATGGGTTAGTGTTAGTGTAGGGGTTAAAAATAGGGTACGGGTTAGAATAAGGTGTAGGGTTGGTGTTAGGGTTAGGTTTAAGTCTACAGTTAGGGTTAGCTAACGATTAGGTTTAGCGTACAGCTGAGGGTATGGAAAAGTGTTAGGGACAGGGTACGTTTCAGGGCACTGGTTAGTGTTAGTGTACGGTTTAGGATTAGTGTATGGGTTAGGGTAAGATGTAGGGTTGGCGTTAGGGTTAGGTTTAGAGCTAGGGTTAGGGTTAGCGACCGGGTAATTTTTAGGTTACAGGGGAGGGTACGGAAATGTTTTAGGGTCAAAATACATATGCGGGAATGGGTTAGTGTTAGTTTAAGGTTTAAGATTAGTGTACGTGTTAGGGTAAGGTGTAGGGTTGGAGTTAGATTTAGCTTTAGGGCTAGGGTTAGGGTTAGCGAAATGTAAGGCTTAGGGTACAGGTGAGGGTACAGAAAAGTGTTACGGTCTGTGTACGTGTCAGGGCACGGATTAGTATTAGGGTACGGGTTAGGATTACACTACGGATCAGGGTAAGGTGTGGGATTGGGTTTAGGGTTAGTGTTAGGGTTAGGGTTAGCGAATAGGTAATATTTAGGGTACAGGTAAGCATATGGAAACGAGTTAGGGTCAGGCTTGGTGTTAGGGCACAGGTTAGTGTTATTGTACGGATTAGGATTAGGGTATGGGTTAGGATTTTGTGTAGGGTTGTGGATAGTGTTAGGCTTAGACCTAGGGTAAGTGTTAGCGAACAGGTAAGGTTTACGGTACACAGGAGGGTACGGAAACGTGTTAGTGTCAAAGTACATGTGAGGGAATTGCTTAATTTTGGTGTATGGGTTAAGATCAGTGTATGGGTTAGGGTATGGTGTCAGGTTGGTGTTAGCGTTCTGTTTAGGGAAAGGGCTAGGTTTAGCGAACGGTAAGATTTAGGGTACTGGAGAGGATACGGAAAAGTGTTAGGGTCAGGGTACGTGTTAGGGCACGGGTTAGTGTTAGTGTACGGGTTAGAATTAGGGTACGGGTTAGGCTAATGGATAGGGTTGGCGTTATGTTTAGTGTTAGGGCTAGGGTTAGGGTTAGCGAACGAGTAAGGTTTAGGTTACAGGTGAGGGTAAGGAAATGTTTTAGTGTCAAAGTAAGTGTGAGGGAATGGGTTAGTGTTAGTGTATGCATTAAGATTAGTGTACATGTTAGGGTAAGGTGTAGGGTTGTAGTTAGATTTAGCTTTACGGCTAGGGTTAGGGTTAGCAAACGGTAAGATTTAGGGTACAGCAGAGAGTAGGGTAAAGAGTTAGAGGCAGGGTACGTGTCAGGGCATGGATTAGTGTTTGTGTACGGGATAGGATTAGGGTACGGTTTATGGTAAGGTGTTGGGTTGGTGTTAGGGCTTGGTTTAGGGGTATGTTTCGGGTTTGTGAACGGTAAAGTTTAGGGTACAGGTGAGGGTACAGAAAAGTGTTAGGCTCAGGTTACGTTTCAGGGCATGGATTAGTATTAGTGTACTGGTTAGGATTACGGTATGGGTTAGGGTAATGGGTAGGGTTGGGTTAAGGGTTAGGTTTAGGGCTATGGTTAGGGTTAGCGAAATGTAAGGTTTAGGTTACAGGTGATGGTCCAGAAACGTGTTAGGATCAGGGTACATGTTAAGGCACGGATTAGTGTTAGGGTACTGGTTAGGATTTGGTACGCGTTAGGGTAAGGTTTAGGGATGGGGTAAGGTTTACGTTTAGGTCTAGTGTTAAGGATAGCAAACGGTATGGTTTACGGTACAGGTGAGTGTACAGAAAAGTGTTACGGTCAGGGTACCTGTTAGGGCACGTGTAGTGTTAGTGTATGGGTTAGGATTAGGGTACGGGTTAGGGAAATGTGTAGGGTTGAGGTTAGGGTTAAGTTTAGGGCTAGGGTTAGGGTTAGCGAACAGGTAAGTTTTATGGTACATGAGTGTACGGAAACGTGTTAGTGTCAAAGTACGTGTGAGGGCATTGCATAATTTTGGTGTACGGGTTAAGATTAGTGTACGGGTTAGGGTATGGTGTAGGGTTGGTGTTAGCATTATGTTTAGGGCTAAGGTTACGGTTAGCGAACCAGTAAGGTTTAGGGTACAGTTGATGGTATGGAAAACTTTTAGAGTCAGGGTATATGTTAGGACACCTGTTAGTGTTAGTGTACGTGTCAGGATTAGCGTACAGTTTAGGGTAAGGTGTGGGGTTGTGGTTAGGGTTAGGTTTAGGGCTAGGCTTAGGGTTGGCGAACGGGTAAGTTTTAGGGTACAGTTGAGGGTACGGAAAACCGTTTGGGTCAGGTTATGTGTTAGGAAACGTGTTAGTGTTAATGTATGGTTAGGATTAGGGTATGGGTTAGGGTAATGGTTAGGGTTGGCGTTAGGGTTAGGGATAGGCTTAGCGAACAGTTAAGGCTTATGGTACATGTGAGTGTATGGAGACGTGTTAGTGTCAAATTACGTGTGAGGGCATGGGTTAGTGTTAGTGTAGGGGTTAAAAATAGGGTGCGGGTTAGAATAAGGTGTAGGGTTGGTGTTAGGGTTAGGTTTAAGTCTACAGTTAGGGTTAGCTAACGATTAGGTTTAGCGTACAGCTGAGGGTATGGAAAAGTGTTAGGGTCAGGGTACGTTTCAGGGCACTGGTTAGTGTTAGTGTACGGTTTAGGATTAGTGTATGGGTTAGGGTAAGATGTAGGGTTGGCGTTAGGATTAGGTTTAGAGCTAGGGTTAGGGATAGCGACTGGGTAATTTTTAGGTTACAGGGGAGGGTACGGAAATGTTTTAGGGTCAAAATACATATGCGGGAATGGGTTAGTGTTAGTTTAAGGTTTAAGATTAGTGTACGTGTTAGGGTAAGGTGTAGGGTTGGAGTTAGATTTAGCTTTAGGGCTAGGGTTAGGGTTAGCGAAATGTAAGGCTTAGGGTACAGGTGAGGGTACAGAAAAGTGTTACGGTCTGTGTACGTGTCAGGGCATGGATTAGTATTAGGGTACGGGTTAGGATTACAGTACGGATCAGGGTAAGGTGTAGGATTGGGGTTAGGGTTAGTGTTAGGGTTAGGGTTAGCGAATAGGTAATATTAAGGGCACAGGTAAGCATATGGAAACGAGTTAGGGTCAGGCTTGGTGTTAGGGCACAAGTTAGTGTTATTGTACGGATTAGGATTAGGGTATGGGTTAGGATTTTGTGTAGGGTTGTGGATAGTGTTAGGCTTAGACCTAGTGTAAGTGTTAGCGAACAGGTAAGGTTTACGGTACACAGGAGGGTACGGAAACGTGTTAGTGTCAAAGTACATGTGAGGGAATTGCTTAATTTTGGTGTATGGGTTAAGATCAGTGTATGGGTTAGTGTATGGTGTCAGGTTGGTGTTAGCGTTCTGTTTAGGGAAAGGGCTAGGTTTAGCGAACGGTAAGATTTAGGGTACTGGAGAGGATACGGAAAAGTGTTAGGGTCAGGGTACGTGTTAGGGCACGGGTTAGTGTTAGTGTACGGGTTAGGATTAGGGTATGGGTTAGGGAAAGGTGTAGGGTTGGGGTTATGTTTAGGTGTAGGGGTGGGGTTAGGGTTAGCGAATAGGTAACATTTAGGGTACAGGTGAGCTTATGGAAACAAGTTAGGGTCAGGGTACATGTTAGGGCACAGGTTAGTGTTAGTGTATGGATTAGGGTACGGGTTAGGGTTAGGTGTAGGGTTGGGGTTAGGGTTAGGTTTAGACATAGGGTTAGGGTTAGAGAATGGTAAGATTTAGGGTACAGGAGTGGGTATCGAAAAGTGTTAGGGTCAGGGTACGTGTTAGGGCATGGATTAGTGTTAGTGTATGGGTAAGGATTAGGGTACGGGTTAGGGAAATGGGTAGGGTTGGTGTTATGGTTAGGGTTAGGCCTACAGTTAGAGTTACCAAACGGGTAAGGTTTACGGTACACGGGAGGGTACGGAAATGTGTTAGTGTCAAAGTACATGTGAGGGCATGGGTTCGTTTTTTTGTACGGGTTAAGTTTAGTGTACGGGTTAGGGTATGCTGTAAGGTTGGTGTTAGCGTTATGTTTAGGGCTAGGGTTAGGGTTAGCGAACGGTAAGATTTTGGGTACAGGAGAGGATACGGAAAAGTGTTCGGGTCAAGGTACGTGTTAGGACATGGGTTAGTGATAGTGTATGGGTTGGGATTAGGGTATGGGTTAGGGTAAGTAGTAGGGTTGGCGTTAGGGTTAGGGCTAGGGCTAGGGCTAGGGTTAGGGTTAGCGAATGGGTAAGGTTTAGGGTACCGGTGAGGTTATGGAAAAGCGTTAGGGTCAGGGTACATGTCAGGGCATGGCTTAGTAGTAGTATACTGGTTAGGATTAGGGTACGGTTTGGGTAAGGTTTAGGGTTGGGCTTAGGGTTAGCTTTATGGCTAGGGTTAGGGTTAGCCAAATGTCAGGTTTAGGGTACAGGTGATGGTACAGAAAAGTGTTAGGGTTTGTGTATGTGTTAGGACACGTGTCAGTGTTAGTGTATGGCTTAGGATTAGCTTACGGGTTAGGGTAAGGTGTACGGTTGGGGTTTTGTCTAGGTTTAGGGTTAGGGTTAGCGAACGGTAAGGTTTAGGGTACAGGTGAGGTTACGGAAAAGTGTTAGGGTCAGGGTACGTGTTAGGGCAGGGGTTAGTGTGGGTTTACAGGTTAGGATTAGGGTACGGGTTAGGGTAATTGGTAGGGTTGGCGTTATGGTTAGTGTTAGGGGTAGGGTTAAGTTTAGTGAACGGGTAAGGTTTAGGTTACAGCTGACCATATGGAAATGTTTTATTGTCAAAGTACGTGTGTGGTATTGCGTTAGTGTTAGTGTATGGGTTAAGATTAGTGTATGTGTTAGGAGTAGGTTTGTAGTTAGGTTTAGGTTTGGGGCTACGGTTATGGTTAACAAATGGTAAAGTTTAGGGTTAGTGTTAGGGTTAGGGTTAGGGGTAGGGTTAGGGTAGGTGTTAGGGCACGAGTTAGTGTTAGTGTATGGGTTATGATTAGGGTATGGGTTAGGGTAAGGTGTAGGGTTGGGGTTAGGTTTAGGTTTAGGGCTAGTGTTAGGGTTAGCGAATAGGTAACATTAGAGTACAGGTGAGCGTATGGAAATGAGTTAGGGTCAGGGTTCGTGTTAGGGCACAGGTTAGTGTTAGTTTAAGGATTAGGATTAGTGTACATGTTAGAGTTAGGTGTAGGGTTGGGCTTGGGTTTAGGGTTAGGTTTAGACCTAGGGTTAGGGTTAGTGAATGGTAAGATTTAGGGTTCAGGCGTGGGTATGGAAAAGTGTAAGGGTCAGGGTAAATGTTAGGGCACGGATTAGTGTTAGTGTACGGGTTAGAATTAGGGTACGGGTTAGGCTAATGGATAGGGTTGGCGTTATGTTTAGTGTTAGGGCTAGGGTTAGGGTGAGCGAACGAGTAAGGTTTAGGTTACAGGTGAGGGTAAGGAAATGTTTTAGTGTCAAAGTAAGTGTGAGGGAATGGGTTAGTGTTAGTGTATGCATTAAGATTAGTGTACATGTTAGGGTAAGGTGTAGGGTTGTAGTTAGATTTAGCTTTACGGCTAGGGTTAGGGTTAGCAAACGGTAAGATTTAGGGTACAGGAGAGAGTAGGGTAAAGAGTTAGAGGCAGGGTACGTGCCAGGGCATGGATTAGTGTTTGTGTACGGGATAGGATTAGGGTACGGTTTATGGTAAGGTGTTGGGTTGGTGTTAGGGCTTGGTTTAGGGGTATGTTTCGGGTTTGTGAACGGTAAAGTTTAGGGTACAGGTGAGGGTACAGAAAAGTGTTAGGCTCAGGTTACGTTTCAGGGCACGGATTAGTATTAGTGTACTGGTTAGGATTACGGTATGGGTTAGGGTAATGGGTAGGGTTGGGTTTAGGGTTAGGTTTAGGGCTATGGTTAGGGTTAGCGAAATGTAAGGTTTAGGTTACAGGTGATGGTCCAGAAACGTGTTAGGATCAGGGTACATGTTAGGGCACGGATTAGTGTTAGGGTACTGGTTAGGATTGGGTACGCGTTAGGGAAAGTTTAAGGGATGGGGTAAGGTTTACGTTTAGGTCTAGGGTTAAGGATAGCAAACGGTATGGTTTAGGGTACAGGTGAGTGTACAGAAAAGTGTTACGGTCAGGGTACCTGTTAGGGCACGTGTAGTGTTAGTGTATGGGTTAGGATTAGGGTACGGGTTAGGGAAATGTGTAGGGTTGAGGTTAGGGTTAAGTTTAGGGCTAGGGTTAGGGTTAGCGAACAGGTAAGTTTTATGGTACATGAGTGTACGGAAACGTGTTAGTGTCAAAGTACGTGTGAGGGCATTGCATAATTTTGGTGTACGGGTTAAGATTAGTGTACGGGTTAGGGTATGGTGTAGGGTTGGTGTTAGAATTATGTTTAGGGCTAAGGTTACGGTTAGCGAACCAGTAAGGTTTAGGGTACAGGTGAGGGTACGGAAAACTTTTAGGGTCAGGGTATATGTTAGGACACCTGTTAGTGTTAGTGTACGTGTCAGGATTAGCGTACAGTTTAGGGTAAGGTGTGGGGTTGTGGTTAGGGTTAGGTTTAGGGCTAGGCTTAGGGTTGGCGAACGGGTAAGTTTTAGGGTACAGTTGAGGGTACGGAAAAGCGTTTGGGTCAGGTTATGTGTTAGGAAACGTGTTAGTGTTAATGTGTGGTTAGGATTAGGGTATGGGTTAGGGTAATGTTTAGGGTTGGCGTTAGGGTTAGGGATAGGCTTAGCGAACAGTTAAGGCTTATGGTACATGTGAGTGTATGGAGACGTGTTAGTGTCAAATTACGTGTGAGGGCATGGGTTAGTGTTAGTGTAGGGGTTAAAAATAGGGTACGGGTTAGAATAAGGTGTAGGGTTGGTGTTAGGGTTAGGTTTAAGTCTACAGTTAGGGTTAGCTAACGATTAGGTTTAGCGTACAGCTGAGGGTATGGAAAAGTGTTAGGGTCAGGGTACGTTTCAGGGCACTGGTTAGTGTTAGTGTACGGTTTAGGATTAGTGTATGGGTTAGGGTAAGATGTAGGGTTGGCGTTAGGGTTAGGTTTAGAGCTAGGGTTAGGGTTAGCGACCGGGTAATTTTTAGGTTACAGGGGAGGGTACGGAAATGTTTTAGGGTCAAAATACATATGCGGGAATGGGTTAGTGTTAGTTTAAGGTTTAAGATTAGTGTACGTGTTAGGGTAAGGTGTAGGGTTGGAGTTAGATTTAGCTTTAGGGCTAGGGTTAGGGTTAGCGAAATGTAAGGCTTAGGGTACAGGTGAGGGTACAGAAAAGTGTCACGGTCTGTGTACGTGTCAGGGCACGGATTAGTATTAGGGTACGGGTTAGGATTACAGTACGGATCAGGGTAAGGTGTAGGATTGGGGTTAGGGTTAGTGTTAGGGTTAGGGTTAGCGAATAGGTAATATTTAGGGTACAGGTAAGCATATGGAAATGAGTTAGGGTCAGGCTTGGTGTTAGGGCACAGGTTAGTGTTATTGTACGGATTAGGATTAGGGTATGGGTTAGGATTTTGTGTAGGCTTGTGGATAGTGTTAGGCTTAGACCTAGGGTAAGTGTTAGCGAACAGGTAAGGTTTACGGTACACAGGAGGGTACGGAAACGTGTTAGTGTCAAAGTACATGTGAGGGAATTGCTTAATTTTGGTGTATGGGTTAAGATCAGTGTATGGGTTAGGGTATGGTGTCAGGTTGGTGTTAGCGTTCTGTTTAGGGAAAGGGCTAGGTTTAGCGAACGGTAAGATTTAGGGTACTGGAGAGGATACGGAAAAGTGTTAGGGTCAGGGTACGTGTTAGGGCACGGGTTAGTGTTAGTGTACGGGTTAGGATTAGGGTATGGGTTAGGGAAAGTTGTAGGGTTGGGGTTATGTTTAGGTGTAGGGGTGGGGTTAGGGTTAGCGAATAGGTAACATTTAGGGTACAGGTGAGCTTATGGAAACAAGTTAGGGTCAGGGTTCATGTTAGGGCACAGGTTAGTGTTAGTGTATGGATTAGGGTACGGGTTAGGGTTAGGTGTAGGGTTGGGGTTAGGGTTAGGTTTAGACATAGGGTTAGGGTTAGCGAATGGTAAGATTTAGGGTACAGGAGTGGGTATGGAAAAGTGTTAGGGTCAGGGTACGTGTTAGGGCATGGATTAGTGTTAGTGTATGGGTAAGGATTAGGGTACGGGTTAGGGAAATGGGTAGGGTTGGTGTTATGGTTAGGGTTAGGCCTACGGTTAGAGTTAGCAAACGGGTAAGGTTTACGGTACACGGGAGGGTACGGAAATGTTTTAGTGTCAAAGTACATGTGAGGGCATGGGTTCGTTTTTTTGTACGGGTTAAGTTTAGTGTACGGGTTAGGGTATGCTGTAAGGTTGGTGTTAGCGTTATGTTTAGGGCTAGGGTTAGGGTTAGCGAACGGTAAGATTTTGGGTACAGGAGAGGATACGGAAAAGTGTTCGGGTCAAGGTACGTGTTAGGACATGGGTTAGTGATAGTGTATGGGTTGGGATTAGGGTATGGGTTAGGGTAAGTAGTAGGGTTGGCGTTAGGGTTAGGGCTAGGGCTAGGGCTAGGGTTAGGGTTAGCGAATGGGTAAGGTTTAGGGTACCGGTGAGGTTATGGAAAAGCGTTAGGGTCAGGGTACATGTCAGGGCATGACTTAGTAGTAGTATACTGGTTAGGATTAGGGTACGGTTTGGGTAAGGTTTAGGGTTGGGCTTAGGGTTAGCTTTATGGCTAGGGTTAGGGTTAGCCAAATGTCAGGTTTAGGGTACAGGTGATGGTACAGAAAAGTGTTAGGGTTTGTGTATGTGTTAGGACACGTGTCAGTGTTAGTGTATGGCTTAGGATTAGCTTACGGGTTAGGGTAAGGTGTACGGTTGGGGTTTCGTCTAGGTTTAGGGTTAGGGTTAGCGAACGGTAAGGTTTAGGGTACAGGTGAGGTTACGGAAAAGTGTTAGGGTCAGGGTACGTGTTAGGGCAGGGGTTAGTGTGGGTTTACAGGTTAGGATTAGGGTACGGGTTAGGGTCATTGGTAGGGTTGGCGTTATGGTTAGTGTTAGGGGTAGGGTTAAGTTTAGTGAACGGGTAAGGTTTAGGTTACAGCTGACCATATGGAAATGTTTTATTGTCAAAGTACGTGTGTGGTATTGCGTTAGTGTTAGTGTATGGGTTAAGATTAGTGTATGTGTTAGGAGTAGGTTTGTAGTTAGGTTTAGGTTTGGGGCTACGGTTATGGTTAACAAATGGTAAAGTTTAGGGTTAGTGTTAGGGTTAGGGTTAGGGGTAGGGTTAGGGTAGGTGTTAGGGCACGAGTTAGTGTTAGTGTATGGGTTATGATTAGGGTATGGGTTAGGGTAAGGTGTAGGGTTGGGGTTAGGTTTAGGTTTAGGGCTAGTGTTAGGGTTAGCAAATAGGTGACATTAGAGTACAGGTGAGCGTATGGAAATGAGTTAGGGTCAGGGTTCGTGTTAGGGCACAGGTTAGTGTTAGTTTAAGGATTAGGATTAGTGTATATGTTAGAGTTAGGTGTAGGGTTGGGCTTGGGTTTAGGGTTAGGTTTAGACCTAGGGTTAGGGTTAGTGAATGGTAAGATTTAGGGTTCAGGCCTGGGTATGGAAAAGTGTAAGGGTCAGGGTACATGTTAGGGCACGGATTAGTGTTAGTGTACGGGTTAGAATTAGGGTACGGGTTAGGCTAATGGATAGGGTTGGCGTTATGTTTAGTGTTAGGGCTAGGGTTAGGGTTAGCGAACGAGTAAGGTTTAGGTTACAGGTGAGGGTAAGGAAATGTTTTAGTGTCAAAGTAAGTGTGAGGGAATGGGTTAGTGTTAGTGTATGCATTAAGATTAGTGTACATGTTAGGGTAAGGTGTAGGGTTGTAGTTAGATTTAGCTTTACGGCTAGGGTTAGGGTTAGCAAACGGTAAGATTTAGGGTACAGCAGAGAGTAGGGTAAAGAGTTAGAGGCAGGGTACGTGTCAGGGCATGGATTAGTGTTTGTGTACGGGATAGGATTAGGGTACGGTTTATGGTAAGGTGTTGGGTTGGTGTTAGGGCTTGGTTTAGGGGTATGTTTCGGGTTTGTGAACGGTAAAGTTTAGGGTACAGGTGAGGGTACAGAAAAGTGTTAGGCTCAGGTTACGTTTCAGGGCATGGATTAGTATTAGTGTACTGGTTAGGATTACGGTATGGGTTAGGGTAATGGGTAGGGTTGGGTTAAGGGTTAGGTTTAGGGCTATGGTTAGGGTTAGCGAAATGTAAGGTTTAGGTTACAGGTGATGGTCCAGAAACGTGTTAGGATCAGGGTACATGTTAAGGCACGGATTAGTGTTAGGGTACTGGTTAGGATTTGGTACGCGTTAGGGTAAGGTTTAGGGATGGGGTAAGGTTTACGTTTAGGTCTAGGGTTAAGGATAGCAAACGGTATGGTTTACGGTACAGGTGAGTGTACAGAAAAGTGTTACGGTCAGGGTACCTGTTAGGGCATGTGTAGTGTTAGTGTATGGGTTAGGATTAGGGTACGGGTTAGGGAAATGTGTAGGGTTGAGGTTAGGGTTAAGTTTAGGGCTAGGGTTAGGGTTAGCGAACAGGTAAGTTTTATGGTACATGAGTGTACGGAAACGTGTTAGTGTCAAAGTACGTGTGAGGGCATTGCATAATTTTGGTGTACGGGTTAAGATTAGTGTACGGGTTAGGGTATGGTGTAGGGTTGGTGTTAGCATTATGTTTAGTGCTAAGGTTACGGTTAGCGAACCAGTAAGGTTTAGGGTACAGGTGAGGGTACGGAACACTTTTAGGGTCAGGGTATATGTTAGGACACCTGTTAGTGTTAGTGTACGTGTCAGGATTAGCGTACAGTTTAGGGTAAGGTGTGGGGTTGTGGTTAGGGTTAGGTTTAGGGCTAGGCTTAGGGTTGGCGAACGGGTAAGTTTTAGGGTACAGTTGAGGGTACAGAAAAGCGTTTGGGTCAGGTTATGTGTTAGGAAACGTGTTAGTCTTAATGTGTGGTTAGGATTAGGGTATGGGTTAGGGTAATGGTTAGGGTTGGCGTTAGGGTTAGGGATAGGCTTAGCGAACAGTTAAGGCTTATGGTACATGTGAGTGTATGGAGACGTGTTAGTGTCAAATTACGTGTGAGGGCATGGGTTAGTGTTAGTGTAGGGGTTAAAAATAGGGTACGGGTTAGAATAAGGTGTAGGGATGGTGTTAGGGTTAGGTTTAAGTCTACAGTTAGGGTTAGCTAACGATTAGGTTTAGCGTACAGCTGAGGGTATGGAAAAGTGTTAGGGACAGGGTACGTTTCAGGGCACTGGTTAGTGTTAGTGTACGGTTTAGGATTAGTGTATGGGTTAGGGTAAGATGTAGGGTTGGCGTTAGGGTTAGGTTTAGAGCTAGGGTTAGGGTTAGCCACCGGGTAATTTTTAGGTTACAGGGGAGGGTACGGAAATGTTTTAGGGTCAAAATACATATGCGGGAATGGGTTAGTGTTAGTTTAAGGTTTAAGATTAGTGTACGTGTTAGGGTAAGGTGTAGGGTTGGAGTTAGATTTAGCTTTAGGGCTAGGGTTAGGGTTAGCGAAATGTAAGGTTTAGGGTACAGGTGAGGGTACAGAAAAGTGTTACGGTCTGTGTACGTGTCAGGGCACGGATTAGTATTAGGGTACGGGTTAGGATTACACTACGGATCAGGGTAAGGTGTGGGATTGGGGTTAGGGTTAGTGTTAGGGTTAGGGTTAGCGAATAGGTAATATTTAGGGTACAGGTAAGCATATGGAAACGAGTTAGGGTCAGGCTTGGTGTTAGGGCACAGGTTAGTGTTATTGTACGGATTAGGATTAGGGTATGGGTTAGGATTTTGTGTAGGGTTGTGGATAGTGTTAGGCTTAGACCTAGGGTAAGTGTTAGCGAACAGGTAAGGTTTACGGTACACAGGAGGGTACGGAAACGTGTTAGTGTCAAAGTACATGTGAGGGAATTGCTTAATTTTGGTGTATGGGTTAAGATCAGTGTATGGGTTAGGGTATGGTGTCAGGTTGGTGTTAGCGTTCTGTTTAGGGAAAGGGCTAGGTTTAGCGAACGGTAAGATTTAGGGTACTGGAGAGGATACGGAAAAGTGTTAGGGTCAGGGTACGTGTTAGGGCACGGGTTAGTGTTAGTGTACGGGTTAGGATTAGGGTATGGGTTAGGGAAAGGTGTAGGGTTGGGGTTATGTTTAGGTGTAGGGGTGGGGTTAGGGTTAGCGAATAGGTAACATTTAGGGTACAGGTGAGCTTATGGAAACAAGTTAGGGTCAGGGTTCATGTTAGGGCACAGGTTAGTGTTAGTGTATGGATTAGGGTACGGGTTAGGGTTAGGTGTAGGGTTGGGGTTAGCGTTAGGTTTAGACATGGGGTTAGGGTTAGCGAATGGTAAGATTTAGGGTACAGGAGTGGGTATGGAAAAGTGTTAGGGTCATGGTACGTGTTAGGGCATGGATTAGTGTTAGTGTATGGGTAAGGATTAGGGTACGGGTTAGGGAAATGGGTAGGGTTGGTGTTATGGTTAGGGTTAGGCCTACAGTTAGAGTTAGCAAACGGGTAAGGTTTACGGTACACGGGAGGGTATGGAAATGTGTTACTGTCAAAGTACATGTGAGGGCATGGGTTCGTTTTTTTGTACGGGTTAAGTTTAGTGTACGGGTTAGGGTATGCTGTAAGGTTGGTGTTAGCGTTATGTTTAGGGCTAGGGTTAGGGTTAGCGAACGGTAAGATTTT
Source organism: Mesoplodon mirus (assembly GCF_964341445.2). Taxonomy (NCBI): domain Eukaryota; kingdom Metazoa; phylum Chordata; class Mammalia; order Artiodactyla; family Ziphiidae; genus Mesoplodon; species Mesoplodon mirus. Next base: position 4,790,536 of record NC_138996.1, read on the forward strand.
GGGTACAGGAGAGGATACGGAAAAGTGTTCGGGTCAAGGTACGTGTTAGGACATGGGTTAGTGATAGTGTATGGGTTGGGATTAGGGTACGGGTTAGGGTAAGTAGTAGGGTTGGCGTTAGGGTTAGGGCTAGGGCTAGGGCTAGGGTTAGGGTTAGCGAATGGGTAAGGTTTAGGGTACCGGTGAGGTTATGGAAAAGCGTTAGGGTCAGGGTACATGTCAGGGCATGGCTTAGTAGTAGTATACTGGTTAGGATTAGGGTACGGTTTGGGTAAGGTTTAGGGTTGGGCTTAGGGTTAGCTTTATGGCTAGGGTTAGGGTTAGCCAAATGTCAGGTTTAGGGTACAGGTGATGGTACAGAAAAGTGTTAGGGTTTGTGTATGTGTTAGGACACGTGTCAGTGTTAGTGTATGGCTTAGGATTAGCTTACGGGTTAGGGTAAGGTGTACGGTTGGGGTTTCGTCTAGGTTTAGGGTTAGGGTTAGCGAACGGTAAGGTTTAGGGTACAGGTGAGGTTACGGAAAAGTGTTAGGGTCAGGGTACGTGTTAGGGCAGGGGTTAGTGTGGGTTTACAGGTTAGGATTAGGGTACGGGTTAGGGTCATTGGTAGGGTTGGCGTTATGGTTAGTGTTAGGGGTAGGGTTAAGTTTAGTGAACGGGTAAGGTTTAGGTTACAGCTGACCATATGGAAATGTTTTATTGTCAAAGTACGTGTGTGGTATTGCGTTAGTGTTAGTGTATGGGTTAAGATTAGTGTATGTGTTAGGAGTAGGTTTGTAGTTAGGTTTAGGTTTGGGGCTACGGTTATGGTTAACAAATGGTAAAGTTTAGGGTTAGTGTTAGGGTTAGGGTTAGGGGTAGGGTTAGGGTAGGTGTTAGGGCACGAGTTAGTGTTAGTGTATGGGTTATGATTAGGGTATGGGTTAGGGTAAGGTGTAGGGTTGGGGTTAGGTTTAGGTTTAGGGCTAGTGTTAGGGTTAGCGAATAGGTGACATTAGAGTACAGGTGAGCGTATGGAAATGAGTTAGGGTCAGGGTTCGTGTTAGGGCACAGGTTAGTGTTAGTTTAAGGATTAGGATTAGTGTACATGTTAGAGTTAGGTGTAGGGTTGGGCTTGGGTTTAGGGTTAGGTTTAGACCTAGGGTTAGGGTTAGTGAATGGTAAGATTTAGGGTTCAGGCCTGGGTATGGAAAAGTGTAAGGGTCAGGGTACATGTTAGGGCACGGATTAGTGTTAGTGTACGGGTTAGAATTAGGGTACGGGTTAGGCTAATGGATAGGGTTGGCATTATGTTTAGTGTTAGGGCTAGGGTTAGGGTTAGCGAACGAGTAAGGTTTAGGTTACAGGTGAGGGTAAGGAAATGTTTTAGTGTCAAAGTAAGTGTGAGGGAATGGGTTAGTGTTAGTGTATGCATTAAGATTAGTGTACATGTTAGGGTAAGGTGTAGGGTTGTAGTTAGATTTAGCTTTAGGGCTAGGGTTAGGGTTAGCAAACGGTAAGATTTAGGGTACAGGAGAGAGTAGGGTAAAGAGTTAGAGGCAGGGTACGTGTCAGGGCATGGATTAGTGTTTGTGTACGGGATAGGATTAGGGTACGGTTTATGGTAAGGTGTTGGGTTGGTGTTAGGGCTTGGTTTAGGGGTATGTTTCGGGTTTGTGAACGGTAAAGTTTAGGGTACAGGTGAGGGTACAGAAAAGTGTTAGGCTCAGGTTACGTTTCAGGGCACGGATTAGTATTAGTGTACTGGTTAGGATTACGGTATGGGTTAGGGTAATGGGTAGGGTTGGGTTTAGGGTTAGGTTTAGGGCTATGGTTAGGGTTAGCGAAATGTAAGGTTTAGGTTACAGGTGATGGTCCAGAAACGTGTTAGGATCAGGGTACATGTTAGGGCACGGATTAGTGTTAGGGTACTGGTTAGGATTGGGTACGCGTTAGGGTAAGGTTTAGGGATGGGGTAAGGTTTACGTTTAGGTCTAGGGTTAAGGATAGCAAACGGTATGGTTTAGGGTACAGGTGAGTGTACAGAAAAGTGTTACGGTCAGGGTACCTGTTAGGGCACGTGTAGTGCTAGTGTATGGGTTAGGATTAGGGTACGGGTTAGGGAAATGTGTAGGGTTGAGGTTAGGGTTAAGTTTAGGGCTAGGGTTAGGGTTAGCGAACAGGTAAGTTTTATGGTACATGAGTGTACGGAAACGTGTTAGTGTCAAAGTACGTGTGAGGGCATTGCATAATTTTGGTGTACGGGTTAAGATTAGTGTACGGGTTACGGTATGGTGTAGGGTTGGTGTTAGCGTTATGTTTAGGGCTAAGGTTACGGTTAGCGAACCAGTAAGGTTTAGGGTACAGGTGAGGGTACGGAAAACTTTTAGGGTCAGGGTATATGTTAGGACACCTGTTAGTGTTAGTGTACGTGTCAGGATTAGCGTACAGTTTAGGGTAAGGTGTGGGGTTGTGGTTAGGGTTAGGTTTAGGGCTAGGCTTAGGGTTGGCGAACGGGTAAGTTTTAGGGTAAAGTTGAGGGTACAGAAAAGCGTTTGGGTCAGGTTATGTGTTAGGAAACGTGTCAGTGTTAATGTGTGGTTAGGATTAGGGTATGGGTTAGGGTAATGGTTAGGGTTGGCGTTAGGGTTAGGGATAGGCTTAGCGAACAGTTAAGGCTTATGGTACATGTGAGTGTATGGAGACGTGTTAGTGTCAAATTACGTGTGAGGGCATGGGTTAGTGTTAGTGTAGGGGTTAAAAATAGGGTACGGGTTAGAATAAGGTGTAGGGTTGGTGTTAGGGTTAGGTTTAAGTCTACAGTTAGGGTTAGCTAACGATTAGGTTTAGCGTACAGCTGAGGGTATGGAAAAGTGTTAGGGTCAGGGTACGTTTCAGGGCACTGGTTAGTGTTAGTGTACGGTTTAGGATTAGTGTATGGGTTAGGGTAAGATGTAGGGTTGGCGTTAGGGTTAGGTTTAGAGCTAGGGTTAGGGTTAGCGACCGGGTAATTTTTAGGTTACAGGGGAGGGTACGGAAATGTTTTAGGGTCAAAATACATATGCGGGAATGGGTTAGTGTTAGTTTAAGGTTTAAGATTAGTGTACGTGTTAGGGTAAGGTGTAGGGTTGGAGTTAGATTTAGCTTTAGGGCTAGGGTTAGGGTTAGCGAAATGTAAGGCTTAGGGTACAGGTGAGGGTACAGAAAAGTGTCACGGTCTGTGTACGTGTCAGGGCACGGATTAGTATTAGGGTACGGGTTAGGATTACAGTACGGATCAGGGTAAGGTGTAGGATTGGGGTTAGGGTTAGTGTTAGGGTTAGGGTTAGGGAATAGGTAATATTTAGGGTACAGGTAAGCATATGGAAACGAGTTAGGGTCAGGCTTGGTGTTAGGGCACAGGTTAGTGTTATTGTACGGATTAGGATTAGTGTATGGGTTAGGATTTTGTGTAGGGTTGTGGATAGTGTTAGGCTTAGACCTAGGGTAAGTGTTAGCGAACAGGTAAGGTTTACGGTACACAGGAGGGTACGGAAACGTGTTAGTGTCAAAGTACATGTGAGGGAATTGCTTAATTTTGGTGTATGGGTTAAGATCAGTGTATGGGTTAGGGTATGGTGTCAGGTTGGTGTTAGCGTTCTGTTTAGGGAAAGGGCTAGGTTTAGCGAACGGTAAGATTTAGGGTACTGGAGAGGATACGGAAAAGTGTTAGGGTCAGGGTACGTGTTAGGGCACGGGTTAGTGTTAGTGTACGGGTTAGGATTAGGGTATGGGTTAGGGAAAGGTGTAGGGTTGAGGTTATGTATAGGTGTAGGGGTGGGGTTAGGGTTAGCGAATAGGTAACATTTAGGGTACAGGTGAGCTTATGGAAACAATTTAGGGTCAGGGTTCATGTTAGGGCACAGGTTAGTGTTAGTGTATGGATTAGGGTACGGGTTAGGGTTAGGTGTAGGGTTGGGGTTAGGGTTAGGTTTAGACATAGGGTTAGGGTTAGCGAATGGTAAGATTTAGGGTACAGGAGTGGGTATGGAAAAGTGTTAGGGTCAGGGTACGTGTTAGGGCATGGATGAGTGTTAGTGTATGGGTAAGGATTAGGGTACGGGTTAGGGAAATGGGTAGGGTTGGTGTTATGGTTAGGGTTAGGCCTACAGTTAGAGTTAGCAAACGGGTAAGGTTAACGGTACACGGGAGGGTACGGAAATGTGTTAGTGTCAAAGTACATGTGAGGGCATGGGTTCGTTTTTTTGTACGGGTTAAGTTTAGTGTACGGGTTAGGGTATGCTCTAAGGTTGGTGTTAGCGTTATGTTTAGGGCTAGGGTTAGGGTTAGTGAACGGAAAGATTTTGGGTACAGGAGAGGATACGGAAAAGTGTTCGTGTAAAGGTACGTGTTAGGACATGGGTTAGTGATAGTGTATGGGTTGGGATTAGGGTACGGGTTAGGGTAAGTAGTAGGGTTGGCGTTAGGGTTAGGGCTAGGGCTAGGGCTAGGGTTAGGGTTAGCGAATGGGTAAGGTTTAGGGTACCGGTGAGGTTATGGAAAAGCGTTAGGGTCAGGGTACATGTCAGGGCATGGCTTAGTAGTAGTATACTGGTTAGGATTAGGGTACGGTTTAGGTAAGGTTTAGCGTTGGGCTTAGGGTTAGCTTTATGGCTAGGGTTAGGGTTAGCCAAATGTCAGGTTTAGGGTACAGGTGATGGTACAGAAAAGTGTTAGGGTTTGTGTATGTGTTAGGACACGTGTCAGTGTTAGTGTATGGCTTAGGATTAACTTACGGGTTAGGGTAAGGTGTACAGTTGGGGTTTCGTCTAGGTTTAGGGTTAGGGTTAGCGAACGGTAAGGTTTAGGGTACAGGTGAGGTTACAGAAAAGTGTTAGGGTCAGGTTACGTGTTAGGGCAGGGGTTAGTGTGGGTTTACAGGTTAGGATTAGGGTACGGGTTAGGTTAATTGGTAGGGTTGGCGTTATGGTTAGTGTTAGGGGTAAGGTTAAGTTTAGTGAACGGGTAAGGTGTAGGTTACAGCTGACCATATGGAAATGTTTTATTGTCAAAGTACGTGTGTGGTATTGCATTAGTGTTAGTGTACGGGTTAAGATTAGTGTATGTGTTAGGAGTAGGTTTGTAGTTAGGTTTAGGTTTGGGGCTACGGTTATGGTTAACAAATGGTAAAGTTTAGGGTTAGTGTTAGGGTTAGGGTTAGGGGTAGGGTTAGGGTAGGTGTTAGGGCATGAGTTAGTGTTAGTGTAAGGGTTATGATTAGGGTATGGGTTAGGGTATGGTGTAGGGTTGGGGTTAGGTTTAGGTTTAGGGCTAGTGTTAGGGTTAGCGAATAGGTAACATTAGAGTACAGGTGAGCGTATGGAAATGAGTTAGGGTCAGGGTTCGTGTTAGGGCACAGGTTAGTGTTAGTTTAAGGATTAGGATTAGTGTACATGTTAGAGTTAGGTGTAGGGTTGGGCTTGGGTTTAGGGTTAGGTTTAGACCTAGGGTTAGGGTTAGTTAATGGTAAGATTTAGGGTTCAGGCGTGGGTATGGAAAAGTGTAAGGGTCAGGGTACATGTTAGGGCATGGATTAGTGTTAGTGTACGGGTTAGAATTAGGGTACGGGTTAGGCTAATGGATAGGGTTGGCGTTATGTTTAGTGTTAGGGCTAGGGTTAGGGTTAGCGAACGAGTAAGGTTTAGGTTACAGGTGAGGGTAAGGAAATGTTTTAGTGTCAAAGTAAGTGTGAGGGAATGTGTTAGTGTTAGTGTATGCATTAAGATTAGTGTACATGTTAGGGTAAGGTGTAGGGTTGTAGTTAGATTTAGCTTTAGGGCTAGGGTTAGGGTTAGCAAATGGTAAGATTTAGGGTACAGGAGAGAGTAGGGTAAAGAGTTAGAGGCAGGGTACGTGTCAGGGCATGGATTAGTGTTTGTGTACGGGATAGGATTAGGGTACGGTTTATGGTAAGGTGTTGGGTTGGTGTTAGGGCTTGGTTTAGGGGTATGTTTCGGGTTTGTGAACGGTAAAGTTTAGGGTACAGGTGAGGGTACAGAAAAGTGTTAGGCTCAGGTTACGTTTCAGGGCACGGATTAGTATTAGTGTACTGGTTAGGATTACGGTATGGGTTAGGGTAATGGGTAGGGTTGGGTTTAGGGTTAGGTTTAGGGCTATGGTTAGGGTTAGCGAAATGTAAGGTTTAGGTTACAGGTGATGGTCCAGAAACGTGTTAGGATCAGGGTACATGTTAGGGCACGGATTAGTGTTAGGGTACTGGTTAGGTTTGGGTACCCGTTAGGGTAAGGTTTAGGGATGGGGTAAGGTTTACGTTTAGGTCTAGGGTTAAGGATAGCAAACGGTATGGTTTAGGGTACAGGTGAGTGTACAGAAAAGTGTTACGGTCAGGGTACCTGTTAGGGCACGTGTAGTGCTAGTGTATGGGTTAGGATTAGGGTACGGGTTAGGGAAATGTGTAGGGTTGAGGTTAGGGTTAAGTTTAGGGCTAGGGTTAGGGTTAGCGAACAGGTAAGTTTTATGGTACATGAGTGTACGGAAACGTGTTAGTGTCAAAGTACGTGTGAGGGCATTGCATAATTTTGGTGTACGGGTTAAGATTAGTGTACGGGTTAGGGTATGGTGTAGGGTTGGTGTTAGCATTATGCTTAGGGCTAAGGTTACGGTTAGCGAACCAGTAAGGTTTAGGGTACAGGTGAGGGTACGGAACACTTTTAGGGTCAGGGTATATGTTAGGACACCTGTTAGTGTTAGTGTACGTGTCAGGATTAGCGTAGAGTTTAGGGTAAGGTGTGGGGTTGTGGTTAGGGTTAGGTTTAGGGCTAGGCTTAGGGTTGGCGAACGGGTAAGTTTTAGGGTACAGTTGAGGGTACGGAAAAGCGTTTGGGTCAGGTTATGTGTTAGGAAAGGTGTTAGTGTTAATGTGTGTTTAGGATTAGGGTATGGGTTAGGGTAATGGTTAGGGTTGGCGTTAGGGTTAGGGATAGGCTTAGCGAACAGTTAAGGCTTATGGTACATGTGAGTGTATGGAGACGTGTTAGTGTCAAATTATGTGTGAGGGCATGGGTTAGTGTTAGTGTAGGGGTTAAAAATAGGGTACGGGTTAGAATAAGGTGTAGGGTTGGTGTTAGGGTTAGGTTTAAGTCTACAGTTAGGGTTAGCTAACGATTAGGTTTAGCGTACAGCTGAGGGTATGGAAAAGTGTTAGGGTCAGGGTACGTTTCAGGGCACTGGTTAGTGTTAGTGTACGGTTTAGGATTAGTGTATGGGTTAGGGTAAGATGTAGGGTTGGCGTTAGGGTTAGGTTTAGAGCTAGGGTTAGGGTTAGCGACCGGGTAATTTTTAGGTTACAGGGGAGGGTACGGAAATGTTTTAGGGTCAAAATACATATGCGGGAATGGGTTAGTGTTAGTTTAAGGTTTAAGATTAGTGTACGTGTTAGGGTAAGGTGTAGGGTTGGAGTTAGATTTAGCTTTAGGGCTAGGGTTAGGGTTAGCGAAATGTAAGGCTTAGGGTACAGGTGAGGGTACAGAAAAGTGTCACGGTCTGTGTACGTGTCAGGGCACGGATTAGTATTAGGGTACGGGTTAGGATTACAGTACGGATCAGGGTAAGGTGTAGGATTGGGGTTAGGGTTAGTGTTAGGGTTAGGGTTAGCGAATAGGTAATATTTAGGGTACAGGTAAGCATATGGAAACGAGTTAGGGTCAGGCTTGGTGTTAGGGCACAGGTTAGTGTTATTGTACGGATTAGGATTAGGGTATGGGTTAGGATTTTGTGTAGGCTTGTGGATAGTGTTAGGCTTAGACCTAGGGTAAGTGTTAGCGAACAGGTAAGGTTTACGGTACACAGGAGGGTACGGAAACGTGTTAGTGTCAAAGTACATGTGAGGGAATTGCTTAATTTTGGTGTATGGGTTAAGATCAGTGTATGGGTTAGGGTATGGTGTCAGGTTGGTGTTAGCGTTCTGTTTAGGGAAAGGGCTAGGTTTAGCGAACGGTAAGATTTAGGGTACTGGAGAGGATACGGAAAAGTGTTAGGGTCAGGGTACGTGTTAGGGCACGGGTTAGTGTTAGTGTACGGGTTAGGATTAGGGTATGGGTTAGGGAAAGTTGTAGGGTTGGGGTTATGTTTAGGTGTAGGGGTGGGGTTAGGGTTAGCGAATAGGTAACATTTAGGGTACAGGTGAGCTTATGGAAACAAGTTAGGGTCAGGGTTCATGTTAGGGCACAGGTTAGTGTTAGTGTATGGATTAGGGTACGGGTTAGGGTTAGGTGTAGGGTTGGGGTTAGGGTTAGGTTTAGACATAGGGTTAGGGTTAGCAAATGGTAAGATTTAGGGTACAGGAGTGGGTATGGAAAAGTGTTAGGGTCAGGGTACGTGTTAGGGCATGGATTAGTGTTAGTGTATGGGTAAGGATTAGGGTACGGGTTAGGGAAATGGGTAGGGTTGGTGTTATGGTTAGGGTTAGGCCTACGGTTAGAGTTAGCAAACGGGTAAGGTTTACGGTACACGGGAGGGTACGGAAATGTTTTAGTGTCAAAGTACATGTGAGGGCATGGGTTCGTTTTTTTGTACGGGTTAAGTTTAGTGTACGGGTTAGGGTATGCTGTAAGGTTGGTGTTAGCGTTATGTTTAGGGCTAGGGTTAGGGTTAGCGAACGGTAAGATTTTGGGTACAGGAGAGGATACGGAAAAGTGTTCGGGTCAAGGTACGTGTTAGGACATGGGTTAGTGATAGTGTATGGGTTGGGATTAGGGTATGGGTTAGGGTAAGTAGTAGGGTTGGCGTTAGGGTTAGGGCTAGGGCTAGGGCTAGGGTTAGGGTTAGCGAATGGGTAAGGTTTAGGGTACCGGTGAGGTTATGGAAAAGCGTTAGGGTCAGGGTACATGTCAGGGCATGACTTAGTAGTAGTATACTGGTTAGGATTAGGGTACGGTTTGGGTAAGGTTTAGGGTTGGGCTTAGGGTTAGCTTTATGGCTAGGGTTAGGGTTAGCCAAATGTCAGGTTTAGGGTACAGGTGATGGTACAGAAAAGTGTTAGGGTTTGTGTATGTGTTAGGACACGTGTCAGTGTTAGTGTATGGCTTAGGATTAGCTTACGGGTTAGGGTAAGGTGTACGGTTGGGGTTTCGTCTAGGTTTAGGGTTAGGGTTAGCGAACGGTAAGGTTTAGGGTACAGGTGAGGTTACGGAAAAGTGTTAGGGTCAGGGTACGTGTTAGGGCAGGGGTTAGTGTGGGTTTACAGGTTAGGATTAGGGTACGGGTTAGGGTCATTGGTAGGGTTGGCGTTATGGTTAGTGTTAGGGGTAGGGTTAAGTTTAGTGAACGGGTAAGGTTTAGGTTACAGCTGACCATACGGAAATGTTTTATTGTCAAAGTACGTGTGTGGTATTGCGTTAGTGTTAGTGTATGGGTTAAGATTAGTGTATGTGTTAGGAGTAGGTTTGTAGTTAGGTTTAGGTTTGGGGCTACGGTTATGGTTAACAAATGGTAAAGTTTAGGGTTAGTGTTAGGGTTAGGGTTAGGGGTAGGGTTAGGGTAGGTGTTAGGGCACGAGTTAGTGTTAGTGTATGGGTTATGATTAGGGTATGGGTTAGGGTAAGGTGTAGGGTTGGGGTTAGGTTTAGGTTTAGGGCTAGTGTTAGGGTTAGCAAATAGGTGACATTCGAGTACAGGTGAGCGTATGGAAATGAGTTAGGGTCAGGGTTCGTGTTAGGGCACAGGTTAGTGTTAGTTTAAGGATTAGGATTAGTGTACATGTTAGAGTTAGGTGTAGGGTTGGGCTTGGGTTTAGGGTTAGGTTTAGACCTAGGGTTAGGGTTAGTGAATGGTAAGATTTAGGGTTCAGGCCTGGGTATGGAAAAGTGTAAGGGTCAGGGTACATGTTAGGGCACGGATTAGTGTTAGTGTACGGGTTAGAATTAGGGTACGGGTTAGGCTAATGGATAGGGTTGGCGTTATGTTTAGTGTTAGGGCTAGGGTTAGGGTTAGCGAACGAGTAAGGTTTAGGTTACAGGTGAGGGTAAGGAAATGTTTTAGTGTCAAAGTAAGTGTGAGGGAATGGGTTAGTGTTAGTGTATGCATTAAGATTAGTGTACATGTTAGGGTAAGGTGTAGGGTTGTAGTTAGATTTAGCTTTACGGCTAGGGTTAGGGTTAGCAAACGGTAAGATTTAGGGTACAGCAGAGAGTAGGGTAAAGAGTTAGAGGCAGGGTACGTGTCAGGGCATGGATTAGTGTTTGTGTACGGGATAGGATTAGGGTACGGTTTATGGTAAGGTGTTGGGTTGGTGTTAGGGCTTGGTTTAGGGGTATGTTTCGGGTTTGTGAACGGTAAAGTTTAGGGTACAGGTGAGGGTACAGAAAAGTGTTAGGCTCAGGTTACGTTTCAGGGCATGGATTAGTATTAGTGTACTGGTTAGGATTACGGTATGGGTTAGGGTAATGGGTAGGGTTGGGTTTAGGGTTAGGTTTAGGGCTATGGTTAGGGTTAGCGAAATGTAAGGTTTAGGTTACAGGTGATGGTCCAGAAACGTGTTAGGATCAGGGTACATGTTAAGGCACGGATTAGTGTTAGGGTACTGGTTAGGATTGGGTACGCGTTAGGGTAAGGTTTAGGGATGGGGTAAGGTTTACGTTTAGGTCTAGGGTTAAGGATAGCAAACGGTATGGTTTACGGTACAGGTGAGTGTACAGAAAAGTGTTACGGTCAGGGTACCTGTTAGGGCACGTGTAGTGTTAGTGTATGGGTTAGGATTAGGGTACGGGTTAGGGAAATGTGTAGGGTTGAGGTTAGGGTTAAGTTTAGGGCTAGGGTTAGGGTTAGCGAACAGGTAAGTTTTATGGTACATGAGTGTACGGAAACGTGTTAGTGTCAAAGTACGTGTGAGGGCATTGCATAATTTTGGTGTACGGGTTAAGATTAGTGTACGGGTTAGGGTATGGTGTAGGGTTGGTGTTAGCATTATGTTTAGGGCTAAGGTTACGGTTAGCGAACCAGTAAGGTTTAGGGTACAGGTGAGGGTACGGAACACTTTTAGGGTCAGGGTATATGTTAGGACACCTGTTAGTGTTAGTGTACGTGTCAGGATTAGCGTACAGTTTAGGGTAAGGTGTGGGGTTGTGGTTAGGGTTAGGTTTAGGGCTAGGCTTAGGGTTGGCGAACGGGTAAGTTTTAGGGTACAGTTGAGGGTACAGAAAAGCGTTTGGGTCAGGTTATGTGTTAGGAAATGTGTTAGTCTTAATGTGTGGTTAGGATTAGGGTATGGGTTAGGGTAATGGTTAGGGTTGGCGTTAGGGTTAGGGATAGGCTTAGCGAACAGTTAAGGCTTATGGTACATGTGAGTGTATGGAGACGTGTTAGTGTCAAATTACGTGTGAGGGCATGGGTTAGTGTTAGTGTAGGGGTTAAAAATAGGGTACGGGTTAGAATAAGGTGTAGGGTTGGTGTTAGGGTTAGGTTTAAGTCTACAGTTAGGGTTAGCTAACGATTAGGTTTAGCGTACAGCTGAGGGTATGGAAAAGTGTTAGGGACAGGGTACGTTTCAGGGCACTGGTTAGTGTTAGTGTACGGTTTAGGATTAGTGTATGGGTTAGGGTAAGATGTAGGGTTGGCGTTAGGGTTAGGTTTACAGCTAGGGTTAGGGTTAGCGACCGGGTAATTTTTAGGTTATAGGGGAGGGTACGGAAATGTTTTAGGGTCAAAATACATATGCGGGAATGGGTTAGTGTTAGTTTAAGGTTTAAGATTAGTGTACGTGTTAGGGTAAGGTGTAGGGTTGGAGTTAGATTTAGCTTTAGGGCTAGGGTTAGGGTTAGCGAAATGTAAGGCTTAGGGTACAGGTGAGGGTACAGAAAAGTGTTACGGTCTGTGTACGTGTCAGGGCACGGATTAGTATTAGGGTACGGGTTAGGATTACACTACGGATCAGGGTAAGGTGTGGGATTGGGTTTAGGGTTAGTGTTAGGGTTAGGGTTAGCGAATAGGTAATATTTAAGGTACAGGTAAGCATATGGAAACGAGTTAGGGTCAGGCTTGGTGTTAGGGCACAGGTTAGTGTTATTGTACGGATTAGGATTAGGGTATGGGTTAGGATTTTGTGTAGGGTTGTGGATAGTGTTAGGCTTAGACCTAGGGTAAGTGTTAGCGAACAGGTAAGGTTTACGGTACACAGGAGGGTACGGAAACGTGTTAGTGTCAAAGTACATGTGAGGGAATTGCTTAATTTTGGTGTATGGGTTAAGATCAGTGTATGGGTTAGGGTATGGTGTCAGGTTGGTGTTAGCGTTCTGTTTAGGGAAAGGGCTAGGTTTAGCGAACGGTAAGATTTAGGGTACTGGAGAGGATACGGAAAAGTGTTAGGGTCAGGGTACGTGTTAGGGCACGGGTTAGTGTTAGTGTACGGGTTAGGATTAGGGTATGGGTTAGGGAAAGTTGTAGGGTTGGGGTTATGTTTAGGTGTAGGGGTGGGGTTAGGGTTAGCGAATAGGTAACATTTAGGGTACAGGTGAGCTTATGGAAACAAGTTAGGGTCAGGGTTCATGTTAGGGCACAGGTTAGTGTTAGTGTATGGATTAGGGTACGGGTTAGGGTTAGGTGTAGGGTTGGGGTTAGGGTTAGGTTTAGACATAGGGTTAGGGTTAGCGAATGGTAAGATTTAGGGTACAGGAGTGGGTATGGAAAAGTGTTAGGGTCAGGGTACGTGTTAGGGCATGGATTAGTGTTAGTGTATGGGTAAGGATTAGGGTACGGGTTAGGGAAATGGGTAGGGTTGGTGTTATGGTTAGGGTTAGGCCTACGGTTAGAGTTAGCAAACGGGTAAGGTTTACGGTACACGGGAGGGTACGGAAATGTTTTAGTGTCAAAGTACATGTGAGGGCATGGGTTCGTTTTTTTGTACGGGTTAAGTTTAGTGTACGGGTTAGGGTATGCTGTAAGGTTGGTGTTAGCGTTATGTTTAGGGCTAGGGTTAGGGTTAGCGAACGGTAAGATTTTGGGTACAGGAGAGGATACGGAAAAGTGTTCGGGTCAAGGTACGTGTTAGGACATGGGTTAGTGATAGTGTATGGGTTGGGATTAGGGTATGGGTTAGGGTAAGTAGTAGGGTTGGCGTTAGGGTTAGGGCTAGGGCTAGGGCTAGGGTTAGGGTTAGCGAATGGGTAAGGTTTAGGGTACCGGTGAGGTTATGGAAAAGCGTTAGGGTCAGGGTACATGTCAGGGCATGACTTAGTAGTAGTATACTGGTTAGGATTAGGGTACGGTTTGGGTAAGGTTTAGGGTTGGGCTTAGGGTTAGCTTTATGGCTAGGGTTAGGGTTAGCCAAATGTCAGGTTTAGGGTACAGGTGATGGTACAGAAAAGTGTTAGGGTTTGTGTATGTGTTAGGACACGTGTCAGTGTTAGTGTATGGCTTAGGATTAGCTTACGGGTTAGGGTAAGGTGTACGGTTGGGGTTTCGTCTAGGTTTAGGGTTAGGGTTAGCGAACGGTAAGGTTTAGGGTACAGGTGAGGTTACGGAAAAGTGTTAGGGTCAGGGTACGTGTTAGGGCAGGGGTTAGTGTGGGTTTACAGGTTAGGATTAGGGTACGGGTTAGGGTCATTGGTAGGGTTGGCGTTATGGTTAGTGTTAGGGGTAGGGTTAAGTTTAGTGAACGGGTAAGGTTTAGGTTACAGCTGACCATATGGAAATGTTTTATTGTCAAAGTACGTGTGTGGTATTGCGTTAGTGTTAGTGTATGGGTTAAGATTAGTGTATGTGTTAGGAGTAGGTTTGTAGTTAGGTTTAGGTTTGGGGCTACGGTTATGGTTAACAAATGGTAAAGTTTAGGGTTAGTGTTAGGGTTAGGGTTAGGGGTAGGGTTAGGGTAGGTGTTAGGGCACGAGTTAGTGTTAGTGTATGGGTTATGATTAGGGTATGGGTTAGGGTAAGGTGTAGGGTTGGGGTTAGGTTTAGGTTTAGGGCTAGTGTTAGGGTTAGCAAATAGGTGACATTCGAGTACAGGTGAGCGTATGGAAATGAGTTAGGGTCAGGGTTCGTGTTAGGGCACAGGTTAGTGTTAGTTTAAGGATTAGGATTAGTGTACATGTTAGAGTTAGGTGTAGGGTTGGGCTTGGGTTTAGGGTTAGGTTTAGACCTAGGGTTAGGGTTAGTGAATGGTAAGATTTAGGGTTCAGGCCTGGGTATGGAAAAGTGTAAGGGTCAGGGTACATGTTAGGGCACGGATTAGTGTTAGTGTACGGGTTAGAATTAGGGTACGGGTTAGGCTAATGGATAGGGTTGGCGTTATGTTTAGTGTTAGGGCTAGGGTTAGGGTTAGCGAACGAGTAAGGTTTAGGTTACAGGTGAGGGTAAGGAAATGTTTTAGTGTCAAAGTAAGTGTGAGGGAATGGGTTAGTGTTAGTGTATGCATTAAGATTAGTGTACATGTTAGGGTAAGGTGTAGGGTTGTAGTTAGATTTAGCTTTACGGCTAGGGTTAGGGTTAGCAAACGGTAAGATTTAGGGTACAGCAGAGAGTAGGGTAAAGAGTTAGAGGCAGGGTACGTGTCAGGGCATGGATTAGTGTTTGTGTACGGGATAGGATTAGGGTACGGTTTATGGTAAGGTGTTGGGTTGGTGTTAGGGCTTGGTTTAGGGGTATGTTTCGGGTTTGTGAACGGTAAAGTTTAGGGTACAGGTGAGGGTACAGAAAAGTGTTAGGCTCAGGTTACGTTTCAGGGCATGGATTAGTATTAGTGTACTGGTTAGGATTACGGTATGGGTTAGGGTAATGGGTAGGGTTGGGTTTAGGGTTAGGTTTAGGGCTATGGTTAGGGTTAGCGAAATGTAAGGTTTAGGTTACAGGTGATGGTCCAGAAACGTGTTAGGATCAGGGTACATGTTAAGGCACGGATTAGTGTTAGGGTACTGGTTAGGATTGGGTACGCGTTAGGGTAAGGTTTAGGGATGGGGTAAGGTTTACGTTTAGGTCTAGGGTTAAGGATAGCAAACGGTATGGTTTACGGTACAGGTGAGTGTACAGAAAAGTGTTACGGTCAGGGTACCTGTTAGGGCACGTGTAGTGTTAGTGTATGGGTTAGGATTAGGGTACGGGTTAGGGAAATGTGTAGGGTTGAGGTTAGGGTTAAGTTTAGGGCTAGGGTTAGGGTTAGCGAACAGGTAAGTTTTATGGTACATGAGTGTACGGAAACGTGTTAGTGTCAAAGTACGTGTGAGGGCATTGCATAATTTTGGTGTACGGGTTAAGATTAGTGTACGGGTTAGGGTATGGTGTAGGGTTGGTGTTAGCATTATGTTTAGGGCTAAGGTTACGGTTAGCGAACCAGTAAGGTTTAGGGTACAGGTGAGGGTACGGAACACTTTTAGGGTCAGGGTATATGTTAGGACACCTGTTAGTGTTAGTGTACGTGTCAGGATTAGCGTACAGTTTAGGGTAAGGTGTGGGGTTGTGGTTAGGGTTAGGTTTAGGGCTAGGCTTAGGGTTGGCGAACGGGTAAGTTTTAGGGTACAGTTGAGGGTACAGAAAAGCGTTTGGGTCAGGTTATGTGTTAGGAAACGTGTTAGTCTTAATGTGTGGTTAGGATTAGGGTATGGGTTAGGGTAATGGTTAGGGTTGGCGTTAGGGTTAGGGATAGGCTTAGCGAACAGTTAAGGCTTATGGTACATGTGAGTGTATGGAGACGTGTTAGTGTCAAATTACGTGTGAGGGCATGGGTTAGTGTTAGTGTAGGGGTTAAAAATAGGGTACGGGTTAGAATAAGGTGTAGGGTTGGTGTTAGGGTTAGGTTTAAGTCTACAGTTAGGGTTAGCTAACGATTAGGTTTAGCGTACAGCTGAGGGTATGGAAAAGTGTTAGGGACAGGGTACGTTTCAGGGCACTGGTTAGTGTTAGTGTACGGTTTAGGATTAGTGTATGGGTTAGGGTAAGATGTAGGGTTGGCGTTAGGGTTAGGTTTACAGCTAGGGTTAGGGTTAGCGACCGGGTAATTTTTAGGTTATAGGGGAGGGTACGGAAATGTTTTAGGGTCAAAATACATATGCGGGAATGGGTTAGTGTTAGTTTAAGGTTTAAGATTAGTGTACGTGTTAGGGTAAGGTGTAGGGTTGGAGTTAGATTTAGCTTTAGGGCTAGGGTTAGGGTTAGCGAAATGTAAGGCCTAGGGTACAGGTGAGGGTACAGAAAAGTGTTACGGTCTGTGTACGTGTCAGGGCACGGATTAGTATTAGGGTACGGGTTAGGATTACACTACGGATCAGGGTAAGGTGTGGGATTGGGTTTAGGGTTAGTGTTAGGGTTAGGGTTAGCGAATAGGTAATATTTAAGGTACAGGTAAGCATATGGAAACGAGTTAGGGTCAGGCTTGGTGTTAGGGCACAGGTTAGTGTTATTGTACGGATTAGGATTAGGGTATGGGTTAGGATTTTGTGTAGGGTTGTGGATAGTGTTAGGCTTAGACCTAGGGTAAGTGTTAGCGAACAGGTAAGGTTTACGGTACACAGGAGGGTACGGAAACGTGTTAGTGTCAAAGTACATGTGAGGGAATTGCTTAATTTTGGTGTATGGGTTAAGATCAGTGTATGGGTTAGGGTATGGTGTCAGGTTGGTGTTAGCGTTCTGTTTAGGGAAAGGGCTAGGTTTAGCGAACGGTAAGATTTAGGGTACTGGAGAGGATACGGAAAAGTGTTAGGGTCAGGGTACGTGTTAGGGCACGGGTTAGTGTTAGTGTACGGGTTAGGATTAGGGTATGGGTTAGGGAAAGTTGTAGGGTTGGGGTTATGTTTAGGTGTAGGGGTGGGGTTAGGGTTAGCGAATAGGTAACATTTAGGGTACAGGTGAGCTTATGGAAACAAGTTAGGGTCAGGGTTCATGTTAGGGCACAGGTTAGTGTTAGTGTATGGATTAGGGTACGGGTTAGGGTTAGGTGTAGGGTTGGGGTTAGGGTTAGGTTTAGACATAGGGTTAGGGTTAGCGAATGGTAAGATTTAGGGTACAGGAGTGGGTATGGAAAAGTGTTAGGGTCAGGGTACGTGTTAGGGCATGGATTAGTGTTAGTGTATGGGTAAGGATTAGGGTACGGGTTAGGGAAATGGGTAGGGTTGGTGTTATGGTTAGGGTTAGGCCTACGGTTAGAGTTAGCAAACGGGTAAGGTTTACGGTACACGGGAGGGTACGGAAATGTTTTAGTGTCAAAGTACATGTGAGGGCATGGGTTCGTTTTTTTGTACGGGTTAAGTTTAGTGTACGGGTTAGGGTATGCTGTAAGGTTGGTGTTAGCGTTATGTTTAGGGCTAGGGTTAGGGTTAGCGAACGGTAAGATTTTGGGTACAGGAGAGGATACGGAAAAGTGTTCGGGTCAAGGTACGTGTTAGGACATGGGTTAGTGATAGTGTATGGGTTGGGATTAGGGTATGGGTTAGGGTAAGTAGTAGGGTTGGCGTTAGGGTTAGGGCTAGGGCTAGGGCTAGGGTTAGGGTTAGCGAATGGGTAAGGTTTAGGGTACCGGTGAGGTTATGGAAAAGCGTTAGGGTCAGGGTACATGTCAGGGCATGACTTAGTAGTAGTATACTGGTTAGGATTAGGGTACGGTTTGGGTAAGGTTTAGGGTTGGGCTTAGGGTTAGCTTTATGGCTAGGGTTAGGGTTAGCCAAATGTCAGGTTTAGGGTACAGGTGATGGTACAGAAAAGTGTTAGGGTTTGTGTATGTGTTAGGACACGTGTCAGTGTTAGTGTATGGCTTAGGATTAGCTTACGGGTTAGGGTAAGGTGTACGGTTGGGGTTTCGTCTAGGTTTAGGGTTAGGGTTAGCGAACGGTAAGGTTTAGGGTACAGGTGAGGTTACGGAAAAGTGTTAGGGTCAGGGTACGTGTTAGGGCAGGGGTTAGTGTGGGTTTACAGGTTAGGATTAGGGTACGGGTTAGGGTCATTGGTAGGGTTGGCGTTATGGTTAGTGTTAGGGGTAGGGTTAAGTTTAGTGAACGGGTAAGGTTTAGGTTACAGCTGACCATACGGAAATGTTTTATTGTCAAAGTACGTGTGTGGTATTGCGTTAGTGTTAGTGTATGGGTTAAGATTAGTGTATGTGTTAGGAGTAGGTTTGTAGTTAGGTTTAGGTTTGGGGCTACGGTTATGGTTAACAAATGGTAAAGTTTAGGGTTAGTGTTAGGGTTAGGGTTAGGGGTAGGGTTAGGGTAGGTGTTAGGGCACGAGTTAGTGTTAGTGTATGGGTTATGATTAGGGTATGGGTTAGGGTAAGGTGTAGGGTTGGGGTTAGGTTTAGGTTTAGGGCTAGTGTTAGGGTTAGCGAATAGGTGACATTAGAGTACAGGTGAGCGTATGGAAATGAGTTAGGGTCAGGGTTCGTGTTAGGGCACAGTTTAGTGTTAGTTTAAGGATTAGGATTAGTGTACATGTTAGAGTTAGGTGTAGGGTTGGGCTTGGGTTTAGGGTTAGGTTTAGACCTAGGGTTAGGGTTAGTGAATGGTAAGATTTAGGGTTCAGGCCTGGGTATGGAAAAGTGTAAGGGTCAGGGTACATGTTAGGGCACGGATTAGTGTTAGTGTACGGCTTAGAATTAGGGTACGGGTTAGGCTAATGGATAGGGTTGGCATTATGTTTAGTGTTAGGGCTAGGGTTAGGGTTAGCGAACGAGTAAGCTTTAGGTTACAGGTGAGGGTAAGGAAATGTTTTAGTGTCAAAGTAAGTGTGAGGGAATGGGTTAGTGTTAGTGTATGCATTAAGATTAGGGTACATGTTAGGGTAAGGTGTAGGGTTGTAGTTAGATTTAGCTTTAGGGCTAGGGTTAGGGTTAGCAAACGGTAAGATTTAGGGTACAGGAGAGAGTAGGGTAAAGAGTTAGAGGCAGGGTACGTGTCAGGGCATGGATTAGTGTTTGTGTATGGGATAGGATTAGGGTACGGTTTATGGTAAGGTGTTGGGTTGGTGTTAGGGCTTGGTTTAGGGGTATGTTTCGGGTTTGTGAACGGTAAAGTTTAGGGTACAGGTGAGGGTACAGAAAAGTGTTAGGCTCAGGTTACGTTTCAGGGCACGGATTAGTATTAGTGTACTGGTCAGGATTACGGTATGGGTTAGGGTAATGGGTAGGGTTGGGTTTAGGGTTAGGTTTAGGGCTATGGTTAGGGTTAGCGAAATGTAAGGTTTAGGTTACAGGTGATGGTCCAGAAACGTGTTAGGATCAGGGTACATGTTAGGGCACGGATTAGTGTTAGGGTACTGGTTAGGATTGGATACACTTTAGGGAAAGGTTTAGGGATGGGGTAAGGTTTACGTTTAGGTCTAGGGTTAAGGATAGCAAACGGTATGGTTTAGGGTACAGGTGAGTGTACAGAAAAGTGTTACGGTCAGGGTCCCTGTTAGGGCACGTGTAGTGCTAGTGTATGGGTTAGGATTACGGTACGGGTTAGGGAAATGTGTAGGGTTGAGGTTAGGGTTAAGTTTAGGGCTAGGGTTAGGGTTAGCGAACAGGTAAGTTTTATGGTACATGAGTGTACAGAAACGTGTTAGTGTCAAAGTACGTGTGAGGGCATTGCATAATTTTGGTGTACGGGTTAAGATTAGTGTACGGGTTAGGGTATGGTGTAGGGTTGGTGTTAGAATTATGTTTAGGGCTAAGGTTACGGTTAGCGAACCAGTAAGGTTTAGGGTACAGGTGAGGGTACGGAACACTTTTAGGGTCAGGGTATATGTTAGGACACCTGTTAGTGTTAGTGTACGTGTCAGGATTAGCGTAGAGTTTAGGGTAAGGTGTGGGGTTGTGGTTAGGGTTAGGTTTAGGGCTAGGCTTAGGGTTGGCGAACGGGTAAGTTTTAGGGTACAGTTGAGGGTACGGAAAAGCGTTTGGGTCAGGTTATGTGTTAGGAAACGTGTTAGTGTTAATGTGTGGTTAGGATTAGGGTATGGGTTAGGGTAATGGTTAGGGTTGGTGTTAGGGTTAGGGATAGGCTTAGCGAACAGTTAAGGCTTATGGTACATGTGAGTGTATGGAGACGTGTTAGTGTCAAATTACGTGTGAGGGCATGGGTTAGTGTTAGTGTAGGGGTTAAAAATAGGGTACGGGTTAGAATAAGGTGTAGGGTTGGTGTTAGGGTTAGGTTTAAGTCTACAGTTAGGGTTAGCTAACGATTAGGTTTAGCGTACAGCTGAGGGTATGGAAAAGTGTTAGGGTCAGGGTACGTTTCAGGGCACTGGTTAGTGTTAGTGTACGGTTTAGGATTAGTGTATGGGTTAGGGTAAGATGTAGGGTTGGCGTTAGGGTTAGGTTTAGAGCTAGGGTTAGGGTTAGCGACCGGGTAATTTTTAGGTTACAGGGGAGGGTACGGAAATGTTTTAGGGTCAAAATACATATGCGGGAATGGGTTAGTGTTAGTTTAAGGTTTAAGATTAGTGTACGTGTTAGGGTAAGGTGTAGGGTTGGAGTTAGATTTAGCTTTAGGGCTAGGGTTAGGGTTAGCGAAATGTAAGGCTTAGGGTACAGGTGAGGGTACAGAAAAGTGTCACGGTCTGTGTACGTGTCAGGGCACGGATTAGTATTAGGGTACGGGTTAGGATTACAGTACGGATTAGGGTAAGGTGTAGGATTGGGGTTAGGGTTAGTGTTAGGGTTAGGGTTAGCGAATAGGTAATATTTAGGGTACAGGTAAGCATATGGAAACGAGTTAGGGTCAGGCTTGGTGTTAGGGCACAGGTTAGTGTTATTGTACGGATTAGGATTAGGGTATGGGTTAGGATTTTGTGTAGGGTTGTGGATAGTGTTAGGCTTAGACCTAGGGTAAGTGTTAGCGAACAGGTAAGGTTTACGGTACACAGGAGGGTACGGAAACGTGTTAGTGTCAAAGTACATGTGAGGGAATTGCTTAATTTTGGTGTATGGGTTAAGATCAGTGTATGGGTTAGGGTATGGTGTCAGGTTGGTGTTAGCGTTCTGTTTAGGGAAAGGGCTAGGTTTAGCGAACGGTAAGATTTAGGGTACTGGAGAGGATACGGAAAAGTGTTAGGGTCAGGGTACGTGTTAGGGCACGGGTTAGTGTTAGTGTACGGGTTAGGATTAGGGTATGGGTTAGGGAAAGGTGTAGGGTTGGGGTTATGTTTAGGTGTAGGGGTGGGGTTAGGGTTAGCGAATAGGTAACATTTAGGGTACAGGTGAGCTTATGGAAACAAGTTAGGGTCAGGGTTCATGTTAGGGCACAGGTTAGTGTTAGTGTATGGATTAGGGTACGGGTTAGGGTTAGGTGTAGGGTTGGGGTTAGGGTTAGGTTTAGACATAGGGTTAGGGTCAGCGAATGGTAAGATTTAGGGTACAGGAGTGGGTATGGAAAAGTGTTAGGGTCAGGGTACGTGTTAGGGCATGGATTAGTGTTAGTGTATGGGTAAGGATTAGGGTACGGGTTAGGGAAATGGGTAGGGTTGGTGTTATGGTTAGGGTTAGGCCTACAGTTAGAGTTAGCAAACGGGTAAGGTTTACGGTACACGGGAGGGTACGGAAATGTGTTAGTGTCAAAGTACATGTGAGGGCATGGGTTCGTTTTTTTGTACGGGTTAAGTTTAGTGTACGGGTTAGGGTATGCTGTAAGGTTGGTGTTAGCGTTATGTTTAGGGCTAGGGTTAGGGTTAGTGAACGGTAAGATTTTGGGTGCAGGAGAGGATACGGAAAAGTGTTCGGGTCAAGGTACGTGTTAGGACATGGGTTAGTGATAGTGTATGGGTTGGGATTAGGGTACGGGTTAGGGTAAGTAGTAGGGTTGGCGTTAGGGTTAGGGCTAGGGCTAGGGCTAGGGTTAGGGTTAGCGAATGGATAAGGTTTAGGGTACCGGTGAGGTTATGGAAAAGCGTTAGGGTCAGGGTACATGTCAGGGCATGGCTTAGTAGTAGTATACTGGTTAGGATTAGGGTACGGTTTGGGTAAGGTTTAGGGTTGGGCTTAGGGTTAGCTTTATGGCTAGGGTTAGGGTTAGCCAAATGTCAGGTTTAGGGTACAGGTGATGGTACAGAAAAGTGTTAGGGTTTGTGTATGTGTTAGGACACGTGTCAGTGTTAGTGTATGGCTTAGGATTAGCTTACGGGTTAGGGTAAGGTGTACGGTTGGGGTTTCGTCTAGGTTTAGGGTTAGGGTTAGCGAACGGTAAGGTTTAGGGTACAGGTGAGGTTACGGAAAAGTGTTAGGGTCAGGGTACGTGTTAGGGCAGGGGTTAGTGTGGGTTTACAGGTTAGGATTAGGATACGGGTTAGGGTCATTGGTAGGGTTGGCGTTATGGTTAGTGTTAGGGGTAGGGTTAAGTTTAGTGAACGGGTAAGGTTTAGGTTACAGCTGACCATATGGAAATGTTTTATTGTCAAAGTACGTGTGTGGTATTGCGTTAGTGTTAGTGTATGGGTTAAGATTAGTGTATGTGTTAGGAGTAGGTTTGTAGTTAGGTTTAGGTTTGGGGCTACGGTTATGGTTAACAAATGGTAAAGTTTAGGGTTAGTGTTAGGGTTAGGGTTAGGGGTAGGGTTAGGGTAGGTGTTAGGGCACGAGTTAGTGTTAGTGTATGGGTTATGATTAGGGTATGGGTTAGGGTAAGGTGTAGGGTTGGGGTTAGGTTTAGGTTTAGGGCTAGTGTTAGGGTTAGCAAATAGGTGACATTAGAGTACAGGTGAGCGTATGGAAATGAGTTAGGGTCAGGGTTCGTGTTAGGGCACAGGTTAGTGTTAGTTTAAGGATTAGGATTAGTGTACATGTTAGAGTTAGGTGTAGGGTTGGGCTTGGGTTTAGGGTTAGGTTTAGACCTAGGGTTAGGGTTAGTGAATGGTAAGATTTAGGGTTCAGGCCTGGGTATGGAAAAGTGTAAGGGTCAGGGTACATGTTAGGGCACGGATTAGTGTTAGTGTACGGGTTAGAATTAGGGTACGGGTTAGGCTAATGGATAGGGTTGGCGTTATGTTTAGTGTTAGGGCTAGGGTTAGGGTTAGCGAACGAGTAAGGTTTAGGTTACAGGTGAGGGTAAGGAAATGTTTTAGTGTCAAAGTAAGTGTGAGGGAATGGGTTAGTGTTAGTGTATGCATTAAGATTAGTGTACATGTTAGGGTAAGGTGTAGGGTTGTAGTTAGATTTAGCTTTACGGCTAGGGTTAGGGTTAGCAAACGGTAAGATTTAGGGTACAGCAGAGAGTAGGGTAAAGAGTTAGAGGCAGGGTACGTGTCAGGGCATGGATTAGTGTTTGTGTACGGGATAGGATTAGGGTACGGTTTATGGTAAGGTGTTGGGTTGGTGTTAGGGCTTGGTTTAGGGGTATGTTTCGGGTTTGTGAACGGTAAAGTTTAGGGTACAGGTGAGGGTACAGAAAAGTGTTAGGCTCAGGTTACGTTTCAGGGCATGGATTAGTATTAGTGTACTGGTTAGGATTACGGTATGGGTTAGGGTAATGGGTAGGGTTGGGTTTAGGGTTAGGTTTAGGGCTATGGTTAGGGTTAGCGAAATGTAAGGTTTAGGTTACAGGTGATGGTCCAGAAACGTGTTAGGATCAGGGTACATGTTAAGGCACGGATTAGTGTTAGGGTACTGGTTAGGATTGGGTACGCGTTAGGGTAAGGTTTAGGGATGGGGTAAGGTTTACGTTTAGGTCTAGGGTTAAGGATAGCAAACGGTATGGTTTAGGGTACAGGTGAGTGTACAGAAAAGTGTTACGGTCAGGGTACCTGTTAGGGCACGTGTAGTGTTAGTGTATGGGTTAGGATTAGGGTACGGGTTAGGGAAATGTGTAGGGTTGAGGTTAGGGTTAAGTTTAGGGCTAGGGTTAGGGTTAGCGAACAGGTAAGTTTTATGGTACATGAGTGTACGGAAACGTGTTAGTGTCAAAGTACGTGTGAGGGCATTGCATAATTTTGGTGTACGGGTTAAGATTAGTGTACGGGTTAGGGTATGGTGTAGGGTTGGTGTTAGCATTATGTTTAGGGCTAAGGTTACGGTTAGCGAACCAGTAAGGTTTAGGGTACAGGTGAGGGTACGGAACACTTTTAGGGTCAGGGTATATGTTAGGACACCTGTTAGTGTTAGTGTACGTGTCAGGATTAGCGTACAGTTTAGGGTAAGGTGTGGGGTTGTGGTTAGGGTTAGGTTTAGGGCTAGGCTTAGGGTTGGCGAACGGGTAAGTTTTAGGGTACAGTTGAGGGTACAGAAAAGCGTTTGGGTCAGGTTATGTGTTAGGAAACGTGTTAGTCTTAATGTGTGGTTAGGATTAGGGTATGGGTTAGGGTAATGGTTAGGGTTGGCGTTAGGGTTAGGGATAGGCTTAGCGAACAGTTAAGGCTTATGGTACATGTGAGTGTATGGAGACGTGTTAGTGTCCAATTACGTGTGAGGGCATGGGTTAGTGTTAGTGTAGGGGTTAAAAATAGGGTACGGGTTAGAATAAGGTGTAGGGTTGGTGTTAGGGTTAGGTTTAAGTCTACAGTTAGGGTTAGCTAACGATTAGGTTTAGCGTACAGCTGAGGGTATGGAAAAGTGTTAGGGACAGGGTACGTTTCAGGGCACTGGTTAGTGTTAGTGTACGGTTTAGGATTAGTGTATGGGTTAGGGTAAGATGTAGGGTTGGCGTTAGGGTTAGGTTTACAGCTAGGGTTAGGGTTAGCGACCGGGTAATTTTTAGGTTACAGGGGAGGGTACGGAAATGTTTTAGGGTCAAAATACATATGCGGGAATGGGTTAGTGTTAGTTTAAGGTTTAAGATTAGTGTACGTGTTAGGGTAAGGTGTAGGGTTGGAGTTAGATTTAGCTTTAGGGCTAGGGTTAGGGTTAGCGAAATGTAAGGCTTAGGGTACAGGTGAGGGTACAGAAAAGTGTTACGGTCTGTGTACGTGTCAGGGCACGGATTAGTATTAGGGTACGGGTTAGGATTACACTACGGATCAGGGTAAGGTGTGGGATTGGGTTTAGGGTTAGTGTTAGGGTTAGGGTTAGCGAATAGGTAATATTTAAGGTACAGGTAAGCATATGGAAACGAGTTAGGGTCAGGCTTGGTGTTAGGGCACAGGTTAGTGTTATTGTACGGATTAGGATTAGGGTATGGGTTAGGATTTTGTGTAGGGTTGTGGATAGTGTTAGGCTTAGACCTAGGGTAAGTGTTAGCGAACAGGTAAGGTTTACGGTACACAGGAGGGTACGGAAACGTGTTAGTGTCAAAGTACATGTGAGGGAATTGCTTAATTTTGGTGTATGGGTTAAGATCAGTGTATGGGTTAGGGTATGGTGTCAGGTTGGTGTTAGCGTTCTGTTTAGGGAAAGGGCTAGGTTTAGCGAACGGTAAGATTTAGGGTACTGGAGAGGATACGGAAAAGTGTTAGGGTCAGGGTACGTGTTAGGGCACGGGTTAGTGTTAGTGTACGGGTTAGGATTAGGGTATGGGTTAGGGAAAGTTGTAGGGTTGGGGTTATGTTTAGGTGTAGGGGTGGGGTTAGGGTTAGCGAATAGGTAACATTTAGGGTACAGGTGAGCTTATGGAAACAAGTTAGGGTCAGGGTTCATGTTAGGGCACAGGTTAGTGTTAGTGTATGGATTAGGGTACGGGTTAGGGTTAGGTGTAGGGTTGGGGTTAGGGTTAGGTTTAGACATAGGGTTAGGGTTAGCGAATGGTAAGATTTAGGGTACAGGAGTGGGTATGGAAAAGTGTTAGGGTCAGGGTACGTGTTAGGGCATGGATTAGTGTTAGTGTATGGGTAAGGATTAGGGTACGGGTTAGGGAAATGGGTAGGGTTGGTGTTATGGTTAGGGTTAGGCCTACGGTTAGAGTTAGCAAACGGGTAAGGTTTACGGTACACGGGAGGGTACGGAAATGTTTTAGTGTCAAAGTACATGTGAGGGCATGGGTTCGTTTTTTTGTACGGGTTAAGTTTAGTGTACGGGTTAGGGTATGCTGTAAGGTTGGTGTTAGCGTTATGTTTAGGGCTAGGGTTAGGGTTAGCGAACGGTAAGATTTTGGGTACAGGAGAGGATACGGAAAAGTGTTCGGGTCAAGGTACGTGTTAGGACATGGGTTAGTGATAGTGTATGGGTTGGGATTAGGGTATGGGTTAGGGTAAGTAGTAGGGTTGGCGTTAGGGTTAGGGCTAGGGCTAGGGCTAGGGTTAGGGTTAGCGAATGGGTAAGGTTTAGGGTACCGGTGAGGTTATGGAAAAGCGTTAGGGTCAGGGTACATGTCAGGGCATGACTTAGTAGTAGTATACTGGTTAGGATTAGGGTACGGTTTGGGTAAGGTTTAGGGTTGGGCTTAGGGTTAGCTTTATGGCTAGGGTTAGGGTTAGCCAAATGTCAGGTTTAGGGTACAGGTGATGGTACAGAAAAGTGTTAGGGTTTGTGTATGTGTTAGGACACGTGTCAGTGTTAGTGTATGGCTTAGGATTAGCTTACGGGTTAGGGTAAGGTGTACGGTTGGGGTTTCGTCTAGGTTTAGGGTTAGGGTTAGCGAACGGTAAGGTTTAGGGTACAGGTGAGGTTACGGAAAAGTGTTAGGGTCAGGGTACGTGTTAGGGCAGGGGTTAGTGTGGGTTTACAGGTTAGGATTAGGGTACGGGTTAGGGTCATTGGTAGGGTTGGCGTTATGGTTAGTGTTAGGGGTAGGGTTAAGTTTAGTGAACGGGTAAGGTTTAGGTTACAGCTGACCATACGGAAATGTTTTATTGTCAAAGTACGTGTGTGGTATTGCGTTAGTGTTAGTGTATGGGTTAAGATTAGTGTATGTGTTAGGAGTAGGTTTGTAGTTAGGTTTAGGTTTGGGGCTACGGTTATGGTTAACAAATGGTAAAGTTTAGGGTTAGTGTTAGGGTTAGGGTTAGGGGTAGGGTTAGGGTAGGTGTTAGGGCACGAGTTAGTGTTAGTGTATGGGTTATGATTAGGGTATGGGTTAGGGTAAGGTGTAGGGTTGGGGTTAGGTTTAGGTTTAGGGCTAGTGTTAGGGTTAGCGAATAGGTGACATTAGAGTACAGGTGAGCGTATGGAAATGAGTTAGGGTCAGGGTTCGTGTTAGGGCACAGTTTAGTGTTAGTTTAAGGATTAGGATTAGTGTACATGTTAGAGTTAGGTGTAGGGTTGGGCTTGTGTTTAGGGTTAGGTTTAGACCTAGGGTTAGGGTTAGTGAATGGTAAGATTTAGGGTTCAGGCCTGGGTATGGAAAAGTGTAAGGGTCAGGGTACATGTTAGGGCACGGATTAGTGTTAGTGTACGGGTTAGAATTAGGGTACGGGTTAGGCTAATGGATAGGGTTGGCATTATGTTTAGTGTTAGGGCTAGGGTTAGGGTTAGCGAACGAGTAAGCTTTAGGTTACAGGTGAGGGTAAGGAAATGTTTTAGTGTCAAAGTAAGTGTGAGGGAATGGGTTAGTGTTAGTGTATGCATTAAGATTAGGGTACATGTTAGGGTAAGGTGTAGGGTTGTAGTTAGATTTAGCTTTAGGGCTAGGGTTAGGGTTAGCAAACGGTAAGATTTAGGGTACAGGAGAGAGTAGGGTAAAGAGTTAGAGGCAGGGTACGTGTCAGGGCATGGATTAGTGTTTGTGTATGGGATAGGATTAGGGTACGGTTTATGGTAAGGTGTTGGGTTGGTGTTAGGGCTTGGTTTAGGGGTATGTTTCGGGTTTGTGAACGGTAAAGTTTAGGGTACAGGTGAGGGTACAGAAAAGTGTTAGGCTCAGGTTACGTTTCAGGGCACGGATTAGTATTAGTGTACTGGTCAGGATTACGGTATGGGTTAGGGTAATGGGTAGGGTTGGGTTTAGGGTTAGGTTTAGGGCTATGGTTAGGGTTAGCGAAATGTAAGGTTTAGGTTACAGGTGATGGTCCAGAAACGTGTTAGGATCAGGGTACATGTTAGGGCACGGATTAGTGTTAGGGTACTGGTTAGGATTGGATACACTTTAGGGAAAGGTTTAGGGATGGGGTAAGGTTTACGTTTAGGTCTAGGGTTAAGGATAGCAAACGGTATGGTTTAGGGTACAGGTGAGTGTACAGAAAAGTGTTACGGTCAGGGTCCCTGTTAGGGCACGTGTAGTGCTAGTGTATGGGTTAGGATTACGGTACGGGTTAGGGAAATGTGTAGGGTTGAGGTTAGGGTTAAGTTTAGGGCTAGGGTTAGGGTTAGCGAACAGGTAAGTTTTATGGTACATGAGTGTACGGAAACGTGTTAGTGTCAAAGTACGTGTGAGGGCATTGCATAATTTTGGTGTACGGGTTAAGATTAGTGTACGGGTTAGGGTATGGTGTAGGGTTGGTGTTAGAATTATGTTTAGGGCTAAGGTTACGGTTAGCGAACCAGTAAGGTTTAGGGTACAGGTGAGGGTACGGAACACTTTTAGGGTCAGGGTATATGTTAGGACACCTGTTAGTGTTAGTGTACGTGTCAGGATTAGCGTAGAGTTTAGGGTAAGGTGTGGGGTTGTGGTTAGGGTTAGGTTTAGGGCTAGGCTTAGGGTTGGCGAACGGGTAAGTTTTAGGGTACAGTTGAGGGTACGGAAAAGCGTTTGGGTCAGGTTATGTGTTAGGAAACGTGTTAGTGTTAATGTGTGTTTAGGATTAGGGTATGGGTTAGGGTAATGGTTAGGGTTGGTGTTAGGGTTAGGGATAGGCTTAGCGAACAGTTAAGGCTTATGGTACATGTGAGTGTATGGAGACGTGTTAGTGTCAAATTACGTGTGAGGGCATGGGTTAGTGTTAGTGTAGGGGTTAAAAATAGGGTACGGGTTAGAATAAGGTGTAGGGTTGGTGTTAGGGTTAGGTTTAAGTCTACAGTTAGGGTTAGCTAACGATTAGGTTTAGCGTACAGCTGAGGGTATGGAAAAGTGTTAGGGTCAGGGTACGTTTCAGGGCACTGGTTAGTGTTAGTGTACGGTTTAGGATTAGTGTATGGGTTAGGGTAAGATGTAGGGTTGGCGTTAGGGTTAGGTTTAGAGCTAGGGTTAGGGTTAGCGACCGGGTAATTTTTAGGTTACAGGGGAGGGTACGGAAATGTTTTAGGGTCAAAATACATATGCGGGAATGGGTTAGTGTTAGTTTAAGGTTTAAGATTAGTGTACGTGTTAGGGTAAGGTGTAGGGTTGGAGTTAGATTTAGCTTTAGGGCTAGGGTTAGGGTTAGCGAAATGTAAGGCTTAGGGTACAGGTGAGGGTACAGAAAAGTGTCACGGTCTGTGTACGTGTCAGGGCACGGATTAGTATTAGGGTACGGGTTAGGATTACAGTACGGATTAGGGTAAGGTGTAGGATTGGGGTTAGGGTTAGTGTTAGGGTTAGGGTTAGCGAATAGGTAATATTTAGGGTACAGGTAAGCATATGGAAACGAGTTAGGGTCAGGCTTGGTGTTAGGGCACAGGTTAGTGTTATTGTACGGATTAGGATTAGGGTATGGGTTAGGATTTTGTGTAGGGTTGTGGATAGTGTTAGGCTTAGACCTAGGGTAAGTGTTAGCGAACAGGTAAGGTTTACGGTACACAGGAGGGTACGGAAACGTGTTAGTGTCAAAGTACATGTGAGGGAATTGCTTAATTTTGGTGTATGGGTTAAGATCAGTGTATGGGTTAGGGTATGGTGTCAGGTTGGTGTTAGCGTTCTGTTTAGGGAAAGGGCTAGGTTTAGCGAACGGTAAGATTTAGGGTACTGGAGAGGATACGGAAAAGTGTTAGGGTCAGGGTACGTGTTAGGGCACGGGTTAGTGTTAGTGTACGGGTTAGGATTAGGGTATGGGTTAGGGAAAGGTGTAGGGTTGGGGTTATGTTTAGGTGTAGGGGTGGGGTTAGGGTTAGCGAATAGGTAACATTTAGGGTACAGGTGAGCTTATGGAAACAAGTTAGGGTCAGGGTTCATGTTAGGGCCCAGGTTAGTGTTAGTGTATGGATTAGGGTACGGGTTAGGGTTAGGTGTAGGGTTGGGGTTAGGGTTAGGTTTAGACATAGGGTTAGGGTCAGCGAATGGTAAGATTTAGGGTACAGGAGTGGGTATGGAAAAGTGTTAGGGTCAGGGTACGTGTTAGGGCATGGATTAGTGTTAGTGTATGGGTAAGGATTAGGGTACGGGTTAGGGAAATGGGTAGGGTTGGTGTTATGGTTAGGGTTAGGCCTACAGTTAGAGTTAGCAAACGGGTAAGGTTTACGGTACACGGGAGGGTACGGAAATGTGTTAGTGTCAAAGTACATGTGAGGGCATGGGTTCGTTTTTTTGTACGGGTTAAGTTTAGTGTACGGGTTAGGGTATGCTGTAAGGTTGGTGTTAGCGTTATGTTTAGGGCTAGGGTTAGGGTTAGTGAACGGTAAGATTTTGGGTACAGGAGAGGATACGGAAAAGTGTTCGGGTCAAGGTACGTGTTAGGACATGGGTTAGTGATAGTGTATGGGTTGGGATTAGGGTACGGGTTAGGGTAAGTAGTAGGGTTGGCGTTAGGGTTAGGGCTAGGGCTAGGGCTAGGGTTAGGGTTAGCGAATGGATAAGGTTTAGGGTACCGGTGAGGTTATGGAAAAGCGTTAGGGTCAGGGTACATGTCAGGGCATGGCTTAGTAGTAGTATACTGGTTAGGATTAGGGTACGGTTTGGGTAAGGTTTAGGGTTGGGCTTAGGGTTAGCTTTATGGCTAGGGTTAGGGTTAGCCAAATGTCAGGTTTAGGGTACAGGTGATGGTACAGAAAAGTGTTAGGGTTTGTGTATGTGTTAGGACACGTGTCAGTGTTAGTGTATGGCTTAGGATTAGCTTACGGGTTAGGGTAAGGTGTACGGTTGGGGTTTCGTCTAGGTTTAGGGTTAGGGTTAGCGAACGGTAAGGTTTAGGGTACAGGTGAGGTTACGGAAAAGTGTTAGGGTCAGGGTACGTGTTAGGGCAGGGGTTAGTGTGGGTTTACAGGTTAGGATTAGGATACGGGTTAGGGTCATTGGTAGGGTTGGCGTTATGGTTAGTGTTAGGGGTAGGGTTAAGTTTAGTGAACGGGTAAGGTTTAGGTTACAGCTGACCATATGGAAATGTTTTATTGTCAAAGTACGTGTGTGGTATTGCGTTAGTGTTAGTGTATGGGTTAAGATTAGTGTATGTGTTAGGAGTAGGTTTGTAGTTAGGTTTAGGTTTGGGGCTACGGTTATGGTTAACAAATGGTAAAGTTTAGGGTTAGTGTTAGGGTTAGGGTTAGGGGTAGGGTTAGGGTAGGTGTTAGGGCACGAGTTAGTGTTAGTGTATGGGTTATGATTAGGGTATGGGTTAGGGTAAGGTGTAGGGTTGGGGTTAGGTTTAGGTTTAGGGCTAGTGTTAGGGTTAGCGAATAGGTAACATTAGAGTACAGGTGAGCGTATGGAAATGAGTTAGGGTCAGGGTTCGTGTTAGGGCACAGGTTAGTGTTAGTTTAAGGATAAGGATTAGTGTACATGTTAGAGTTAGGTGTAGGGTTGGGCTTGGGTTTAGGGTTAGGTTTAGACCTAGGGTTAGGGTTAGTGAATGGTAAGATTTAGGGTTCAGGCGTGGGTATGGAAAAGTGTAAGGGTCAGGGTAAATGTTAGAGCACGGATTAGTGTTAGTGTACGGGTTAGAATTAGGGTACGGGTTAGGCTAATGGATAGGGTTGGCGTTATGTTTAGTGTTAGGGCTAGGGTTAGGGTGAGCGAACGAGTAAGGTTTAGGTTACAGGTGAGGGTAAGGAAATGTTTTAGTGTCAAAGTAAGTGTGAGGGAATGGGTTAGTGTTAGTGTATGCATTAAGATTAGTGTACATGTTAGGGTAAGGTGTAGGGTTGTAGTTAGATTTAGCTTTAGGGCTAGGGTTAGGGTTAGCAAACGGTAAGATTTAGGGTACAGGAGAGAGTAGGGTAAAGAGTTAGAGGCAGGGTACGTGTCAGGGCATGGATTAGTGTTTGTGTATGGGATAGGATTAGGGTACGGTTTATGGTAAGGTGTTGGGTTGGTGTTAGGGCTTGGTTTAGGGGTATGTTTCGGGTTTGTGAACGGTAAAGTTTAGGGTACAGGTGAGGGTACAGAAAAGTGTTAGGCTCAGGTTACGTTTCAGGGCACGGATTAGTATTAGTGTACTGGTCAGGATTACGGTATGGGTTAGGGTAATGGGTAGGGTTGGGTTTAGGGTTAGGTTTAGGGCTATGGTTAGGGTTAGCGAAATGTAAGGTTTAGGTTACAGGTGATGGTCCAGAAACGTGTTAGGATCAGGGTACATGTTAGGGCACGGATTAGTGTTAGGGTACTGGTTAGGATTGGGTACGCTTTAGGGAAAGGTTTAGGGATGGGGTAAGGTTTACGTTTAGGTCTAGGGTTAAGGATAGCAAACGGTATGGTTTAGGGTACAGGTGAGTGTACAGAAAAGTGTTACGGTCAGGGTCCCTGTTAGGGCACGTGTAGTGCTAGTGTATGGGTTAGGATTAGGGTACGGGTTAGGGAAATGTGTAGGGTTGAGGTTAGGGTTAAGTTTAGGGCTAGGGTTAGGGTTATCGAACAGGTAAGTTTTATGGTACATGAGTGTACGGAAACGTGTTAGTGTCAAAGTACGTGTGAGGGCATTGCATAATTTTGGTGTACGGGTTAAGATTAGTGTACGGGTTAGGGTATGGTGTAGGGTTGGTGTTAGCATTATGTTTAGGGCTAAGGTTACGGTTAGCGAACCAGTAAGGTTTAGGGTACAGGTGAGGGTACGGAACACTTTTAGGGTCAGGGTATATGTTAGGACACCTGTTAGTGTTAGTGTACGTGTCAGGATTAGCGTAGAGTTTAGGGTAAGGTGTGGGGTTGTGGTTAGGGTTAGGTTTAGGGCTAGGCTTAGGGTTGGCGAACGGGTAAGTTTTAGGGTACAGTTGAGGGTACAGAAAAGCGTTTGGGTCAGGTTATGTGTTAGGAAACGTGTTAGTCTTAATGTGTGGTTAGGATAAGGGTATGGGTTAGGGTAATGGTTAGGGTTGGCGTTAGGGTTAGGGATAGGCTTAGCGAACAGTTAAGGCTTATGGTACATGTGAGTGTATGGAGACGTGTTAGTGTCAAATTACGTGTGAGGGCATGGGTTAGTGTTAGTGTAGGGGTTAAAAATAGGGTACGGGTTAGAATAAGGTGTAGGGTTGGTGTTAGGGTTAGGTTTAATTCTACAGTTAGGGTTAGCTAACGATTAGGTTTAGCGTACAGCTGAGGGTATGGAAAAGTGTTAGGGTCAGGGTACGTTTCAGGGCACTGGTTAGTGTTAGTGTACGGTTTAGGATTAGTGTATGGGTTAGGGTAAGATGTAGGGTTGGCGTTAGGGTTAGGTTTAGAGCTAGGGTTAGGGTTAGCGACCGGGTAAGTTTTAGGTTACAGGGGAGGGTACGGAAATGTTTTAGGGTCAAAATACATATGCGGGAATGGGTTAGTGTTAGTTTAAGGTTTAAGATTAGTGTACGTGTTAGGGTAAGGTGTAGGGTTGGAGTTAGATTTAGCTTTAGGGCTAGGGTTAGGGTTAGCGAAATGTAAGGCTTAGGGTACAGGTGAGGGTACAGAAAAGTGTCACGGTCTGTGTACGTGTCAGGGCACGGATTAGTATTAGGGTACGGGTTAGGATTACAGTACGGATTAGGGTAAGGTGTAGGATTGGGGTTAGGGTTAGTGTTAGGGTTAGGGTTAGCGAATAGGTAATATTTAGGGTACAGGTAAGCATATGGAAACGAGTTAGGGTCAGGCTTGGTGTTAGGGCACAGGTTAGTGTTATTGTACGGATTAGGATTAGGGTATGGGTTAGGATTTTGTGTAGGGTTGTGGATAGTGTTAGGCTTAGACCTAGGGTAAGTGTTAGCGAACAGGTAAGGTTTACGGTACACAGGAGGGTACGGAAACGTGTTAGGGTCAAAGTACATGTGAGGGAATTGCTTAATTTTGGTGTATGGGTTAAGATCAGTGTATGGGTTAGGGTATGGTGTCAGGTTGGTGTTAGCGTTCTGTTTAGGGAAAGGGCTAGGTTTAGCGAACGGTAAGATTTAGGGTACTGGAGAGGATACGGAAAAGTGTTAGGGTCAGGGTACGTGTTAGGGCACGGGTTAGTGTTAGTGTACGGGTTAGGATTAGGGTATGGGTTAGGGAAAGGTGTAGGGTTGGGGTTATGTTTAGGTGTAGGGGTGGGGTTAGGGTTAGCGAATAGGTAACATTTAGGGTACAGGTGAGCTTATGGAAACAAGTTAGGGTCAGGGTTCATGTTAGGGCCCAGGTTAGTGTTAGTGTATGGATTAGGGTACGGGTTAGGGTTAGGTGTAGGGTTGGGGTTAGGGTTAGGTTTAGACATAGGGTTAGGGTTAGCGAATGGTAAGATTTAGGGTACAGGAGTGGGTATGGAAAAGTGTTAGGGTCAGGGTACGTGTTAGGGCATGGATTAGTGTTAGTGTATGGGTAAGGATTAGGGTACGGGTTAGGGAAATGGGTAGGGTTGGTGTTATGGTTAGGGTTAGGCCTACAGTTAGAGTTAGCAAACGGGTAAGGTTTACGGTACACGGGAGGGTACGGAAATGTGTTAGTGTCAAAGTACATGTGAGGGCATGGGTTCGTTTTTTTGTACGGGTTAAGTTTAGTGTACGGGTTAGGGTATGCTGTAAGGTTGGTGTTAGCGTTATGTTTAGGGCTAGGGTTAGGGTTAGTGAACGGTAAGATTTTGGGTACAGGAGAGGATACGGAAAAGTGTTCGGGTCAAGGTACGTGTTAGGACATGGGTTAGTGATAGTGTATGGGTTGGGATTAGGGTACGGGTTAGGGTAAGTAGTAGGGTTGGCGTTAGGGTTAGGGCTAGGGCTAGGGTTAGGGTTAGGGTTAGCGAATGGGTAAGGTTTAGGGTACCGGTGAGGTTATGGAAAAGCGTTAGGGTCAGGGTACATGTCAGGGCATGGCTTAGTAGTAGTATACTGGTTAGGATTAGGGTACGGTTTAGGTAAGGTTTAGGGTTGGGCTTAGGGTTAGCTTTATGGCTAGGGTTAGGGTTAGCCAAATGTCAGGTTTAGGGTACAGGTGATGGTACAGAAAAGTGTAAGGGTTTGTGTATGTGTTAGGACACGTGTCAGTGTTAGTGTATGGCTTAGGATTAGCTTACGGGTTAGGGTAAGGTGTACGGTTGGGGTTTCGTCTAGGTTTAGGGTTAGGGTTAGCGAACGGTAAGGTTTAGGGTACAGGTGAGGTTACGGAAAAGTGTTAGGGTCAGGGTACGTGTTAGGGCAGGGGTTAGTGTGGGTTTACAGGTTAGGATTAGGATACGGGTTAGGGTCATTGGTAGGGTTGGCGTTATGGTTAGTGTTAGGGGTAGGGTTAAGTTTAGTGAACGGGTAAGGTTTAGGTTACAGCTGACCATATGGAAATGTTTTATTGTCCAAGTACGTGTGTGGTATTGCGTTAGTGTTAGTGTATGGGTTAAGATTAGTGTATGTGTTAGGAGTAGGTTTGTAGTTAGGTTTAGGTTTGGGGCTACGGTTATGGTTAACAAATGGTAAAGTTTAGGGTTAGTGTTAGGGTTAGGGTTAGGGGTAGGGTTAGGGTAGGTGTTAGGGCACGAGTTAGTGTTAGTGTATGGGTTATGATTAGGGTATGGGTTAGGGTAAGGTGTAGGGTTGGGGTTAGGTTTAGGTTTAGGGCTAGTGTTAGGGTTAGCGAATAGGTAACATTAGAGTACAGGTGAGCGTATGGAAATGAGTTAGGGTCAGGGTTCGTGTTAGGGCACAGGTTAGTGTTAGTTTAAGGATTAGGATTAGTGTACATGATAGAGTTAGGTGTAGGGTTGGGCTTGGGTTTAGGGTTAGGTTTAGACCTAGGGTTAGGGTTAGTGAATGGTAAGATTTAGGGTTCAGGCCTGGGTATGGAAAAGTGTAAGGGTCAGGGTAAATGTTAGGGCACGGATTAGTGTTAGTGTACGGGTTAGAATTAGGGTACGGGTAAGGCTAATGGATAGGGTTGGCGTTATGTTTAGTGTTAGGGCTAGGGTTAGGGTGAGCGAACGAGTAAGGTTTAGGTTACAGGTGAGGGTAAGGAAATGTTTTAGTGTCAAAGTAAGTGTGAGGGAATGGGTTAGTGTTAGTGTATGCATTAAGATTAGTGTACATGTTAGGGTAAGGTGTAGGGTTGTAGTTAGATTTAGCTTTAGGGCTAGGGTTAGGGTTAGCAAACGGTAAGATTTAGGGTACAGGAGAGAGTAGGGTAAAGAGTTAGAGGCAGGGTACGTGTCAGGGCATGGATTAGTGTTTGTGTACGGGATAGGATTAGGGTACGGTTTATGGTAAGGTGTTGGGTTGGTGTTAGGGCTTGGTTTAGGGGTATGTTTCGGGTTTGTGAACGGTAAAGTTTAGGGTACAGGTGAGGGTACAGAAAAGTGTTAGGCTCAGGTTACGTTTCAGGGCACGGATTAGTATTAGTGTACTGGTTAGGATTACGGTATGGGTTAGGGTAATGGGTAGGGTTGGGTTTAGGGTTAGGTTTAGGGCTATGGTTAGGGTTAGCGAAATGTAAGGTTTAGGTTACAGGTGATGGTCCAGAAACGTGTTAGGATCAGGGTACATGTTAGGGCACGGATTAGTGTTAGGGTACAGGTTAGGATTGGATACACTTTAGGGAAAGGTTTAGGGATGGGGTAAGGTTTACGTTTAGGTCTAGGGTTAAGGATAGCAAACGGTATGGTTTAGGGTACAGGTGAGTGTACAGAAAAGTGTTACGGTCAGGGTACCTGTTAGGGCACGTGTAGTGCTAGTGTATGGGTTAGGATTAGGGTACGGGTTAGGGAAATGTGTAGGGTTGAGGTTAGGGTTAAGTTTAGGGCTAGGGTTAGGGTTAGCGAACAGGTAAGTTTTATGGTACATGAGTGTACGGAAACGTGTTAGTGTCAAAGTACGTGTGAGGGCATTGCATAATTTTGGTGTACGGGTTAAGATTAGTGTACGGGTTAGGGTATGGTGTAGGGTTGGTGTTAGCATTATGTTTAGGGCTAAGGTTACGGTTAGTGAACCAGTAAGGTTTAGGGTACAGGTGAGGGTTCGGAACACTTTTAGGGTCAGGGTATATGTTAGGACACCTGTTAGTGTTAGTGTACGTGTCAGGATTAGCGTAGAGTTTAGGGTAAGGTGTGGGGTTGTGGTTAGGGTTAGGTTTAGGGCTAGGCTTAGGGTTGGCGAACGGGTAAGTTTTAGGGTACAGTTGAGGGTACGGAAAAGCGTTTGGGTCAGGTTATGTGTTAGGAAACGTGTTAGTGTTAATGTGTGGTTAGGATTAGGGTATGGGTTAGGGTAATGGTTAGGGTTGGCGTTAGGGTTAGGGATAGGCTTAGCGAACAGTTAAGGCTTATGGTACATGTGAGTGTATGGAGACGTGTTAGTGTCAAATTACGTGTGAGGGCAAGGGTTAGTGTTAGTGTAGGGGTTAAAAATAGGGTACGGGTTAGAATAAGGTGTAGGGTTGGTGTTAGGGTTAGGTTTAAGTCTACAGTTAGGGTTAGCTAATGATTAGGTTTAGCGTACAGCTGAGGGTATGGAAAAGTGTTAGGGTCAGGGTACGTTTCAGGGCACTGGTTAGTGTTAGTGTACGGTTTAGGATTAGTGTATGGGTTAGGGTAAGATGTAGGGTTGGCGTTAGGGTTAGGTTTAGAGCTAGGGTTAGGGTTAGCGACCGGGTAATTTTTAGGTTACAGGGGAGGGTACGGAAATGTTTTAGGGTCAAAATACATATGCGGGAATGGGTTAGTGTTAGTTTAAGGTTTAAGATTAGTGTACGTGTTAGGGTAAGGTGTAGGGTTGGAGTTAGATTTAGCTTTAGGGCTAGGGTTAGGGTTAGCGAAATCTAAGGCTTAGGGTACAGGTGAGGGTACAGAAAAGTGTCATGGTCTGTGTACGTGTCAGGGCACGGATTAGTATTAGGGTACGGGTTAGGATTACACTACGGATTAGGGTAAGGTGTAGGATTGGGGTTAGGGTTAGTGTTAGGGTTAGGGTTAGCGAATAGGTAATATTTAGGGTACAGGTAAGCATATGGAAACGAGTTAGGGTCAGGCTTGGTGTTAGGGCACAGGTTAGTGTTATTGTACGGATTAGGATTAGGGTATGGGTTAGGATTTTGTGTAGGGTTGTGGATAGTGTTAGGCTTAGACCTAGGGAAAGTGTTAGCGAACAGGTAAGGTTTACGGTACACAGGAGGGTACGGAAACGTGTTAGTGTCAAAGTACATGTGAGGGAATTGCTTAATTTTGGTGTATGGGTTAAGATCAGTGTATGGGTTAGGGTATGGTGTCAGGTTGGTGTTAGCGTTCTGTTTAGGGAAAGGGCTAGGTTTAGCGAACGGTAAGATTTAGGGTACTGGAGAGGATACGGAAAAGTGTTAGGGTCAGGGTACGTGTTAGGGCACGGGTTA
This sequence comes from Mesoplodon mirus, assembly GCF_964341445.2. NCBI lineage: Eukaryota > Metazoa > Chordata > Mammalia > Artiodactyla > Ziphiidae > Mesoplodon > Mesoplodon mirus. The sequence continues at coordinate 4,828,848 of NC_138996.1, forward strand.
GTGTTAGTGTACGGGTTAGGATTAGCGTATGGGTTAGGGAAAGGTGTAGGGTTGGGGTTATGTTTAGGTGTAGGGGTGGGGTTAGGGTTAGCGAATAGGTAACATTTAGGGTACAGGTGAGCTTATGGAAACAAGTTAGGGTCAGGGTTCATGTTAGGGCACAGGTTAGTGTTAGTGTATGGATTAGGCTACGGGTTAGGGTTAGGTGTAGGGTTGGGGTTAGGGTTAGGTTTAGACATAGGGTTAGGGTTAGCGAATGGTAAGATTTAGGGTACAGGAGTGGGTATGGAATAGTGTTAGAGTCAGGGTACGTGTTAGGGCATGGATTAGTGTTAGTGTATGGGTAAGGATTAGGGTACGGGTTAGGGAAATGGGTAGGGTTGGTGTTATGGTTAGGGTTAGGCCTACAGTTAGAGTTAGCAAACGGGTAAGGTTTACGGTACACGGGAGGGTACGGAAATGTGTTAGTGTCAAAGTACATGTGAGGGCATGGGTTCGTTTTTTTTGTACGGGTTAAGTTTAGTGTACGGGTTAGGGTATGCTGTAAGGTTGGTGTTAGCGTTATGTTTAGGGCTAGGGTTAGGGTTAGTGAACGGTAAGATTTTGGGTACAGGAGAGGATACGGAAAAGTGTTCGGGTCAAGGTACGTGTTAGGACATGGGTTAGTGATAGTGTATGGGTTGGGATTAGGGTACGGGTTAGGGTAAGTAGTAGGGTTGGCGTTAGGGTTAGGGCTAGGGCTAGGGCTACGGTTAGGGTTAGCGAAAGGGTAAGGTTTAGGGTACCGGTGAGGTTATGGAAAAGCGTTAGGGTCAGGGTACATGTCAGGGCATGGCTTAGTAGTAGTATACTGGTTAGGATTAGGGTACGGTTTAGGTAAGGTTTAGGGTTGGGCTTAGGGTTAGCTTTATGGCTAGGGTTAGGGTTAGCCAAATGTCAGGTTTAGGGTACAGGTGATGGTACAGAAAAGTGTTAGGGTTTGTGTATGTGTTAGGACACGTGTCAGTGTTAGTGTATGGCTTAGGATTAGCTTACGGGTTAGGGTAAGGTGTACGGTTGGGGTTTCGTCTAGGTTTAGGGTTAGGGTTAGCGAACGGTAAGGTTTAGGGTACAGGTGAGGTTACGGAAAAGTGTTAGGGTCAGGGTACGTGTTAGGGCAGGGGTTAGTGTGGGTTTACAGGTTAGGATTAGGGTACGGGTTAGGGTCATTGGTAGGGTTGGCGTTATGGTTAGTGTTAGGGGTAGGGTTAAGTTTAGTGAACGGGTAAGGTTTAGGTTACAGCTGACCATATGGAAATGTTTTATTGTCAAAGTACGTGTGTGGTATTGCGTTAGTGTTAGTGTATGGGTTAAGATTAGTGTATGTGTTAGGAGTAGGTTTGTAGTTAGGTTTAGGTTTGGGGCTACGGTTATGGTTAACAAATGGTAAAGTTTAGGGTTAGTGTTAGTGTTAGGGTTAGGGGTAGGGTTAGGGTAGGTGTTAGGGCACGAGTTAGTGTTAGTGTATGGGTTATGATTAGGGTATGGGTTAGGGTAAGGTGTAGGGTTGGGGTTAGGTTTAGGTTTAGGGCTAGTGTTAGGGTTAGCGAATAGGTAACATTAGAGTACAGGTGAGCGTATGGAAATGAGTTAGGGTCAGGGTTCGTGTTAGGGCACAGGTTAGTGTTAGTTTAAGGATTAGGATTAGTGTACATGTTAGAGTTAGGTGTAGGGTTGGGCTTGGGTTTAGGGTTAGGTTTAGACCTAGTGTTAGGGTTAGTGAATGGTAAGATTTAGGGTTCAGGCGTGGGTATGGAAAAGTGTAAGGGTCAGGGTAAATGTTAGGGCACGGATTAGTGTTAGTGTACGGGTTAGAATTAGGGTACGGGTTAGGCTAATGGATAGGGTTGGCGTTATGTTTAGTGTTAGGGCTAGGGTTAGGGTGAGCGAACGAGTAAGGTTTAGGTTACAGGTGAGGGTAAGGAAATGTTTTAGTGTCAAAGTAAGTGTGAGGGAATGGGTTAGTGTTAGTGTATGCATTAAGATTAGTGTACATGTTAGGGTAAGGTGTAGGGTTGTAGTTAGATTTAGCTTTAGGGCTAGGGTTAGGGTTAGCAAACGGTAAGATTTAGGGTACAGGAGAGAGTAGGGTAAAGAGTTAGAGGCAGGGTACGTGTCAGGGCATGGATTAGTGTTTGTGTACGGGATAGGATTAGGGTACGGTTTATGGTAAGGTGTTGGGTTGGTGTTAGGGCTTGGTTTAGGGGTATGTTTCGGGTTTGTGAACGGTAAAGTTTAGGGTACAGGTGAGGGTACAGAAAAGTGTTAGGCTCAGGTTACGTTTCAGGGCACGGATTAGTATTAGTGTACTGGTTAGGATTACGGTATGGGTTAGGGTAATGGGTAGGGTTGGGTTTAGGGTTAGGTTTAGGGCTATGGTTAGGGTTAGCGAAATGTAAGGTTTAGGTTACAGGTGATGGTCCAGAAACGTGTTAGGATCAGGGTACATGTTAGGGCACGGATTAGTGTTAGGGTACAGGTTAGGATTGGATACACTTTAGGGAAAGGTTTAGGGATGGGGTAAGGTTTACGTTTAGGTCTAGGGTTAAGGATAGCAAACGGTATGGTTTAGGGTACAGGTGAGTGTACAGAAAAGTGTTACGGTCAGGGTACCTGTTAGGGCACGTGTAGTGCTAGTGTATGGGTTAGGATTAGGGTACGGGTTAGGGAAATGTGTAGGGTTGAGGTTAGGGTTAAGTTTAGGGCTAGGGTTAGGGTTAGCGAACAGGTAAGTTTTATGGTACATGAGTGTACGGAAACGTGTTAGTGTCAAAGTACGTGTGAGGGCATTGCATAATTTTGGTGTACGGGTTAAGATTAGTGTACGGGTTAGGGTATGGTGTAGGGTTGGTGTTAGCATTATGTTTAGGGCTAAGGTTACGGTTAGTGAACCAGTAAGGTTTAGGGTACAGGTGAGGGTTCGGAACACTTTTAGGGTCAGGGTATATGTTAGGACACCTGTTAGTGTTAGTGTACGTGTCAGGATTAGCGTAGAGTTTAGGGTAAGGTGTGGGGTTGTGGTTAGGGTTAGGTTTAGGGCTAGGCTTAGGGTGGGCGAACGGGTAAGTTTTAGGGTACAGTTGAGGGTACGGAAAAGCGTTTGGGTCAGGTTATGTGTTAGGAAACGTGTTAGTGTTAATGTGTGGTTAGGATTAGGGTATGGGTTAGGGTAATGGTTAGGGTTGGCGTTAGGGTTAGGGATAGGCTTAGCGAACAGTTAAGGCTTATGGTACATGTGAGTGTATGGAGACGTGTTAGTGTCAAATTACGTGTGAGGGCATGGGTTAGTGTTAGTGTAGGGGTTAAAAATAGGGTACGGGTTAGAATAAGGTGTAGGGTTGGTGTTAGGGTTAGGTTTAAGTCTACAGTTAGGGTTAGCTAACGATTAGGTTTAGCATACAGCTGAGGGTATGGAAAAGTGTTAGGGTCAGGGTACGTTTCAGGGCACTGGTTAGTGTTAGTGTACGGTTTAGGATTAGTGTATGGGTTAGGGTAAGATGTAGGGTTGGCGTTAGGGTTAGGTTTAGAGCTAGGGTTAGGGTTAGCGACCGGGTAATTTTTAGGTTACAGGGGAGGGTACGGAAATGTTTTAGGGTCAAAATACATATGCGGGAATGGGTTAGTGTTAGTTTACGGTTTAAGATTAGTGTACGTGTTAGGGTAAGGTGTAGGGTTGGAGTTAGATTTAGCTTTAGGGCTAGGGTTAGGGTTAGCGAAATGTAAGGCTTAGGGTACAGGTGAGGGTACAGAAAAGTGTCACGGTCTGTGTACGTGTCAGGGCACGGATTAGTATTAGGGTATGGGTTAGGATTACAGTACGGATTAGGGTAAGGTGTAGGATTGGGGTTAGGGTTAGTGTTAGGGTTAGGGTTAGCGAATAGGTAATATTTAGGGTACAGGTAAGCATATGGAAACGAGTTAGGGTCAGGCTTGGTGTTAGGGCACAGGTTAGTGTTATTGTACGGATTAGGATTAGGGTATGGGTTAGGATTTTGTGTAGGGTTGTGGATAGTGTTAGGCTTAGACCTAGGGTAAGTGTTAGCGAACAGGTAAGGTTTACGGTACACAGGAGGGTACGGAAACGTGTTAGTGTCAAAGTACATGTGAGGGAATTGCTTAATTTTGGTGTATGGGTTAAGATCAGTGTATGGGTTAGGGTATGGTGTCAGGTTGGTGTTAGCGTTCTGTTTAGGGAAAGGGCTAGGTTTAGCGAACGGTAAGATTTAGGGTACTGGAGAGGATACGGAAAAGTGTTAGGGTCAGGGTACGTGTTAGGGCACGGGTTAGTGTTAGTGTACGGGTTAGGATTAGGGTATGGGTTAGGGAAAGGTGTAGGGTTGGGGTTATGTTTAGGTGTAGGGGTGGGGTTAGGGTTAGCGAATAGGTAACATTTAGGGTACAGGTGAGCTTATGGAAACAAGTTAGGGTCAGGGTTCATGTTAGGGCACAGGTTAGTGTTAGTGTATGGATTAGGGTACGGGTTAGGGTTAGGTGTAGGGTTGGGGTTAGGGTTAGGTTTAGACATAGGGTTAGGGTTAGCGAATGGTAAGATTTAGGGTACAGGAGTGGGTATGGAAAAGTGTTAGGGTCAGGGTACGTGTTAGGGCATGGATTAGTGTTAGTGTATGGGTAAGGATTAGGGTACGGGTTAGGGAAATGGGTAGGGTTGGTGTTATGGTTAGGGTTAGGCCTACAGTTAGAGTTAGCAAACGGGTAAGGTTTACGGTACACGGGAGGGTACGGAAATGTGTTAGTGTCAAAGTACATGTGAGGGCATGGGTTCGTTTTTTTGTACGGGTTAAGTTTAGTGTACGGGTTAGGGTATGCTGTAAGGTTGGTGTTAGCGTTATGTTTAGGGCTAGGGTTAGGGTTAGTGAACGGTAAGATTTTGGGTACAGGAGAGGATACGGAAAAGTGTTCGGGTCAAGGTACGTGTTAGGACATGGGTTAGTGATAGTGTATGGGTTGGGATTAGGGTACGGGTTAGGGTAAGTAGTAGGGTTGGCGTTAGGGTTAGGGCTAGGGCTAGGGCTAGGGTTAGGGTTAGCGAATGGGTAAGGTTTAGGGTACCGGTGAGGTTATGGAAAAGCGTTAGGGTCAGGGTACATGTCAGGGCATGGCTTAGTAGTAGTATACTGGTTAGGATTAGGGTACGGTTTAGGTAAGGTTTAGGGTTGGGCTTAGGGTTAGCTTTATGGCTAGGGTTAGGGTTAGCCAAATGTCAGGTTTAGGGTACAGGTGATGGTACAGAAAAGTGTTAGGGTTTGTGTATGTGTTAGGACACGTGTCAGTGTTAGTGTATGGCTTAGGATTAGCTTACGGGTTAGGGTAAGGTGTACGGTTGGGGTTTCGTCTAGGTTTAGGGTTAGGGTTAGCGAACGGTAAGGTTTAGGGTACAGGTGAGGTTACGGAAAAGTGTTAGGGTCAGGGTACGTGTTAGGGCAGGGGTTAGTGTGGGTTTACAGGTTAGGATTAGGATACGGGTTAGGGTCATTGGTAGGGTTGGCGTTATGGTTAGTGTTAGGGGTAGGGTTAAGTTTAGTGAACGGGTAAGGTTTAGGTTACAGCTGACCATATGGAAATGTTTTATTGTCCAAGTACGTGTGTGGTATTGCGTTAGTGTTAGTGTATGGGTTAAGATTAGTGTATGTGTTAGGAGTAGGTTTGTAGTTAGGTTTAGGTTTGGGGCTACGGTTATGGTTAACAAATGGTAAAGTTTAGGGTTAGTGTTAGGGTTAGGGTTAGGGGTAGGGTTAGGGTAGGTGTTAGGGCACGAGTTAGTGTTAGTGTATGGGTTATGATTAGGGTATGGGTTAGGGTAAGGTGTAGGGTTGGGGTTAGGTTTAGGTTTAGGGCTAGTGTTAGGGTTAGCAAATAGGTGACATTAGAGTACAGGTGAGCGTATGGAAATGAGTTAGGGTCAGGGTTCGTGTTAGGGCACAGGTTAGTGTTAGTTTAAGGATTAGGATTAGTGTACATGTTAGAGTTAGGTGTAGGGTTGGGCTTGGGTTTAGGGTTAGGTTTAGGCCTAGGGTTAGGGTTAGTGAATGGTAAGATTTAGGGTTCAGGCGTGGGTATGGAAAAGTGTAAGGGTCAGGGTACATGTTAGGGCACGGATTAGTGTTAGTGTACGGGTTAGAATTAGGGTACGGGTTAGGCTAATGGATAGGGTTGGCGTTATGTTTAGTGTTAGGGCTAGGGTTAGGGTGAGCGAACGAGTAAGGTTTAGGTTACAGGTGAGGGTAAGGAAATGTTTTAGTGTCAAAGTAAGTGTGAGGGAATGGGTTAGTGTTAGTGTATGCATTAAGATTAGTGTACATGTTAGGGTAAGGTGTAGGGTTGTAGTTAGATTTAGCTTTAGGGCTAGGGTTAGGGTTAGCAAACGGTAAGATTTAGGGTACAGGAGAGAGTAGGGTAAAGAGTTAGAGGCAGGGTACGTGTCAGGGCATGGATTAGTGTTTGTGTACGGGATAGGATTAGGGTACGGTTTATGGTAAGGTGTTGGGTTGGTGTTAGGGCTTGGTTTAGGGGTATGTTTCGGGTTTGTGAACGGTAAAGTTTAGGGTACAGGTGAGGGTACAGAAAAGTGTTAGGCTCAGGTTACGTTTCAGGGCACGGATTAGTATTAGTGTACTGGTTAGGATTACGGTATGGGTTAGGGTAATGGGTAGGGTTGGGTTTAGGGTTAGGTTTAGGGCTATGGTTAGGGTTAGCGAAATGTAAGGTTTAGGTTACAGGTGATGGTCCAGAAACGTGTTAGGATCAGGGTACATGTTAGGGCACGGATTAGTGTTAGGGTACAGGTTAGGATTGGATACACTTTAGGGAAAGGTTTAGGGATGGGGTAAGGTTTACGTTTAGGTCTAGGGTTAAGGATAGCAAACGGTATGGTTTAGGGTACAGGTGAGTGTACAGAAAAGTGTTACGGTCAGGGTACCTGTTAGGGCACGTGTAGTGCTAGTGTATGGGTTAGGATTAGGGTACGGGTTAGGGAAATGTGTAGGGTTGAGGTTAGGGTTAAGTTTAGGGCTAGGGTTAGGGTTAGCGAACAGGTAAGTTTTATGGTACATGAGTGTACGGAAACGTGTTAGTGTCAAAGTACGTGTGAGGGCATTGCATAATTTTGGTGTACGGGTTAAGATTAGTGTACGGGTTAGGGTATGGTGTAGGGTTGGTGTTAGCATTATGTTTAGGGCTAAGGTTACGGTTAGTGAACCAGTAAGGTTTAGGGTACAGGTGAGGGTTCGGAACACTTTTAGGGTCAGGGTATATGTTAGGACACCTGTTAGTGTTAGTGTACGTGTCAGGATTAGCGTAGAGTTTAGGGTAAGGTGTGGGGTTGTGGTTAGGGTTAGGTTTAGGGCTAGGCTTAGGGTTGGCGAACGGGTAAGTTTTAGGGTACAGTTGAGGGTACGGAAAAGCGTTTGGGTCAGGTTATGTGTTAGGAAACGTGTTAGTGTTAATGTGTGGTTAGGATTAGGGTATGGGTTAGGGTAATGGTTAGGGTTGGCGTTAGGGTTAGGGATAGGCTTAGCGAACAGTTAAGGCTTATGGTACATGTGAGTGTATGGAGACGTGTTAGTGTCAAATTACGTGTGAGGGCAAGGGTTAGTGTTAGTGTAGGGGTTAAAAATAGGGTACGGGTTAGAATAAGGTGTAGGGTTGGTGTTAGGGTTAGGTTTAAGTCTACAGTTAGGGTTAGCTAATGATTAGGTTTAGCGTACAGCTGAGGGTATGGAAAAGTGTTAGGGTCAGGGTACGTTTCAGGGCACTGGTTAGTGTTAGTGTACGGTTTAGGATTAGTGTATGGGTTAGGGTAAGATGTAGGGTTGGCGTTAGGGTTAGGTTTAGAGCTAGGGTTAGGGTTAGCGACCGGGTAATTTTTAGGTTACAGGGGAGGGTACGGAAATGTTTTAGGGTCAAAATACATATGCGGGAATGGGTTAGTGTTAGTTTAAGGTTTAAGATTAGTGTACGTGTTAGGGTAAGGTGTAGGGTTGGAGTTAGATTTAGCTTTAGGGCTAGGGTTAGGGTTAGCGAAATCTAAGGCTTAGGGTACAGGTGAGGGTACAGAAAAGTGTCATGGTCTGTGTACGTGTCAGGGCACGGATTAGTATTAGGGTACGGGTTAGGATTACACTACGGATTAGGGTAAGGTGTAGGATTGGGGTTAGGGTTAGTCTTAGGGTTAGGGTTAGCGAATAGGTAATATTTAGGGTACAGGTAAGCATATGGAAACGAGTTAGGGTCAGGCTTGGTGTTAGGGCACAGGTTAGTGTTATTGTACGGATTAGGATTAGGGTATGGGTTAGGATTTTGTGTAGGGTTGTGGATAGTGTTAGGCTTAGACCTAGGGAAAGTGTTAGCGAACAGGTAAGGTTTACGGTACACAGGAGGGTACGGAAACGTGTTAGTGTCAAAGTACATGTGAGGGAATTGCTTAATTTTGGTGTATGGGTTAAGATCAGTGTATGGGTTAGGGTATGGTGTCAGGTTGGTGTTAGCGTTCTGTTTAGGGAAAGGGCTAGGTTTAGCGAACGGTAAGATTTAGGGTACTGGAGAGGATACGGAAAAGTGTTAGGGTCAGGGTACGTGTTAGGGCACGGGTTAGTGTTAGTGTACGGGTTAGGATTAGCGTATGGGTTAGGGAAAGGTGTAGGGTTGGGGTTATGTTTAGGTGTAGGGGTGGGGTTAGGGTTAGCGAATAGGTAACATTTAGGGTACAGGTGAGCTTATGGAAACAAGTTAGGGTCAGGGTTCATGTTAGGGCACAGGTTAGTGTTAGTGTATGGATTAGGCTACGGGTTAGGGTTAGGTGTAGGGTTGGGGTTAGGGTTAGGTTTAGACATAGGGTTAGGGTTAGCGAATGGTAAGATTTAGGGTACAGGAGTGGGTATGGAATAGTGTTAGAGTCAGGGTACGTGTTAGGGCATGGATTAGTGTTAGTGTATGGGTAAGGATTAGGGTACGGGTTAGGGAAATGGGTAGGGTTGGTGTTATGGTTAGGGTTAGGCCTACAGTTAGAGTTAGCAAACGGGTAAGGTTTACGGTACACGGGAGGGTACGGAAATGTGTTAGTGTCAAAGTACATGTGAGGGCATGGGTTCGTTTTTTTGTACGGGTTAAGTTTAGTGTACGGGTTAGGGTATGCTGTAAGGTTGGTGTTAGCGTTATGTTTAGGGCTAGGGTTAGGGTTAGTGAACGGTAAGATTTTGGGTACAGGAGAGGATACGGAAAAGTGTTCGGGTCAAGGTACGTGTTAGGACATGGGTTAGTGATAGTGTATGGGTTGGGATTAGGGTACGGGTTAGGGTAAGTAGTAGGGTTGGCGTTAGGGTTAGGGCTAGGGCTAGGGCTAGGGTTAGGGTTAGCGAATGGGTAAGGTTTAGGGTACCGGTGAGGTTATGGAAAAGCGTTAGGGTCAGGGTACATGTCAGGGCATGGCTTAGTAGTAGTATACTGGTTAGGATTAGGGTACGGTTTAGGTAAGGTTTAGGGTTGGGCTTAGGGTTAGCTTTATGGCTAGGGTTAGGGTTAGCCAAATGTCAGGTTTAGGGTACAGGTGATGGTACAGAAAAGTGTTAGGGTTTGTGTATGTGTTAGGACACGTGTCAGTGTTAGTGTATGGCCTAGGATTAGCTTACGGGTTAGGGTAAGGTGTACGGTTGGGGTTTCGTCTAGGTTTAGGGTTAGGGTTAGCGAACGGTAAGGTTTAGGGTACAGGTGAGGTTACGGAAAAGTGTTAGGGTCAGGGTACGTGTTAGGGCAGGGGTTAGTGTGGGTTTACAGGTTAGGATTAGGATACGGGTTAGGGTCATTGGTAGGGTTGGCGTTATGGTTAGTGTTAGGGGTAGGGTTAAGTTTAGTGAACGGGTAAGGTTTAGGTTACAGCTGACCATATGGAAATGTTTTATTGTCCAAGTACGTGTGTGGTATTGCGTTAGTGTTAGTGTATGGGTTAAGATTAGTGTATGTGTTAGGAGTAGGTTTGTAGTTAGGTTTAGGTTTGGGGCTACGGTTATGGTTAACAAATGGTAAAGTTTAGGGTTAGTGTTAGGGTTAGGGTTAGGGGTAGGGTTAGGGTAGGTGTTAGGGCACGAGTTAGTGTTAGTGTATGGGTTATGATTAGGGTATGGGTTAGGGTAAGGTGTAGGGTTGGGGTTAGGTTTAGGTTTAGGGCTAGTGTTAGGGTTAGCGAATAGGTAACATTAGAGTACAGGTGAGCGTATGGAAATGAGTTAGGGTCAGGGTTCGTGTTAGGGCACAGGTTAGTGTTAGTTTAAGGATTAGGATTAGTGTACATGTTAGAGTTAGGTGTAGGGTTGGGCTTGGGTTTAGGGTTAGGTTTAGACCTAGGGTTAGGGTTAGTGAATGGTAAGATTTAGGGTTCAGGCGTGGGTATGGAAAAGTGTAAGGGTCAGGGTAAATGTTAGGGCACGGATTAGTGTTAGTGTACGGGTTAGAATTAGGGTACGGGTTAGGCTAATGGATAGGGTTGGCGTTATGTTTAGTGTTAGGGCTAGGGTTAGGGTGAGCGAACGAGTAAGGTTTAGGTTACAGGTGAGGGTAAGGAAATGTTTTAGTGTCAAAGTAAGTGTGAGGGAATGGGTTAGTGTTAGTGTATGCATTAAGATTAGTGTACATGTTAGGGTAAGGTGTAGGGTTGTAGTTAGATTTAGCTTTAGGGCTAGGGTTAGGGTTAGCAAACGGTAAGATTTAGGGTACAGGAGAGAGTAGGGTAAAGAGTTAGAGGCAGGGTACGTGTCAGGGCATGGATTAGTGTTTGTGTACGGGATAGGATTAGGGTACGGTTTATGGTAAGGTGTTGGGTTGGTGTTAGGGCTTGGTTTAGGGGTATGTTTCGGGTTTGTGAACGGTAAAGTTTAGGGTACAGGTGAGGGTACAGAAAAGTGTTAGGCTCAGGTTACGTTTCAGGGCACGGATTAGTATTAGTGTACTGGTTAGGATTACGGTATGGGTTAGGGTAATGGGTAGGGTTGGGTTTAGGGTTAGGTTTAGGGCTATGGTTAGGGTTAGCGAAATGTAAGGTTTAGGTTACAGGTGATGGTCCAGAAACGTGTTAGGATCAGGGTACATGTTAGGGCACGGATTAGTGTTAGGGTACAGGTTAGGATTGGATACACTTTAGGGAAAGGTTTAGGGATGGGGTAAGTTTACGTTTAGGTCTAGGGTTAAGGATAGCAAACGGTATGGTTTAGGGTACAGGTGAGTGTACAGAAAAGTGTTACGGTCAGGGTACCTGTTAGGGCACGTGTAGTGCTAGTGTATGGGTTAGGATTAGGGTACGGGTTAGGGAAATGTGTAGGGTTGAGGTTAGGGTTAAGTTTAGGGCTAGGGTTAGGGTTAGCGAACAGGTAAGTTTTATGGTACATGAGTGTACGGAAACGTGTTAGTGTCAAAGTACGTGTGAGGGCATTGCATAATTTTGGTGTACGGGTTAAGATTAGTGTACGGGTTAGGGTATGGTGTAGGGTTGGTGTTAGCATTATGTTTAGGGCTAAGGTTACGGTTAGTGAACCAGTAAGGTTTAGGGTACAGGTGAGGGTTCGGAACACTTTTAGGGTCAGGGTATATGTTAGGACACCTGTTAGTGTTAGTGTACGTGTCAGGATTAGCGTAGAGTTTAGGGTAAGGTGTGGGGTTGTGGTTAGGGTTAGGTTTAGGGCTAGGCTTAGGGTGGGCGAACGGGTAAGTTTTAGGGTACAGTTGAGGGTACGGAAAAGCGTTTGGGTCAGGTTATGTGTTAGGAAACGTGTTAGTGTTAATGTGTGGTTAGGATTAGGGTATGGGTTAGGGTAATGGTTAGGGTTGGCGTTAGGGTTAGGGATAGGCTTAGCGAACAGTTAAGGCTTATGGTACATGTGAGTGTATGGAGACGTGTTAGTGTCAAATTACGTGTGAGGGCATGGGTTAGTGTTAGTGTAGGGGTTAAAAATAGGGTACGGGTTAGAATAAGGTGTAGGGTTGGTGTTAGGGTTAGGTTTAAGTCTACAGTTAGGGTTAGCTAACGATTAGGTTTAGCATACAGCTGAGGGTATGGAAAAGTGTTAGGGTCAGGGTACGTTTCAGGGCACTGGTTAGTGTTAGTGTACGGTTTAGGATTAGTGTATGGGTTAGGGTAAGATGTAGGGTTGGCGTTAGGGTTAGGTTTAGAGCTAGGGTTAGGGTTAGCGACCGGGTAATTTTTAGGTTACAGGGGAGGGTACGGAAATGTTTTAGGGTCAAAATACATATGCGGGAATGGGTTAGTGTTAGTTTAAGGTTTAAGATTAGTGTACGTGTTAGGGTAAGGTGTAGGGTTGGAGTTAGATTTAGCTTTAGGGCTAGGGTTAGGGTTAGCGAAATGTAAGGCTTAGGGTACAGGTGAGGGTACAGAAAAGTGTCACGGTCTGTGTACGTGTCAGGGCACGGATTAGTATTAGGGTACGGGTTAGGATTACAGTACGGATTAGGGTAAGGTGTAGGATTGGGGTTAGGGTTAGTGTTAGGGTTAGGGTTAGCGAATAGGTAATATTTAGGGTACAGGTAAGCATATGGAAACGAGTTAGGGTCAGGCTTGGTGTTAGGGCACAGGTTAGTGTTATTGTACGGATTAGGATTAGGGTATGGGTTAGGATTTTGTGTAGGGTTGTGGATAGTGTTAGGCTTAGACCTAGGGTAAGTGTTAGCGAACAGGTAAGGTTTACGGTACACAGGAGGGTACGGAAACGTGTTAGTGTCAAAGTACATGTGAGGGAATTGCTTAATTTTGGTGTATGGGTTAAGATCAGTGTATGGGTTAGGGTATGGTGTCAGGTTGGTGTTAGCGTTCTGTTTAGGGAAAGGGCTAGGTTTAGCGAACGGTAAGATTTAGGGTACTGGAGAGGATACGGAAAAGTGTTAGGGTCTGGGTACGTGTTAGGGCACGGGTTAGTGTTAGTGTACGGGTTAGGATTAGGGTATGGGTTAGGGAAAGGTGTAGGGTTGGGGTTATGTTTAGGTGTAGGGGTGGGGTTAGGGTTAGCGAATAGGTAACATTTAGGGTACAGGTGAGCTTATGGAAACAAGTTAGGGTCAGGGTTCATGTTAGGGCACAGGTTAGTGTTAGTGTATGGATTAGGGTACGGGTTAGGGTTAGGTGTAGGGTTGGGGTTAGGGTTAGGTTTAGACATAGGGTTAGGGTTAGCGAATGGTAAGATTTAGGGTACAGGAGTGGGTATGGAAAAGTGTTAGGGTCAGGGTACGTGTTAGGGCATGGATTAGTGTTAGTGTATGGGTAAGGATTAGGGTACGGGTTAGGGAAATGGGTAGGGTTGGTGTTATGGTTAGGGTTAGGCCTACAGTTAGAGTTAGCAAACGGGTAAGGTTTACGGTACACGGGAGGGTACGGAAATGTGTTAGCGTCAAAGTACATGTGAGGGCATGGGTTCGTTTTTTTGTACGGGTTAAGTTTAGTGTACGGGTTAGGGTATGCTGTAAGGTTGGTGTTAGCGTTATGTTTAGGGCTAGGGTTAGGGTTAGTGAACGGTAAGATTTTGGGTACAGGAGAGGATACGGAAAAGTGTTCGGGTCAAGGTACGTGTTAGGACATGGGTTAGTGATAGTGTATGGGTTGGGATTAGGGTACGGGTTAGGGTAAGTAGTAGGGTTGGCGTTAGGGTTAGGGCTAGGGCTAGGGCTAGGGTTAGGGTTAGCGAATGGGTAAGGTTTAGGGTACCGGTGAGGTTATGGAAAAGCGTTAGGGTCAGGGTACATGTCAGGGCATGGCTTAGTAGTAGTATACTGGTTAGGATTAGGGTACGGTTTAGGTAAGGTTTAGGGTTGGGCTTAGGGTTAGCTTTATGGCTAGGGTTAGGGTTAGCCAAATGTCAGGTTTAGGGTACAGGTGATGGTACAGAAAAGTGTTAGGGTTTGTGTATGTGTTAGGACACGTGTCAGTGTTAGTGTATGGCTTAGGATTAGCTTACGGGTTAGGGTAAGGTGTACGGTTGGGGTTTCGTCTAGGTTTAGGGTTAGGGTTAGCGAACGGTAAGGTTTAGGGTACAGGTGAGGTTACGGAAAAGTGTTAGGGTCAGGGTACGTGTTAGGGCAGGGGTTAGTGTGGGTTTACAGGTTAGGATTAGGATACGGGTTAGGGTCATTGGTAGGGTTGGCGTTATGGTTAGTGTTAGGGGTAGGGTTAAGTTTAGTGAACGGGTAAGGTTTAGGTTACAGCTGACCATATGGAAATGTTTTATTGTCCAAGTACGTGTGTGGTATTGCGTTAGTGTTAGTGTATGGGTTAAGATTAGTGTATGTGTTAGGAGTAGGTTTGTAGTTAGGTTTAGGTTTGGGGCTACGGTTATGGTTAACAAATGGTAAAGTTTAGGGTTAGTGTTAGGGTTAGGGTTAGGGGTAGGGTTAGGGTAGGTGTTAGGGCACGAGTTAGTGTTAGTGTATGGGTTATGATTAGGGTATGGGTTAGGGTAAGGTGTAGGGTTGGGGTTAGGTTTAGGTTTAGGGCTAGTGTTAGGGTTAGCGAATAGGTAACATTAGAGTACAGGTGAGCGTATGGAAATGAGTTAGGGTCAGGGTTCGTGTTAGGGCACAGGTTAGTGTTAGTTTAAGGATTAGGATTAGTGTACATGTTAGAGTTAGGTGTAGGGTTGGGCTTGGGTTTAGGGTTAGGTTTAGACCTAGGGTTAGGGTTAGTGAATGGTAAGATTTAGGGTTCAGGCGTGGGTATGGAAAAGTGTAAGGGTCAGGGTAAATGTTAGGGCACGGATTAGTGTTAGTGTACGGGTTAGAATTAGGGTACGGGTTAGGCTAATGGATAGGGTTGGCGTTATGTTTAGTGTTAGGGCTAGGGTTAGGGTGAGCGAACGAGTAAGGTTTAGGTTACAGGTGAGGGTAAGGAAATGTTTTAGTGTCAAAGTAAGTGTGAGGGAATGGGTTAGTGTTAGTGTATGCATTAAGATTAGTGTACATGTTAGGGTAAGGTGTAGGGTTGTAGTTAGATTTAGCTTTAGGGCTAGGGTTAGGGTTAGCAAACGGTAAGATTTAGGGTACAGGAGAGAGTAGGGTAAAGAGTTAGAGGCAGGGTACGTGTCAGGGCATGGATTAGTGTTTGTGTACGGGATAGGATTAGGGTACGGTTTATGGTAAGGTGTTGGGTTGGTGTTAGGGCTTGGTTTAGGGGTATGTTTCGGGTTTGTGAACGGTAAAGTTTAGGGTACAGGTGAGGGTACAGAAAAGTGTTAGGCTCAGGTTACGTTTCAGGGCACGGATTAGTATTAGTGTACTGGTTAGGATTACGGTATGGGTTAGGGTAATGGGTAGGGTTGGGTTTAGGGTTAGGTTTAGGGCTATGGTTAGGGTTAGCGAAATGTAAGGTTTAGGTTACAGGTGATGGTCCAGAAACGTGTTAGGATCAGGGTACATGTTAGGGCACGGATTAGTGTTAGGGTACAGGTTAGGATTGGATACACTTTAGGGAAAGGTTTAGGGATGGGGTAAGGTTTCCGTTTAGGTCTAGGGTTAAGGATAGCAAACGGTATGGTTTAGGGTACAGGTGAGTGTACAGAAAAGTGTTACGGTCAGGGTACCTGTTAGGGCACGTGTAGTGCTAGTGTATGGGTTAGGATTAGGGTACGGGTTAGGGAAATGTGTAGGGTTGAGGTTAGGGTTAAGTTTAGGGCTAGGGTTAGGGTTAGCGAACAGGTAAGTTTTATGGTACATGAGTGTACGGAAACGTGTTAGTGTCAAAGTACGTGTGAGGGCATTGCATAATTTTGGTGTACGGGTTAAGATTAGTGTACGGGTTAGGGTATGGTGTAGGGTTGGTGTTAGCATTATGTTTAGGGCTAAGGTTACGGTTAGTGAACCAGTAAGGTTTAGGGTACAGGTGAGGGTTCGGAACACTTTTAGGGTCAGGGTATATGTTAGGACACCTGTTAGTGTTAGTGTACGTGTCAGGATTAGCGTAGAGTTTAGGGTAAGGTGTGGGGTTGTGGTTAGGGTTAGGTTTAGGGCTAGGCTTAGGGTGGGCGAACGGGTAAGTTTTAGGGTACAGTTGAGGGTACGGAAAAGCGTTTGGGTCAGGTTATGTGTTAGGAAACGTGTTAGTGTTAATGTGTGGTTAGGATTAGGGTATGGGTTAGGGTAATGGTTAGGGTTGGCGTTAGGGTTAGGGATAGGCTTAGCGAACAGTTAAGGCTTATGGTACATGTGAGTGTATGGAGACGTGTTAGTGTCAAATTACGTGTGAGGGCATGGGTTAGTGTTAGTGTAGGGGTTAAAAATAGGGTACGGGTTAGAATAAGGTGTAGGGTTGGTGTTAGGGTTAGGTTTAAGTCTACAGTTAGGGTTAGCTAACGATTAGGTTTAGCATACAGCTGAGGGTATGGAAAAGTGTTAGGGTCAGGGTACGTTTCAGGGCACTGGTTAGTGTTAGTGTACGGTTTAGGATTAGTGTATGGGTTAGGGTAAGATGTAGGGTTGGCGTTAGGGTTAGGTTTAGAGCTAGGGTTAGGGTTAGCGACCGGGTAATTTTTAGGTTACAGGGGAGGGTACGGAAATGTTTTAGGGTCAAAATACATATGCGGGAATGGGTTAGTGTTAGTTTAAGGTTTAAGATTAGTGTACGTGTTAGGGTAAGGTGTAGGGTTGGAGTTAGATTTAGCTTTAGGGCTAGGGTTAGGGTTAGCGAAATGTAAGGCTTAGGGTACAGGTGAGGGTACAGAAAAGTGTCACGGTCTGTGTACGTGTCAGGGCACGGATTAGTATTAGGGTACGGGTTAGGATTACAGTACGGATTAGGGTAAGGTGTAGGATTGGGGTTAGGGTTAGTGTTAGGGTTAGGGTTAGCGAATAGGTAATATTTAGGGTACAGGTAAGCATATGGAAACGAGTTAGGGTCAGGCTTGGTGTTAGGGCACAGGTTAGTGTTATTGTACGGATTAGGATTAGGGTATGGGTTAGGATTTTGTGTAGGGTTGTGGATAGTGTTAGGCTTAGACCTAGGGTAAGTGTTAGCGAACAGGTAAGGTTTACGGTACACAGGAGGGTACGGAAACGTGTTAGTGTCAAAGTACATGTGAGGGAATTGCTTAATTTTGGTGTATGGGTTAAGATCAGTGTATGGGTTAGGGTATGGTGTCAGGTTGGTGTTAGCGTTCTGTTTAGGGAAAGGGCTAGGTTTAGCGAACGGTAAGATTTAGGGTACTGGAGAGGATACGGAAAAGTGTTAGGGTCAGGGTACGTGTTAGGGCACGGGTTAGTGTTAGTGTACGGGTTAGGATTAGGGTATGGGTTAGGGAAAGGTGTAGGGTTGGGGTTATGTTTAGGTGTAGGGGTGGGGTTAGGGTTAGCGAATAGGTAACATTTAGGGTACAGGTGAGCTTATGGAAACAAGTTAGGGTCAGGGTTCATGTTAGGGCCCAGGTTAGTGTTAGTGTATGGATTAGGGTACGGGTTAGGGTTAGGTGTAGGGTTGGGGTTAGGGTTAGGTTTAGACATAGGGTTAGGGTTAGCGAATGGTAAGATTTAGGGTACAGGAGTGGGTATGGAAAAGTGTTAGGGTCAGGGTACGTGTTAGGGCATGGATTAGTGTTAGTGTATGGGTAAGGATTAGGGTACGGGTTAGGGAAATGGGTAGGGTTGGTGTTATGGTTAGGGTTAGGCCTACAGTTAGAGTTAGCAAACGGGTAAGGTTTACGGTACACGGGAGGGTACGGAAATGTGTTAGTGTCAAAGTACATGTGAGGGCATGGGTTCGTTTTTTTGTACGGGTTAAGTTTAGTGTACGGGTTAGGGTATGCTGTAAGGTTGGTGTTAGCGTTATGTTTAGGGCTAGGGTTAGGGTTAGTGAACGGTAAGATTTTGGGTACAGGAGAGGATACGGAAAAGTGTTCGGGTCAAGGTATGTGTTAGGACATGGGTTAGTGATAGTGTATGGTTTGGGATTAGGGTACGGGTTAGGGTAAGTAGTAGCGTTGGCGTTAGGGTTAGGGCTAGGGCTAGGGCTAGGGTAAGGGTTAGCGAATGGATAAGGTTTAGGGTACCGGTGAGGTTATGGAAAAGCGTTAGGGTCAGGGTACATGTCAGGGCATGGCTTAGTAGTAGTATACTGGTTAGGATTAGGGTACGGTTTAGGTAAGGTTTAGGGTTGGGCTTAGGGTTAGCTTTATGGCTAGGGTTAGGGTTAGCCAAATGTCAGGTTTAGGGTACAGGTGATGGTACAGAAAAGTGTTAGGGTTTGTGTATGTGTTAGGACACGTGTCAGTGTTAGTGTATGGCTTAGGATTAGCTTACGGGTTAGGGTAAGGTGTACGGTTGGGGTTTCGTCTAGGTTTAGGGTTAGGGTTAGCGAACGGTAAGGTTTAGGGTACAGGTGAGGTTACGGAAAAGTGTTAGGGTCAGGGTACGTGTTAGGGCAGGGGTTAGTGTGGGTTTACAGGTTAGGATTAGGATACGGGTCAGGGTCATTGGTAGGGTTGGCGTTATGGTTAGTGTTAGGGGTAGGGTTAAGTTTAGTGAACGGGTAAGGTTTAGGTTACAGCTGACCATATGGAAATGTTTTATTGTCAAAGTACGTGTGTGGTATTGCGTTAGTGTTAGTGTATGGGTTAAGATTAGTGTATGTGTTAGGAGTAGGTTTGTAGTTAGGTTTAGGTTTGGGGCTACGGTTATGGTTAACAAATGGTAAAGTTTAGGGTTAGTGTTAGGGTTAGGGTTAGGGGTAGGGTTAGGGTAGGTGTTAGGGCACGAGTTAGTGTTAGTGTATGGGTTATGATTAGGGTATGGGTTAGGGTAAGGTGTAGGGTTGGGGTTAGGTTTAGGTTTAGGGCTAGTGTTAGGGTAAGCGAATAGGTAACATTAGAGTACAGGTGAGCGTATGGAAATGAGTTAGGGTCAGGGTTCGTGTTAGGGAACAGGTTAGTGTTAGTTTAAGGATTAGGATTAGTGTACATGTTAGAGTTAGGTGTAGGGTTGGGCTTGGGTATAGGGTTAGGTTTAGACCTAGGGTTAGGGTTAGTGAATGGTAAGATTTAGGGTTCAGGCGTGTGTATGGAAATGTGTAAGGGTCAGGGTAAATGTTAGGGCACGGATTAGTGTTAGTGTACGGGTTAGAATTAGGGTACGGGTTAGGCTAATGGATAGGGTTGGCGTTATGTTTAGTGTTAGGGCTAGGGTTAGGGTTAGCGAACGAGTAAGCTTTAGGTTACAGGTGAGGGTAAGGAAATGTTTTAGTGTCAAAGTAAGTGTGAGGGAATGGGTTAGTGTTAGTGTATGCATTAAGATTAGTGTACATGTTAGGGTAAGGTGTAGGGTTGCAGTTAGATTTAGCTTTACGGCTAGGGTTAGGGTTAGCAAACGGTAAGATTTAGGGTACAGGAGAGAGTAGGGTAAAGAGTTAGAGGCAGGGTACGTGTCAGGGCATGGATTAGTGTTTGTGTACGGGATAGGATTAGGGTACGGTTTATGGTAAGGTGTTGGGTTGGTGTTAGGGCTTGGTTTAGGGGTATGTTTCGGGTTTGTGAACGGTAAAGTTTAGGGTACAGGTGAGGGTACAGAAAAGTGTTAGGCTCAGGTTACGTTTCAGGGCACGGATTAGTATTAGTGTACTGGTTAGGATTACGGTATGGGTTAGGGTAATGGGTAGGGTTGGGTTTAGGGTTAGGTTTAGGGCTATGGTTAGGGTTAGCGAAATGTAAGGTTTAGGTTACAGGTGATGGTCCAGAAACGTGTTAGGATCAGGGTACATGTTAGGGCACGGATTAGTGTTAGGGTACTGGTTAGGATTGGGTACGCGTTAAGGAAAGGTTTAGGGATGTGGTAAGGTTTACGTTTAGGTCTAGGGTTAAGGATAGCAAACGGTATGGTTTAGGGTACAGGTGAGTGTACAGAAAAGTGTTACGGTCAGGGTACCTGTTAGGGCACGTGTAGTGCTAGTGTATGGGTTAGGATTAGGGTACGGGTTAGGGAAATGTGTAGGGTTGAGGTTAGGGTTAAGTTTAGGGCTAGGGTTAGGGTTAGCGAACAGGTAAGTTTTATGGTACATGAGTGTACGGAAACGTGTTAGTGTCAAAGTACGTGTGAGGGCATTGCATAATTTTGGTGTACGGGTTAAGATTAGTGTACGGGTTAGGGTATGGTGTAGGGTTGGTGTTAGCATTATGTTTAGGGCTAAGGTTACGGTTAGCGAACCAGTAAGGTTTAGGGTACAGGTGAGGGTACGGAACACTTTTAGGGTCAGGGTATATGTTAGGACACCTGTTAGTGTTAGTGTACGTGTCAGGATTAGCGTAGAGTTTAGGGTAAGGTGTGGGGTTGTGGTTAGGGTTAGGTTTAGGGCTAGGCTTAGGGTTGGCGAACGGGTAAGTTTTAGGGTACAGTTGAGGGTACGGAAAAGCGTTTGGGTCAGGTTATGTGTTAGGAAACGTGTTAGTGTTAATGTGTGGTTAGGATTAGGGTATGGGTTAGGGTAATGGTTAGGGTTGGCGTTAGGGTTAGGGATAGGCTTAGCGAACAGTTAAGGCTTATGGTACATGTGAGTGTATGGAGACGTGTTAGTGTCAAATTACGTGTGAGGGCATGGGTTAGTGTTAGTGTAGGGGTTAAAAATAGGGTACGGGTTAGAATAAGGTGTAGGGTTGGTGTTAGGGTTAGGTTTAAGTCTACAGTTAGGGTTAGCTAACGATTAGGTTTAGCGTACAGCTGAGGGTATGGAAAAGTGTTAGGGTCAGGGTACGTTTCAGGGCACTGGTTAGTGTTAGTGTACGGTTTAGGATTAGTGTATGGGTTAGGGTAAGATGTAGGGTTGGCGTTAGGGTTAGGTTTAGAGCTAGGGTTAGGGTTAGCGACCGGGTAATTTTTAGGTTACAGGGGAGGGTACGGAAATGTTTTAGGGTCAAAATACATATGCGGGAATGGGTTAGTGTTAGTTTAAGGTTTAAGATTAGTGTACGTGTTAGGGTAAGGTGTAGGGTTGGAGTTAGATTTAGCTTTAGGGCTAGGGTTAGGGTTAGCGAAATGTAAGGCTTAGGGTACAGGTGAGGGTACAGAAAAGTGTCACGGTCTGTGTACGTGTCAGGGCACGGATTAGTATTAGGGTACGGGTTAGGATTACAGTACGGATTAGGGTAAGGTGTAGGATTGGGGTTAGGGTTAGTGTTAGGGTTAGGGTTAGCGAATAGGTAATATTTAGGGTACAGGTAAGCATATGGAAACGAGTTAGGGTCAGGCTTGGTGTTAGGGCACAGGTTAGTGTTATTGTACGGATTAGGATTAGGGTATGGGTTAGGATTTTGTGTAGGGTTGTGGATAGTGTTAGGCTTAGACCTAGGGTAAGTGTTAGCGAACAGGTAAGGTTTACGGTACACAGGAGGGTACGGAAACGTGTTAGTGTCAAAGTACATGTGAGGGAATTGCTTAATTTTGGTGTATGGGTTAAGATCAGTGTATGGGTTAGGGTATGGTGTCAGGTTGGTGTTAGCGTTCTGTTTAGGGAAAGGGCTAGGTTTAGCGAACGGTAAGATTTAGGGTACTGGAGAGGATACGGAAAAGTGTTAGGGTCAGGGTACGTGTTAGGGCACGGGTTAGTGTTAGTGTACGGGTTAGGATTAGGGTATGGGTTAGGGAAAGGTGTAGGGTTGGGGTTATGTTTAGGTGTAGGGGTGGGGTTAGGGTTAGCGAATAGGTAACATTTAGGGTACAGGTGAGCTTATGGAAACAAGTTAGGGTCAGGGTTCATGTTAGGGCCCAGGTTAGTGTTAGTGTATGGATTAGGGTACGGGTTAGGGTTAGGTGTAGGGTTGGGGTTAGGGTTAGGTTTAGACATAGGGTTAGGGTTAGCGAATGGTAAGATTTAGGGTACAGGAGTGGGTATGGAAAAGTGTTAGGGTCAGGGTACGTGTTAGGGCATGGATTAGTGTTAGTGTATGGGTAAGGATTAGGGTACGGGTTAGGGAAATGGGTAGGGTTGGTGTTATGGTTAGGGTTAGGCCTACAGTTAGAGTTAGCAAACGGGTAAGGTTTACGGTACACGGGAGGGTACGGAAATGTGTTAGTGTCAAAGTACATGTGAGGGCATGGGTTCGTTTTTTTGTACGGGTTAAGTTTAGTGTACGGGTTAGGGTATGCTGTAAGGTTGGTGTTAGCGTTATGTTTAGGGCTAGGGTTAGGGTTAGTGAACGGTAAGATTTTGGGTACAGGAGAGGATACGGAAAAGTGTTCGGGTCAAGGTACGTGTTAGGACATGGGTTAGTGATAGTGTATGGTTTGGGATTAGGGTACGGGTTAGGGTAAGTAGTAGGGTTGGCATTAGGGTTAGTGCTAGGGCTAGGGCTAGGGTTAGGGTTAGCGAATGGATAAGGTTTAGGGTACCGGTGAGGTTATGGAAAAGCGTTAGGGTCAGGGTACATGTCAGGGCATGGCTTAGTAGTAGTATACTGGTTAGGATTAGGGTACGGTTTAGGTAAGGTTTAGGGTTGGGCTTAGGGTTAGCTTTATGGCTAGGGTTAGGGTTAGCCAAATGTCAGGTTTAGGGTACAGGTGATGGTACAGAAAAGTGTTAGGGTTTGTGTATGTGTTAGGACACGTGTCAGTGTTAGTGTATGGCTTAGGATTAGCTTACGGGTTAGGGTAAGGTGTACGGTTGGGGTTTCGTCTAGGTTTAGGGTTAGGGTTAGCGAACGGTAAGGTTTAGGGTACAGGTGAGGTTACGGAAAAGTGTTAGGGTCAGGGTACGTATTAGGGCAGGGGCTAGTGTGGGTTTACAGGTTAGGATTAGGATACGGGTTAGGGTCATTGGTAGGGTTGGCGTTATGGTTAGTGTTAGGGGTAGGGTTAAGTTTAGTGAACGGGTAAGGTTTAGGTTACAGCTGACCATATGGAAATGTTTTATTGTCAAAGTACGTGTGTGGTATTGCGTTAGTGTTAGTGTATGGGTTAAGATTAGTGTATGTGTTAGGAGTAGGTTTGTAGTTAGGTTTAGGTTTGGGGCTACGGTTATGGTTAACAAATGGTAAAGTTTAGGGTTAGTGTTAGGGTTAGGGTTAGGGGTAGGGTTAGGGTAGGTGTTAGGGCACGAGTTAGTGTTAGTGTATGGGTTATGATTAGGGTATGGGTTAGGGTAAGGTGTAGGGTTGGGTTTAGGTTTAGGTTTAGGGCTAGTGTTAGGGTTAGCGAATAGGTGACATTAGAGTACAGGTGAGCGTATGGAAATGAGTTAGGCTCAGGGTTCGTGTTAGGGCACAGGTTAGTGTTAGTTTAAGGATTAGGATTAGTGTACATGTTAGAGTTAGGTGTAGGGTTGGGCTTGGGTTTAGGGTTAGGTTTAGACCTAGGGTTAGGGTTAGTGAATGGTAAGATTTAGGGTTCAGGCGTGGGTATGGAAAAGTGTAAGGGTCAGGGTAAATGTTAGGGCACAGATTAGTGTTAGTGTACGGGTTAGAATTAGGGTACGGGTTAGGCTAATGGATAGGGTTGGCGTTATGTTTAGTGTTAGGGCTAGGGTTAGGGTGAGCGAACGAGTAAGGTTTAGGTTACAGGTGAGGGTAAGGAAATGTTTTAGTGTCAAAGTAAGTGTGAGGGAATGGGTTAGTGTTAGTGTATGCATTAAGATTAGTGTACATGTTAGGGTAAGGTGTAGGGTTGTAGTTAGATTTAGCTTTAGGGCTAGGGTTAGGGTTAGCAAACGGTAAGATTTAGGGTACAGGAGAGAGTAGGGTAAAGAGTTAGAGGCAGGGTACGTGTCAGGGCATGGATTAGTGTTTGTGTACGGGATAGGATTAGGGTACGGTTTATGGTAAGGTGTTGGGTTGGTGTTAGGGCTTGGTTTAGGGGTATGTTTCGGGTTTGTGAACGGTAAAGTTTAGGGTACAGGTGAGGGTACAGAAAAGTGTTAGGCTCAGGTTACGTTTCAGGGCACGGATTAGTATTAGTGTACTGGTTAGGATTACGGTATGGGTTAGGGTAATGGGTAGGGTTGGGTTTAGGGTTAGGTTTAGGGCTATGGTTAGGGTTAGCGAAATGTAAGGTTTAGGTTACAGGTGATGGTCCAGAAACGTGTTAGGATCAGGGTACATGTTAGGGCACGGATTAGTGTTAGGGTACTGGTTAGGATTGGGTACACTTTAGGGAAAGGTTTAGGGATGGGGTAAGGTTTACGTTTAGGTCTAGGGTTAAGGATAGCAAACGGTATGGTTTAGGGTACAGGTGAGTGTACAGAAAAGTGTTACGGTCAGGGTCCCTGTTAGGGCACGTGTAGTGCTAGTGTATGGGTTAGGATTAGGGTACGGGTTAGGGAAATGTGTAGGGTTGAGGTTAGGGTTAAGTTTAGGGCTAGGGTTAGGGTTAGCGAACAGGTAAGTTTTATGGTACATGAGTGTACGGAAACGTGTTAGTGTCAAAGTACGTGTGAGGGCATTGCATAATTTTGGTGTACGGGTTAAGATTAGTGTACGGGTTAGGGTATGGTGTAGGGTTGGTGTTAGCATTATGTTTAGGGCTAAGGTTACGGTTAGCGAACCAGTAAGGTTTAGGGTACAGGTGAGGGTACGGAACACTTTTAGGGTCAGGGTATATGTTAGGACACCTGTTAGTGTTAGTGTACGTGTCAGGATTAGCGTAGAGTTTAGGGTAAGGTGTGGGGTTGTGGTTAGGTTTAGGTTTAGGGCTAGGCTTAGGGTTGGCGAACGGGTAAGTTTTAGGGTACAGTTGAGGGTACGGAAAAGCGTTTGGGTCAGGTTATGTGTTAGGAAACGTGTTAGTGTTAATGTGTGGTTAGGATTAGGGTATGGGTTAGGGTAATGGTTAGGGTTGGCGTTAGGGTTAGGGATAGGCTTAGCGAACAGTTAAGGCTTATGGTACATGTGAGTGTATGGAGACGTGTTAGTGTCAAATTACGTGTGAGGGCATGGGTTAGTGTTAGTGTAGGGGTTAAAAATAGGGTACGGGTTAGAATAAGGTGTAGGGTTGGTGTTAGGGTTAGGTTTAAGTCTACAGTTAGGGTTAGCTAACGATTAGGTTTAGCGTACAGCTGAGGGTATGGAAAAGTGTTAGGGTCAGGGTACGTTTCAGGGCACTGGTTAGTGTTAGTGTACGGTTTAGGATTAGTGTATGGGTTAGGGTAAGATATAGGGTTGGCGTTAGGGTTAGGTTTAGAGCTAGGGTTAGGGTTAGCGACCGGGTAATTTTTAGGTTACAGGGGAGGGTACGGAAATGTTTTAGGGTCAAAATACATATGCGGGAATGGGTTAGTGTTAGTTTAAGGTTTAAGATTAGTGTACGTGTTAGGGTAAGGTGTAGGGTTGGAGTTAGATTTAGCTTTAGGGCTAGGGTTAGGGTTAGCGAAATGTAAGGCTTAGGGTACAGGTGAGGGTACAGAAAAGTGTCACGGTCTGTGTACGTGTCAGGGCACGGATTAGTATTAGGGTACGGGTTAGGATTACAGTACGGATTAGGGTAAGGTGTAGGATTGGGGTTAGGGTTAGTGTTAGGGTTAGGGTTAGCGAATAGGTAATATTTAGGGTACAGGTAAGCATATGGAAACGAGTTAGGGTCAGGCTTGGTGTTAGGGCACAGGTTAGTGTTATTGTACGGATTAGGATTAGGGTATGGGTTAGGATTTTGTGTAGGGTTGTGGATAGTGTTAGGCTTAGACCTAGGGTAAGTGTTAGCGAACAGGTAAGGTTTACGGTACACAGGAGGGTACGGAAACGTGTTAGTGTCAAAGTACATGTGAGGGAATTGCTTAATTTTGGTGTATGGGTTAAGATCAGTGTATGGGTTAGGGTATGGTGTCAGGTTGGTGTTAGCGTTCTGTTTAGGGAAAGGGCTAGGTTTAGCGAACGGTAAGATTTAGGGTACTGGAGAGGATACGGAAAAGTGTTAGGGTCAGGGTACGTGTTAGGGCACGGGTTAGTGTTAGTGTACGGGTTAGGATTAGGGTATGGGTTAGGGAAAGGTGTAGGGTTGGGGTTATGTTTAGGTGTAGGGGTGGGGTTAGGGTTAGCGAATAGGTAACATTTAGGGTACAGGTGAGCTTATGGAAACAAGTTAGGGTCAGGGTTCATGTTAGGGCACAGGTTAGTGTTAGTGTATGGATTAGGGTACGGGTTAGGGTTAGGTGTAGGGTTGGGGTTAGGGTTAGGTTTAGACATAGGGTTAGGGTTAGCGAATGGTAAGATTTAGGGTACAGGAGTGGGTATGGAAAAGTGTTAGGGTCAGGGTACGTGTTAGGGCATGGATTAGTGTTAGTGTATGGGTAAGGATTAGGGTACGGGTTAGGGAAATGGGTAGGGTTGGTGTTATGGTTAGGGTTAGGCCTACAGTTAGAGTTAGCAAACGGATAAGGTTTACGGTACACGGGAGGGTACGGAAATGTGTTACTGTCAAAGTACATGTGAGGGCATGGGTTCGTTTTTTTGTACGGGTTAAGTTTAGTGTACGGGTTAGGGTATGCTGTAAGGTTGGTGTTAGCGTTATGTTTAGGGCTAGGGTTAGGGTTAGTGAACGGTAAGATTTTGGGTACAGGAGAGGATACGGAAAAGTGTTCGGGTCAAGGTACGTGTTAGGACATGGGTTAGTGATAGTGTATGGGTTGGGATTAGGGTACGGGTTAGGGTAAGTAGTAGGGTTGGCGTTAGGGTTAGGGCTAGGGCTAGGGTTAGGGTTAGCGAAAGGATAAGGTTTAGGGTACCGGTGAGTTTATGGAAAAGCGTTAGGGTCAGGGTACATGTCAGGGCATGGCTTAGTAGTAGTATACTGGTTAGGATTAGGGTACGGTTTGGGTAAGGTTTAGGGTTGGGCTTAGGGTTAGCTTTATGGCTAGGGTTAGGGTTAGCCAAATGTCAGGTTTAGGGTACAGGTGATGGTACAGAAAAGTGTTAGGGTTTGTGTATGTGTTAGGACACTTGTCAGTGTTAGTGTATGGCTTAGGATTAGCTTACGGGTTAGGGTAAGGTGTACGGTTGGGGTTTCGTCTAGGTTTAGGGTTAGGGTTAGCGAACGGTAAGGTTTAGGGTACAGGTGAGGTTACGGAAAAGTGTTAGGGTCAGGGTACGTGTTAGGGCAGGGGTTAGTGTGGGTTTACAGGTTAGGATTAGGATACGGGTTAGGGTAATTGGTAGGGTTGGCGTTATGGTTAGTGTTAGGGGTAGGGTTAAGTTTAGTGAACGGGTAAGGTTTAGGTTACAGCTGACCATATGGAAATGTTTTATTGTCAAAGTACGTGTGTGGTATTGCGTTAGTGTTAGTGTATGGGTTAAGATTAGTGTATGTGTTAGGAGTAGGTTTGTAGTTAGGTTTAGGTTTGGGGCTACGGTTATGGTTAACAAATGGTAAAGTTTAGGGTTAGTGTTATGGTTAGGGTTAGGGGTAGGGCTAGGGTAGGTGTTAGGGCACGAGTTAGTGTTAGTGTATGGGTTATGATTAGGGTATGGGTTAGGGTAAGGTGTAGGGTTGGGGTTAGGTTTAGGTTTAGGGCTAGTGTTAGGGTAAGCGAATAGGTAACATTAGAGTACAGGTGAGCGTATGGAAATGAGTTAGGGTCAGGGTTCGTGTTAGGGCACAGGTTAGTGTTAGTTTAAGGATTAGGATTAGTGTACATGTTAGAGTTAGGTGTAGGGTTGGGCTTGGGTTTAGGGTTAGGTTTAGACCTAGGGTTAGGGTTAGTGAATGGTAAGATTTAGGGTTCAGGCGTGGGTATGGAAACGTGTAAGGGTCAGGGTAAATGTTAGGGCACGGATTAGTTTTAGTGTACGGGTTAGAATTAGGGTACGGGTTAGGCTAATGGATAGGGTTGGCGTTATGTTTAGTGTTAGGGCTAGGGTTAGGGTTAGCGAACGAGTAAGGTTTAGGTTACAGGTGAGGGTAAGGAAATGTTTTAGTGTCAAAGTAAGTGTGAGGGAATGGGTTAGTGTTAGTGTATGCATTAAGATTAGTGTACATGTTAGGGTAAGGTGTAGGGTTGTAGTTAGATTTAGCTTTAGGGCTAGGGTTAGGGTTAGCAAACGGTAAGATTTAGGGTACAGGAGAGAGTAGGGTAAAGAGTTAGAGGCAGGGTACGTGTCAGGGCATGGATTAGTGTTTGTGTACGGGATAGGATTAGGGTACGGTTTATGGTAAGGTGTTGGGTTGGTGTTAGGGCTTGGTTTAGGGGTATGTTTCGGGTTTGTGAACGGTAAAGTTTAGGGTACAGGTGAGGGTACAGAAAAGTGTTAGGCTCAGGTTACGTTTCAGGGCACGGATTAGTATTAGTGTACTGGTTAGGATTACGGTATGGGTTAGGGTAATGGGTAGGGTTGGGTTTAGGGTTAGGTTTAGGGCTATGGTTAGGGTTAGCGAAATGTAAGGTTTAGGTTACAGGTGATGGTCCAGAAACGTGTTAGGATCAGGGTACATGTTAGGGCACGGATTAGTGTTAGGGTACTGGTTAGGATTGGGTACACTTTAGGGAAAGGTTTAGGGATGGGGTAAGGTTTACGTTTAGGTCTAGGGTTAAGGATAGCAAACGGTATGGTTTAGGGTACAGGTGAGTGTACAGAAAAGTGTTACGGTCAGGGTCCCTGTTAGGGCACGTGTAGTGCTAGTGTATGGGTTAGGATTAGGGTACGGGTTAGGGAAATGTGTAGGGTTGAGGTTAGGGTTAAGTTTAGGGCTAGGGTTAGGGTTAGCGAACAGGTAAGTTTTATGGTACATGAGTGTACGGAAACGTGTTAGTGTCAAAGTACGTGTGAGGGCATTGCATAATTTTGGTGTACGGGTTAAGATTAGTGTACGGGTTAGGGTATGGTGTAGGGTTGGTGTTAGCATTATGTTTAGGGCTAAGGTTACGGTTAGCGAACCAGTAAGGTTTAGGGTACAGGTGAGGGTACGGAACACTTTTAGGGTCAGGGTATATGTTAGGACACCTGTTAGTGTTAGTGTACGTGTCAGGATTAGCGTAGAGTTTAGGGTAAGGTGTGGGGTTGTGGTTAGGTTTAGGTTTAGGGCTAGGCTTAGGGTTGGCGAACGGGTAAGTTTTAGGGTACAGTTGAGGGTACGGAAAAGCGTTTGGGTCAGGTTATGTGTTAGGAAACGTGTTAGTGTTAATGTGTGGTTAGGATTAGGGTATGGGTTAGGGTAATGGTTAGGGTTGGCGTTAGGGTTAGGGATAGGCTTAGCGAACAGTTAAGGCTTATGGTACATGTGAGTGTATGGAGACGTGTTAGTGTCAAATTACGTGTGAGGGCATGGGTTAGTGTTAGTGTAGGGGTTAAAAATAGGGTACGGGTTAGAATAAGGTGTAGGGTTGGTGTTAGGGTTAGGTTTAAGTCTACAGTTAGGGTTAGCTAACGATTAGGTTTAGCGTACAGCTGAGGGTATGGAAAAGTGTTAGGGTCAGGGTACGTTTCAGGGCACTGGTTAGTGTTAGTGTACGGTTTAGGATTAGTGTATGGGTTAGGGTAAGATGTAGGGTTGGCGTTAGGGTTAGGTTTAGAGCTAGGGTTAGGGTTAGCGACCGGGTAATTTTTAGGTTACAGGGGAGGGTACGGAAATGTTTTAGGGTCAAAATACATATGCGGGAATGGGTTAGTGTTAGTTTAAGGTTTAAGATTAGTGTACGTGTTAGGGTAAGGTGTAGGGTTGGAGTTAGATTTAGCTTTAGGGCTAGGGTTAGGGTTAGCGAAATGTAAGGCTTAGGGTACAGGTGAGGGTACAGAAAAGTGTCACGGTCTGTGTACGTGTCAGGGCACGGATTAGTATTAGGGTACGGGTTAGGATTACAGTACGGATTAGGGTAAGGTGTAGGATTGGGGTTAGGGTTAGTGTTAGGGTTAGGGTTAGCGAATAGGTAATATTTAGGGTACAGGTAAGCATATGGAAACGAGTTAGGGTCAGGCTTGGTGTTAGGGCACAGGTTAGTGTTATTGTACGGATTAGGATTAGGGTATGGGTTAGGATTTTGTGTAGGGTTGTGGATAGTGTTAGGCTTAGACCTAGGGTAAGTGTTAGCGAACAGGTAAGGTTTACGGTACACAGGAGGGTACGGAAACGTGTTAGTGTCAAAGTACATGTGAGGGAATTGCTTAATTTTGGTGTATGGGTTAAGATCAGTGTATGGGTTAGGGTATGGTGTCAGGTTGGTGTTAGCGTTCTGTTTAGGGAAAGGGCTAGGTTTAGCGAACGGTAAGATTTAGGGTACTGGAGAGGATACGGAAAAGTGTTAGGGTCAGGGTACGTGTTAGGGCACGGGTTAGTGTTAGTGTACGGGTTAGGATTAGGGTATGGGTTAGGGAAAGGTGTAGGGTTGGGGTTATGTTTAGGTGTAGGGGTGGGGTTAGGGTTAGCGAATAGGTAACATTTAGGGTACAGGTGAGCTTATGGAAACAAGTTAGGGTCAGGGTTCATGTTAGGGCACAGGTTAGTGTTAGTGTATGGATTAGGGTATGGGTTAGGGTTAGGTGTAGGGTTGGGGTTAGGGTTAGGTTTAGACATAGGGTTAGGGTTAGCGAATGGTAAGATTTAGGGTACAGGAGTGGGTATGGAAAAGTGTTAGGGTCAGGGTACGTGTTAGGGCATGGATTAGTGTTAGTGTATGGGTAAGGATTAGGGTACGGGTTAGGGAAATGGGTAGGGTTGGTGTTATGGTTAGGGTTAGGCCTACAGTTAGAGTTAGCAAACGGGTAAGGTTTACGGTACACGGGAGGGTACGGAAATGTGTTACTGTCAAAGTACATGTGAGGGCATGGGTTCGTTTTTTTGTACGGGTTAAGTTTAGTGTACGGGTTAGGGTATGCTGTAAGGTTGGTGTTAGCGTTATGTTTAGGGCTAGGGTTAGGGTTAGTGAACGGTAAGATTTTGGGTACAGGAGAGGATACGGAAAAGTGTTCGGGTCAAGGTACGTGTTAGGACATGGGTTAGTGATAGTGTATGGGTTGGGATTAGGGTACGGGTTAGGGTAAGTAGTAGGGTTGGCGTTAGGGTTAGGGCTAGGGCTAGGGTTACGGTTAGCGAAAGGATAAGGTTTAGGGTACCGGTGAGGTTATGGAAAAGCGTTAGGGTCAGGGTACATGTCAGGGCATGGCTTAGTAGTAGTATACTGGTTAGGATTAGGGTACGGTTTGGGTAAGGTTTAGGGTTGGGCTTAGGGTTAGCTTTATGGCTAGGGTTAGGGTTAGCCAAATGTCAGGTTTAGGGTACAGGTGATGGTACAGAAAAGTGTTAGGGTTTGTGTATGTGTTAGGACACGTGTCAGTGTTAGTGTATGGCTTAGGATTAGCTTACGGGTTAGGGTAAGGTGTACGGTTGGGGTTTCGTCTAGGTTTAGGGTTAGGGTTAGCGAACGGTAAGGCTTAGGGTACAGGTGAGGTTACGGAAAAGTGTTAGGGTCAGGGTACGTGTTAGGGCAGGGGTTAGTGTGGGTTTACAGGTTAGGATTAGGATACGGGTTAGGGTCATTGGTAGGGTTGGCGTTATGGTTAGTGTTAGGGGTAGGGTTAAGTTTAGTGAACGGGTAAGGTTTAGGTTACAGCTGACCATATGGAAATGTTTTATTGTCAAAGTACGTGTGTGGTATTGCGTTAGTGTTAGTGTATGGGTTAAGATTAGTGTATGTGTTAGGAGTAGGTTTGTAGTTAGGTTTAGGTTTGGGGCTACGGTTATGGTTAACAAATGGTAAAGTTTAGGGTTAGTGTTAGGGTTAGGGTTAGGGGTAGGGCTAGGGTAGGTGTTAGGGCACGAGTTAGTGTTAGTGTATGGGTTATGATTAGGGTATGGGTTAGGGTAAGGTGTAGGGTTGGGGTTAGGTTTAGGTTTAGGGCTAGTGTTAGGGTAAGCGAATAGGTAACATTAGAGTACAGGTGAGCGTATGGAAATGAGTTAGGGTCAGGGTTCGTGTTAGGGCACAGGTTAGTGTTAGTTTAAGGATTAGGATTAGTGTACATGTTAGAGTTAGGTGTAGGGTTGGGCTTGGGTTTAGGGTTAGGTTTAGACCTAGGGTTAGGGTTAGTGAATGGTAAGATTTAGGGTTCAGGCGTGGGTATGGAAACGTGTAAGGGTCAGGGTAAATGTTAGGGCACGGATTAGTTTTAGTGTACGGGTTAGAATTAGGGTACGGGTTAGGCTAATGGATAGGGTTGGCGTTATGTTTAGTGTTAGGGCTAGGGTTAGGGTTAGCGAACGAGTAAGGTTTAGGTTACAGGTGAGGGTAAGGAAATGTTTTAGTGTCAAAGTAAGTGTGAGGGAATGGGTTAGTGTTAGTGTATGCATTAAGATTAGTGTACATGTTAGGGTATGGTGTAGGGTTGTAGTTAGATTTAGCTTTAGGGCTAGGGTTAGGGTTAGCAAACGGTAAGATTTAGGGTACAGGAGAGAGTAGGGTAAAGAGTTAGAGGCAGGGTACGTGTCAGGGCATGGATTAGTGTTTGTGTACGGGATAGGATTAGGGTACGGTTTATGGTAAGGTGTTGGGTTGGTGTTAGGGCTTGGTTTAGGGGTATGTTTCGGGTTTGTGAACGGTAAAGTTTAGGGTACAGGTGAGGGTACAGAAAAGTGTTAGGCTCAGGTTACGTTTCAGGGCACGGATTAGTATTAGTGTACTGGTTAGGATTACGGTATGGGTTAGGGTAATGGGTAGGGTTGGGTTTAGGGTTAGGTTTAGGGCTATGGTTAGGGTTAGCGAAATGTAAGGTTTAGGTTACAGGTGATGGTCCAGAAACGTGTTAGGATCAGGGTACATGTTAGGGCACGGATTAGTGTTAGGGTACTGGTTAGGATTGGGTACACTTTAGGGAAAGGTTTAGGGATGGGGTAAGGTTTACGTTTAGGTCTAGGGTTAAGGATAGCAAACGGTATGGTTTAGGGTACAGGTGAGTGTACAGAAAAGTGTTACGGTCAGGGTCCCTGTTAGGGCACGTGTAGTGCTAGTGTATGGGTTAGGATTAGGGTACGGGTTAGGGAAATGTGTAGGGTTGAGGTTAGGGTTAAGTTTAGGGCTAGGGTTAGGGTTAGCGAACAGGTAAGTTTTATGGTACATGAGTGTACGGAAACGTGTTAGTGTCAAAGTACGTGTGAGGGCATTGCATAATTTTGGTGTACGGGTTAAGATTAGTGTACGGGTTAGGGTATGGTGTAGGGTTGGTGTTAGCATTATGTTTAGGGCTAAGGTTACGGTTAGCGAACCAGTAAGGTTTAGGGTACAGGTGAGGGTACGGAACACTTTTAGGGTCAGGGTATATGTTAGGACACCTGTTAGTGTTAGTGTACGTGTCAGGATTAGCGTAGAGTTTAGGGTAAGGTGTGGGGTTGTGGTTAGGTTTAGGTTTAGGGCTAGGCTTAGGGTTGGCGAACGGGTAAGTTTTAGGGTACAGTTGAGGGTACGGAAAAGCGTTTGGGTCAGGTTATGTGTTAGGAAACGTGTTAGTGTTAATGTGTGGTTAGGATTAGGGTATGGGTTAGGGTAATGGTTAGGGTTGGCGTTAGGGTTAGGGATAGGCTTAGCGAACAGTTAAGGCTTATGGTACATGTGAGTGTATGGAGACGTGTTAGTGTCAAATTACGTGTGAGGGCATGGGTTAGTGTTAGTGTAGGGGTTAAAAATAGGGTACGGGTTAGAATAAGGTGTAGGGTTGGTGTTAGGGTTAGGTTTAAGTCTACAGTTAGGGTTAGCTAACGATTAGGTTTAGCGTACAGCTGAGGGTATGGAAAAGTGTTAGGGTCAGGGTACGTTTCAGGGCACTGGTTAGTGTTAGTGTACGGTTTAGGATTAGTGTATGGGTTAGGGTAAGATGTAGGGTTGGCGTTAGGGTTAGGATTAGAGCTAGGGTTAGGGTTAGCGACCGGGTAATTTTTAGGTTACAGGGGAGGGTACGGAAATGTTTTAGGGTCAAAATACATATGCGGGAATGGGTTAGTGTTAGTTTAAGGTTTAAGATTAGTGTACGTGTTAGGGTAAGGTGTAGGGTTGGAGTTAGATTTAGCTTTAGGGCTAGGGTTAGGGTTAGCGAAATGTAAGGCTTAGGGTACAGGTGAGGGTACAGAAAAGTGTCACGGTCTGTGTACGTGTCAGGGCACGGATTAGTATTAGGGTACGGGTTAGGATTACAGTACGGATTAGGGTAAGGTGTAGGATTGGGGTTAGGGTTAGTGTTAGGGTTAGGGTTAGCGAATAGGTAATATTTAGGGTACAGGTAAGCATATGGAAACGAGTTAGGGTCAGGCTTGGTGTTAGGGCACAGGTTAGTGTTATTGTACGGATTAGGATTAGGGTATGGGTTAGGATTTTGTGTAGGGTTGTGGATAGTGTTAGGCTTAGACCTAGGGTAAGTGTTAGCGAACAGGTAAGGTTTACGGTACACAGGAGGGTACGGAAACGTGTTAGGGTCAAAGTACATGTGAGGGAATTGCTTAATTTTGGTGTATGGGTTAAGATCAGTGTATGGGTTAGGGTATGGTGTCAGGTTGGTGTTAGCGTTCTGTTTAGGGAAAGGGCTAGGTTTAGCGAACGGTAAGATTTAGGGTACTGGAGAGGATACGGAAAAGTGTTAGGGTCAGGGTACGTGTTAGGGCACGGGTTAGTGTTAGTGTACGGGTTAGGATTAGGGTATGGGTTAGGGAAAGGTGTAGGGTTGGGGTTATGTTTAGGTGTAGGGGTGGGGTTAGGGTTAGCGAATAGGTAACATTTAGGGTACAGGTGAGCTTATGGAAACAAGTTAGGGTCAGGGTTCATGTTAGGGCACAGGTTAGTGTTAGTGTATGGATTAGGGTACGGGTTAGGGTTAGGTGTAGGGTTGGGGTTAGGGTTAGGTTTAGACATAGGGTTAGGGTTAGCGAATGGTAAGATTTAGGGTACAGGAGTGGGTATGGAAAAGTGTTAGGGTCAGGGTACGTGTTAGGGCATGGATTAGTGTTAGTGTATGGGTAAGGATTAGGGTACGGGTTAGGGAAATGGGTAGGGTTGGTGTTATGGTTAGGGTTAGGCCTACAGTTAGAGTTAGCAAACGGGTAAGGTTTACGGTACACGGGAGGGTACGGAAATGTGTTAGTGTCAAAGTACATGTGAGGGCATGGGTTCGTTTTTTTGTACGGGTTAAGTTTAGTGTACGGGTTAGGGTATGCTGTAAGGTTGGTGTTAGCGTTATGTTTAGGGCTAGGGTTAGGGTTAGTGAACGGTAAGATTTTGGGTACAGGAGAGGATACGGAAAAGTGTTCGGGTCAAGGTACGTGTTAGGACATGGGTTAGTGATAGTGTATGGGTTGGGATTAGGGTACGGGTTAGGGTAAGTAGTAGGGTTGGCGTTAGGGTTAGGGCTAGGGCTAGGGTTAGGGTTAGCGAAAGGATAAGGTTTAGGGTACCGGTGAGGTTATGGAAAAGCGTTAGGGTCAGGGTACATGTCAGGGCATGGCTTAGTAGTAGTATACTGGTTAGGATTAGGGTACGGTTTGGGTAAGGTTTAGGGTTGGGCTTAGGGTTAGCTTTATGGCTAGGGTTAGGGTTAGCCAAATGTCAGGTTTAGGGTACAGGTGATGGTACAGAAAAGTGTTAGGGTTTGTGTATGTGTTAGGACACGTGTCAGTGTTAGTGTATGGCTTAGGATTAGCTTACGGGTTAGGGTAAGGTGTACGGTTGGGGTTTCGTCTAGGTTTAGGGTTAGGGTTAGCGAACGGTAAGGCTTAGGGTACAGGTGAGGTTACGGAAAAGTGTTAGGGTCAGGGTACGTGTTAGGGCAGGGGTTAGTGTGGGTTTACAGGTTAGGATTAGGATACGGGTTAGGGTCATTGGTAGGGTTGGCGTTATGGTTAGTGTTAGGGGTAGGGTTAAGTTTAGTGAACGGGTAAGGTTTAGGTTACAGCTGACCATATGGAAATGTTTTATTGTCAAAGTACGTGTGTGGTATTGCGTTAGTGTTAGTGTATGGGTTAAGATTAGTGTATGTGTTAGGAGTAGGTTTGTAGTTAGGTTTAGGTTTGGGGCTACGGTTATGGTTAACAAATGGTAAAGTTTAGGGTTAGTGTTAGGGTTAGGGTTAGGGGTAGGGTTAGGGTAGGTGTTAGGGCACGTGTTAGTGTTAGTGTATGGGTTATGATTAGGGTATGGGTTAGGGTAAGGTGTAGGGTTGGGGTTAGGTTTAGGTTTAGGGCTAGTGTTAGGGTTAGCGAATAGGTAACATTAGAGTACAGGTGAGCGTATGGAAATGAGTTAGGGTCAGGGTTCGTGTTAGGGCACAGGTTAGTGTTAGTTTAAGGATTAGGATTAGTGTACATGTTAGAGTTAGGTGTAGGGTTGGGCTTGGGTTTAGGGTTAGGTTTAGACCTAGGGTTAGGGTTAGTGAATGGTAAGATTTAGGGTTCAGGCGTGGGTATGGAAAAGTGTAAGGGTCAGGGTAAATGTTAGGGCACGGATTAGTGTTAGTGTACGGGTTAGAATTAGGGTACGGGTTAGGCTAATGGATAGGGTTGGCGTTATGTTTAGTGTTAGGGCTAGGGTTAGGGTGAGCGAACGAGTAAGGTTTAGGTTACAGGTGAGGGTAAGGAAATGTTTTAGTGTCAAAGTAAGTGTGAGGGAATGGGTTAGTGTTAGTGTATGCATTAAGATTAGTGTACATGTTAGGGTAAGGTGTAGGTTTGTAGTTAGATTTAGCTTTAGGGCTAGGGTTAGGGTTAGCAAACGGTAAGATTTAGGGTACAGGAGAGAGTAGGGTAAAGAGTTAGAGGCAGGGTACGTGTCAGGGCATGGATTAGTGTTTGTGTACGGGATAGGATTAGGGTACGGTTTATGGTAAGGTGTTGGGTTGGTGTTAGGGCTTGGTTTAGGGGTATGTTTCGGGTTTGTGAACGGTAAAGTTTAGGGTACAGGTGAGGGTACAGAAAAGTGTTAGGCTCAGGTTACGTTTCAGGGCACGGATTAGTATTAGTGTACTGGTTAGGATTACGGTATGGGTTAGGGTAATGGGTAGGGTTGGGTTTAGGGTTAGGTTTAGGGCTATGGTTAGGGTTAGCGAAATGTAAGGTTTAGGTTACAGGTGATGGTCCAGAAACGTGTTAGGATCAGGGTACATGTTAGGGCACGGATTAGTGTTAGGGTACTGGTTAGGATTGGGTACACTTTAGGGAAAGGTTTAGGGATGGGGTAAGGTTTACGTTTAGGTCTAGGGTTAAGGATAGCAAACGGTATGGTTTAGGGTACAGGTGAGTGTACAGAAAAGTGTTACGGTCAGGGTCCCTGTTAGGGCACGTGTAGTGCTAGTGTATGGGTTAGGATTAGGGTACGGGTTAGGGAAATGTGTAGGGTTGAGGTTAGGGTTAAGTTTAGGGCTAGGGTTAGGGTTAGCGAACAGGTAAGTTTTATGGTACATGAGTGTACGGAAACGTGTTAGTGTCAAAGTACGTGTGAGGGCATTGCATAATTTTGGTGTACGGGTTAAGATTAGTGTACGGGTTAGGGTATGGTGTAGGGTTGGTGTTAGCATTATGTTTAGGGCTAAGGTTACGGTTAGCGAACCAGTAAGGTTTAGGGTACAGGTGAGGGTACGGAACACTTTTAGGGTCAGGGTATATGTTAGGACACCTGTTAGTGTTAGTGTACGTGTCAGGATTAGCGTAGAGTTTAGGGTAAGGTGTGGGGTTGTGGTTAGGTTTAGGTTTAGGGCTAGGCTTAGGGTTGGCGAACGGGTAAGTTTTAGGGTACAGTTGAGGGTACGGAAAAGCGTTTG
This sequence comes from Mesoplodon mirus, assembly GCF_964341445.2. Taxonomy (NCBI): domain Eukaryota; kingdom Metazoa; phylum Chordata; class Mammalia; order Artiodactyla; family Ziphiidae; genus Mesoplodon; species Mesoplodon mirus. The sequence goes on from NC_138996.1 coordinate 4,866,563, forward strand.
GGTCAGGTTATGTGTTAGGAAACGTGTTAGTGTTAATGTGTGGTTAGGATTAGGGTATGGGTTAGGGTAATGGTTAGGGTTGGCGTTAGGGTTAGGGATAGGCTTAGCGAACAGTTAAGGCTTATGGTACATGTGAGTGTATGGAGACGTGTTAGTGTCAAATTACGTGTGAGGGCATGGGTTAGTGTTAGTGTAGGGGTTAAAAATAGGGTACGGGTTAGAATAAGGTGTAGGGTTGGTGTTAGGGTTAGGTTTAAGTCTACAGTTAGGGTTAGCTAACGATTAGGTTTAGCGTACAGCTGAGGGTATGGAAAAGTGTTAGGGTCAGGGTACGTTTCAGGGCACTGGTTAGTGTTAGTGTACGGTTTAGGATTAGTGTATGGGTTAGGGTAAGATGTAGGGTTGGCGTTAGGGTTAGGATTAGAGCTAGGGTTAGGGTTAGCGACCGGGTAATTTTTAGGTTACAGGGGAGGGTACGGAAATGTTTTAGGGTCAAAATACATATGCGGGAATGGGTTAGTGTTAGTTTAAGGTTTAAGATTAGTGTACGTGTTAGGGTAAGGTGTAGGGTTGGAGTTAGATTTAGCTTTAGGGCTAGGGTTAGGGTTAGCGAAATGTAAGGCTTAGGGTACAGGTGAGGGTACAGAAAAGTGTCACGGTCTGTGTACGTGTCAGGGCACGGATTAGTATTAGGGTACGGGTTAGGATTACAGTACGGATTAGGGTAAGGTGTAGGATTGGGGTTAGGGTTAGTGTTAGGGTTAGGGTTAGCGAATAGGTAATATTTAGGGTACAGGTAAGCATATGGAAACGAGTTAGGGTCAGGCTTGGTGTTAGGGCACAGGTTAGTGTTATTGTACGGATTAGGATTAGGGTATGGGTTAGGATTTTGTGTAGGGTTGTGGATAGTGTTAGGCTTAGACCTAGGGTAAGTGTTAGCGAACAGGTAAGGTTTACGGTACACAGGAGGGTACGGAAACGTGTTAGGGTCAAAGTACATGTGAGGGAATTGCTTAATTTTGGTGTATGGGTTAAGATCAGTGTATGGGTTAGGGTATGGTGTCAGGTTGGTGTTAGCGTTCTGTTTAGGGAAAGGGCTAGGTTTAGCGAACGGTAAGATTTAGGGTACTGGAGAGGATACGGAAAAGTGTTAGGGTCAGGGTACGTGTTAGGGCACGGGTTAGTGTTAGTGTACGGGTTAGGATTAGGGTATGGGTTAGGGAAAGGTGTAGGGTTGGGGTTATGTTTAGGTGTAGGGGTGGGGTTAGGGTTAGCGAATAGGTAACATTTAGGGTACAGGTGAGCTTATGGAAACAAGTTAGGGTCAGGGTTCATGTTAGGGCACAGGTTAGTGTTAGTGTATGGATTAGGGTACGGGTTAGGGTTAGGTGTAGGGTTGGGGTTAGGGTTAGGTTTAGACATAGGGTTAGGGTTAGCGAATGGTAAGATTTAGGGTACAGGAGTGGGTATGGAAAAGTGTTAGGGTCAGGGTACGTGTTAGGGCATGGATTAGTGTTAGTGTATGGGTAAGGATTAGGGTACGGGTTAGGGAAATGGGTAGGGTTGGTGTTATGGTTAGGGTTAGGCCTACAGTTAGAGTTAGCAAACGGGTAAGGTTTACGGTACACGGGAGGGTACGGAAATGTGTTAGTGTCAAAGTACATGTGAGGGCATGGGTTCGTTTTTTTGTACGGGTTAAGTTTAGTGTACGGGTTAGGGTATGCTGTAAGGTTGGTGTTAGCGTTATGTTTAGGGCTAGGGTTAGGGTTAGTGAACGGTAAGATTTTGGGTACAGGAGAGGATACGGAAAAGTGTTCGGGTCAAGGTACGTGTTAGGACATGGGTTAGTGATAGTGTATGGGTTGGGATTAGGGTACGGGTTAGGGTAAGTAGTAGGGTTGGCGTTAGGGTTAGGGCTAGGGCTAGGGTTAGGGTTAGCGAAAGGATAAGGTTTAGGGTACCGGTGAGGTTATGGAAAAGCGTTAGGGTCAGGGTACATGTCAGGGCATGGCTTAGTAGTAGTATACTGGTTAGGATTAGGGTACGGTTTGGGTAAGGTTTAGGGTTGGGCTTAGGGTTAGCTTTATGGCTAGGGTTAGGGTTAGCCAAATGTCAGGTTTAGGGTACAGGTGATGGTACAGAAAAGTGTTAGGGTTTGTGTATGTGTTAGGACACGTGTCAGTGTTAGTGTATGGCTTAGGATTAGCTTACGGGTTAGGGTAAGGTGTACGGTTGGGGTTTCGTCTAGGTTTAGGGTTAGGGTTAGCGAACGGTAAGGCTTAGGGTACAGGTGAGGTTACGGAAAAGTGTTAGGGTCAGGGTACGTGTTAGGGCAGGGGTTAGTGTGGGTTTACAGGTTAGGATTAGGATACGGGTTAGGGTCATTGGTAGGGTTGGCGTTATGGTTAGTGTTAGGGGTAGGGTTAAGTTTAGTGAACGGGTAAGGTTTAGGTTACAGCTGACCATATGGAAATGTTTTATTGTCAAAGTACGTGTGTGGTATTGCGTTAGTGTTAGTGTATGGGTTAAGATTAGTGTATGTGTTAGGAGTAGGTTTGTAGTTAGGTTTAGGTTTGGGGCTACGGTTATGGTTAACAAATGGTAAAGTTTAGGGTTAGTGTTAGGGTTAGGGTTAGGGGTAGGGTTAGGGTAGGTGTTAGGGCACGTGTTAGTGTTAATGTATGGGTTATGATTAGGGTATGGGTTAGGGTAAGGTGTAGGGTTGGGGTTAGGTTTAGGTTTAGGGCTAGTGTTAGGGTTAGCGAATAGGTAACATTAGAGTACAGGTGAGCGTATGGAAATGAGTTAGGGTCAGGGTTCGTGTTAGGGCACAGGTTAGTGTTAGTTTAAGGATTAGGATTAGTGTACATGTTAGAGTTAGGTGTAGGGTTGGGCTTGGGTTTAGGGTTAGGTTTAGACCTAGGGTTAGGGTTAGTGAATGGTAAGATTTAGGGTTCAGGCGTGGGTATGGAAAAGTGTAAGGGTCAGGGTAAATGTTAGGGCACGGATTAGTGTTAGTGTACGGGTTAGAATTAGGGTACGGGTTAGGCTAATGGATAGGGTTGGCGTTATGTTTAGTGTTAGGGCTAGGGTTAGGGTGAGCGAACGAGTAAGGTTTAGGTTACAGGTGAGGGTAAGGAAATGTTTTAGTGTCAAAGTAAGTGTGAGGGAATGGGTTAGTGTTAGTGTATGCATTAAGATTAGTGTACATGTTAGGGTAAGGTGTAGGGTTGTAGTTAGATTTAGCTTTAGGTCTAGGGTTAGGGTTAGCAAACGGTAAGATTTAGGGTACAGGAGAGAGTAGGGTAAAGAGTTAGAGGCAGGGTACGTGTCAGGGCATGGATTAGTGTTTGTGTACGGGATAGGATTAGGGTACGGTTTATGGTAAGGTGTTGGGTTGGTGTTAGGGCTTGGTTTAGGGGTATGTTTCGGGTTTGTGAACGGTAAAGTTTAGGGTACAGGTGAGGGTACAGAAAAGTGTTAGGCTCAGGTTACGTTTCAGGGCACGGATTAGTATTAGTGTACTGGTTAGGATTACGGTATGGGTTAGGGTAATGGGTAGGGTTGGGTTTAGGGTTAGGTTTAGGGCTATGGTTAGGGTTAGCGAAATGTAAGGTTTAGGTTACAGGTGATGGTCCAGAAACATGTTAGGATCAGGGTACATGTTAGGGCACGGATTAGTGTTAGGGTACTGGTTAGGATTGGGTACGCTTTAGGGAAAGGTTTAGGGATGGGGTAAGGTTTACGTTTAGGTCTAGGGTTAAGGATAGCAAACGGTATGGTTTAGGGTACAGGTGAGTGTACAGAAAAGTGTTACGGTCAGGGTACCTGTTAGGGCACGTGTAGTGCTAGTGTATGGGTTAGGATTAGGGTACGGGTTAGGGAAATGTGTAGGGTTGAGGTTAGGGTTAAGTTTAGGGCTAGGGTTAGGGTTAGCGAACAGGTAAGTTTTATGGTACATGAGTGTACGGAAACGTGTTAGTGTCAAAGTACGTGTGAGGGCATTGCATAATTTTGGTGTACGGGTTAAGATTAGTGTACGGGTTAGGGTATGGTGTAGGGTTGGTGTTAGCATTATGTTTAGGGCTAAGGTTACGGTTAGCGAACCAGTAAGGTTTAGGGTACAGGTGAGGGTACGGAACACTTTTAGGGTCAGGGTATATGTTAGGACACCTGTTAGTGTTAGTGTACGTGTCAGGATTAGCGTAGAGTTTAGGGTAAGGTGTGGGGTTGTGGTTAGGGTTAGGTTTAGGGCTAGGCTTAGGGTTGGCGAACGGGTAAGTTTTAGGGTACAGTTGAGGGTACGGAAAAGCGTTTGGGTCAGGTTATGTGTTAGGAAACGTGTTAGTGTTAATGTGTGGTTAGGATTAGGGTATGGGTTAGGGTAATGGTTAGGGTTGGCGTTAGGGTTAGGGATAGGCTTAGCGAACAGTTAAGGCTTATGGTACATGTGAGTGTATGGAGACGTGTTAGTGTCAAATTACGTGTGAGGGCATGGGTTAGTGTTAGTGTAGGGGTTAAAAATAGGGTACGGGTTAGAATAAGGTGTAGGGTTGGTGTTAGGGTTAGGTTTAAGTCTACAGTTAGGGTTAGCTAACGATTAGGTTTAGCGTACAGCTGAGGGTATGGAAAAGTGTTAGGGTCAGGGTACGTTTCAGGGCACTGGTTAGTGTTAGTGTACGGTTTAGGATTAGTGTATGGGTTAGGGTAAGATGTAGGGTTGGCGTTAGGGTTTGGTTTAGAGCTAGGGTTAGGGATAGCGACCGGGTAATTTTAAGTTACAGGGGAGGGTACGGAAATATTTTAGGGTCAAAATACATATGCGGGAATGGGTTAGTGTTAGTTTAAGGTTTAAGATTAGTGTACGTGTTAGGGTAAGGTGTAGGGTTGGAGTTAGATTTAGCTTTAGGGCTAGGGTTAGGGTTAGCGAAATGTAAGGCTTAGGGTACAGGTGAGGGTACAGAAAAGTGTCACGGTCTGTGTACGTGTCAGGGCACGGATTAGTATTAGGGTACGGGTTAGGATTACAGTACGGATCAGGGTAAGGTGTAGGATTGTGGTTAGGGTTAGTGTTAGGGTTAGGGTTAGCGAATAGGTAATATTTAGGGTACAGGTAAGCATATGGAAACGAGTTAGGGTCAGGCTTGGTGTTAGGGCACAGGTTAGTGTTATTGTACGGATTAGGATTAGGGTATGGGTTAGGATTTTGTGTAGGGTTGTGGATAGTGTTAGGCTTAGACCTAGGGTAAGTGTTAGCGAACAGGTAAGGTTTACGGTACACAGGAGGGTACGGAAACGTGTTAGGGTCAAAGTACATGTGAGGGAATTGCTTAATTTTGGTGTATGGGTTAAGATCAGTGTATGGGTTAGGGTATGGTGTCAGGTTGGTGTTAGCGTTCTGTTTAGGGAAAGGGCTAGGTTTAGCGAACGGTAAGATTTAGGGTACTGGAGAGGATACGGAAAAGTGTTAGGGTCAGGGTACGTGTTAGGGCACGGGTTAGTGTTAGTGTACGGGTTAGGATTAGGGTATGGGTTAGGGAAAGGTGTAGGGTTGGGGTTATGTTTAGGTGTAGGGGTGGGGTTAGGGTTAGCGAATAGGTAACATTTAGGGTACAGGTGAGCTTATGGAAACAAGTTAGGGTCAGGGTTCACGTTAGGGCACAGGTTAGTGTTAGTGTATGGATTAGGGTACGGGTTAGGGTTAGGTGTAGGGTTGGGGTTAGGGTTAGGTTTAGACATAGGGTTAGGGTTAGCGAATGGTAAGATTTAGGGTACAGGAGTGGGTATGGAAAAGTGTTAGGGTCAGGGTACGTGTTAGGGCATGGATTAGTGTTAGTGTATGGGTAAGGATTAGGGTACGGGTTAGGGAAATGGGTAGGGTTGGTGTTATGGTTAGGGTTAGGCCTACAGTTAGAGTTAGCAAACGGGTAAGGTTTACGGTACACGGGAGGGTACGGAAATGTGTTAGTGTCAAAGTACATGTGAGGGCATGGGTTCGTTTTTTTGTACGGGTTAAGTTTAGTGTACGGGTTAGGGTATGCTGTAAGGTTGGTGTTAGCGTTATGTTTAGGGCTAGGGTTAGGGTTAGTGAACGGTAAGGTTTTGGGTACAGGAGAGGATACGGAAAAGTGTTCGGGTCAAGGTACGTGTTAGGACATGGGTTAGTGATAGTGTATGGTTTGGGATTAGGGTACGGGTTAGGGTAAGTAGTAGGGTTGGCGTTAGGGTTAGGGCTAGGGCTAGGGCTAGGGTTAGGGTTAGCGAATGGATAAGGTTTAGGGTACCGGTGAGGTTATGGAAAAGCGTTAGGGTCAGGGTACATGTCAGGGCATGGCTTAGTAGTAGTATACTGGTTAGGATTAGGGTACGGTTTAGGTAAGGTTTAGGGTTGGGCTTAGGGTTAGCTTTATGGCTAGGGTTAGGGTTAGCCAAATGTCAGGTTTAGGGTACAGGTGATGGTACAGAAAAGTGTTAGGGTTTGTGTATGTGTTAGGACACGTGTCAGTGTTAGTGTATGGCTTAGGATTAGCTTACGGGTTAGGGTAAGGTGTACGGTTGGGGTTTCGTCTAGGTTTAGGGTTAGGGTTAGCGAACGGTAAGGTTTAGGGTACAGGTGAGGTTACGGAAAAGTGTTAGGGTCAGGGTACGTGTTAGGGCAGGGGTTAGTGTGGGTTTACAGGTTAGGATTAGGATACGGGTTAGGGTCATTGGTAGGGTTGGCGTTATGGTTAGTGTTAGGGGTAGGGTTAAGTTTAGTGAACGGGTAAGGTTTAGGTTACAGCTGACCATATGGAAATGTTTTATTGTCAAAGTACGTGTGTGGTATTGCGTTAGTGTTAGTGTATGGGTTAAGATTAGTGTATGTGTTAGGAGTAGGTTTGTAGTTAGGTTTAGGTTTGGGGCTACGGTTATGGTTAACAAATGGTAAAGTTTAGGGTTAGTGTTAGGGTTAGGGTTAGGGGTAGGGTTAGGGTAGGTGTTAGGGCACGAGTTAGTGTTAGTGTATGGGTTATGATTAGGGTATGGGTTAGGGTAAGGTGTAGGGTTGGGGTTAGGTTTAGGTTTAGGGCTAGTGTTAGGGTTAGCGAATAGGTAACATTAGAGTACAGGTGAGCGTATGGAAATGAGTTAGGGTCAGGGTTCGTGTTAGGGCACAGGTTAGTGTTAGTTTAAGGATTAGGATTAGTGTACATGTTAGAGTTAGGTGTAGGGTTGGGCTTGGGTTTAGGGTTAGGTTTAGACCTAGGGTTAGGGTTAGTGAATGGTAAGATTTAGGGTTCAGGCGTGGGTATGGAAAAGTGTAAGGGTCAGGGTAAATGTTAGGGCACGGATTAGTGTTAGTGTACGGGTTAGAATTAGGGTACGGGTTAGGCTAATGGATAGGGTTGGCGTTATGTTTAGTGTTAGGGCTAGGGTTAGGGTGAGCGAACGAGTAAGGTTTAGGTTACAGGTGAGGGTAAGGAAATGTTTTAGTGTCAAAGTAAGTGTGAGGGAATGGGTTAGTGTTAGTGTATGCATTAAGATTAGTGTACATGTTAGGGTAAGGTGTAGGGTTGTAGTTAGATTTAGCTTTAGGGCTAGGGTTAGGGTTAGCAAACGGTAAGATTTAGGGTACAGGAGAGAGTAGGGTAAAGAGTTAGAGGCAGGGTACGTGTCAGGGCATGGATTAGTGTTTGTGTACGGGATAGGATTAGGGTACGGTTTATGGTAAGGTGTTGGGTTGGTGTTAGGGCTTGGTTTAGGGGTATGTTTCGGGTTTGTGAACGGTAAAGTTTAGGGTACAGGTGAGGGTACAGAAAAGTGTTAGGCTCAGGTTACGTTTCAGGGCACGGATTAGTATTAGTGTACTGGTTAGGATTACGGTATGGGTTAGGGTAATGGGTAGGGTTGGGTTTAGGGTTAGGTTTAGGGCTATGGTTAGGGTTAGCGAAATGTAAGGTTTAGGTTACAGGTGATGGTCCAGAAACGTATTAGGATCAGGGTACATGTTAGGGCACGGATTAGTGTTAGGGTACTGGTTAGGATTGGGTACACTTTAGGGAAAGGTTTAGGGATGGGGTAAGGTTTACGTTTAGGTCTAGGGTTAAGGATAGCAAACGGTATGGTTTAGGGTACAGGTGAGTGTACAGAAAAGTGTTACGGTCAGGGTACCTGTTAGGGCACGTGTAGTGCTAGTGTATGGGTTAGGATTAGGGTACGGGTTAGGGAAATGTGTAGGGTTGAGGTTAGGGTTAAGTTTAGGGCTAGGGTTAGGGTTAGCGAACAGGTAAGTTTTATGGTACATGAGTGTACGGAAACGTGTTAGTGTCAAAGTACGTGTGAGGGCATTGCATAATTTTGGTGTACGGGTTAAGATTAGTGTACGGGTTAGGGTATGGTGTAGGGTTGGTGTTAGCATTATGTTTAGGGCTAAGGTTACGGTTAGCGAACCAGTAAGGTTTAGGGTACAGGTGAGGGTACGGAACACTTTTAGGGTCAGGGAATATGTTAGGACACCTGTTAGTGTTAGTGTACGTGTCAGGATTAGCGTAGAGTTTAGGGTAAGGTGTGGGGTTGTGGTTAGGGTTAGGTTTAGGGCTAGGCTTAGGGTTGGCGAACGGGTAAGTTTTAGGGTACAGTTGAGGGTACGGAAAAGCGTTTGGGTCAGGTTATGTGTTAGGAAACGTGTTAGTGTTAATGTGTGGTTAGGATTAGGGTATGGGTTAGGGTAATGGTTAGGGTTGGCGTTAGGGTTAGGGATAGGCTTAGCGAACAGTTAAGGCTTATGGTACATGTGAGTGTATGGAGACGTGTTAGTGTCCAATTACGTGTGAGGGCATGGGTTAGTGTTAGTGTAGGGGTTAAAAATAGGGTACGGGTTAGAATAAGGTGTAGGGTTGGTGTTAGGGTTAGGTTTAAGTCTACAGTTAGGGTTAGCTAACGATTAGGTTTAGCGTACAGCTGAGGGTATGGAAAAGTGTTAGGGTCAGGGTACGTTTCAGGGCACTGGTTAGTGTTAGTGTACGGTTTAGGATTAGTGTATGGGTTAGGGTAAGATGTAGGGTTGGCGTTAGGGTTAGGTTTAGAGCTAGGGTTAGGGTTAGCGACCGGGTAATTTTTAGGTTACAGGGGAGGGTACGGAAATGTTTTAGGGTCAAAATACATATGCGGGAATGGGTTAGTGTTAGTTTAAGGTTTAAGATTAGTGTACGTGTTAGGGTAGGGTGTAGGGTTGGAGTTAGATTTAGCTTTAGGGCTAGGGTTAGGGTTAGCGAAATGTAAGGCTTAGGGTACAGGTGAGGGTACAGAAAAGTGTCACGGTCTGTGTACGTGTCAGGGCACGGATTAGTATTAGGGTACGGGTTAGGATTACAGTACGGATTAGGGTAAGGTGTAGGATTGGGGTTAGGGTTAGTGTTAGGGTTAGGGTTAGCGAATAGGTAATATTTAGGGTACAGGTAAGCATATGGAAACGAGTTAGGGTCAGGCTTGGTGTTAGGGCACAGGTTAGTGTTATTGTACGGATTAGGATTAGGGTATGGGTTAGGATTTTGTGTAGGGTTGTGGATAGTGTTAGGCTTAGACCTAGGGTAAGTGTTAGCGAACAGGTAAGGTTTACGGTACACAGGAGGGTACGGAAACGTGTTAGGGTCAAAGTACATGTGAGGGAATTGCTTAATTTTGGTGTATGGGTTAAGATCAGTGTATGGGTTAGGGTATGGTGTCAGGTTGGTGTTAGCGTTCTGTTTAGGGAAAGGGCTAGGTTTAGCGAACGGTAAGATTTAGGGTACTGGAGAGGATACGGAAAAGTGTTAGGGTCAGGGTACGTGTTAGGGCACGGGTTAGTGTTAGTGTACGGGTTAGGATTAGGGTATGGGTTAGGGAAAGGTGTAGGGTTGGGGTTATGTTTAGGTGTAGGGGTGGGGTTAGGGTTAGCGAATAGGTAACATTTAGGGTACAGGTGAGCTTATGGAAACAAGTTAGGGTCAGGGTTCATGTTAGGGCCCAGGTTAGTGTTAGTGTATGGATTAGGGTACGGGTTAGGGTTAGGTGTAGGGTTGGGGTTAGGGTTAGGTTTAGACATAGGGTTAGGGTTAGCGAATGGTAAGATTTAGGGTACAGGAGTGGGTATGGAAAAGTGTTAGGGTCAGGGTACGTGTTAGGGCATGGATTAGTGTTAGTGTATGGGTAAGGATTAGGGTACGGGTTAGGGAAATGGGTAGGGTTGGTGTTATGGTTAGGGTTAGGCCTACAGTTAGAGTTAGCAAACGGGTAAGGTTTACGGTACACGGGAGGGTACGGAAATGTGTTAGTGTCAAAGTACATGTGAGGGCATGGGTTCGTTTTTTTGTACGGGTTAAGTTTAGTGTACGGGTTAGGGTATGCTGTAAGGTTGGTGTTAGCGTTATGTTTAGGGCTAGGGTTAGGGTTAGTGAACGGTAAGATTTTGGGTACAGGAGAGGATACGGAAAAGTGTTCGGGTCAAGGTACGTGTTAGGACATGGTTTAGTGATAGTGTATGGTTTGGGATTAGGGTACGGGTTAGGGTAAGTAGTAGGGTTGGCGTTAGGGTTAGGGCTAGGGCTAGGGCTAGGGTTAGGGTTAGCGAATGGATAAGGTTTAGGGTACCGGTGAGGTTATGGAAAAGCGTTAGGGTCAGGGTACATGTCAGGGCATGGCTTAGTAGTAGTATACTGGTTAGGATTAGGGTACGGTTTAGGTAAGGTTTAGGGTTGGGCTTAGGGTTAGCTTTATGGCTAGGGTTAGGGTTAGCCAAATGTCAGGTTTAGGGTACAGGTGATGGTACAGAAAAGTGTTAGGGTTTGTGTATGTGTTAGGACACGTGTCAGTGTTAGTGTATGGCTTAGGATTAGCTTACGGGTTAGGGTAAGGTGTACGGTTGGGGTTTCGTCTAGGTTTAGGGTTAGGGTTAGCGAACGGTAAGGTTTAGGGTACAGGTGAGGTTACGGAAAAGTGTTAGGGTCAGGGTACGTGTTAGGGCAGGGGTTAGTGTGGGTTTACAGGTTAGGATTAGGATACGGGTTAGGGTCATTGGTAGGGTTGGCGTTATGGTTAGTGTTAGGGGTAGGGTTAAGTTTAGTGAACGGGTAAGGTTTAGGTTACAGCTGACCATATGGAAATGTTTTATTGTCAAAGTACGTGTGTGGTATTGCGTTAGTGTTAGTGTATGGGTTAAGATTAGTGTATGTGTTAGGAGTAGGTTTGTAGTTAGGTTTAGGTTTGGGGCTACGGTTATGGTTAACAAATGGTAAAGTTTAGGGTTAGTGTTAGGGTTAGGGTTAGGGGTAGGGTTAGGCTAGGTGTTAGGGCACGAGTTAGTGTTAGTGTATGGGTTATGATTAGGGTATGGGTTAGGGTAAGGTGTAGGGTTGGGGTTAGGTTTAGGTTTAGGGCTAGTGTTAGGGTTAGCGAATAGGTAACATTAGAGTACAGGTGAGCGTATGGAAATGAGTTAGGGTCAGGGTTCGTGTTAGGGCAGAGGTTAGTGTTAGTTTAAGGATTAGGATTAGTGTACATGTTAGAGTTAGGTGTAGGGTTGGGCTTGGGTTTAGGGTTAGGTTTAGACCTAGGGTTAGGGTTAGTGAATGGTAAGATTTAGGGTTCAGGCGTGGGTATGGAAAAGTGTAAGGGTCAGGGTAAATGTTAGGGCACGGATTAGTGTTAGTGTACGGGTTAGAATTAGGGTACGGGTTAGGCTAATGGATAGGGTTGGCGTTATGTTTAGTGTTAGGGCTAGGGTTAGGGTGAGCGAACGAGTAAGGTTTAGGTTACAGGTGAGGGTAAGGAAATGTTTTAGTGTCAAAGTAAGTGTGAGGGAATGGGTTAGTGTTAGTGTATGCATTAAGATTAGTGTACATGTTAGGGTAAGGTGTAGGGTTGTAGTTAGATTTAGCTTTAGGGCTAGGGTTAGGGTTAGCAAACGGTAAGATTTAGGGTACAGGAGAGAGTAGGGTAAAGAGTTAGAGGCAGGGTACGTGTCAGGGCATGGATTAGTGTTTGTGTACGGGATAGGATTAGGGTACGGTTTATGGTAAGGTGTTGGGTTGGTGTTAGGGCTTGGTTTAGGGGTATGTTTCGGGTTTGTGAACGGTAAAGTTTAGGGTACAGGTGAGGGTACAGAAAAGTGTTAGGCTCAGGTTACGTTTCAGGGCACGGATTAGTATTAGTGTACTGGTTAGGATTACGGTATGGGTTAGGGTAATGGGTAGGGTTGGGTTTAGGGTTAGGTTTAGGGCTATGGTTAGGGTTAGCGAAATGTAAGGTTTAGGTTACAGGTGATGGTCCAGAAACGTATTAGGATCAGGGTACATGTTAGGGCACGGATTAGTGTTAGGGTACTGGTTAGGATTGGGTACACTTTAGGGAAAGGTTTAGGGATGGGGTAAGGTTTACGTTTAGGTCTAGGGTTAAGGATAGCAAACGGTATGGTTTAGGGTACAGGTGAGTGTACAGAAAAGTGTTATGGTCAGGGTACCTGTTAGGGCACGTGTAGTGCTAGTGTATGGGTTAGGATTAGGGTACGGGTTAGGGAAATGTGTAGGGTTGAGGTTAGGGTTAAGTTTAGGGCTAGGGTTAGGGTTAGCGAACAGGTAAGTTTTATGGTACATGAGTGTACGGAAACGTGTTAGTGTCAAAGTACGTGTGAGGGCATTGCATAATTTTGGTGTACGGGTTAAGATTAGTGTACGGGTTAGGGTATGGTGTAGGGTTGGTGTTAGCATTATGTTTAGGGCTAAGGTTACGGTTAGCGAACCAGTAAGGTTTAGGGTACAGGTGAGGGTACGGAACACTTTTAGGGTCAGGGAATATGTTAGGACACCTGTTAGTGTTAGTGTACGTGTCAGGATTAGCGTAGAGTTTAGGGTAAGGTGTGGGGTTGTGGTTAGGGTTAGGTTTAGGGCTAGGCTTAGGGTTGGCGAACGGGTAAGTTTTAGGGTACAGTTGAGGGTACGGAAAAGCGTTTGGGTCAGGTTATGTGTTAGGAAACGTGTTAGTGTTAATGTGTGGTTAGGATTAGGGTATGGGTTAGGGTAATGGTTAGGGTTGGCGTTAGGGTTAGGGATAGGCTTAGCGAACAGTTAAGGCTTATGGTACATGTGAGTGTATGGAGACGTGTTAGTGTCCAATTACGTGTGAGGGCATGGGTTAGTGTTAGTGTAGGGGTTAAAAATAGGGTACGGGTTAGAATAAGGTGTAGGGTTGGTGTTAGGGTTAGGTTTAAGTCTACAGTTAGGGTTAGCTAACGATTAGGTTTAGCGTACAGCTGAGGGTATGGAAAAGTGTTAGGGTCAGGGTACGTTTCAGGGCACTGGTTAGTGTTAGTGTACGGTTTAGGATTAGTGTATGGGTTAGGGTAAGATGTAGGGTTGGCGTTAGGGTTAGGTTTAGAGCTAGGGTTAGGGTTAGCGACCGGGTAATTTTTAGGTTACAGGGGAGGGTACGGAAATGTTTTAGGGTCAAAATACATATGCGGGAATGGGTTAGTGTTAGTTTAAGGTTTAAGATTAGTGTACGTGTTAGGGTAAGGTGTAGGGTTGGAGTTAGATTTAGCTTTAGGGCTAGGGTTAGGGTTAGCGAAATGTAAGGCTTAGGGTACAGGTGAGGGTACAGAAAAGTGTCACGGTCTGTGTACGTGTCAGGGCACGGATTAGTATTAGGGTACGGGTTAGGATTACAGTACGGATTAGGGTAAGGTGTAGGATTGGGGTTAGGGTTAGTGTTAGGGTTAGGGTTAGCGAATAGGTAATATTTAGGGTACAGGTAAGCATATGGAAACGAGTTAGGGTCAGGCTTGGTGTTAGGGCACAGGTTAGTGTTATTGTACGGATTAGGATTAGGGTATGGGTTAGGATTTTGTGTAGGGTTGTGGATAGTGTTAGGCTTAGACCTAGGGTAAGTGTTAGCGAACAGGTAAGGTTTACGGTACACAGGAGGGTACGGAAACGTGTTAGGGTCAAAGTACATGTGAGGGAATTGCTTAATTTTGGTGTATGGGTTAAGATCAGTGTATGGGTTAGGGTATGGTGTCAGGTTGGTGTTAGCGTTCTGTTTAGGGAAAGGGCTAGGTTTAGCGAACGGTAAGATTTAGGGTACTGGAGAGGATACGGAAAAGTGTTAGGGTCAGGGTACGTGTTAGGGCACGGGTTAGTGTTAGTGTACGGGTTAGGATTAGGGTATGGGTTAGGGAAAGGTGTAGGGTTGGGGTTATGTTTAGGTGTAGGGGTGGGGTTAGGGTTAGCGAATAGGTAACATTTAGGGTACAGGTGAGCTTATGGAAACAAGTTAGGGTCAGGGTTCATGTTAGGGCCCAGGTTAGTGTTAGTGTATGGATTAGGGTACGGGTTAGGGTTAGGTGTAGGGTTGGGGTTAGGGTTAGGTTTAGACATAGGGTTAGGGTTAGCGAATGGTAAGATTTAGGGTACAGGAGTGGGTATGGAAAAGTGTTAGGGTCAGGGTACGTGTTAGGGCATGGATTAGTGTTAGTGTATGGGTAAGGATTAGGGTACGGGTTAGGGAAATGGGTAGGGTTGGTGTTATGGTTAGGGTTAGGCCTACAGTTAGAGTTAGCAAACGGGTAAGGTTTACGGTACACGGGAGGGTACGGAAATGTGTTAGTGTCAAAGTACATGTGAGGGCATGGGTTCGTTTTTTGGTACGGGTTAAGTTTAGTGTACGGGTTAGGGTATGCTGTAAGGTTGGTGTTAGCGTTATGTTTAGGGCTAGGGTTAGGGTTAGTGAACGGTAAGATTTTGGGTACAGGAGAGGATACGGAAAAGTGTTCGGGTCAAGGTACGTGTTAGGACATGGGTTAGTGATAGTGTATGGGTTGGGATTAGGGTATGGGTTAGGGTAAGTAGTAGGGTTGGCGTTAGGGTTAGGGCTAGGGCTAGGGCTAGGGTTAGCGAATGGGTAAGGTTTAGGGTACCGGTGAGGTTATGGAAAAGCGTTAGGGTCAGGGTACATGTCAGGGCATGGCTTAGTAGTAGTATACTGGTTAGGATTAGGGTACGGTTTAGGTAAGGTTTAGGGTTGGGCTTAGGGTTAGCTTTATGGCTAGGGTTAGGGTTAGCCAAATGTCAGGTTTAGGGTACAGGTGATGGTACAGAAAAGTGTTAGGGTTTGTGTATGTGTTAGGACACGTGTCAGTGTTAGTGTATGGCTTAGGATTATCTTACGGGTTAGGGTAAGGTGTACGGTTGGGGTTTCGTCTAGGTTTAGGGTTAGGGTTAGCGAACGGTAAGGTTTAGGGTACAGGTGAGGTTACGGAAAAGTGTTAGGGTCAGGGTACGTGTTAGGGCAGGGGTTAGTGTGGGTTTACAGGTTAGGATTAGGATACGGGTTAGGGTCATTGGTAGGGTTGGCGTTATGGTTAGTGTTAGGGGTAGGGTTAAGTTTAGTGAACGGGTAAGGTTTAGGTTACAGCTGACCATATGGAAATGTTTTATTGTCAAAGTACGTGTGTGGTATTGCGTTAGTGTTAGTGTATGGGTTAAGATTAGTGTATGTGTTAGGAGTAGGTTTGTAGTTAGGTTTAGGTTTGGGGCTACGGTTATGGTTAACAAATGGTAAAGTTTAGGGTTAGTGTTAGGGTTAGGGTTAGGGGTAGGGTTAGGGTAGGTGTTAGGGCACGAGTTAGTGTTAGTGTATGGGTTATGATTAGGGTATGGGTTAGGGTAAGGTGTAGGGTTGGGGTTAGGTTTAGGTTTAGGGCTAGTGTTAGGGTTAGCGAATAGGTAACATTAGAGTACAGGTGAGCGTATGGAAATGAGTTAGGGTCAGGGTTCGTGTTAGGGCACAGGTTAGTGTTAGTTTACGGATTAGGATTAGTGTACATGTTAGAGTTAGGTGTAGGGTTGGGCTTGGGTTTAGGGTTAGGTTTAGACCTAGGGTTAGGTTTAGTGAATGGTAAGATTTAGGGTTCAGGCGTGGGTATGCAAAAGTGTAAGGGTCAGGGTAAATGTTAGGGCACGGATTAGTGTTAGTGTACGGGTTAGAATTAGGGTACGGGTTAGGCTAATGGATAGGGTTGGCGTTATGTTTAGTGTTAGGGCTAGGGTTAGGGTGAGCGAACGAGTAAGGTTTAGGTTACAGGTGAGGGTAAGGAAATGTTTTAGTGTCAAAGTAAGTGTGAGGGAATGGGTTAGTGTTAGTGTATGCATTAAGATTAGTGTACATGTTAGGGTAAGGTGTAGGGTTGTAGTTAGATTTAGCTTTAGGGCTAGGGTTAGGGTTAGCAAACGGTAAGATTTAGGGTACAGGAGAGAGTAGGGTAAAGAGTTAGAGGCAGGGTACGTGTCAGGGCATGGATTAGTGTTTGTGTACGGGATAGGATTAGGGTACGGTTTATGGTAAGGTGTTGGGTTGGTGTTAGGGCTTGGTTTAGGGGTATGTTTCGGGTTTGTGAACGGTAAAGTTTAGGGTACAGGTGAGGGTACAGAAAAGTGTTAGGCTCAGGTTACGTTTCAGGGCACGGATTAGTATTAGTGTACTGGTTAGGATTACGGTATGGGTTAGGGTAATGGGTAGGGTTGGGTTTAGGGTTAGGTTTAGGGCTATGGTTAGGGTTAGCGAAATGTAAGGTTTAGGTTACAGGTGATGGTCCAGAAACGTGTTAGGATCAGGGTACATGTTAGGGCACGGATTAGTGTTAGGGTACTGGTTAGGATTGGGTACACTTTAGGGAAAGGTTTAGGGATGGGGTAAGGTTTACGTTTAGGTCTAGGGTTAAGGATAGCAAACGGTATGGTTTAGGGTACAGGTGAGTGTACAGAAAAGTGTTATGGTCAGGGTACCTGTTAGGGCACGTGTAGTGCTAGTGTATGGGTTAGGATTAGGGTACGGGTTAGGGAAATGTGTAGGGTTGAGGTTAGGGTTAAGTTTAGGGCTAGGGTTAGGGTTAGCGAACAGGTAAGTTTTATGGTACATGAGTGTACGGAAACGTGTTAGTGTCAAAGTACGTGTGAGGGCATTGCATAATTTTGGTGTACGGGTTAAGATTAGTGTACGGGTTAGGGTATGGTGTAGGGTTGGTGTTAGCATTATGTTTAGGGCTAAGGTTACGGTTAGCGAACCAGTAAGGTTTAGGGTACAGGTGAGGGTACGGAACACTTTTAGGGTCAGGGTATATGTTAGGACACCTGTTAGTGTTAGTGTACGTGTCAGGATTAGCGTAGAGTTTAGGGTAAGGTGTGGGGTTGTGGTTAGGGTTAGGTTTAGGGCTAGGCTTAGGGTTGGCGAACGGGTAAGTTTTAGGGTACAGTTGAGGGTACGGAAAAGCGTTTGTGTCAGGTTATGTGTTAGGAAACGTGTTAGTGTTAATGTGTGGTTAGGATTAGGGTATGGGTTAGGGTAATGGTTAGGGTTGGCGTTAGGGTTAGGGATAGGCTTAGCGAACAGTTAAGGCTTATGGTACATGTGAGTGTATGGAGACGTGTTAGTGTCAAATTACGTGTGAGGGCATGGGTTAGTGTTAGTGTAGGGGTTAAAAATAGGGTACGGGTTAGAATAAGGTGTAGGGTTGGTGTTAGGGTTAGGTTTAAGTCTACAGTTAGGGTTAGCTAACGATTAGGTTTAGCGTACAGCTGAGGGTATGGAAAAGTGTTAGGGTCAGGGTACGTTTCAGGGCACTGGTTAGTGTTAGTGTACGGTTTAGGATTAGTGTATGGGTTAGGGTAAGATGTAGGGTTGGCGTTAGGGTTAGGTTTAGAGCTAGGGTTAGGGTTAGCGACCGGGTAATTTTTAGGTTACAGGGGAGGGTACGGAAATGTTTTAGGGTCAAAATACATATGCGGGAATGGGTTAGTGTTAGTTTAAGGTTTAAGATTAGTGTACGTGTTAGGGTAAGGTGTAGGGTTGGAGTTAGATTTAGCTTTAGGGCTAGGGTTAGGGTTAGCGAAATGTAAGGCTTAGGGTACAGGTGAGGGTACAGAAAAGTGTCACGGTCTGTGTACGTGTCAGGGCACGGATTAGTATTAGGGTACGGGTTAGGATTACAGTACGGATCAGGGTAAGGTGTAGGATTGGGGTTAGGGTTAGTGTTAGGGTTAGGGTTAGCGAATAGGTAATATTTAGGGTACAGGTAAGCATATGGAAACGAGTTAGGGTCAGGCTTGGTGTTAGGGCACAGGTTAGTGTTATTGTACGGATTAGGATTAGGGTATGGGTTAGGATTTTGTGTAGGGTTGTGGATAGTGTTAGGCTTAGACCTAGGGTAAGTGTTAGCGAACAGGTAAGGTTTACGGTACACAGGAGGGTACGGAAACGTGTTAGTGTCAAAGTACATGTGAGGGAATTGCTTAATTTTGGTGTATGGGTTAAGATCAGTGTATGGGTTAGGGTATGGTGTCAGGTTGGTGTTAGCGTTCTGTTTAGGGAAAGGGCTAGGTTTAGCGAACGGTAAGATTTAGGGTACTGGAGAGGATACGGAAAAGTGTTAGGGTCAGGGTACGTGTTAGGGCACGGGTTAGTGTTAGTGTACGGGTTAGGATTAGGGTATGGGTTAGGGAAAGGTGTAGGGTTGGGGTTATGTTTAGGTGTAGGGGTGGGGTTAGGGTTAGCGAATAGGTAACATTTAGGGTACAGGTGAGCTTATGGAAACAAGTTAGGGTCAGGGTTCATGTTAGGGCACAGGTTAGTGTTAGTGTATGGATTAGGGTACGGGTTAGGGTTAGGTGTAGGGTTGGGGTTAGGGTTAGGTTTAGACATAGGGTTAGGGTTAGCGAATGGTAAGATTTAGGGTACAGGAGTGGGTATGGAAAAGTGTTAGGGTCAGGGTACGTGTTAGGGCATGGATTAGTGTTAGTGTATGGGTAAGGATTAGGGTACGGGTTAGGGAAATGGGTAGGGTTGGTGTTATGGTTAGGGTTAGGCCTACAGTTAGAGTTAGCAAACGGGTAAGGTTTACGGTACACGGGAGGGTACGGAAATGTGTTAGTGTCAAAGTACATGTGAGGGCATGGGTTCGTTTTTTTGTACGGGTTAAGTTTAGTGTACGGGTTAGGGTATGCTGTAAGGTTGGTGTTAGCGTTATGTTTAGGGCTAGGGTTAGGGTTAGTGAACGGTAAGATTTTGGGTACAGGAGAGGATACGGAAAAGTGTTCGGGTCAAGGTACGTGTTAGGACATGGGTTAGTGATAGTGTATGGTTTGGGATTAGGGTACGGGTTAGGGTAAGTAGTAGGGTTGGCGTTAGGGTTAGGGCTAGGGCTAGGGCTAGGGTTAGGGTTAGCGAATGGATAAGGTTTAGGGTACCGGTGAGGTTATGGAAAAGCGTTAGGGTCAGGGTACATGTCAGGGCATGGCTTAGTAGTAGTATACTGGTTAGGATTAGGGTACGGTTTAGGTAAGGTTTAGGGTTGGGCTTAGGGTTAGCTTTATGGCTAGGGTTAGGGTTAGCCAAATGTCAGGTTTAGGGTACAGGTGATGGTACAGAAAAGTGTTAGGGTTTGTGTATGTGTTAGGACACGTGTCAGTGTTAGTGTATGGCTTAGGATTAGCTTACGGGTTAGGGTAAGGTGTACGGTTGGGGTTTCGTCTAGGTTTAGGGTTAGGGTTAGCGAACGGTAAGGTTTAGGGTACAGGTGAGGTTACGGAAAAGTGTTAGGGTCAGGGTACGTGTTAGGGCAGGGGTTAGTGTGGGTTTACAGGTTAGGATTAGGATACGGGTTAGGGTCATTGGTAGGGTTGGCGTTATGGTTAGTGTTAGGGGTAGGGTTAAGTTTAGTGAACGGGTAAGGTTTAGGTTACAGCTGACCATATGGAAATGTTTTATTGTCAAAGTACGTGTGTGGTATTGCGTTAGTGTTAGTGTATGGGTTAAGATTAGTGTATGTGTTAGGAGTAGGTTTGTAGTTAGGTTTAGGTTTGGGGCTACGGTTATGGTTAACAAAAGGTAAAGTTTAGGGTTAGTGTTAGGGTTAGGGTTAGGGGTAGGGTTAGGGTAGGTGTTAGGGCACGAGTTAGTGTTAGTGTATGGGTTATGATTAGGGTATGGGTTAGGGTAAGGTGTAGGGTTGGGGTTAGGTTTAGGTTTAGGGCTAGTGTTAGGGTTAGCGAATAGGTAACATTAGAGTACAGGTGAGCGTATGGAAATGAGTTAGGGTCAGGGTTCGTGTTAGGGCACAGGTTAGTGTTAGTTTACGGATTAGGATTAGTGTACATGTTAGAGTTAGGTGTAGGGTTGGGCTTGGGTTTAGGGTTAGGTTTAGACCTAGGGTTAGGGTTAGTGAATGGTAAGATTTAGGGTTCAGGCGTGGGTATGGAAAAGTGTAAGGGTCAGGGTAAATGTTAGGGCACGGATTAGTGTTAGTGTACGGGTTAGAATTAGGGTACGGGTTAGGCTAATGGATAGGGTTGGCGTTATGTTTAGTGTTAGGGCTAGGGTTAGGGTGAGCGAACGAGTAAGGTTTAGGTTACAGGTGAGGGTAAGGAAATGTTTTAGTGTCAAAGTAAGTGTGAGGGAATGGGTTAGTGTTAGTGTATGCATTAAGATTAGTGTACATGTTAGGGTAAGGTGTAGGGTTGTAGTTAGATTTAGCTTTAGGGCTAGGGTTAGGGTTAGCAAACGGTAAGATTTAGGGTACAGGAGAGAGTAGGGTAAAGAGTTAGAGGCAGGGTACGTGTCAGGGCATGGATTAGTGTTTGTGTACGGGATAGGATTAGGGTACGGTTTATGGTAAGGTGTTGGGTTGGTGTTAGGGCTTGGTTTAGGGGTATGTTTCGGGTTTGTGAACGGTAAAGTTTAGGGTACAGGTGAGGGTACAGAAAAGTGTTAGGCTCAGGTTACGTTTCAGGGCACGGATTAGTATTAGTGTACTGGTTAGGATTACGGTATGGGTTAGGGTAATGGGTAGGGTTGGGTTTAGGGTTAGGTTTAGGGCTATGGTTAGGGTTAGCGAAATGTAAGGTTTAGGTTACAGGTGATGGTCCAGAAACGTGTTAGGATCAGGGTACATGTTAGGGCACGGATTAGTGTTAGGGTACTGGTTAGGATTGGGTACACTTTAGGGAAAGGTTTAGGGATGGGGTAAGGTTTACGTTTAGGTCTAGGGTTAAGGATAGCAAACGGTATGGTTTAGGGTACAGGTGAGTGTACAGAAAAGTGTTACGGTCAGGGTCCCTGTTAGGGCACGTGTAGTGCTAGTGTATGGGTTAGGATTAGGGTACGGGTTAGGGAAATGTGTAGGGTTGAGGTTAGGGTTAAGTTTAGGGCTAGGGTTAGGGTTAGCGAACAGGTAAGTTTTATGGTACATGAGTGTACGGAAACGTGTTAGTGTCAAAGTACGTGTGAGGGCATTGCATAATTTTGGTGTACGGGTTAAGATTAGTGTACGGGTTAGGGTATGGTGTAGGGTTGGTGTTAGCATTATGTTTAGGGCTAAGGTTACGGTTAGCGAACCAGTAAGGTTTAGGGTACAGGTGAGGGTACGGAACACTTTTAGGGTCAGGGTATATGTTAGGACACCTGTTAGTGTTAGTGTACGTGTCAGGATTAGCGTAGAGTTTAGGGTAAGGTGTGGGGTTGTGGTTAGGGTTAGGTTTAGGGCTAGGCTTAGGGTTGGCGAACGGGTAAGTTTTAGGGTACAGTTGAGGGTACGGAAAAGCGTTTGTGTCAGGTTATGTGTTAGGAAACGTGTTAGTGTTAATGTGTGGTTAGGATTAGGGTATGGGTTAGGGTAATGGTTACGGTTGGCGTTAGGGTTAGGGATAGGCTTAGCAAACAGTTAAGGCTTATGGTACATGTGAGTGTATGGAGACGTGTTAGTGTCAAATTATGTGTGAGGGCATGGGTTAGTGTTAGTGTAGGGGTTAAAAATAGGGTACGGGTTAGAATAAGGTGTAGGGTTGGTGTTAGGGTTAGGTTTAAGTCTACAGTTAGGGTTAGCTAACGATTAGGTTTAGCGTACAGCTGAGGGTATGGAAAAGTGTTAGGGTCAGGGTACGTTTCAGGGCACTGGTTAGTGTTAGTGTACGGTTTAGGATTAGTGTATGGGTTAGGGTAAGATGTAGGGTTGGCGTTAGGGTTAGGTTTAGAGCTAGGGTTAGGGTTAGCGACCGGGTAATTTTTAGGTTACAGGGGAGGGTACGGAAATGTTTTAGGGTCAAAATACATATGCGGGAATGGGTTAGTGTTAGTTTAAGGTTTAAGATTAGTGTACGTGTTAGGGTAAGGTGTAGGGTTGGAGTTAGATTTAGCTTTAGGGCTAGGGTTAGGGTTAGCGAAATGTAAGGCTTAGGGTACAGGTGAGGGTACAGAAAAGTGTCACGGTCTGTGTACGTGTCAGGGCACGGATTAGTATTAGGGTACGGGTTAGGATTACAGTACGGATCAGGGTAAGGTGTAGGATTGGGGTTAGGGTTAGTGTTAGGGTTAGGGTTAGCGAATAGGTAATATTTAGGGTACAGGTAAGCATATGGAAACGAGTTAGGGTCAGGCTTGGTGTTAGGGCACAGGTTAGTGTTATTGTACGGATTAGGATTAGGGTATGGGTTAGGATTTTGTGTAGGGTTGTGGATAGTGTTAGGCTTAGACCTAGGGTAAGTGTTAGCGAACAGGTAAGGTTTACGGTACACAGGAGGGTACGGAAACGTGTTAGTGTCAAAGTACATGTGAGGGAATTGCTTAATTTTGGTGTATGGGTTAAGATCAGTGTATGGGTTAGGGTATGGTGTCAGGTTGGTGTTAGCGTTCTGTTTAGGGAAAGGGCTAGGTTTAGCGAACGGTAAGATTTAGGGTACTGGAGAGGATACGGAAAAGTGTTAGGGTCAGGGTACGTGTTAGGGCACGGGTTAGTGTTAGTGTACGGGTTAGGATTAGGGTATGGGTTAGGGAAAGGTGTAGGGTTGGGGTTATGTTTAGGTGTAGGGGTGGGGTTAGGGTTAGCGAATAGGTAACATTTAGGGTACAGGTGAGCTTATGGAAACAAGTTAGGGTCAGGGTTCATGTTAGGGCACAGGTTAGTGTTAGTGTATGGATTAGGGTACGGGTTAGGGTTAGGTGTAGGGTTGGGGTTAGGGTTAGGTTTACACATAGGGTTAGGGTTAGCGAATGGTAAGATTTAGGGTACAGGAGTGGGTATGGAAAAGTGTTAGGGTCAGGGTACGTGTTAGGGCATGGATTAGTGTTAGTGTATGGGTAAGGATTAGGGTACGGGTTAGGGAAATGGGTAGGGTTGGTGTTATGGTTAGGGTTAGGCCTACAGTTAGAGTTAGCAAACGGGTAAGGTTTACGGTACACGGGAGGGTACGGAAATGTGTTAGTGTCAAAGTACATGTGAGGGCATGGGTTCGTTTTTTGGTACGGGTTAAGTTTAGTGTACGGGTTAGGGTATGCTGTAAGGTTGGTGTTAGCGTTATGTTTAGGGCTAGGGTTAGGGTTAGTGAACGGTAAGATTTTGGGTACAGGAGAGGATACGGAAAAGTGTTCGGGTCAAGGTACGTGTTAGGACATGGGTTAGTGATAGTGTATGGTTTGGGATTAGGGTACGGGTTAGGGTAAGTAGTAGGGTTGGCGTTAGGGTTAGGGCTAGGGCTAGGGCTAGGGTTAGGGTTAGCGAATGGATAAGGTTTAGGGTACCGGTGAGGTTATGGAAAAGCGTTAGGGTCAGGGTACATGTCAGGGCATGGCTTAGTAGTAGTATACTGGTTAGGATTAGGGTACGGTTTAGGTAAGGTTTAGGGTTGGGCTTAGGGTTAGCTTTATGGCTAGGGTTAGGGTTAGCCAAATGTCAGGTTTAGGGTACAGGTGATGGTACAGAAAAGTGTTAGGGTTTGTGTATGTGTTAGGACACGTGTCAGTGTTAGTGTATGGCTTAGGATTAGCTTACGGGTTAGGGTAAGGTGTACGGTTGGGGTTTCGTCTAGGTTTAGGGTTAGGGTTAGCGAACGGTAAGGTTTAGGGTACAGGTGAGGTTACGGAAAAGTGTTAGGGTCAGGGTACGTGTTAGGGCAGGGGTTAGTGTGGGTTTACAGGTTAGGATTAGGATACGGGTTAGGGTCATTGGTAGGGTTGGCGTTATGGTTAGTGTTAGGGGTAGGGTTAAGTTTAGTGAACGGGTAAGGTTTAGGTTACAGCTGACCATATGGAAATGTTTTATTGTCAAAGTACGTGTGTGGTATTGCGTTAGTGTTAGTGTATGGGTTAAGATTAGTGTATGTGTTAGGAGTAGGTTTGTAGTTAGGTTTAGGTTTGGGGCTACGGTTATGGTTAACAAAAGGTAAAGTTTAGGGTTAGTGTTAGGGTTAGGGTTAGGGGTAGGGTTAGGGTAGGTGTTAGGGCACGAGTTAGTGTTAGTGTATGGGTTATGATTAGGGTATGGGTTAGGGTAAGGTGTAGGGTTGGGGTTAGGTTTAGGTTTAGGGCTAGTGTTAGGGTTAGCGAATAGGTAACATTAGAGTACAGGTGAGCGTATGGAAATGAGTTAGGGTCAGGGTTCGTGTTAGGGCACAGGTTAGTGTTAGTTTACGGATTAGGATTAGTGTACATGTTAGAGTTAGGTGTAGGGTTGGGCTTGGGTTTAGGGTTAGGTTTAGACCTAGGGTTAGGTTTAGTGAATGGTAAGATTTAGGGTTCAGGCGTGGGTATGCAAAAGTGTAAGGGTCAGGGTAAATGTTAGGGCACGGATTAGTGTTAGTGTACGGGTTAGAATTAGGGTACGGGTTAGGCTAATGGATAGGGTTGGCGTTATGTTTAGTGTTAGGGCTAGGGTTAGGGTGAGCGAACGAGTAAGGTTTAGGTTACAGGTGAGGGTAAGGAAATGTTTTAGTGTCAAAGTAAGTGTGAGGGAATGGGTTAGTGTTAGTGTATGCATTAAGATTAGTGTACATGTTAGGGTAAGGTGTAGGGTTGTAGTTAGATTTAGCTTTAGGGCTAGGGTTAGGGTTAGCAAACGGTAAGATTTAGGGTACAGGAGAGAGTAGGGTAAAGAGTTAGAGGCAGGGTACGTGTCAGGGCATGGATTAGTGTTTGTGTACGGGATAGGATTAGGGTACGGTTTATGGTAAGGTGTTGGGTTGGTGTTAGGGCTTGGTTTAGGGGTATGTTTCGGGTTTGTGAACGGTAAAGTTTAGGGTACAGGTGAGGGTACAGAAAAGTGTTAGGCTCAGGTTACGTTTCAGGGCACGGATTAGTATTAGTGTACTGGTTAGGATTACGGTATGGGTTAGGGTAATGGGTAGGGTTGGGTTTAGGGTTAGGTTTAGGGCTATGGTTAGGGTTAGCGAAATGTAAGGTTTAGGTTACAGGTGATGGTCCAGAAACGTGTTAGGATCAGGGTACATGTTAGGGCACGGATTAGTGTTAGGGTACTGGTTAGGATTGGGTACACTTTAGGGAAAGGTTTAGGGATGGGGTAAGGTTTACGTTTAGGTCTAGGGTTAAGGATAGCAAACGGTATGGTTTAGGGTACAGGTGAGTGTACAGAAAAGTGTTATGGTCAGGGTCCCTGTTAGGGCACGTGTAGTGCTAGTGTATGGGTTAGGATTAGGGTACGGGTTAGGGAAATGTGTAGGGTTGAGGTTAGGGTTAAGTTTAGGGCTAGGGTTAGGGTTAGCGAACAGGTAAGTTTTATGGTACATGAGTGTACGGAAACGTGTTAGTGTCAAAGTACGTGTGAGGGCATTGCATAATTTTGGTGTACGGGTTAAGATTAGTGTACGGGTTAGGGTATGGTGTAGGGTTGGTGTTAGCATTATGTTTAGGGCTAAGGTTACGGTTAGCGAACCAGTAAGGTTTAGGGTACAGGTGAGGGTACGGAACACTTTTAGGGTCAGGGTATATGTTAGGACACCTGTTAGTGTTAGTGTACGTGTCAGGATTAGCGTAGAGTTTAGGGTAAGGTGTGGGGTTGTGGTTAGGGTTAGGTTTAGGGCTAGGCTTAGGGTTGGCGAACGGGTAAGTTTTAGGGTACAGTTGAGGGTACGGAAAAGCGTTTGTGTCAGGTTATGTGTTAGGAAACGTGTTAGTGTTAATGTGTGGTTAGGATTAGGGTATGGGTTAGGGTAATGGTTAGGGTTGGCGTTAGGGTTAGGGATAGGCTTAGCGAACAGTTAAGGCTTATGGTACATGTGAGTGTATGGAGACGTGTTAGTGTCAAATTACGTGTGAGGGCATGGGTTAGTGTTAGTGTAGGGGTTAAAAATAGGGTACGGGTTAGAATAAGGTGTAGGGTTGGTGTTAGGGTTAGGTTTAAGTCTACAGTTAGGGTTAGCTAACGATTAGGTTTAGCGTACAGCTGAGGGTATGGAAAAGTGTTAGGGTCAGGGTACGTTTCAGGGCACTGGTTAGTGTTAGTGTACGGTTTAGG
The DNA here is from genome assembly GCF_964341445.2 of Mesoplodon mirus. Taxonomy (NCBI): domain Eukaryota; kingdom Metazoa; phylum Chordata; class Mammalia; order Artiodactyla; family Ziphiidae; genus Mesoplodon; species Mesoplodon mirus. The sequence goes on from NC_138996.1 coordinate 4,892,865, forward strand.
ATTAGTGTATGGGTTAGGGTAAGATGTAGGGTTGGCGTTAGGGTTAGGTTTAGAGCTAGGGTTAGGGTTAGCGACCGGGTAATTTTTAGGTTACAGGGGAGGGTACGGAAATGTTTTAGGGTCAAAATACATATGCGGGAATGGGTTAGTGTTAGTTTAAGGTTTAAGATTAGTGTACGTGTTAGGGTAAGGTGTAGGGTTGGAGTTAGATTTAGCTTTAGGGCTAGGGTTAGGGTTAGCGAAATGTAAGGCTTAGGGTACAGGTGAGGGTACAGAAAAGTGTCACGGTCTGTGTACGTGTCAGGGCACGGATTAGTATTAGGGTACGGGTTAGGATTACAGTACGGATCAGGGTAAGGTGTAGGATTGGGGTTAGGGTTAGTGTTAGGGTTAGGGTTAGCGAATAGGTAATATTTAGGGTACAGGTAAGCATATGGAAACGAGTTAGGGTCAGGCTTGGTGTTAGGGCACAGGTTAGTGTTATTGTACGGATTAGGATTAGGGTATGGGTTAGGATTTTGTGTAGGGTTGTGGATAGTGTTAGGCTTAGACCTAGGGTAAGTGTTAGCGAACAGGTAAGGTTTACGGTACACAGGAGGGTACGGAAACGTGTTAGTGTCAAAGTACATGTGAGGGAATTGCTTAATTTTGGTGTATGGGTTAAGATCAGTGTATGGGTTAGGGTATGGTGTCAGGTTGGTGTTAGCGTTCTGTTTAGGGAAAGGGCTAGGTTTAGCGAACGGTAAGATTTAGGGTACTGGAGAGGATACGGAAAAGTGTTAGGGTCAGGGTACGTGTTAGGGCACGGGTTAGTGTTAGTGTACGGGTTAGGATTAGGGTATGGGTTAGGGAAAGGTGTAGGGTTGGGGTTATGTTTAGGTGTAGGGGTGGGGTTAGGGTTAGCGAATAGGTAACATTTAGGGTACAGGTGAGCTTATGGAAACAAGTTAGGGTCAGGGTTCATGTTAGGGCACAGGTTAGTGTTAGTGTATGGATTAGGGTACGGGTTAGGGTTAGGTGTAGGGTTGGGGTTAGGGTTAGGTTTAGACATAGGGTTAGGGTTAGCGAATGGTAAGATTTAGGGTACAGGAGTGGGTATGGAAAAGTGTTAGGGTCAGGGTACGTGTTAGGGCATGGATTAGTGTTAGTGTATGGGTAAGGATTAGGGTACGGGTTAGGGAAATGGGTAGGGTTGGTGTTATGGTTAGGGTTAGGCCTACAGTTAGAGTTAGCAAACGGGTAAGGTTTACGGTACACGGGAGGGTACGGAAATGTGTTAGTGTCAAAGTACATGTGAGGGCATGGGTTCGTTTTTTTGTACGGGTTAAGTTTAGTGTACGGGTTAGGGTATGCTGTAAGGTTGGTGTTAGCGTTATGTTTAGGGCTAGGGTTAGGGTTAGTGAACGGTAAGATTTTGGGTACAGGAGAGGATACGGAAAAGTGTTCGGGTCAAGGTACGTGTTAGGACATGGGTTAGTGATAGTGTATGGTTTGGGATTAGGGTACGGGTTAGGGTAAGTAGTAGGGTTGGCGTTAGGGTTAGGGCTAGGGCTAGGGCTAGGGTTAGGGTTAGCGAATGGATAAGGTTTAGGGTACCGGTGAGGTTATGGAAAAGCGTTAGGGTCAGGGTACATGTCAGGGCATGGCTTAGTAGTAGTATACTGGTTAGGATTAGGGTACGGTTTAGGTAAGGTTTAGGGTTGGGCTTAGGGTTAGCTTTATGGCTAGGGTTAGGGTTAGCCAAATGTCAGGTTTAGGGTACAGGTGATGGTACAGAAAAGTGTTAGGGTTTGTGTATGTGTTAGGACACGTGTCAGTGTTAGTGTATGGCTTAGGATTAGCTTACGGGTTAGGGTAAGGTGTACGGTTGGGGTTTCGTCTAGGTTTAGGGTTAGGGTTAGCGAACGGTAAGGTTTAGGGTACAGGTGAGGTTACGGAAAAGTGTTAGGGTCAGGGTACGTGTTAGGGCAGGGGTTAGTGTGGGTTTACAGGTTAGGATTAGGATACGGGTTAGGGTCATTGGTAGGGTTGGCGTTATGGTTAGTGTTAGGGGTAGGGTTAAGTTTAGTGAACGGGTAAGGTTTAGGTTACAGCTGACCATATGGAAATGTTTTATTGTCAAAGTACGTGTGTGGTATTGCGTTAGTGTTAGTGTATGGGTTAAGATTAGTGTATGTGTTAGGAGTAGGTTTGTAGTTAGGTTTAGGTTTGGGGCTACGGTTATGGTTAACAAAAGGTAAAGTTTAGGGTTAGTGTTAGGGTTAGGGTTAGGGGTAGGGTTAGGGTAGGTGTTAGGGCACGAGTTAGTGTTAGTGTATGGGTTATGATTAGGGTATGGGTTAGGGTAAGGTGTAGGGTTGGGGTTAGGTTTAGGTTTAGGGCTAGTGTTAGGGTTAGCGAATAGGTAACATTAGAGTACAGGTGAGCGTATGGAAATGAGTTAGGGTCAGGGTTCGTGTTAGGGCACAGGTTAGTGTTAGTTTACGGATTAGGATTAGTGTACATGTTAGAGTTAGGTGTAGGGTTGGGCTTGGGTTTAGGGTTAGGTTTAGACCTAGGGTTAGGGTTAGTGAATGGTAAGATTTAGGGTTCAGGCGTGGGTATGGAAAAGTGTAAGGGTCAGGGTAAATGTTAGGGCACGGATTAGTGTTAGTGTACGGGTTAGAATTAGGGTACGGGTTAGGCTAATGGATAGGGTTGGCGTTATGTTTAGTGTTAGGGCTAGGGTTAGGGTGAGCGAACGAGTAAGGTTTAGGTTACAGGTGAGGGTAAGGAAATGTTTTAGTGTCAAAGTAAGTGTGAGGGAATGGGTTAGTGTTAGTGTATGCATTAAGATTAGTGTACATGTTAGGGTAAGGTGTAGGGTTGTAGTTAGATTTAGCTTTAGGGCTAGGGTTAGGGTTAGCAAACGGTAAGATTTAGGGTACAGGAGAGAGTAGGGTAAAGAGTTAGAGGCAGGGTACGTGTCAGGGCATGGATTAGTGTTTGTGTACGGGATAGGATTAGGGTACGGTTTATGGTAAGGTGTTGGGTTGGTGTTAGGGCTTGGTTTAGGGGTATGTTTCGGGTTTGTGAACGGTAAAGTTTAGGGTACAGGTGAGGGTACAGAAAAGTGTTAGGCTCAGGTTACGTTTCAGGGCACGGATTAGTATTAGTGTACTGGTTAGGATTACGGTATGGGTTAGGGTAATGGGTAGGGTTGGGTTTAGGGTTAGGTTTAGGGCTATGGTTAGGGTTAGCGAAATGTAAGGTTTAGGTTACAGGTGATGGTCCAGAAACGTGTTAGGATCAGGGTACATGTTAGGGCACGGATTAGTGTTAGGGTACTGGTTAGGATTGGGTACACTTTAGGGAAAGGTTTAGGGATGGGGTAAGGTTTACGTTTAGGTCTAGGGTTAAGGATAGCAAACGGTATGGTTTAGGGTACAGGTGAGTGTACAGAAAAGTGTTACGGTCAGGGTCCCTGTTAGGGCACGTGTAGTGCTAGTGTATGGGTTAGGATTAGGGTACGGGTTAGGGAAATGTGTAGGGTTGAGGTTAGGGTTAAGTTTAGGGCTAGGGTTAGGGTTAGCGAACAGGTAAGTTTTATGGTACATGAGTGTACGGAAACGTGTTAGTGTCAAAGTACGTGTGAGGGCATTGCATAATTTTGGTGTACGGGTTAAGATTAGTGTACGGGTTAGGGTATGGTGTAGGGTTGGTGTTAGCATTATGTTTAGGGCTAAGGTTACGGTTAGCGAACCAGTAAGGTTTAGGGTACAGGTGAGGGTACGGAACACTTTTAGGGTCAGGGTATATGTTAGGACACCTGTTAGTGTTAGTGTACGTGTCAGGATTAGCGTAGAGTTTAGGGTAAGGTGTGGGGTTGTGGTTAGGGTTAGGTTTAGGGCTAGGCTTAGGGTTGGCGAACGGGTAAGTTTTAGGGTACAGTTGAGGGTACGGAAAAGCGTTTGTGTCAGGTTATGTGTTAGGAAACGTGTTAGTGTTAATGTGTGGTTAGGATTAGGGTATGGGTTAGGGTAATGGTTACGGTTGGCGTTAGGGTTAGGGATAGGCTTAGCAAACAGTTAAGGCTTATGGTACATGTGAGTGTATGGAGACGTGTTAGTGTCAAATTATGTGTGAGGGCATGGGTTAGTGTTAGTGTAGGGGTTAAAAATAGGGTACGGGTTAGAATAAGGTGTAGGGTTGGTGTTAGGGTTAGGTTTAAGTCTACAGTTAGGGTTAGCTAACGATTAGGTTTAGCGTACAGCTGAGGGTATGGAAAAGTGTTAGGGTCAGGGTACGTTTCAGGGCACTGGTTAGTGTTAGTGTACGGTTTAGGATTAGTGTATGGGTTAGGGTAAGATGTAGGGTTGGCGTTAGGGTTAGGTTTAGAGCTAGGGTTAGGGTTAGCGACCGGGTAATTTTTAGGTTACAGGGGAGGGTACGGAAATGTTTTAGGGTCAAAATACATATGCGGGAATGGGTTAGTGTTAGTTTAAGGTTTAAGATTAGTGTACGTGTTAGGGTAAGGTGTAGGGTTGGAGTTAGATTTAGCTTTAGGGCTAGGGTTAGGGTTAGCGAAATGTAAGGCTTAGGGTACAGGTGAGGGTACAGAAAAGTGTCACGGTCTGTGTACGTGTCAGGGCACGGATTAGTATTAGGGTACGGGTTAGGATTACAGTACGGATCAGGGTAAGGTGTAGGATTGGGGTTAGGGTTAGTGTTAGGGTTAGGGTTAGCGAATAGGTAATATTTAGGGTACAGGTAAGCATATGGAAACGAGTTAGGGTCAGGCTTGGTGTTAGGGCACAGGTTAGTGTTATTGTACGGATTAGGATTAGGGTATGGGTTAGGATTTTGTGTAGGGTTGTGGATAGTGTTAGGCTTAGACCTAGGGTAAGTGTTAGCGAACAGGTAAGGTTTACGGTACACAGGAGGGTACGGAAACGTGTTAGTGTCAAAGTACATGTGAGGGAATTGCTTAATTTTGGTGTATGGGTTAAGATCAGTGTATGGGTTAGGGTATGGTGTCAGGTTGGTGTTAGCGTTCTGTTTAGGGAAAGGGCTAGGTTTAGCGAACGGTAAGATTTAGGGTACTGGAGAGGATACGGAAAAGTGTTAGGGTCAGGGTACGTGTTAGGGCACGGGTTAGTGTTAGTGTACGGGTTAGGATTAGGGTATGGGTTAGGGAAAGGTGTAGGGTTGGGGTTATGTTTAGGTGTAGGGGTGGGGTTAGGGTTAGCGAATAGGTAACATTTAGGGTACAGGTGAGCTTATGGAAACAAGTTAGGGTCAGGGTTCATGTTAGGGCACAGGTTAGTGTTAGTGTATGGATTAGGGTACGGGTTAGGGTTAGGTGTAGGGTTGGGGTTAGGGTTAGGTTTACACATAGGGTTAGGGTTAGCGAATGGTAAGATTTAGGGTACAGGAGTGGGTATGGAAAAGTGTTAGGGTCAGGGTACGTGTTAGGGCATGGATTAGTGTTAGTGTATGGGTAAGGATTAGGGTACGGGTTAGGGAAATGGGTAGGGTTGGTGTTATGGTTAGGGTTAGGCCTACAGTTAGAGTTAGCAAACGGGTAAGGTTTACGGTACACGGGAGGGTACGGAAATGTGTTAGTGTCAAAGTACATGTGAGGGCATGGGTTCGTTTTTTGGTACGGGTTAAGTTTAGTGTACGGGTTAGGGTATGCTGTAAGGTTGGTGTTAGCGTTATGTTTAGGGCTAGGGTTAGGGTTAGTGAACGGTAAGATTTTGGGTACAGGAGAGGATACGGAAAAGTGTTCGGGTCAAGGTACGTGTTAGGACATGGGTTAGTGATAGTGTATGGTTTGGGATTAGGGTACGGGTTAGGGTAAGTAGTAGGGTTGGCGTTAGGGTTAGGGCTAGGGCTAGGGCTAGGGTTAGGGTTAGCGAATGGATAAGGTTTAGGGTACCGGTGAGGTTATGGAAAAGCGTTAGGGTCAGGGTACATGTCAGGGCATGGCTTAGTAGTAGTATACTGGTTAGGATTAGGGTACGGTTTAGGTAAGGTTTAGGGTTGGGCTTAGGGTTAGCTTTATGGCTAGGGTTAGGGTTAGCCAAATGTCAGGTTTAGGGTACAGGTGATGGTACAGAAAAGTGTTAGGGTTTGTGTATGTGTTAGGACACGTGTCAGTGTTAGTGTATGGCTTAGGATTAGCTTACGGGTTAGGGTAAGGTGTACGGTTGGGGTTTCGTCTAGGTTTAGGGTTAGGGTTAGCGAACGGTAAGGTTTAGGGTACAGGTGAGGTTACGGAAAAGTGTTAGGGTCAGGGTACGTGTTAGGGCAGGGGTTAGTGTGGGTTTACAGGTTAGGATTAGGATACGGGTTAGGGTCATTGGTAGGGTTGGCGTTATGGTTAGTGTTAGGGGTAGGGTTAAGTTTAGTGAACGGGTAAGGTTTAGGTTACAGCTGACCATATGGAAATGTTTTATTGTCAAAGTACGTGTGTGGTATTGCGTTAGTGTTAGTGTATGGGTTAAGATTAGTGTATGTGTTAGGAGTAGGTTTGTAGTTAGGTTTAGGTTTGGGGCTACGGTTATGGTTAACAAAAGGTAAAGTTTAGGGTTAGTGTTAGGGTTAGGGTTAGGGGTAGGGTTAGGGTAGGTGTTAGGGCACGAGTTAGTGTTAGTGTATGGGTTATGATTAGGGTATGGGTTAGGGTAAGGTGTAGGGTTGGGGTTAGGTTTAGGTTTAGGGCTAGTGTTAGGGTTAGCGAATAGGTAACATTAGAGTACAGGTGAGCGTATGGAAATGAGTTAGGGTCAGGGTTCGTGTTAGGGCACAGGTTAGTGTTAGTTTACGGATTAGGATTAGTGTACATGTTAGAGTTAGGTGTAGGGTTGGGCTTGGGTTTAGGGTTAGGTTTAGACCTAGGGTTAGGGTTAGTGAATGGTAAGATTTAGGGTTCAGGCGTGGGTATGGAAAAGTGTAAGGGTCAGGGTAAATGTTAGGGCACGGATTAGTGTTAGTGTACGGGTTAGAATTAGGGTACGGGTTAGGCTAATGGATAGGGTTGGCGTTATGTTTAGTGTTAGGGCTAGGGTTAGGGTGAGCGAACGAGTAAGGTTTAGGTTACAGGTGAGGGTAAGGAAATGTTTTAGTGTCAAAGTAAGTGTGAGGGAATGGGTTAGTGTTAGTGTATGCATTAAGATTAGTGTACATGTTAGGGTAAGGTGTAGGGTTGTAGTTAGATTTAGCTTTAGGGCTAGGGTTAGGGTTAGCAAACGGTAAGATTTAGGGTACAGGAGAGAGTAGGGTAAAGAGTTAGAGGCAGGGTACGTGTCAGGGCATGGATTAGTGTTTGTGTACGGGATAGGATTAGGGTACGGTTTATGGTAAGGTGTTGGGTTGGTGTTAGGGCTTGGTTTAGGGGTATGTTTCGGGTTTGTGAACGGTAAAGTTTAGGGTACAGGTGAGGGTACAGAAAAGTGTTAGGCTCAGGTTACGTTTCAGGGCACGGATTAGTATTAGTGTACTGGTTAGGATTACGGTATGGGTTAGGGTAATGGGTAGGGTTGGGTTTAGGGTTAGGTTTAGGGCTATGGTTAGGGTTAGCGAAATGTAAGGTTTAGGTTACAGGTGATGGTCCAGAAACGTGTTAGGATCAGGGTACATGTTAGGGCACGGATTAGTGTTAGGGTACTGGTTAGGATTGGGTACACTTTAGGGAAAGGTTTAGGGATGGGGTAAGGTTTACGTTTAGGTCTAGGGTTAAGGATAGCAAACGGTATGGTTTAGGGTACAGGTGAGTGTACAGAAAAGTGTTACGGTCAGGGTCCCTGTTAGGGCACGTGTAGTGCTAGTGTATGGGTTAGGATTAGGGTACGGGTTAGGGAAATGTGTAGGGTTGAGGTTAGGGTTAAGTTTAGGGCTAGGGTTAGGGTTAGCGAACAGGTAAGTTTTATGGTACATGAGTGTACGGAAACGTGTTAGTGTCAAAGTACGTGTGAGGGCATTGCATAATTTTGGTGTACGGGTTAAGATTAGTGTACGGGTTAGGGTATGGTGTAGGGTTGGTGTTAGCATTATGTTTAGGGCTAAGGTTACGGTTAGCGAACCAGTAAGGTTTAGGGTACAGGTGAGGGTACGGAACACTTTTAGGGTCAGGGTATATGTTAGGACACCTGTTAGTGTTAGTGTACGTGTCAGGATTAGCGTAGAGTTTAGGGTAAGGTGTGGGGTTGTGGTTAGGGTTAGGTTTAGGGCTAGGCTTAGGGTTGGCGAACGGGTAAGTTTTAGGGTACAGTTGAGGGTACGGAAAAGCGTTTGTGTCAGGTTATGTGTTAGGAAACGTGTTAGTGTTAATGTGTGGTTAGGATTAGGGTATGGGTTAGGGTAATGGTTACGGTTGGCGTTAGGGTTAGGGATAGGCTTAGCAAACAGTTAAGGCTTATGGTACATGTGAGTGTATGGAGACGTGTTAGTGTCAAATTACGTGTGAGGGCATGGGTTAGTGTTAGTGTAGGGGTTAAAAATAGGGTACGGGTTAGAATAAGGTGTAGGGTTGGTGTTAGGGTTAGGTTTAAGTCTACAGTTAGGGTTAGCTAACGATTAGGTTTAGCGTACAGCTGAGGGTATGGAAAAGTGTTAGGGTCAGGGTACGTTTCAGGGCACTGGTTAGTGTTAGTGTACGGTTTAGGATTAGTGTATGGGTTAGGGTAAGATGTAGGGTTGGCGTTAGGGTTAGGTTTAGAGCTAGGGTTAGGGTTAGCGACCGGGTAATTTTTAGGTTACAGGGGAGGGTACGGAAATGTTTTAGGGTCAAAATACATATGCGGGAATGGGTTAGTGTTAGTTTAAGGTTTAAGATTAGTGTACGTGTTAGGGTAAGGTGTAGGGTTGGAGTTAGATTTAGCTTTAGGGCTAGGGTTAGGGTTAGCGAAATGTAAGGCTTAGGGTACAGGTGAGGGTACAGAAAAGTGTTACGGTCTGTGTACGTGTCAGGGCACGGAATAGTATTAGGGTACGGGTTAGGATTACAGTACGGATCAGGGTAAGGTGTAGGATTGGGGTTAGGGTTAGTGTTAGGGTTAGGGTTAGCGAATAGGTAATATTTAGGGTACAGGTAAGCATATGGAAACGAGTTAGGGTCAGGCTTGGTGTTAGGGCACAGGTTAGTGTTATTGTACGGATTAGGATTAGGGTATGGGTTAGGATTTTGTGTAGGGTTGTGGATAGTGTTAGGCTTAGACCTAGGGTAAGTGTTAGCGAACAGGTAAGGTTTACGGTACACAGGAGGGTACGGAAACGTGTTAGTGTCAAAGTACATGTGAGGGAATTGCTTAATTTTGGTGTATGGGTTAAGATCAGTGTATGGGTTAGGGTATGGTGTCAGGTTGGTGTTAGCGTTCTGTTTAGGGAAAGGGCTAGGTTTAGCGAACGGTAAGATTTAGGGTACTGGAGAGGATACGGAAAAGTGTTAGGGTCAGGGTACGTGTTAGGGCACGGGTTAGTGTTAGTGTACGGGTTAGGATTAGGGTATGGGTTAGGGAAAGGTGTAGGGTTGGGGTTATGTTTAGGTGTAGGGGTGGGGTTAGGGTTAGCGAATAGGTAACATTTAGGGTACAGGTGAGCTTATGGAAACAAGTTAGGGTCAGGGTTCATGTTAGGGCACAGGTTAGTGTTAGTGTATGGATTAGGGTACGGGTTAGGGTTAGGTGTAGGTTTGGGGTTAGGGTTAGGTTTACACATAGGGTTAGGGTTAGCGAATGGTAAGATTTAGGGTACAGGAGTGGGTATGGAAAAGTGTTAGGGTCAGGGTACGTGTTAGGGCATGGATTAGTGTTAGTGTATGGGTAAGGATTAGGGTACGGGTTAGGGAAATGGGTAGGGTTGGTGTTATGGTTAGGGTTAGGCCTACAGTTAGAGTTAGCAAACGGGTAAGGTTTACGGTACACGGGAGGGTACGGAAATGTGTTAGTGTCAAAGTACATGTGAGGGCATGGGTTCGTTTTTTGGTACGGGTTAAGTTTAGTGTACGGGTTAGGGTATGCTGTAAGGTTGGTGTTAGCGTTATGTTTAGGGCTAGGGTTAGGGTTAGTGAACGGTAAGATTTTGGGTACAGGAGAGGATACGGAAAAGTGTTCGGGTCAAGGTACGTGTTAGGACATGGGTTAGTGATAGTGTATGGGTTGGGATTAGGGTACGGGTTAGGGTAAGTAGTAGGGTTGGCGTTAGGGTTAGGGCTAGGGCTAGTGTTAGGGTTAGCGAATGGGTAAGGTTTAGGGTACCGGTGAGGTTATGGAAAAGCGTTAGGGTCAGGGTACATGTCAGGGCATGGCTTAGTAGTAGTATACTGGTTAGGATTAGGGTACGGTTTAGGTAAGGTTTAGGGTTGGGCTTAGGGTTAGCTTTATGGCTAGGGTTAGGGTTAGCCAAATGCCAGGTTTAGGGTACAGGTGATGGTACAGAAAAGTGTTAGGGTTTGTGTATGTGTTAGGACACGTGTCAGTGTTAGTGTATGGCTTAGGATTAGCTTACGGGTTAGGGTAAGGTGTACGGTTGGGGTTTCGTCTAGGTTTAGGGTTAGGGTTAGCGAACGGTAAGGTTTAGGGTACAGGTGAGGTTACGGAAAAGTGTTAGGGTCAGGGTACGTGTTAGGGCAGGGGTTAGTGTGGGTTTACAGGTTAGGATTAGGATACGGGTTAGGGTCATTGGTAGGGTTGGCGTTATGGTTAGTGTTAGGGGTAGGGTTAAGTTTAGTGAACGGGTAAGGTTTAGGTTACAGCTGACCATATGGAAATGTTTTATTGTCAAAGTACGTGTGTGGTATTGCGTTAGTGTTAGTGTATGGGTTAAGATTAGTGTATGTGTTAGGAGTAGGTTTGTAGTTAGGTTTAGGTTTGGGGCTACGGTTATGGTTAACAAATGGTAAAGTTTAGGGTTAGTGTTAGGGTTAGGGTTAGGGGTAGGGTTAGGGTAGGTGTTAGGGCACGAGTTAGTGTTAGTGTATGGGTTATGATTAGGGTATGGGTTAGGGTAAGGTGTAGGGTTGGGGTTAGGTTTAGGTTTAGGGCTAGTGTTAGGGTTAGCGAATAGGTAACATTAGAGTACAGGTGAGCGTATGGAAATGAGTTAGGGTCAGGGTTCGTGTTAGGGCACAGGTTAGTGTTAGTTTACGGATTAGGATTAGTGTACATGTTAGAGTTAGGTGTAGGGTTGGGCTTGGGTTTAGGGTTAGGTTTAGACCTAGGGTTAGGGTTAGTGAATGGTAAGATTTAGGGTTCAGGCGTGGGTATGGAAAAGTGTAAGGGTCAGGGTAAATGTTAGGGCACGGATTAGTGTTAGTGTACGGGTTAGAATTAGGGTACGGGTTAGGCTAATGGATAGGGTTGGCGTTATGTTTAGTGTTAGGGCTAGGGTTAGGGTGAGCGAACGAGTAAGGTTTAGGTTACAGGTGAGGGTAAGGAAATGTTTTAGTGTCAAAGTAAGTGTGAGGGAATGGGTTAGTGTTAGTGTATGCATTAAGATTAGTGTACATGTTAGGGTAAGGTGTAGGGTTGTAGTTAGATTTAGCTTTAGGGCTAGGGTTAGGGTTAGCAAACGGTAAGATTTAGGGTACAGGAGAGAGTAGGGTAAAGAGTTAGAGGCAGGGTACGTGTCAGGGCATGGATTAGTGTTTGTGTACGGGATAGGATTAGGGTACGGTTTATGGTAAGGTGTTGGGTTGGTGTTAGGGCTTGGTTTAGGGGTATGTTTCGGGTTTGTGAACGGTAAAGTTTAGGGTACAGGTGAGGGTACAGAAAAGTGTTAGGCTCAGGTTACGTTTCAGGGCACGGATTAGTATTAGTGTACTGGTTAGGATTACGGTATGGGTTAGGGTAATGGGTAGGGTTGGGTTTAGGGTTAGGTTTAGGGCTATGGTTAGGGTTAGCGAAATGTAAGGTTTAGGTTACAGGTGATGGTCCAGAAACGTGTTAGGATCAGGGTACATGTTAGGGCACGGATTAGTGTTAGGGTACTGGTTAGGATTGGGTACACTTTAGGGAAAGGTTTAGGGATGGGGTAAGGTTTACGTTTAGGTCTAGGGTTAAGGATAGCAAACGGTATGGTTTAGGGTACAGGTGAGTGTACAGAAAAGTGTTACGGTCAGGGTCCCTGTTAGGGCACATGTAGTGCTAGTGTATGGGTTAGGATTAGGGTACGGGTTAGGGAAATGTGTAGGGTTGAGGTTAGGGTTAAGTTTAGGGCTAGGGTTAGGGTTAGCGAACAGGTAAGTTTTATGGTACATGAGTGTACGGAAACGTGTTAGTGTCAAAGTACGTGTGAGGGCATTGCATAATTTTGGTGTACGGGTTAAGATTAGTGTACGGGTTAGGGTATGGTGTAGGGTTGGTGTTAGCATTATGTTTAGGGCTAAGGTTACGGTTAGCGAACCAGTAAGGTTTAGGGTACAGGTGAGGGTACGGAACACTTTTAGGGTCAGGGTATATGTTAGGACACCTGTTAGTGTTAGTGTACGTGTCAGGATTAGCGTAGAGTTTAGGGTAAGGTGTGGGGTTGTGGTTAGGGTTAGGTTTAGGGCTAGGCTTAGGGTTGGCGAACGGGTAAGTTTTAGGGTACAGTTGAGGGTACGGAAAAGCGTTTGTGTCAGGTTATGTGTTAGGAAACGTGTTAGTGTTAATGTGTGGTTAGGATTAGGGTATGGGTTAGGGTAATGGTTACGGTTGGCGTTAGGGTTAGGGATAGGCTTAGCAAACAGTTAAGGCTTATGGTACATGTGAGTGTATGGAGACGTGTTAGTGTCAAATTACGTGTGAGGGCATGGGTTAGTGTTAGTGTAGGGGTTAAAAATAGGGTACGGGTTAGAATAAGGTGTAGGGTTGGTGTTAGGGTTAGGTTTAAGTCTACAGTTAGGGTTAGCTAACGATTAGGTTTAGCGTACAGCTGAGGGTATGGAAAAGTGTTAGGGTCAGGGTACGTTTCAGGGCACTGGTTAGTGTTAGTGTACGGTTTAGGATTAGTGTATGGGTTAGGGTAAGATGTAGGGTTGGCGTTAGGGTTAGGTTTAGAGCTAGGGTTAGGGTTAGCGACCGGGTAATTTTTAGGTTACAGGGGAGGGTACGGAAATGTTTTAGGGTCAAAATACATATGCGGGAATGGGTTAGTGTTAGTTTAAGGTTTAAGATTAGTGTACGTGTTAGGGTAAGGTGTAGGGTTGGAGTTAGATTTAGCTTTAGGGCTAGGGTTAGGGTTAGCGAAATGTAAGGCTTAGGGTACAGGTGAGGGTACAGAAAAGTGTTACGGTCTGTGTACGTGTCAGGGCACGGAATAGTATTAGGGTACGGGTTAGGATTACAGTACGGATCAGGGTAAGGTGTAGGATTGGGGTTAGGGTTAGTGTTAGGGTTAGGGTTAGCGAATAGGTAATATTTAGGGTACAGGTAAGCATATGGAAACGAGTTAGGGTCAGGCTTGGTGTTAGGGCACAGGTTAGTGTTATTGTACGGATTAGGATTAGGGTATGGGTTAGGATTTTGTGTAGGGTTGTGGATAGTGTTAGGCTTAGACCTAGGGTAAGTGTTAGCGAACAGGTAAGGTTTACGGTACACAGGAGGGTACGGAAACGTGTTAGTGTCAAAGTACATGTGAGGGAATTGCTTAATTTTGGTGTATGGGTTAAGATCAGTGTATGGGTTAGGGTATGGTGTCAGGTTGGTGTTAGCGTTCTGTTTAGGGAAAGGGCTAGGTTTAGCGAACGGTAAGATTTAGGGTACTGGAGAGGATACGGAAAAGTGTTAGGGTCAGGGTACGTGTTAGGGCACGGGTTAGTGTTAGTGTACGGGTTAGGATTAGGGTATGGGTTAGGGAAAGGTGTAGGGTTGGGGTTATGTTTAGGTGTAGGGGTGGGGTTAGGGTTAGCGAATAGGTAACATTTAGGGTACAGGTGAGCTTATGGAAACAAGTTAGGGTCAGGGTTCATGTTAGGGCACAGGTTAGTGTTAGTGTATGGATTAGGGTACGGGTTAGGGTTAGGTGTAGGGTTGGGGTTAGTGTTAGGTTTACACATAGGGTTAGGGTTAGCGAATGGTAAGATTTAGGGTACAGGAGTGGGTATGGAAAAGTGTTAGGGTCAGAGTACGTGTTAGGGCATGGATTAGTGTTAGTGTATGGGTAAGGATTAGGGTACGGGTTAGGGAAATGGGTAGGGTTGGTGTTATGGTTAGGGTTAGGCCTACAGTTAGAGTTAGCAAACGGGTAAGGTTTACGGTACACGGGAGGGTACGGAAATGTGTTAGTGTCAAAGTACATGTGAGGGCATGGGTTCGTTTTTTGGTACGGGTTAAGTTTAGTGTACAGGTTAGGGTATGCTGTAAGGTTGGTGTTAGCGTTATGTTTAGGGCTAGGGTTAGGGTTAGTGAACGGTAAGATTTTGGGTACAGGAGAGGATACGGAAAAGTGTTCGGGTCAAGGTACGTGTTAGGACATGGGTTAGTGATAGTGTATGGGTTGGGATTAGGGTACGGGTTAGGGTAAGTAGTAGGGTTGGCGTTAGGGTTAGGGCTAGGGCTAGTGTTAGGGTTAGCGAATGGGTAAGGTTTAGGGTACCGGTGAGGTTATGGAAAAGCGTTAGGGTCAGGGTACATGTCAGGGCATGGCTTAGTAGTAGTATACTGGTTAGGATTAGGGTACGGTTTAGGTAAGGTTTAGGGTTGGGCTTAGGGTTAGCTTTATGGCTAGGGTTAGGGTTAGCCAAATGTCAGGTTTAGGGTACAGGTGATGGTACAGAAAAGTGTTAGGGTTTGTGTATGTGTTAGGACACGTGTCAGTGTTAGTGTATGGCTTAGGATTAGCTTACGGGTTAGGGTAAGGTGTACGGTTGGGGTTTCGTCTAGGTTTAGGGTTAGGGTTAGCGAACGGTAAGGTTTAGGGTACAGGTGAGGTTACGGAAAAGTGTTAGGGTCAGGGTACGTGTTAGGGCAGGGGTTAGTGTGGGTTTACAGGTTAGGATTAGGATACGGGTTAGGGTCATTGGTAGGGTTGGCGTTATGGTTAGTGTTAGGGGTAGGGTTAAGTTTAGTGAACGGGTAAGGTTTAGGTTACAGCTGACCATATGGAAATGTTTTATTGTCAAAGTACGTGTGTGGTATTGCGTTAGTGTTAGTGTATGGGTTAAGATTAGTGTATGTGTTAGGAGTAGGTTTGTAGTTAGGTTTAGGTTTGGGGCTACGGTTATGGTTAACAAATGGTAAAGTTTAGGGTTAGTGTTAGGGTTAGGGTTAGGGGTAGGGTTAGGGTAGGTGTTAGGGCACGAGTTAGTGTTAGTGTATGGGTTATGATTAGGGTATGGGTTAGGGTAAGGTGTAGGGTTGGGGTTAGGTTTAGGTTTAGGGCTAGTGTTAGGGTTAGCGAATAGGTAACATTAGAGTACAGGTGAGCGTATGGAAATGAGTTAGGGTCAGGGTTCGTGTTAGGGCACAGGTTAGTGTTAGTTTAAGGATTAGGATTAGTGTACATGTTAGAGTTAGGTGTAGGGTTGGGCTTGGGTTTAGGGTTAGGTTTAGACCTAGGGTTAGGGTTAGTGAATGGTAAGATTTAGGGTTCAGGCGTGGGTATGGAAAAGTGTAAGGGTCAGGGTAAATGTTAGGGCACGGATTAGTGTTAGTGTACGGGTTAGAATTAGGGTACGGGTTAGGCTAATGGATAGGGTTGGCGTTATGTTTAGTGTTAGGGCTAGGGTTAGGGTGAGCGAACAAGTAAGGTTTAGGTTACAGGTGAGGGTAAGGAAATGTTTTAGTGTCAAAGTAAGTGTGAGGGAATGGGTTAGTGTTAGTGTATGCATTAAGATTAGTGTACATGTTAGGGTAAGGTGTAGGGTTGTAGTTAGATTTAGCTTTAGGGCTAGGGTTAGGGTTAGCAAACGGTAAGATTTAGGGTACAGGAGAGAGTAGGGTAAAGAGTTAGAGGCAGGGTACGTGTCAGGGCATGGATTAGTGTTTGTGTACGGGATAGGATTAGGGTACGGTTTATGGTAAGGTGTTGGGTTGGTGTTAGGGCTTGGTTTAGGGGTATGTTTCGGGTTTGTGAACGGTAAAGTTTAGGGTACAGGTGAGGGTACAGAAAAGTGTTAGGCTCAGGTTACGTTTCAGGGCACGGATTAGTATTAGTGTACTGGTTAGGATTACGGTATGGGTTAGGGTAATGGGTAGGGTTGGGTTTAGGGTTAGGTTTAGGGCTATGGTTAGGGTTAGCGAAATGTAAGGTTTAGGTTACAGGTGATGGTCCAGAAACGTGTTAGGATCAGGGTACATGTTAGGGCACGGATTAGTGTTAGGGTACTGGTTAGGATTGGGTACACTTTAGGGAAAGGTTTAGGGATGGGGTAAGGTTTACGTTTAGGTCTAGGGTTAAGGATAGCAAACGGTATGGTTTAGGGTACAGGTGAGTGTACAGAAAAGTGTTACGGTCAGGGTCCCTGTTAGGGCACGTGTAGTGCTAGTGTATGGGTTAGGATTAGGGTACGGGTTAGGGAAATGTGTAGGGTTGAGGTTAGGGTTAAGTTTAGGGCTAGGGTTAGGGTTAGCGAACAGGTAAGTTTTATGGTACATGAGTGTACGGAAACGTGTTAGTGTCAAAGTACGTGTGAGGGCATTGCATAATTTTGGTGTACGGGTTAAGATTAGTGTACGGGTTAGAGTATGGTGTAGGGTTGGTGTTAGCATTATGTTTAGGGCTAAGGTTACGGTTAGCGAACCAGTAAGGTTTAGGGTACAGGTGAGGGTACGGAACACTTTTAGGGTCAGGGTATATGTTAGGACACCTGTTAGTGTTAGTGTACGTGTCAGGATTAGCGTAGAGTTTAGGGTAAGGTGTGGGGTTGTGGTTAGGGTTAGGTTTAGGGCTAGGCTTAGGGTTGGCGAACGGGTAAGTTTTAGGGTACAGTTGAGGGTACGGAAAAGCGTTTGTGTCAGGTTATGTGTTAGGAAACGTGTTAGTGTTAATGTGTGGTTAGGATTAGGGTATGGGTTAGGGTAATGGTTACGGTTGGCGTTAGGGTTAGGGATAGGCTTAGCAAACAGTTAAGGCTTATGGTACATGTGAGTGTATGGAGACGTGTTAGTGTCAAATTACGTGTGAGGGCATGGGTTAGTGTTAGTGTAGGGGTTAAAAATAGGGTACGGGTTAGAATAAGGTGTAGGGTTGGTGTTAGGGTTAGGTTTAAGTCTACAGTTAGGGTTAGCTAACGATTAGGTTTAGCGTACAGCTGAGGGTATGGAAAAGTGTTAGGGTCAGGGTACGTTTCAGGGCACTGGTTAGTGTTAGTGTACGGTTTAGGATTAGTGTATGGGTTAGGGTAAGATGTAGGGTTGGCGTTAGGGTTAGGTTTAGAGCTAGGGTTAGGGTTAGCGACCGGGTAATTTTTAGGTTACAGGGGAGTGTACGGAAAAGTTTTAGGGTCAAAATACATATGCGGGAATGGGTTAGTGTTAGTTTAAGGTTTAAGATTAGTGTACGTGTTAGGGTAAGGTGTAGGGTTGGAGTTAGATTTAGCTTTAGGGCTAGGGTTAGGGTTAGCGAAATGTAAGGCTTAGGGTACAGGTGAGGGTACAGAAAAGTGTCACGGTCTGTGTACGTGTCAGGGCACGGATTAGTATTAGGGTACGGGTTAGGATTACAGTACGGATCAGGGTAAGGTGTAGGATTGGGGTTAGGGTTAGTGTTAGGGTTAGGGTTAGCGAATAGGTAATATTTAGGGTACAGGTAAGCATATGGAAACGAGTTAGGGTCAGGCTTGGTGTTAGGGCACAGGTTAGTGTTATTGTACGGATTAGGATTAGGGTATGGGTTAGGATTTTGTGTAGGGTTGTGGATAGTGTTAGGCTTAGACCTAGGGTAAGTGTTAGCGAACAGGTAAGGTTTACGGTACACAGGAGGGTACGGAAACGTGTTAGTGTCAAAGTACATGTGAGGGAATTGCTTAATTTTGGTGTATGGGTTAAGATCAGTGTATGGGTTAGGGTATGGTGTCAGGTTGGTGTTAGCGTTCTGTTTAGGGAAAGGGCTAGGTTTAGCGAACGGTAAGATTTAGGGTACTGGAGAGGATACGGAAAAGTGTTAGGGTCAGGGTACGTGTTAGGGCACGGGTTAGTGTTAGTGTACGGGTTAGGATTAGGGTATGGGTTAGGGAAAGGTGTAGGGTTGGGGTTATGTTTAGGTGTAGGGGTGGGGTTAGGGTTAGCGAATAGGTAACATTTAGGGTACAGGTGAGCTTATGGAAACAAGTTAGGGTCAGGGTTCATGTTAGGGCACAGGTTAGTGTTAGTGTATGGATTAGGGTATGGGTTAGGGTTAGGTGTAGGGTTGGGGTTAGGGTTAGGTTTACACATAGGGTTAGGGTTAGCGAATGGTAAGATTTAGGGTACAGGAGTGGGTATGGAAAAGTGTTAGGGTCAGGGTACGTGTTAGGGCATGGATTAGTGTTAGTGTATGGGTAAGGATTAGGGTACGGGTTAGGGAAATGGGTAGGGTTGGTGTTATGGTTAGGGTTAGGCCTACAGTTAGAGTTAGCAAACGGGTAAGGTTTACGGTACACGGGAGGGTACGGAAATGTGTTACTGTCAAAGTACATGTGAGGGCATGGGTTCGTTTTTTTGTACGGGTTAAGTTTAGTGTACGGGTTAGGGTATGCTGTAAGGTTGGTGTTAGCGTTATGTTTAGGGCTAGGGTTAGGGTTAGTGAACGGTAAGATTTTGGGTACAGGAGAGGATACGGAAAAGTGTTCGGGTCAAGGTACGTGTTAGGACATGGGTTAGTGATAGTGTATGGGTTGGGATTAGGGTACGGGTTAGGGTAAGTAGTAGGGTTGGCGTTAGGGTTAGGGCTAGGGCTAGTGTTAGGGTTAGCGAATGGGTAAGGTTTAGGGTACCGGTGAGGTTATGGAAAAGCGTTAGGGTCAGGGTACATGTCAGGGCATGGCTTAGTAGTAGTATACTGGTTAGGATTAGGGTACGGTTTAGGTAAGGTTTAGGGTTGGGCTTAGGGTTAGCTTTATGGCTAAGGTTAGGGTTAGCCAAATGTCAGGTTTAAGGTACAGGTGATGGTACAGAAAAGTGTTAGGGTTTGTGTATGTGTTAGGACACGTGTCAGTGTTAGTGTATGGCTTAGGATTAGCTTACGGGTTAGGGTAAGGTGTACGGTTGGGGTTTCGTCTAGGTTTAGGGTTAGGGTTAGCGGACGGTAAGGTTTAGGGTACAGGTGAGGTTACGGAAAAGTGTTAGGGTCAGGGTACGTGTTACGGCAGGGGTTAGTGTGGGTTTACAGGTTAGGATTAGGATACGGGTTAGGGTCATTGGTAGGGTTGGCGTTATGGTTAGTGTTAGGGGTAGGGTTAAGTTTAGTGAACGGGTAAGGTTTAGGTTACAGCTGACCATATGGAAATGTTTTATTGTCCAAGTACGTGTGTGGTATTGCGTTAGTGTTAGTGTATGGGTTAAGATTAGTGTATGTGTTAGGAGTAGGTTTGTAGTTAGGTTTAGGTTTGGGGCTACGGTTATGGTTAACAAATGGTAAAGTTTAGGGTTAGTGTTAGGGTTAGGGTTAGGGGTAGGGCTAGGGTAGGTGTTAGGGCACGAGTTAGTGTTAGTGTATGGGTTATGATTAGGTTTAGGGCTAGTGTTAGGGTAAGCGAATAGGTAACATTAGAGTACAGGTGAGCGTATGGAAATGAGTTAGGGTCAGGGTTCGTGTTAGGGAACAGGTTAGTGTTAGTTTAAGGATTAGGATTAGTGTACATGTTAGAGTTAGGTGTAGGGTTGGGCTTGGGTTTAGGGTTAGGTTTAGACCTAGGGTTAGGGTTAGTGAATGGTAAGATTTAGGGTTCAGGCGTGGGTATGGAAACGTGTAAGGGTCAGGGTAAATGTTAGGGCACGGATTAGTGTTAGTGTACGGGTTAGAATTAGGGTACGGGTTAGGCTAATGGATAGGGTTGGCGTTATGTTTAGTGTTAGGGCTAGGGTTAGGGTGAGCGAACAAGTAAGGTTTAGGTTACAGGTGAGGGTAAGGAAATGTTTTAGTGTCAAAGTAAGTGTGAGGGAATGGGTTAGTGTTAGTGTATGCATTAAGATTAGTGTACATGTTAGGGTAAGGTGTAGGGTTGTAGTTAGATTTAGCTTTAGGGCTAGGGTTAGGGTTAGCAAACGGTAAGATTTAGGGTACAGGAGAGAGTAGGGTAAAGAGTTAGAGGCAGGGTACGTGTCAGGGCATGGATTAGTGTTTGTGTACGGGATAGGATTAGGGTACGGTTTATGGTAAGGTGTTGGGTTGGTGTTAGGGCTTGGTTTAGGGGTATGTTTCGGGTTTGTGAACGGTAAAGTTTAGGGTACAGGTGAGGGTACAGAAAAGTGTTAGGCTCAGGTTACGTTTCAGGGCACGGATTAGTATTAGTGTACTGGTTAGGATTACGGTATGGGTTAGGGTAATGGGTAGGGTTGGGTTTAGGGTTAGGTTTAGGGCTATGGTTAGGGTTAGCGAAATGTAAGGTTTAGGTTACAGGTGATGGTCCAGAAACGTGTTAGGATCAGGGTACATGTTAGGGCACGGATTAGTGTTAGGGTACTGGTTAGGATTGGGTACACTTTAGGGAAAGGTTTAGGGATGGGGTAAGGTTTACGTTTAGGTCTAGGGTTAAGGATAGCAAACGGTATGGTTTAGGGTACAGGTGAGTGTACAGAAAAGTGTTACGGTCAGGGTCCCTGTTAGGGCACGTGTAGTGCTAGTGTATGGGTTAGGATTAGGGTACGGGTTAGGGAAATGTGTAGGGTTGAGGTTAGGGTTAAGTTTAGGGCTAGGGTTAGGGTTAGCGAACAGGTAAGTTTTATGGTACATGAGTGTACGGAAACGTGTTAGTGTCAAAGTACGTGTGAGGGCATTGCATAATTTTGGTGTACGGGTTAAGATTAGTGTACGGGTTAGAGTATGGTGTAGGGTTGGTGTTAGCATTATGTTTAGGGCTAAGGTTACGGTTAGCGAACCAGTAAGGTTTAGGGTACAGGTGAGGGTACGGAACACTTTTAGGGTCAGGGTATATGTTAGGACACCTGTTAGTGTTAGTGTACGTGTCAGGATTAGCGTAGAGTTTAGGGTAAGGTGTGGGGTTGTGGTTAGGGTTAGGTTTAGGGCTAGGCTTAGGGTTGGCGAACGGGTAAGTTTTAGGGTACAGTTGAGGGTACGGAAAAGCGTTTGTGTCAGGTTATGTGTTAGGAAACGTGTTAGTGTTAATGTGTGGTTAGGATTAGGGTATGGGTTAGGGTAATGGTTACGGTTGGCGTTAGGGTTAGGGATAGGCTTAGCAAACAGTTAAGGCTTATGGTACATGTGAGTGTATGGAGACGTGTTAGTGTCAAATTACGTGTGAGGGCATGGGTTAGTGTTAGTGTAGGGGTTAAAAATAGGGTACGGGTTAGAATAAGGTGTAGGGTTGGTGTTAGGGTTAGGTTTAAGTCTACAGTTAGGGTTAGCTAACGATTAGGTTTAGCGTACAGCTGAGGGTATGGAAAAGTGTTAGGGTCAGGGTACGTTTCAGGGCACTGGTTAGTGTTAGTGTACGGTTTAGGATTAGTGTATGGGTTAGGGTAAGATGTAGGGTTGGCGTTAGGGTTAGGTTTAGAGCTAGGGTTAGGGTTAGCGACCGGGTAATTTTTAGGTTACAGGGGAGTGTACGGAAAAGTTTTAGGGTCAAAATACATATGCGGGAATGGGTTAGTGTTAGTTTAAGGTTTAAGATTAGTGTACGTGTTAGGGTAAGGTGTAGGGTTGGAGTTAGATTTAGCTTTAGGGCTAGGGTTAGGGTTAGCGAAATGTAAGGCTTAGGGTACAGGTGAGGGTACAGAAAAGTGTCACGGTCTGTGTACGTGTCAGGGCACGGATTAGTATTAGGGTACGGGTTAGGATTACAGTACGGATCAGGGTAAGGTGTAGGATTGGGGTTAGGGTTAGTGTTAGGGTTAGGGTTAGCGAATAGGTAATATTTAGGGTACAGGTAAGCATATGGAAACGAGTTAGGGTCAGGCTTGGTGTTAGGGCACAGGTTAGTGTTATTGTACGGATTAGGATTAGGGTATGGGTTAGGATTTTGTGTAGGGTTGTGGATAGTGTTAGGCTTAGACCTAGGGTAAGTGTTAGCGAACAGGTAAGGTTTACGGTACACAGGAGGGTACGGAAACGTGTTAGTGTCAAAGTACATGTGAGGGAATTGCTTAATTTTGGTGTATGGGTTAAGATCAGTGTATGGGTTAGGGTATGGTGTCAGGTTGGTGTTAGCGTTCTGTTTAGGGAAAGGGCTAGGTTTAGCGAACGGTAAGATTTAGGGTACTGGAGAGGATACGGAAAAGTGTTAGGGTCAGGGTACGTGTTAGGGCACGGGTTAGTGTTAGTGTACGGGTTAGGATTAGGGTATGGGTTAGGGAAAGGTGTAGGGTTGGGGTTATGTTTAGGTGTAGGGGTGGGGTTAGGGTTAGCGAATAGGTAACATTTAGGGTACAGGTGAGCTTATGGAAACAAGTTAGGGTCAGGGTTCATGTTAGGGCACAGGTTAGTGTTAGTGTATGGATTAGGGTACGGGTTAGGGTTAGGTGTAGGGTTGGGGTTAGGGTTAGGTTTAGACATAGGGTTAGGGTTAGCGAATGGTAAGATTTAGGGTACAGGAGTGGGTATGGAAAAGTGTTAGGGTCAGGGTACGTGTTAGGGCATGGATTAGTGTTAGTGTATGGGTAAGGATTAGGGTACGGGTTAGGGAAATGGGTAGGGTTGGTGTTATGGTTAGGGTTAGGCCTACAGTTAGAGTTAGCAAACGGGTAAGGTTTACGGTACACGGGAGGGTACGGAAATGTGTTAGTGTCAAAGTACATGTGAGGGCATGGGTTCGTTTTTTTGTACGGGTTAAGTTTAGTGTACGGGTTAGGGTATGCTGTAAGGTTGGTGTTAGCGTTATGTTTAGGGCTAGGGTTAGGGTTAGTGAACGGTAAGATTTTGGGTACAGGAGAGGATACGGAAAAGTGTTCGGGTCAAGGTACGTGTTAGGACATGGGTTAGT
The DNA here is from genome assembly GCF_964341445.2 of Mesoplodon mirus. Lineage (NCBI taxonomy): Eukaryota > Metazoa > Chordata > Mammalia > Artiodactyla > Ziphiidae > Mesoplodon > Mesoplodon mirus. Next base: position 4,915,903 of record NC_138996.1, read on the forward strand.
GATAGTGTATGGGTTGGGATTAGGGTACGGGTTAGGGTAAGTAGTAGGGTTGGCGTTAGGGTTAGGGCTAGGGCTAGGGTTAGGGTTAGCGAATGGGTAAGGTTTAGGGTACCGGTGAGGTTATGGAAAAGCGTTAGGGTCAGGGTACATGTCAGGGCATGGCTTAGTAGTAGTATACTGGTTAGGATTAGGGTACGGTTTAGGTAAGGTTTAGGGTTGGGCTTAGGGTTAGCTTTATGGCTAGGGTTAGGGTTAGCCAAATGTCAGGTTTAGGGTACAGGTGATGGTACATAAAAGTGTTAGGGTTTGTGTATGTGTTAGGACACGTGTCAGTGTTAGTGTATGGCTTAGGATTAGCTTACGGGTTAGGGTAAGGTGTACGGTTGGGGTTTCGTCTAGGTTTAGGGTTAGGGTTAGCGAACGGTAAGGTTTAGGGTACAGGTGAGGTTACGGAAAAGTGTTAGGGTCAGGGTACGTGTTAGGGCAGGGGTTAGTGTGGGTTTACAGGATAGGATTAGGATACGGGTTAGGGTAATTGGTAGGGTTGGCGTTATGGTTAGTGTTAGGGGTAGGGTTAAGTTTAGTGAACGGGTAAGGTTTAGGTTACAGCTGACCATATGGAAATGTTTTATTGTCCAAGTACGTGTGTGGTATTGCGTTAGTGTTAGTGTATGGGTTAAGATTAGTGTATGTGTTAGGAGTAGGTTTGTAGTTAGGTTTAGGTTTGGGGCTACGGTTATGGTTAACAAATGGTAAAGTTTAGGGTTAGTGTTAGGGTTAGGGTTAGGGGTAGGGCTAGGGTAGGTGTTAGGGCACGAGTTAGTGTTAGTGTATGGGTTATGATTAGGGTATGGGTTAGGGTAAGGTGTAGGGTTGGGGTTAGGTTTATGTTTAGGGCTAGTGTTAGGGTAAGCGAATAGGTAACATTAGAGTACAGGTGAGCGTATGGAAATGAGTTAGGGTCAGGGTTCGTGTTAGGGCACAGGTTAGTGTTAGTTTAAGGATTAGGATTAGTGTACATGTTAGAGTTAGGTGTAGGGTTGGGCTTGGGTTTAGGGTTAGGTTTAGACCTAGGGTTAGGGTTAGTGAATGGTAAGATTTAGGGTTCAGGCGTGGGTATGGAAAAGTGTAAGGGTCAGGGTAAATGTTAGGGCACGGATTAGTGTTAGTGTACGGGTTAGAATTAGGGTACGGGTTAGGCTAATGGATAGGGTTGGCGTTATGTTTAGTGTTAGGGCTAGGGTTAGGGTGAGCGAACGAGTAAGGTTTAGGTTACAGGTGAGGGTAAGGAAATGTTTTAGTGTCAAAGTAAGTGTGAGGGAATGGGTTAGTGTTAGTGTATGCATTAAGATTAGTGTACATGTTAGGGTAAGGTGTAGGGTTGTAGTTAGATTTAGCTTTAGGGCTAGGGTTAGGGTTAGCAAACGGTAAGATTTAGGGTACAGGAGAGAGTAGGGTAAAGAGTTAGAGGCAGGGTACGTGTCAGGGCATGGATTAGTGTTTGTGTACGGGATAGGATTAGGGTACGGTTTATGGTAAGGTGTTGGGTTGGTGTTAGGGCTTGGTTTAGGGGTATGTTTCGGGTTTGTGAACGGTAACGTTTAGGGTACAGGTGAGGGTACAGAAAAGTGTTAGGCTCAGGTTACGTTTCAGGGCACGGATTAGTATTAGTGTACTGGTTAGGATTACAGTATGGGTTAGGGTAATGGCTAGGGTTGGGTTTAGGGTTAGGTTTAGGGCTATGGTTAGGGTTAGCGAAATGTAAGGTTTAGGTTACAGGTGATGGTCCAGAAACGTGTTAGGATCAGGGTACATGTTAGGGCACGGATTAGTGTTAGGGTACTGGTTAGGATTGGGTACGCGTTAAGGAAAGGTTTAGGGATGTGGTAAGGTTTACGTTTAGGTCTAGGGTTAAGGATAGCAAACGGTATGGTTTAGGGTACAGGTGAGTGTACAGAAAAGTGTTACGGTCAGGGTACCTGTTAGGGCACGTGTAGTGCTAGTGTATGGGTTAGGATTAGGGTACGGGTTAGGGAAAGCTGTAGGGTTGAGGTTAGGGTTAAGTTTAGGGCTAGGGTTAGGGTTAGCGAACAGGTAAGTTTTATGGTACATGAGTGTACGGAAACGTGTTAGTGTCAAAGTACATGTGAGGGCATTGCATAATTTTGGTGTACGGGTTAAGATTAGTGTACGGGTTAGGGTATGGTGTAGGGTTGGTGTTAGCATTATGTTTAGAGCTAAGGTTACGGTTAGCGAACCAGTAAGGTTTAGGGTACAGGTGAGGGTACGGAAAACTTTTAGGGTCAGGGTATATGTTAGGACACCTGTTAGTGTTAGTGTACGTGTCAGAATTAGCGTACAGTTTAGGGTAAGGTGTGGGGTTGTGGTTAGGGTTAGGTTTAGGGCTAGGCTTAGGGTTGGCGAACGGGTAAGTTTTAGGGTACAGTTGAGGGTACGGAAAAGCATTTGGGTCAGGTTATGTGTTAGGAAACGTGTTAGTTTTAATGTGTGGTTAGGATTAGGGTATGGGTTAGGGTAATGGTTACGGTTGGCGTTAGGGTTAGAGATAGGCTTAGCAAACAGTTAAGGCTTATGGTACATGTGAGTGTATGGAGACGTGTTAGTGTCAAATTACGTGTGAGGGCATGGGTTAGTGTTAGTGTAGGGGTTAAAAATAGGGTACGGGTTAGAATAAGGTGTAGGGTTGGTGTTAGGGTTAGGTTTAAGTCTACAGTTAGGGTTAGCTAACGATTAGGTTTAGCGTACAGCTGAGGGTATGGAAAAGTGTTAGGGTCAGGGTACGTTTCAGGGCACTGGTTAGTGTTAGTGTATGGTTTAGGATTAGTGTATGGGTTAGGGTAAGATGTAGGGTTGGCGTTAGGGTTAGGTTTAGAGCTAGGGTTAGGGTTAGCGACCGGGTAATTTTTAGGTTATAGGGGAGGGTACGGAAATGTTTTAGGGTCAAAATACATATGCGGGAATGGGTTAGTGTTAGTTTAAGGTTTAAGATTAGTGTACGTGTTAGGGTAAGGTGTAGGGTTGGAGTTAGATTTAGCTTTAGGGCTAGGGTTAGGGTTAGCGAAATGTAAGGCTTAGGGTACAGGTGAGGGTACAGAAAAGTGTCACGGTCTGTGTACGTGTCAGGGCACGGATTAGTATTAGGGTACGGGTTAGGATTACAGTACGGATTAGGGTAAGGTGTAGGATTGGGGTTAGGGTTAGTGTTAGGGTTAGGGTTAGCGAATAGGTAATATTTAGGGTACAGGTAAGCATATGGAAACGAGTTAGGGTCAGGCTTGGTGTTAGGGCACAGGTTAGTGTTATTGTACGGATTAGGATTAGGGTATGGGTTAGGATTTTGTGTAGGGTTGTGGATAGTGTTAGGCTTAGACCTAGGGTAAGTGTTAGCGAACAGGTAAGGTTTACGGTACACAGGAGGGTACGGAAACGTGTTAGTGTCAAAGTACATGTGAGGGAATTGCTTAATTTTGGTGTATGGGTTAAGATCAGTGTATGGGTTAGGGTATGGTGTCAGGTTGGTGTTAGCGTTCTGTTTAGGGAAAGGGCTAGGTTTAGCGAACGGTAAGATTTAGGGTACTGGAGAGGATACGGAAAAGTGTTAGGGTCAGGGTACGTGTTAGGGCACGGGTTAGTGTTAGTGTACGGGTTAGGATTAGGGTATGGGTTAGGGAAAGGTGTAGGGTTGGGGTTATGTTTAGGTGTAGGGGTGGGGTTAGGGTTAGCGAATAGGTAACATTTAGGGTACAGGTGAGCTTATGGAAACAAGTTAGGGTCAGGGTTCATGTTAGGGCACAGGTTAGTGTTAGTGTATGGATTAGGGTACGGGTTAGGGTTAGGTGTAGGGTTGGGGTTAGGGTTAGGTTTAGACATAGGGTTAGGGTTAGCGAATGGTAAGATTTAGGGTACAGGAGTGGGTATGGAAAAGTGTTAGGGTCAGGGTACGTGTTAGGGCATGGATTAGTGTTAGTGTATGGGTAAGGATTAGGGTACGGGTTAGGGAAATGGGTAGGGTTGGTGTTATGGTTAGGGTTAGGCCTACAGTTAGAGTTAGCAAACGGGTAAGGTTTACGGTACACGGGAGGGTACGGAAATGTGTTAGTGTCAAAGTACTTGTGAGGGCATGGGTTCGTTTTTTTGTACGGGTTAAGTTTAGTGTACGGGTTAGGGTATGCTGTAAGGTTGGTGTTAGCGTTATGTTTAGGGCTAGGGTTAGGGTTAGTGAACGGTAAGATTTTGGGTACAGGAGAGGATACGGAAAAGTGTTCGGGTCAAGGTACGTGTTAGGACATGGGTTAGTGATAGTGTATGGGTTGGGATTAGGGTACGGGTTAGGGTAAGTAGTAGGGTTGGCGTTAGGGTTAGGGCTAGGGCTAGGGTTAGGGTTAGCGAATGGGTAAGGTTTAGGGTACCGGTGAGGTTATGGAAAAGCGTTAGGGTCAGGGTACATGTCAGGGCATGGCTTAGTAGTAGTATACTGGTTAGGATTAGGGTACGGTTTAGGTAAGGTTTAGGGTTGGGCTTAGGGTTAGCTTTATGGCTAGGGTTAGGGTTAGCCAAATGTCAGGTTTAGGGTACAGGTGATGGTACAGAAAAGTGTTAGGGTTTGTGTATGTGTTAGGACACGTGTCAGTGTTAGTGTATGGCTTAGGATTAGCTTACGGGTTAGGGTAAGGTGTACGGTTGGGGTTTCGTCTAGGTTTAGGGTTAGGGTTAGCGAACGGTAAGGTTTAGGGTACAGGTGAGGTTACGGAAAAGTGTTAGGGTCAGGGTACGTGTTAGGGCAGGGGTTAGTGTGGGTTTACAGGTTAGGATTAGGGTACGGGTTAGGGTAATTGGTAGGGTTGGCGTTATGGTTAGTGTTAGGGGTAGGGTTAAGTTTAGTGAACGGGTAAGGTTTAGGTTACAGCTGACCATATGGAAATGTTTTATTGTCCAAGTACGTGTGTGGTATTGCGTTAGTGTTAGTGTATGGGTTAAGATTAGTGTATGTGTTAGGAGTAGGTTTGTAGTTAGGTTTAGGTTTGGGGCTACGGTTATGGTTAACAAATGGTAAAGTTTAGGGTTAGTGTTAGGGTTAGGGTTAGGGGTAGGGTTAGGGTAGGTGTTAGGGCACGAGTTAGTGTTAGTGTATGGGTTATGATTAGGGTATGGGTTAGGGTAAGGTGTAGGGTTGGGGTTAGGTTTAGGTTTAGGGCTAGTGTTAGGGTTAGCGAATAGGTAACATTAGAGTACAGGTGAGCGTATGGAAATGAGTTAGGGTCAGGGTTCGTGTTAGGGCACAGGTTAGTGTTAGTTTAAGGATTAGGATTAGTGTACATGTTAGAGTTAGGTGTAGGGTTGGGCTTGGGTTTAGGGTTAGGTTTAGACCTAGGGTTAGGGTTAGTGAATGGTAAGATTTAGGGTTCAGGCGTGGGTATGGAAAAGTGTAAGGGTCAGGGTAAATGTTAGGGCACGGATTAGTGTTAGTGTACGGGTTAGAATTAGGGTACGGGTTAGGCTAATGGATAGGGTTGGCGTTATGTTTAGTGTTAGGGCTAGGGTTAGGGTGAGCGAACGAGTAAGGTTTAGGTTACAGGTGAGGGTAAGGAAATGTTTTAGTGTCAAAGTAAGTGTGAGGGAATGGGTTAGTGTTAGTGTATGCATTAAGATTAGTGTACATGTTAGGGTAAGGTGTAGGGTTGTAGTTAGATTTAGCTTTAGGGCTAGGGTTAGGGTTAGCAAACGGTAAGATTTAGGGTACAGGAGAGAGTAGGGTAAAGAGTTAGAGGCAGGGTACGTGTCAGGGCATGGATTAGTGTTTGTGTACGGGATAGGATTAGGGTACGGTTTATGGTAAGGTGTTGGGTTGGTGTTACGGCTTGGTTTAGGGGTATGTTTCGGGTTTGTGAACGGTAAAGTTTAGGGTACAGGTGAGGGTACAGAAAAGTGTTAGGCTCAGGTTACGTTTCAGGGCACGGATTAGTATTAGTGTACTGGTTAGGATTACGGTATGGGTTAGGGTAATGTGTAGGGTTGGGTTTAGGGTTAGGTTTAGGGCTATGGTTAGGGTTAGCGAAATGTAAGGTTTAGGTTACAGGTGATGGTCCAGAAACGTGTTAGGATCAGGGTACATGTTAGGGCACGGATTAGTGTTAGGGTACTGGTTAGGATTGGGTACACTTTAGGGAAAGGTTTAGGGATGGGGTAAGGTTTACGTTTAGGTCTAGGGTTAAGGATAGCAAACGGTAGGGTTTAGGGTACAGGTGAGTGTACAGAAAAGTGTTACGGTCAGGGTACCTGTTAGGGCACGTGTAGTGTTAGTGTATGGGTTAGGATTAGGGTACGGCTTAGGGTAATGTGTAGGGTTGAGGTTAGGGTTAAGTTTAGGGCTAGGGTTAGGGTTAGCGAACAGGTAAGTTTTATGGTACATGAGTGTACGGAAACGTGTTAGTGTCAAAGTACGTGTGAGGGCATTGCATAATTTTGGTGTACGGGTTAAGATTAGTGTACGGGTTAGGGTATGGTGTAGGGTTGGTGTTAGCATTATGTTTAGGGCTAAGGTTACGGTTAGCGAACCAGTAAGGTTTAGGGTACAGGTGAGGGTACGGAAAACTTTTAGGGTCAGGGTATATGTTAGGACACCTGTTAGTGTTAGTGTACGTGTCAGGAATAGCGTAGAGTTTAGGGTAAGGTGTGGGGTTGTGGTTAGGGTTAGGTTTAGGGCTAGGCTTAGGGTTGGCGAACGGGTAAGTTTTAGGGTACAGTTGAGGGTACGGAAAAGCGTTTGGGTCAGGTTATGTGTTAGGAAACGAGTTAGTGTTAATGTGTGGTTAGGATTAGGGTATGGGTTAGGGTAATGGTTAGGGTTGGCGTTAGGGTTAGGGATAGGCTTAGCGAACAGTTAAGGCTTATGGTACATGTGAGTGTATGGAGACGTGTTAGTGTCAAATTACGTGTGAGGGCATGGGTTAGTGTTAGTGTAGGGGTTAAAAATAGGGTACGGGTTAGAATAAGGTGTAGGGTTGGTGTTAGGGTTAGGTTTAAGCCTACAGTTAGGGTTAGCTAACGATTAGGTTTAGCGTACAGCTGAGGGTATGGAAAAGTGTTAGGGTCAGGGTACGTTTCAGGGCACTGGTTAGTGTTAGTGTACGGTTTAGGATTAGTGTATGGGTTAGGGTAAGATGTAGGGTTGGCGTTAGGGTTAGGTTTAGAGCTAGGGTTAGGGTTAGCGACCGGGTAATTTTTAGGTTACAGGGGAGGGTACGGAAATGTTTTAGGGTCAAAATACATATGCGGGAATGGGTTAGTGTTAGTTTAAGGTTTAAGATTAGTGTACGTGTTAGGGTAAGGTGTAGGGTTGGAGTTAGATTTAGCTTTAGGGCTAGGGTTAGGGTTAGCGAAATGTAAGGCTTAGGGTACAGGTGAGGGTACAGAAAAGTGTCACGGTCTGTGTACGTGTCAGGGCACGGATTAGTATTAGGGTACGGGTTAGGATTACAGTACGGATTAGGGTAAGGTGTAGGATTGGGGTTAGGGTTAGTGTTAGGGTTAGGGTTAGCGAATAGGTAATATTTAGGGTACAGGTAAGCATATGGAAACGAGTTAGGGTCAGGCTTGGTGTTAGGGCACAGGTTAGTGTTATTGTACGGATTAGGATTAGGGTATGGGTTAGGATTTTGTGTAGGGTTGTGGATAGTGTTAGGCTTAGACCTAGGGTAAGTGTTAGCGAACAGGTAAGGTTTACAGTACACAGGAGGGTACGGAAACGTGTTAGGGTCAAAGTACATGTGAGGGAATTGCTTAATTTTGGTGTATGGGTTAAGATCAGTGTATGGGTTAGGGTATGGTGTCAGGTTGGTGTTAGCGTTCTGTTTAGGGAAAGGGCTAGGTTTAGCGAACGGTAAGATTTAGGGTACTGGAGAGGATACGGAAAAGTGTTAGGGTCAGGGTACGTGTTAGGGCACGGGTTAGTGTTAGTGTACGGGTTAGGATTAGGGTATGGGTTAGGGAAAGGTGTAGGGTTGGGGTTATGTTTAGGTGTAGGGGTGGGGTTAGGGTTAGCGAATAGGTAACATTTAGGGTACAGGTGAGCTTATGGAAACAAGTTAGGGTCAGGGTTCATGTTAGGGCACAGGTTAGTGTTAGTGTATGGATTAGGGTACGGGTTAGGGTTAGGTGTAGGGTTGGGGTTAGGGTTAGGTTTAGACATAGGGTTAGGGTTAGCGAATGGTAAGATTTAGGGTACAGGAGTGGGTATGGAAAAGTGTTAGGGTCAGGGTACGTGTTAGGGCATGGATTAGTGTTAGTGTATGGGTAAGGATTAGGGTACGGGTTAGGGAAATGGGTAGGGTTGGTGTTATGGTTAGGGTTAGGCCTACAGTTAGAGTTAGCAAACGGGTAAGGTTTACGGTACACGGGAGGGTACGGAAATGTGTTAGTGTCAAAGTACTTGTGAGGGCATGGGTTCGTTTTTTTGTACGGGTTAAGTTTAGTGTACGGGTTAGGGTATGCTGTAAGGTTGGTGTTAGCGTTATGTTTAGGGCTAGGGTTAGGGTTAGTGAACGGTAAGATTTTGGGTACAGGAGAGGATACGGAAAAGTGTTCGGGTCAAGGTACGTGTTAGGACATGGGTTAGTGATAGTGTATGGGTTGGGATTAGGGTACGGGTTAGGGTAAGTAGTAGGGTTGGCGTTAGGGTTAGGGCTAGGGCTAGGGTTAGGGTTAGCGAATGGGTAAGGTTTAGGGTACCGGTGAGGTTATGGAAAAGCGTTAGGGTCAGGGTACATGTCAGGGCATGGCTTAGTAGTAGTATACTGGTTAGGATTAGGGTATGGTTTAGGTAAGGTTTAGGGTTGGGCTTAGGGTTAGCTTTATGGCTAGGGTTAGGGTTAGCCAAATGTCAGGTTTAGGGTACAGGTGATGGTACAGAAAAGTGTTAGGGTTTGTGTATGTGTTAGGACACGTGTCAGTGTTAGTGTATGGCTTAGGATTAGCTTACGGGTTAGGGTAAGGTGTACGGTTGGGGTTTCGTCTAGGTTTAGGGTTAGGGTTAGCGAACGGTAAGGTTTAGGGTACAGGTGAGGTTACGGAAAAGTGTTAGGGTCAGGGTACGTGTTAGGGCAGGGGTTAGTGTGGGTTTACAGGTTAGGATTAGGGTACGGGTTAGGTTAATTGGTAGGGTTGGCGTTATGGTTAGTGTTAGGGGTAGGGTTAAGTTTAGTGAACGGGTAAGGTTTAGGTTACAGCTGACCATATGGAAATGTTTTATTGTCCAACTATGTGTGTGGTATTGCGTTAGTGTTAGTGTATGGGTTAAGATTAGTGTATGTGTTAGGAGTAGGTTTGTAGTTAGGTTTAGGTTTGGGGCTACGGTTATGGTTAACAAATGGTAAAGTTTAGGGTTAGTGTTAGGGTTAGGGTTAGGGGTAGGGTTAGGGTAGGTGTTAGGGCACGAGTTAGTGTTAGTGTATGGGTTATGATTAGGGTATGGGTTAGGGTAAGGTGTAGGGTTGGGGTTAGGTTTAGGTTTAGGGCTAGTGTTAGGGTTAGCGAATAGGTAACATTAGAGTACAGGTGAGCGTATGGAAATGAGTTAGGGTCAGGGTTCGTGTTAGGGCACAGGTTAGTGTTAGTTTAAGGATTAGGATTAGTGTACATGTTAGAGTTAGGTGTAGGGTTGGGCTTGGGTTTAGGGTTAGGTTTAGACCTAGGGTTAGGGTTAGTGAATGGTAAGATTTAGGGTTCAGGCGTGGGTATGGAAAAGTGTAAGGGTCAGGGTAAATGTTAGGGCACGGATTAGTGTTAGTGTACGGGTTAGAATTAGGGTACGGGTTAGGCTAATGGATAGGGTTGGCGTTATGTTTAGTGTTAGGGCTAGGGTTAGGGTGAGCGAACGAGTAAGGTTTAGGTTACAGGTGAGGGTAAGGAAATGTTTTAGTGTCAAAGTAAGTGTGAGGGAATGGGTTAGTGTTAGTGTATGCATTAAGATTAGTGTACATGTTAGGGTAAGGTGTAGGGTTGTAGTTAGATTTAGCTTTAGGGCTAGGGTTAGGGTTAGCAAACGGTAAGATTTAGGGTACAGGAGAGAGTAGGGTAAAGAGTTAGAGGCAGGGTACGTGTCAGGGCATGGATTAGTGTTTGTGTACGGGATAGGATTAGGGTACGGTTTATGGTAAGGTGTTGGGTTGGTGTTAGGGCTTGGTTTAGGGGTATGTTTCGGGTTTGTGAACGGTAAAGTTTAGGGTACAGGTGAGGGTACAGAAAAGTGTTAGGCTCAGGTTACGTTTCAGGGCACGGATTAGTATTAGTGTACTGGTTAGGATTACGGTATGGGTTAGGGTAATGGGTAGGGTTGGGTTTAGGGTTAGGTTTAGGGCTATGGTTAGGGTTAGCGAAATGTAAGGTTTAGGTTACAGGTGATGGTCCAGAAACGTGTTAGGATCAGGGTACATGTTAGGGCACGGATTAGTGTTAGGGTACTGGTTAGGATTGGGTACACTTTAGGTAAAGGTTTAGGGATGGGGAAAGGTTTACGTTTAGGTCTAGGGTTAAGGATAGCAAACGGTAGGGTTTAGGGTACAGGTGAGTGTACAGAAAAGTGTTACGGTCAGGGTACCTGTTAGGGCACGTGTAGTGGTAGTGTATGGGTTAGGATTAGGGTACGGGTTAGGGTAATGTGTAGGGTTGAGGTTAGGGTTAAGTTTAGGGCTAGGGTTAGGGTTAGCGAACAGGTAAGTTTTATGGTACATGAGTGTACGGAAACGTGTTAGTGTCAAAGTACGTGTGAGGGCATTGCATAATTTTGGTGTACGGGTTAAGATTAGTGTACGGGTTAGGGTATGGTGTAGGGTTGGTGTTAGCATTATGTTTAGGGCTAAGGTTACGGTTAGCGAACCAGTAAGGTTTAGGGTACAGGTGAGGGTACGGAACACTTTTAGGGTCAGGGTATATGTTAGGACACCTGTTAGTGTTAGTGTACGTGTCAGGATTAGCGTAGAGTTTAGGGTAAGGTGTGGGGTTGTGGTTAGGGTTAGGTTTAGGGCTAGGCTTAGGGTTGGCGAACGGGTAAGTTTTAGGGTACAGTTGAGGGTACGGAAAAGCGTTTGTGTCAGGTTATGTGTTAGGAAACGTGTTAGTGTTAATGTGTGGTTAGGATTAGGGTATGGGTTAGGGTAATGGTTACGGTTGGCGTTAGGGTTAGGGATAGGCTTAGCAAACAGTTAAGGCTTATGGTACATGTGAGTGTATGGAGACGTGTTAGTGTCAAATTACGTGTGAGGGCATGGGTTAGTGTTAGTGTAGGGGTTAAAAATAGGGTACGGTTTAGAATAAGGTGTAGGGTTGGTGTTAAGGTTAGGTTTAAGTCTACAGTTAGGGTTAGCTAACGATTAGGTTTAGCGTACAGCTGAGGGTATGGAAAAGTGTTAGGGTCAGGGTACGTTTCAGGGCACTGGTTAGTGTTAGTGTACGGTTTAGGATTAGTGTATGGGTTAGGGTAAGATGTAGGGTTGGAGTTAGGGTTAGGTTTAGAGCTAGGGTTAGGGTTAGCGACAGGGTAATTTTTAGGTTACAGGGGAGGGTACGGAAATGTTTTAGGGTCAAAATACATATGCGGGAATGGGTTAGTGTTAGTTTAAGGTTTAAGATTAGTGTACGTGTTAGGGTAAGGTGTAGGGTTGGAGTTAGATTTAGCTTTAGGGCTAGGGTTAGGGTTAGCGAAATGTAAGGCTTAGGGTACAGGTGAGGGTACAGAAAAGTGTCACGGTCTGTGTACGTGTCAGGGCACGGATTAGTATTAGGGTACGGGTTAGGATTACAGTACGGATCAGGGTAAGGTGTAGGATTGGGGTTAGGGTTAGTGTTAGGGTTAGGGTTAGCGAATAGGTAATATTTAGGGTACAGGTAAGCATATGGAAACGAGTTAGGGTCAGGCTTGGTGTTAGGGCACAGGTTAGTGTTATTGTACGGATTAGGATTAGGGTATGGGTTAGGATTTTGTGTAGGGTTGTGGATAGTGTTAGGCTTAGACCTAGGGTAAGTGTTAGCGAACAGGTAAGGTTTACGGTACACAGGAGGGTACGGAAACGTGTTAGTGTCAAAGTACATGTGAGGGAATTGCTTAATTTTGGTGTATGGGTTAAGATCAGTGTATGGGTTAGGGTATGGTGTCAGGTTGGTGTTAGCGTTCTGTTTAGGGAAAGGGCTAGGTTTAGCGAACGGTAAGATTTAGGGTACTGGAGAGGATACGGAAAAGTGTTAGGGTCAGGGTACGTGTTAGGGCACGGGTTAGTGTTAGTGTACGGGTTAGGATTAGGGTATGGGTTAGGGAAAGGTGTAGGGTTGGGGTTATGTTTAGGTGTAGGGGTGGGGTTAGGGTTAGCGAATAGGTAACATTTAGGGTACAGGTGAGCTTATGGAAACAAGTTAGGGTCAGGGTTCATGTTAGGGCACAGGTTAGTGTTAGTGTATGGATTAGGGTACGGGTTAGGGTTAGGTGTAGGGTTGGGGTTAGGGTTAGGTTTAGACATAGGGTTAGGGTTAGCGAATGGTAAGATTTAGGGTACAGGAGTGGGTATGGAAAAGTGTTAGGGTCAGGGTACGTGTTAGGGCATGGATTAGTGTTAGTGTATGGGTAAGGATTAGGGTACGGGTTAGGGAAATGGGTAGGGTTGGTGTTATGGTTAGGGTTAGGCCTACAGTTAGAGTTAGCAAACGGGTAAGGTTTACGGTACACGGGAGGGTACGGAAATGTGTTAGTGTCAAAGTACATGTGAGGGCATGGGTTCGTTTTTTTGTACGGGTTAAGTTTAGTGTACGGGTTAGGGTATGCTGTAAGGTTGGTGTTAGTGTTATGTTTAGGGCTAGGGTTAGGGTTAGTGAACGGTAAGATTTTGGGTACAGGAGAGGATACGGAAAAGTGTTCGGGTCAAGGTACGTGTTAGGACATGGGTTAGTGATAGTGTATGGGTTGGGATTAGGGTACGGGTTAGGGTAAGTAGTAGGGTTGGCGTTAGGGTTAGGGCTAGGGCTAGGGTTAGGGTTAGCGAATGGGTAAGGTTTAGGGTACCGGTGAGGTTATGGAAAAGCGTTAGGGTCAGGGTACATGTCAGGGCATGGCTTAGTAGTAGTATACTGGTTAGGATTAGGGTACGGTTTAGGTAAGGTTTAGGGTTGGGCTTAGGGTTAGCTTTATGGCTAGGGTTAGGGTTAGCCAAATGTCAGGTTTAGGGTACAGGTGATGGTACAGAAAAGTGTTAGGGTTTGTGTATGTGTTAGGACACGTGTCAGTGTTAGTGTATGGCTTAGGATTAGCTTACGGGTTAGGGTAAGGTGTACGGTTGGGGTTTCGTCTAGGTTTAGGGTTAGGGTTAGCGGACGGTAAGGTTTAGGGTACAGGTGAGGTTACGGAAAAGTGTTAGGGTCAGGGTACGTGTTACGGCAGGGGTTAGTGTGGGTTTACAGGTTAGGATTAGGATACGGGTTAGGGTCATTGGTAGGGTTGGCGTTATGGTTAGTGTTAGGGGTAGGGTTAAGTTTAGTGAACGGGTAAGGTTTAGGTTACAGCTGACCATATGGAAATGTTTTATTGTCCAAGTACGTGTGTGGTATTGCGTTAGTGTTAGTGTATGGGTTAAGATTAGTGTATGTGTTAGGAGTAGGTTTGTAGTTAGGTTTAGGTTTGGGGCTACGGTTATGGTTAACAAATGGTAAAGTTTAGGGTTAGTGTTAGGGTTAGGGTTAGGGGTAGGGCTAGGGTAGGTGTTAGGGCACGAGTTAGGGTTAGTGTATGGGTTATGATTAGGGTATGGGTTAGGGTAGGGTGTAGGGTTGGGGTTAGGTTTAGGTTTAGGGCTAGTGTTAGGGTTAGCGAATAGGTAACATTAGAGTACAGGTGAGCGTATGGAAATGAGTTAGGGTCAGGGTTCGTGTTAGGGCACAGGTTAGTGTTAGTTTAAGGATTAGGATTAGTGTACATGTTAGAGTTAGGTGTAGGGTTGGGCTTGGGTTTAGGGTTAGGTTTAGACCTAGGGTTAGGGTTAGTGAATGGTAAGGTTTAGGGTTCAGGCGTGTGTATGGAAATGTGTAAGGGTCAGGGTAAATATTAGGGCACGGATTAGTGTTAGTGTACGGGTTAGAATTAGGGTACGGGTTAGGCTAATGGATAGGGTTGGCGTTATGTTTAGTGTTAGGGCTAGGGTTAGGGTTAGCGAACGAGTAAGGTTTAGGTTACAGGTGAGGGTAAGGAAATGTTTTAGTGTCAAAGTAAGTGTGAGGGAATGGGTTAGTGTTAGTGTATGCATTAAGATTAGTGTACATGTTAGGGTAAGGTGTAGGGTTGTAGTTAGATTTAGCTTTAGGGCTAGGGTTAGGGTTAGCAAACGGTAAGATTTAGGGTACAGGAGAGAGTAGGGTAAAGAGTTAGAGGCAGGGTACGTGTCAGGGCATGGATTAGTGTTTGTGTACGGGATAGGATTAGGGTACGGTTTATGGTAAGGTGTTGGGTTGGTGTTAGGGCTTGGTTTAGGGGTATGTTTCGGGTTTGTGAACGGTAAAGTTTAGGGTACAGGTGAGGGTACAGAAAAGTGTTAGGCTCAGGTTACGTTTCAGGGCACGGATTAGTATTAGTGTACTGGTTAGGATTACGGTATGGGTTAGGGTAATGGGTAGGGTTGGGTTTAGGGTTAGGTTTAGGGCTATGGTTAGGGTTAGGGAAATGTAAGGTTTAGGTTACAGGTGATGGTCCAGAAACGTGTTAGGATCAGGGTACATGTTAGGGCACGGATTAGTGTTAGGGTACTGGTTAGGATTGGGTACGCGTTAAGGAAAGGTTTAGGGATGTGGTAAGGTTTACGTTTAGGTCTAGGGTTTAAGGATAGCAAACGGTATGGTTTAGGGTACAGGTGAGTGTACAGAAAAGTGTTACGGTCAGGGTACCTCTTAGGGCACGTGTAGTGCTAGTGTATGGGTTAGGATTAGGGTACGGGTTAGGGAAAGCTGTAGGGTTGAGGTTAGGGTTAAGTTTAGGGCTAGGGTTAGGGTTAGCGAACAGGTAAGTTTTATGGTACATGAGTGTACGGAAACGTGTTAGTGTCAAAGTACGTGTGAGGGCATTGCATAATTTTGGTGTACGGGTTAAGATTAGTGTACGGGTTAGGGTATGGTGTAGGGTTGGTGTTAGCATTATGTTTAGAGCTAAGGTTACGGTTAGCGAACCAGTAAGGTTTAGGGTACAGGTGAGGGTACGGAAAACTTTTAGGGTCAGGGTATATGTTAGGACACCTGTTAGTGTTAGTGTACGTGTCAGAATTAGCGTACAGTTTAGGGTAAGGTGTGGGGTTGTGGTTAGGGTTAGGTTTAGGGCTAGGCTTAGGGTTGGCGAACGGGTAAGTTTTAGGGTACAGTTGAGGGTACGGAAAAGCATTTGTGTCAGGTTATGTGTTAGGAAACGTGTTAGTGTTAATGTGTGGTTAGGATTAGGGTATGGGTTAGGGTAATGGTTAGGGTTGGCGTTAGGGTTAGGGATAGGCTTAGCGAACAGTTAAGGCTTATGGTACATGTGAGTGTATGGAGACGTGTTAGTGTCAAATTACGTGTGAGGGCATGGGTTAGTGTTAGTGTAGGGGTTAAAAATAGGGTACGGGTTAGAATAAGGTGTAGGGTTGGTGTTAGGGTTAGGTTTAAGTCTACAGTTAGGGTTAGCTAACGATTAGGTTTAGCGTACAGCTGAGGGTATGGAAAAGTGTTAGGGTCAGGGTACGTTTCAGGGCACTGGTTAGTGTTAGTGTACGGTTTAGGATTAGTGTATGGGTTAGGGTAAGATGTAGGGTTGGCGTTAGGGTTAGGTTTAGAGCTAGGGTTAGGGTTAGCGACCGGGTAATTTTTAGGTTACAGGGGAGGGTACGGAAATGTTTTAGGGTCAAAATACATATGCGGGAATGGGTTAGTGTTAGTTTAAGGTTTAAGATTAGTGTACGTGTTAGGGTAAGGTGTAGGGTTGGAGTTAGATTTAGCTTTAGGGCTAGGGTTAGGGTTAGCGAAATGTAAGGCTTAGGGTACAGGTGAGGGTACAGAAAAGTGTCACGGTCTGTGTACGTGTCAGGGCACGGATTAGTATTAGGGTACGGGTTAGGATTACAGTACGGATTAGGGTAAGGTGTAGGATTGGGGTTAGGGTTAGTGTTAGGGTTAGGGTTAGCGAATAGGTAATATTTAGGGTACAGGTAAGCATATGGAAACGAGTTAGGGTCAGGCTTGGTGTTAGGGCACAGGTTAGTGTTATTGTACGGATTAGGATTAGGGTATGGGTTAGGATTTTGTGTAGGGTTGTGGATAGTGTTAGGCTTAGACCTAGGGTAAGTGTTAGCGAACAGGTAAGGTTTACGGTACACAGGAGGGTACGGAAACGTGTTAGTGTCAAAGTACATGTGAGGGAATTGCTTAATTTTGGTGTATGGGTTAAGATCAGTGTATGGGTTAGGGTATGGTGTCAGGTTGGTGTTAGCGTTCTGTTTAGGGAAAGGGCTAGGTTTAGCGAACGGTAAGATTTAGGGTACTGGGGAGGATACGGAAAAGTGTTAGGGTCAGGTTACGTGTTAGGGCACGGGTTAGTGTTAGTGTACGGGTTAGGATTAGGGTATGGGTTAGGGAAAGGTGTAGGGTTGGGGTTATGTTTAGGTTTAGGGGTGGGGTTAGGGTTAGCAAATAGGTAACATTTAGGGTACAGGTGAGCTTATGGAAACAAGTTAGGGTCAGGGTTCATGTTAGGGCACAGGTTAGTGTTAGTGTATGGATTAGGGTACGGGTTAGGGTTAGGTGTAGGGTTGGGGTTAGGGTTAGGTTTAGACATAGGGTTAGGGTTAGCGAATGGTAAGATTTAGGGTACAGGAGTGGGTATGGAAAAGTGTTAGGGTCAGGGTACGTGTTAGGGCATGGATTAGTGTTAGTGTATGGGTAAGGATTAGGGTACGGGTTAGGGAAATGGGTAGGGTTGGTGTTATGGTTAGGGTTAGGCCTACAGTTAGAGTTAGCAAACGGGTAAGGTTTACGGTACACGGGAGGGTACGGAAATGTGTTAGTGTCAAAGTACATGTGAGGGCATGGGTTCGTTTTTTTGTACGGGTTAAGTTTAGTGTACGGGTTAGGGTATGCTGTAAGGTTGGTGTTAGCGTTATGTTTAGGGCTAGGGTTAGGGTTAGTGAACGGTAAGATTTTGGGTACAGGAGAGGATACGGAAAAGTGTTCGGGTCAAGGTACGTGTTAGGACATGGGTTAGTGATAGTGTATGGGTTGGGATTAGGGTACGGGTTAGGGTAAGTAGTAGGGTTGGCGTTAGGGTTAGGGCTAGGGCTAGGGTTAGGGTTAGCGAATGGGTAAGGTTTAGGGTACCGGTGAGGTTATGGAAAAGCGTTAGGGTCAGGGTACATGTCAGGGCATGGCTTAGTAGTAGTATACTGGTTAGGATTAGGGTACGGTTTAGGTAAGGTTTAGGGTTGGGCTTAGGGTTAGCTTTATGGCTAGGGTTAGGGTTAGCCAAATGTCAGGTTTAGGGTACAGGTGATGGTACAGAAAAGTGTTAGGGTTTGTGTATGTGTTAGGACACGTGTTAGTGTTAGTGTATGGCTTAGGATTAGCTTACGGGTTAGGGTAAGGTGTACGGTTGGGGTTTCGTCTAGGTTTAGGGTTAGGGTTAGCGAACGGTAAGGTTTAGGGTACAGGTGAGGTTACGGAAAAGTGTTAGGGTCAGGGTACGTGTTAGGGCAGGGGTTAGTGTGGGTTTACAGGTTAGGATTAGGGTACGGGTTAGGGTAATTGGTAGGGTTGGCGTTATGGTTAGTGTTAGGGGTAGGGTTAAGTTTAGTGAACGGGTAAGGTTTAGGTTACAGCTGACCATATGGAAATGTTTTATTGTCCAAGTACGTGTGTGGTATTGCGTTAGTGTTAGTGTATGGGTTAAGATTAGTGTATGTGTTAGGAGTAGGTTTGTAGTTAGGTTTAGGTTTGGGGCTACGGTTATGGTTAACAAATGGTAAAGTTTAGGGTTAGTGTTAGGGTTAGGGTTAGGGGTAGGGTTAGGGTAGGTGTTAGGGCACGAGTTAGTGTTAGTGTATGGGTTATGATTAGGGTATGGGTTAGGGTAAGGTGTAAGGTTGGGGTTAGGTTTAGGTTTAGGGCTAGTGTTAGGGTTAGCGAATAGGTAACATTAGAGTACAGGTGAGCGTATGGAAATGAGTTAGGGTCAGGGTTCGTGTTAGGGCACAGGTTAGTGTTAGTTTAAGGATTAGGATTAGTGTACATGTTAGAGTTAGGTGTAGGGTTGGGCTTGGGTTTAGGGTTAGGTTTAGACCTAGGGTTAGGGTTAGTGAATGGTAAGATTTAGGGTTCAGGCGTGGGTATGGAAAAGTGTAAGGGTCAGGGTAAATGTTAGGGCACGGATTAGTGTTAGTGTACGGGTTAGAATTAGGGTACGGGTTAGGCTAATGGATAGGGTTGGCGTTATGTTTAGTGTTAGGGCTAGGGTTAGGGTGAGCGAACGAGTAAGGTTTAGGTTACAGGTGAGGGTAAGGAAATGTTTTAGTGTCAAAGTAAGTGTGAGGGAATGGGTTAGTGTTAGTGTATGCATTAAGATTAGTGTACATGTTAGGGTAAGGTGTAGGGTTGTAGTTAGATTTAGCTTTAGGGCTAGGGTTAGGGTTAGCAAACGGTAAGATTTAGGGTACAGGAGAGAGTAGGGTAAAGAGTTAGAGGCAGGGTACGTGTCAGGGCATGGATTAGTGTTTGTGTACGGGATAGGATTAGGGTACGGTTTATGGTAAGGTGTTGGGTTGGTGTTAGGGCTTGGTTTAGGGGTATGTTTCGGGTTTGTGAACGGTAAAGTTTAGGGTACAGGTGAGGGTACAGAAAAGTGTTAGGCTCAGGTTACGTTTCAGGGCACGGATTTGTATTAGTGTACTGGTTAGGATTACGGTATGGGTTAGGGTAATGGGTAGGGTTGGGTTTAGGGTTAGGTTTAGGGCTATGGTTAGGGTTAGCGAAATGTAAGGTTTAGGTTACAGGTGATGGTCCAGAAACGTGTTAGGATCAGGGTACATGTTAGGGCACGGATTAGTGTTAGGGTACTGGTTAGGATTGGGTACACTTTAGGGAAAGGTTTAGGAATGGGGTAAGGTTTACGTTTAGGTCTAGGGTTAAGGATAGCAAACGGTAGGGTTTAGGGTACAGGTGAGTGTACAGAAAAGTGTTACGGTCAGGGTACCTGTTAGGGCACGTGTAGTGTTAGTGTATGGGTTAGGATTAGGGTACGGGTTAGGGTAATGTGTAGGGTTGAGGTTAGGGTTAAGTTTAGGGCTAGGGTTAGGGTTAGCGAACAGGTAAGTTTTATGGTACATGAGTGTACGGAAACGTGTTAGTGTCAAAGTACGTGTGAGGGCATTGCATAATTTTGGTGTACGGGTTAAGATTAGTGTACGGGTTAGGGTATGGTGTAGGGTTGGTGTTAGCATTATGTTTAGGGCTAAGGTTACGGTTAGCGAACCAGTAAGGTTTAGGGTACAGGTGAGGGTACGGAAAACTTTTAGGGTCAGGGTATATGTTAGGACACCTGTTAGTGTTAGTGTACGTGTCAGGATTAGCGTAGAGTTTAGGGTAAGGTGTGGGGTTGTGGTTAGGGTTAGGTTTAGGGCTAGGCTTAGGGTTGGCGAACGGGTAAGTTTTAGGGTACAGTTGAGGGTACGGAAAAGCGTTTGGGTCAGGTTATGTGTTAGGAAACGTGTTAGTGTTAATGTGTGGTTAGGATTAGGGTATGGGTTAGGGTAATGGTTAGGGTTGGCGTTAGGGTTAGGGATAGGCTTAGCAAACAGTTAAGGCTTATGGTACATGTGAGTGTATGGAGACGTGTTAGTGTCAAATTACGTGTGAGGGCATGGGTTAGTGTTAGTGTAGGGGTTAAAAATAGGGTACGGGTTAGAATAAGGTGTAGGGTTGGTGTTAGGGTTAGGTTTAAGTGTACAGTTAGGGTTAGCTAACGATTAGGTTTAGCGTACAGCTGAGGGTATGGAAAAGTGTTAGGGTCAGGGTACGTTTCAGGGCACTGGTTAGTGTTAGTGTACGGTTTAGGATTAGTGTATGGGTTAGGGTAAGATGTAGGGTTGGCGTTAGGGTTAGGTTTAGAGCTAGGGTTAGGGTTAGCGACCGGGTAATTTTTAGGTTACAGGGGAGGGTACGGAAATGTTTTAGGGTCAAAATACATATGCGGGAATGGGTTAGTGTTAGTTTAAGGTTTAAGATTAGTGTACGTGTTAGGGTAAGGTGTAGGGTTGGAGTTAGATTTAGCTTTAGGGCTAGGGTTAGGGTTAGCGAAATGTAAGGCTTAGGGTACAGGTGAGGGTACAGAAAAGTGTCATGGTCTGTGTACGTGTCAGGGCACGGATTAGTATTAGGGTACGGGTTAGGATTACAGTACGGATTAGGGTAAGGTGTAGGATTGGGGTTAGGGTTAGTGTTAGGGTTAGGGTTAGCGAATAGGTAATATTTAGGGTACAGTTAAGCATATGGAAACGAGTTAGGGTCAGGCTTGGTGTTAGGGCACAGGTTAGTGTTATTGTACGGATTAGGATTAGGGTATGGGTTAGGATTTTGTGTAGGGTTGTGGATAGTGTTAGGCTTAGACCTAGGGTAAGTGTTAGCGAACAGGTAAGGTTTACGGTACACAGGAGGGTACGGAAACGTGTTAGTGTCAAAGTACATGTGAGGGAATTGCTTAATTTTGGTGTATGGGTTAAGATCAGTGTATGGGTTAGGGTATGGTGTCAGGTTGGTGTTAGCGTTCTGTTTAGGGAAAGGGCTAGGTTTAGCGAACGGTAAGATTTAGGGTACTGGAGAGGATACGGAAAAGTGTTAGGGTCAGGGTACGTGTTAGGGCACGGGTTAGTGTTAGTGTACGGGTTAGGATTAGGGTATGGGTTAGGGAAAGGTGTAGGGTTGGGGTTATGTTTAGGTGTAGGGGTGGGGTTAGGGTTAGCGAATAGGTAACATTTAGGGTACAGGTGAGCTTATGGAAACAAGTTAGGGTCAGGGTTCATGTTAGGGCACAGGTTAGTGTTAGTGTATGGATTAGGGTACGGGTTAGGGTTAGGTGTAGGGTTGGGGTTAGGGTTAGGTTTAGACATAGGGTTAGGGTTAGCGAATGGTAAGATTTAGGGTACAGGAGTGGGTATGGAAATGTGTTAGGGTCAGGGTACGTGTTAGGGCATGGATTAGTGTTAGTGTATGGGTAAGGATTAGGGTACGGGTTAGGGAAATGGGTAGGGTTGGTGTTATGGTTAGGGTTAGGCCTACAGTTAGAGTTAGCAAACGGGTAAGGTTTACGGTACACGGGAGGGTACGGAAATGTGTTAGTGTCAAAGTACATGTGAGGGCATGGGTTCGTTTTTTTGTACGGGTTAAGTTTAGTGTACGGGTTAGGGTATGCTGTAAGGTTGGTGTTAGCGTTATGTTTAGGGCTAGGGTTAGGGTTAGTGAACGGTAAGATTTTGGGTACAGGAGAGGATATGGAAAAGTGTTCGGGTCAAGGTACGTGTTAGGACATGGGTTAGTGATAGTGTATGGGTTGGGATTAGGGTACGGGTTAGGGTAAGTAGTAGGGTTGGCGTTAGGGTTAGGGCTAGGGCTAGGGTTAGGGTTAGCGAATGGGTAAGGTTTAGGGTACCGGTGAGGTTATGGAAAAGCGTTAGGGTCAGGGTACATGTCAGGGCATGGCTTAGTAGTAGTATACTGGTTAGGATTAGGGTACGGTTTAGGTAAGGTTTAGGGTTGGGCTTAGGGTTAGCTTTATGGCTAGGGTTAGGGTTAGCCAAATGTCAGGTTTAGGGTACAGGTGATGGTACAGAAAAGTGTTAGGGTTTGTGTATGTGTTAGGACACGTGTCAGTGTTAGTGTATGGCTTAGGATTAGCTTACGGGTTAGGGTAAGGTGTACGGTTGGGGTTTCGTCTAGGTTTAGGGTTAGGGTTAGCGAACGGTAAGGTTTAGGGTACAGGTGAGGTTACAGAAAAGTGTTAGGGTCAGGGTACGTGTTAGGGCAGGGGTTAGTGTGGGTTTACAGGTTAGATTAGGGTACGGCTTAGGGTAATTGGTAGGGTTGGCGTTATGGTTAGTGTTAGGGGTAGGGTTAAGTTTAGTGAACGGGTAAGGTTTAGGTTACAGCTGACCATATGGAAATGTTTTATTGTCAAAGTACGTGTGTGGTATTGCGTTAGTGTTAGTGTATGGGTTAAGATTAGTGTATGTGTTAGGAGTAGGTTTGTAGTTAGGTTTAGGTTTGGGGCTACGGTTATGGTTAACAAATGGTAAAGTTTAGGGTTAGTGTTAGGGTTAGGGTTAGGGGTAGGGTTAGGGTAGGTGTTAGGGCACGAGTTAGTGTTAGTGTATGGGTTATGATTAGGGTATGGGTTAGGGTAAGGTGTAGGGTTGGGGTTAGGTTTAGGTTTAGTGCTAGTGTTAGGGTTAGCGAATAGGTAACATTAGAGTACAGGTGAGCGTATGGAAATGAGTTAGGGTCAGGGTTCGTGTTAGGGCACAGGTTAGTGTTAGTTTAAGGATTAGGATTAGTGTACATGTTAGAGTTAGGTGTAGGGTTGGGCTTGGGTTTAGGGTTAGGTTTAGACCTAGGGTTAGGGTTAGTGAATGGTAAGATTTAGGGTTCAGGCGTGGGTATGGAAAAGTGTAAGGGTCAGGGTAAATGTTAGGGCACGGATTAGTGTTAGTGTACGGGTTAGAATTAGGGTAAGGGTTAGGCTAATGGATAGGGTTGGCGTTATGTTTAGTGTTAGGGCTAGGGTTAGGGTGAGCGAACGAGTAAGGTTTAGGTTACAGGTGAGGGTAAGGAAATGTTTTAGTGTCAAAGTAAGTGTGAGGGAATGGGTTAGTGTTAGTGTATGCATTAAGATTAGTGTACATGTTAGGGTAAGGTGTAGGGTTGCAGTTAGATTTAGCTTTAGGGCTAGGGTTAGGGTTAGCAAACGGTAAGATTTAGGGTACAGGAGAGAGTAGGGTAAAGAGTTAGAGGCAGGGTACGTGTCAGGGCATGGATTAGTGTTTGTGTACGGGATAGGATTAGGGTACGGTTTATGGTAAGGTGTTGGGTTGGTGTTAGGGCTTGGTTTAGGGGTATGTTTCGGGTTTGTGAACGGTAAAGTTTAGGGTACAGGTGAGGGTACAGAAAAGTGTTAGGCTCAGGTTACGTTTCAGGGCACGGATTAGTATTAGTGTACTGGTTAGGATTACGGTATGGGTTAGGGTAATGGGTAGGGTTGGGTTTAGGGTTAGGTTTAGGGCTATGGTTAGGGTTAGCGAAATGTAAGGTTTAGGTTACAGGTGATGGTCCAGAAACGTGTTAGGATCAGGGTACATGTTAGGGCACGGATTAGTGTTAGGGTACTGGTTAGGATTGGGTACGCTTTAGGGAAAGGTTTACGGATGGGGTAAGGTTTACGTTTAGGTCTAGGGTTAAGGATAGCACACGGTATGATTTAGGGTACAGGTGAGTGTACAGAAAAGTGTTACGGTCAGGGTACCTGTTAGGGCACGTGTAGTGCTAGTGTATGGGTTAGGATTAGGGTACGGGTTAGGGAAATGTGTAGGGTTGAGGTTAGGGTTAAGTTTAGGGCTAGGGTTAGGGTTAGCGAACAGGTAAGTTTTATGGTACATGAGTGTACGGAAACGTGTTAGTGTCAAAGTACGTGTGAGGGCATTGCATAATTTTGGTGTACGGGTTAAGATTAGTGTACGGGTTAGGGTATGGTGTAGGGTTGGTGTTAGCATTATGTTTAGGGCTAAGGTTACGGTTAGCGAACCAGTAAGGTTTAGGGTACAGGTGAGGGTACGGAACACTTTTAGGGTCAGGGTATATGTTAGGACACCTGTTAGTGTTAGTGTACGTGTCAGGATTAGCGTACAGTTTAGGGTAAGGTGTGGGGTTGTGGTTAGGGTTAGGTTTAGGGCTAGGCTTAGGGTTGGCGAACGGGTAAGTTTTAGGGTACAGTTGAGGGTACGGAAAAGCGTTTGTGTCAGGTTATGTGTTAGGAAACGTGTTAGTGTTAATGTGTGGTTAGGATTAGGGTATGGGTTAGGGTAATGGTTAGGGTTGGCGTTAGGGTTAGGGATAGGCTTAGCGAACAGTTAAGGCTTATGGTACATGTGAGTGTATGGAGACGTGTTAGTGTCAAATTACGTGTGAGGGCATGGGTTAGTGTTAGTGTAGGGGTTAAAAATAGGGTACGGGTTAGAATAAGGTGTAGGGTTGGTGTTAGGGTTAGGTTTAAGTCTACAGTTAGGGTTAGCTAACGATTAGGTTTAGCGTACAGCTGAGGGTATGGAAAAGTGTTAGGGTCAGGGTACGTTTCAGGGCACTGGTTAGTGTTAGTGTACGGTTTAGGATTAGTGTATGGGTTAGGGTAAGATGTAGGGTTGGCATTAGGGTTAGGTTTAGAGCTAGGGTTAGGGTTAGCGACCGGGTAATTTTTAGGTTACAGGGGAGGGTACGGAAATGTTTTAGGGTCAAAATACATATGCGGGAATGGGTTAGTGTTAGTTTAAGGTTTAAGATTAGTGTACGTGTTAGGGTAAGGTGTAGGGTTGGAGTTAGATTTAGCTTTAGGGCTAGGGTTAGGGTTAGCGAAATGTAAGGCTTAGGGTACAGGTGAGGGTACAGAAAAGTGTCACGGTCTGTATATGTGTCAGGGAACGGATTAGTATTAGGGTACGGGTTAGGATTACAGTACGGATTAGGGTAAGGTGTAGGATTGGGGTTAGGGTTAGTGTTAGGGTTAGGGTTAGCGAATAGGTAATATTTAGGGTACAGGTAAGCATATGGAAACGAGTTAGGGTCAGGCTTGGTGTTAGGGCACAGGTTAGTGTTATTGTACGGATTAGGATTAGGGTATGGGTTAGGATTTTGTGTAGGGTTGTGGATAGTGTTAGGCTTAGACCTAGGGTAAGTGTTAGCGAACAGGTAAGGTTTACGGTACACAGGAGGGTACGGAAACGTGTTAGTGTCAAAGTACATGTGAGGGAATTGCTTAATTTTGGTGTATGGGTTAAGATCAGTGTATGGGTTAGGGTATGGTGTCAGGTTGGTGTTAGCGTTCTGTTTAGGGAAAGGGCTAGGTTTAGCGAACGGTAAGATTTAGGGTACTGGAGAGGATACGGAAAAGTGTTAGGGTCAGGGTACGTGTTAGGGCACGGGTTAGTGTTAGTGTACGGGTTAGGATTAGGGTATGGGTTAGGGAAAGGTGTAGGGTTGGGGTTATGTTTAGGTGTAGGGGTGGGGTTAGGGTTAGCAAATAGGTAACATTTAGGGTACAGGTGAGCTTATGGAAACAAGTTAGGGTCAGGGTTCATGTTAGGGCACAGGTTAGTGTTAGTGTATGGATTAGGGTACGGGTTAGGGTTAGGTGTAGGGTTGGGGTTAGGGTTAGGTTTAGACATAGGGTTAGGGTTAGCGAATGGTAAGATTTAGGGTACAGGAGTGGGTATGGAAAAGTGTTAGGGTCAGGGTACGTGTTAGGGCATGGATTAGTGTTAGTGTATGGGTAAGGATTAGGGTACGGGTTAGGGAAATGGGTAGGGTTGGTGTTATGGTTAGGGTTAGGCCTACAGTTAGAGTTAGCAAACGGGTAAGGTTTACGGTACACGGGAGGGTACGGAAATGTGTTAGTGTCAAAGTACATGTGAGGGCATGGGTTCGTTTTTTTGTACGGGTTAAGTTTAGTGTACGGGTTAGGGTATGCTGTAAGGTTGGTGTTAGCGTTATGTTTAGGGCTAGGGTTAGGGTTAGTGAACGGTAAGATTTTGGGTACAGGAGAGGATACGGAAAAGTGTTCGGGTCAAGGTACGTGTTAGGACATGGGTTAGTGATAGTGTATGGGTTGGGATTAGGGTACGGGTTAGGGTAAGTAGTAGGGTTGGCGTTAGGGTTAGGGCTAGGGCTAGGGTTAGGGTTAGCGAATGGGTAAGTTTTAGGGTACCGGTGAGGTTATGGAAAACCGTTAGGGTCAGGGTACATGTCAGGGCATGGCTTAGTAGTAGTATACTGGTTAGGATTAGGGTACGGTTTAGGTAAGGTTTAGGGTTGGGCTTAGGGTTAGCTTTATGGCTAGGGTTAGGGTTAGCCAAATGTCAGGTTTAGGGTACAGGTGATGGTACAGAAAAGTGTTAGGGTTTGTGTATGTGTTAGGACATGTGTCAGTGTTAGTGTATGGCTTAGGATTAGCTTACGGGTTAGGGTAAGGTGTACGGTTGGGGTTTCGTCTAGGTTTAGGGTTAGGGTTAGCGAACGGTAAGGTTTAGGGTACAGGTGAGGTTACAGAAAAGTGTTAGGGTCAGGGTACGTGTTAGGGCAGGGGTTAGTGTGGGTTTACAGGTTAGATTAGGGTACGGCTTAGGGTAATTGGTAGGGTTGGCGTTATGGTTAGTGTTAGGGGTAGGGTTAAGTTTAGTGAACGGGTAAGGTTTAGGTTACAGCTGACCATATGGAAATGTTTTATTGTCAAAGTACGTGTGTGGTATTGCGTTAGTGTTAGTGTATGGGTTAAGATTAGTGTATGTGTTAGGAGTAGGTTTGTAGTTAGGTTTAGGTTTGGGGCTACGGTTATGGTTAACAAATGGTAAAGTTTAGGGTTAGTGTTAGGGTTAGGGTTAGGGGTAGGGTTAGGGTAGGTGTTAGGGCACGAGTTAGTGTTAGTGTATGGGTTATGATTAGGGTATGGGTTAGGGTAAGGTGTAGGGTTGGGGTTAGGTTTAGGTTTAGGGCTAGTGTTAGGGTTAGCGAATAGGTAACATTAGAGTACAGGTGAGCGTATGGAAATGAGTTAGGGTCAGGGTTCGTGTTAGGGCACAGGTTAGTGTTAGTTTAAGGATTAGGATTAGTGTACATGTTAGAGTTAGGTGTAGGGTTGGGCTTGGGTTTAGGGTTAGGTTTAGACCTAGGGTTAGGGTTAGTGAATGGTAAGATTTAGGGTTCAGGCGTGGGTATGGAAAAGTGTAAGGGTCAGGGTAAATGTTAGGGCATGGATTAGTGTTAGTGTACGGGTTAGAATTAGGGTACGGGTTAGGCTAATGGATAGGGTTGGCGTTATGTTTAGTGTTAGGGCTAGGGTTAGGGTGAGCGAACGAGTAAGGTTTAGGTTACAGGTGAGGGTAAGGAAATGTTTTAGTGTCAAAGTAAGTGTGAGGGAATGGGTTAGTGTTAGTGTATGCATTAAGATTAGTGTACATGTTAGGGTAAGGTGTAGGGTTGTAGTTAGATTTAGCTTTAGGGCTAGGGTTAGGGTTAGCAAACGGTAAGATTTAGGGTACAGGAGAGAGTAGGGTAAAGAGTTAGAGGCAGGGTACGTGTCAGGGCATGGATTAGTGTTTGTGTACGGGATAGGATTAGGGTACGGTTTATGGTAAGGTGTTGGGTTGGTGTTAGGGCTTGGTTTAGGGGTATGTTTCGGGTTTGTGAACGGTAAAGTTTAGGGTACAGGTGAGGGTACAGAAAAGTGTTAGGCTCAGGTTACGTTTCAGGGCACGGATTAGTATTAGTGTACTGGTTAGGATTACGGTATGGGTTAGGGTAATGGGTAGGGTTGGGTTTAGGGTTAGGTTTAGGGCTATGGTTAGGGTTAGCGAAATGTAAGGTTTAGGTTACAGGTGATGGTCCAGAAACGTGTTAGGATCAGGGTACATGTTAGGGCACGGATTAGTGTTAGGGTACTGGTTAGGATTGGGTACGCTTTAGGGAAAGGTTTAGGAATGGGGTAAGGTTTACGTTTAGGTCTAGGGTTAAGGATAGCACACGGTATGGTTTAGGGTACAGGTGAGTGTACAGAAAAGTGTTACGGTCAGGGTACCTGTTAGGGCACGTGTAGTGCTAGTGTATGGGTTAGGATTAGGGTACGGGTTAGGGAAATGTGTAGGGTTGAGGTTAGGGTTAAGTTTAGGGCTAGGGTTAGGGTTAGCGAACAGGTAAGTTTTATGGTACATGAGTGTACGGAAACGTGTTAGTGTCAAAGTACGTGTGAGGGCATTGCATAATTTTGGTGTACGGGTTAAGATTAGTGTACGGGTTAGGGTATGGTGTAGGGTTGGTGTTAGCATTATGTTTAGGGCTAAGGTTACGGTTAGCGAACTAGTAAGGTTTAGGGTACAGGTGAGGGTACGGAAAACTTTTAGGGTCAGGGTATATGTTAGGACACCTGTTAGTGTTAGTGTACGTGTCAGGATTAGCGTAGAGTTTAGGGTAAGGTGTGGGGTTGTGGTTAGGGTTAGGTTTAGGGCTAGGCTTAGGGTTGGCGAACGGGTAAGTTTTAGGGTACAGTTGAGGGTACAGAAAAGCGTTTGGGTCAGGTTATGTGTTAGGAAACGTGTTAGTGTTAATGTGTGGTTAGGATTAGGGTATGGGTTAGGGTAATGGTTAGGGTTGGCGTTAGGGTTAGGGATAGGCTTAGCGAACAGTTAAGGCTTATGGTACATGTGAGTGTATGGAGACGTGTTAGAGTCCAATTACGTGTGAGGGCATGGGTTAGTGTTAGTGTAGGGGTTAAAAATAGGGTACGGGTTAGAATAAGGTGTAGGGTTGGTGTTAGGGTTAGGTTTAAGTCTACAGTTAGGGTTAGCTAACGATTAGGTTTAGCGTACAGCTGAGGGTATGGAAAAGTGTTAGGGTCAGGGTACGTTTCAGGGCACTGGTTAGTGTTAGTGTACGGTTTAGGATTAGTGTATGGGTTAGGGTAAGATGTAGGGTTGGCGTTAGGGTTAGGTTTAGAGCTAGGGTTAGGGTTAGCGACCGGGTAATTTTTAGGTTACAGGGGAGGGTACGGAAATGTTTTAGGGTCAAAATACATATGCGGGAATGGGTTAGTGTTAGTTTAAGGTTTAAGATTAGTGTACGTGTTAGGGTAAGGTGTAGGGTTGGAGTTAGATTTAGCTTTAGGGCTAGGGTTAGGGTTAGCGAAATGTAAGGCTTAGGGACAGGTGAGGGTACAGAAAAGTGTCACGGTCTGTGTACGTGTCAGGGCACGGATTAGTATTAGGGTACGGGTTAGGATTACAGTACGGATTAGGGTAAGGTGTAGGATTGGGGTTAGGGTTAGTGTTAGGGTTAGGGTTAGCGAATAGGTAATATTTAGGGTACAGGTAAGCATATGGAAACGAGTTAGGGTCAGGCTTGGTGTTAGGGCACAGGTTAGTGTTATTGTACGGATTAGGATTAGGGTATGGGTTAGGATTTTGTGTAGGGTTGTGGATAGTGTTAGGCTTAGACCTAGGGTAAGTGTTAGCGAACAGGTAAGGTTTACGGTACACAGGAGGGTACGGAAACGTGTTAGTGTCAAAGTACATGTGAGGGAATTGCTTAATTTTGGTGTATGGGTTAAGATCAGTGTATGGGTTAGGGTATGGTGTCAGGTTGGTGTTAGCGTTCTGTTCAGGGAAAGGGCTAGGTTTAGCGAACGGTAAGATTTAGGGTACTGGAGAGGATACGGAAAAGTGTTAGGGTCAGGGTACGTGTTAGGGCACGGGTTAGTGTTAGTGTACGGGTTAGGATTAGGGTATGGGTTAGGGAAAGGTGTAGGGTTGGGGTTATGTTTAGGTGTAGGGGTGGGGTTAGGGTTAGCGAATAGGTAACATTTAGGGTACAGGTGAGCTTATGGAAACAAGTTAGGGTCAGGGTTCATGTTAGGGCACAGGTTAGTGTTAGTGTATGGATTAGGGTACGGGTTAGGGTTAGGTGTAGGGTTGGGGTTAGGGTTAGGTTTAGACATAGGGTTAGGGTTAGCGAATGGTAAGATTTAGGGTACAGGAGTGGGTATGGAAAAGTGTTAGGGTCAGGGTACGTGTTAGGGCATGGATTAGTGTTAGTGTATGGGTAAGGATTAGGGTACGGGTTAGGGAAATGGGTAGGGTTGGTGTTATGGTTAGGGTTAGGCCTACAGTTAGAGTTAGCAAACGGGTAAGGTTTATGGTACACGGGAGGGTACGGAAATGTGTTAGTGTCAAAGTACATGTGAGGGCATGGGTTCGTTTTTTTGTACGGGTTAAGTTTAGTGTACGGGTTAGGGTATGCTGTAAGGTTGGTGTTAGCGTTATGTTTAGGGCTAGGGTTAGGGTTAGTGAACGGTAAGATTTTGGGTACAGGAGAGGATACGGAAAAGTGTTCGGGTCAAGGTACGTGTTAGGACATGGGTTAGTGATAGTGTATGGGTTGGGATTAGGGTACGGGTTAGGGTAAGTAGTAGGGTTGGCGTTAGGGTTAGGGCTAGGGCTAGGGCTAGGGTTAGGGTTAGCGAATGGGTAAGGTTTAGGGTACCGGTGAGGTTATGGAAAAGCGTTAGGGTCAGGGTACATGTCAGGGCATGGCTTAGTAGTAGTATACTGGTTAGGATTAGGGTACGGTTTAGGTAAGGTTTAGGGTTGGGCTTAGGGTTAGGTTTATGGCTAGGGTTAGGGTTAGCCAAATGTCAGGTTTAGGGTACAGGTGATGGTACAGAAAAGTGTTAGGGTTTGTGTATGTGTTAGGACACGTGTCAGTGTTAGTGTATGGCTTAGGATTAGCTTACGGGTTAGGGTAAGGTGTACGGTGGGGGTTTCGTCTAGGTTTAGTGTTAGGGTTAGCGAACGGTAAGGTTTAGGGTACAGGTGAGGTTACGGAAAAGTGTTAGGGTCAGGGTACGTGTTAGGGCAGGGGTTAGTGTGGGTTTACTGGTTAGGATTAGGATACGGGTTAGGGTCATTGGTAGGGTTGGCGTTATGGTTAGTGTTAGGGGTAGGGTTAAGTTTAGTGAACGGGTAAGGTTTAGGTTACAGCTGACCATATGGAAATGTTTTATTGTCAAAGTACGTGTGTGGTATTGCGTTAGTGTTAGTGTATGGGTTAAGATTAGTGTATGTGTTAGGAGTAGGTTTGTAGTTAGGTTTAGGTTTGGGGCTACGGTTATGGTTAACAAATGGTAAAGTTTAGGGTTAGTGTTAGGGTTAGGGTTAGGGGTAGGGCTAGGGTAGGTGTTAGGGCACGAGTTAGTGTTAGTGTATGGGTTATGATTAGGGTATGGGTTAGGGTAAGGTGTAGGGTTGGGGTTAGGTTTAGGTTTAGGGCTAGTGTTAGGGTAAGCGAATAGGTAACATTAGAGTACAGGTGAGCGTATGGAAATGAGTTAGGGTCAGGGTTCGTGTTAGGGCACAGGTTAGTGTTAGTTTAAGGATTAGGATTAGTGTACATGTTAGAGTTAGGTGTAGGGTTGGGCTTGGGTTTAGGGTTAGGTTTAGACCTAGGGTTAGGGTTAGTGAATGGTAAGATTTAGGGTTCAGGCGTGGGTATGGAAACGTGTAAGGGTCAGGGTAAATGTTAGGGCACGGATTAGTGTTAGTGTACGGGTTAGAATTAGGGTACGGGTTAGGCTAATGGATAGGGTTGGCGTTATGTTTAGTGTTAGGGCTAGGGTTAGGGTGAGCGAACGAGTAAGGTTTAGGTTACAGGTGAGGGTAAGGAAATGTTTTAGTGTCAAAGTAAGTGTGAGGGAATGGGTTAGTGTTAGTGTATGCATTAAGATTAGTGTACATGTTAGGGTAAGGTGTAGGGTTGTAGTTAGATTTAGCTTTAGGGCTAGGGTTAGGGTTAGCAAACGGTAAGATTTAGGGTACAGGAGAGAGTAGGGTAAAGAGTTAGAGGCAGGGTACATGTCAGGGCATGGATTAGTGTTTGTGTACGGGATAGGATTAGGGTACGGTTTATGGTAAGGTGTTGGGTTGGTGTTAGGGCTTGGTTTAGGGGTATGTTTCGGGTTTGTGAACGGTAAAGTTTAGGGTACAGGTGAGGGTACAGAAAAGTGTTAGGCTCAGGTTACGTTTCAGGGCACGGATTAGTATTAGTGTACTGGTTAGGATTACGGTATGGGTTAGGGTAATGGGTAGGGTTGGGTTTAGGGTTAGGTTTAGGGCTATGGTTAGGGTTAGCGAAATGTAAGGTTTAGGTTACAGGTGATGGTCCAGAAACGTGTTAGGATCAGGGTACATGTTAGGGCACGGATTAGTGTTAGGGTACTGGTTAGGATTGGGTACGCGTTAGGGTAAGGTTTAGGGATGGGGTAAGGTTTACGTTTAGGTCTAGGGTTAAGGATAGCAAACGGTATGGGTTAGGGTACAGGTGAGTGTACAGAAAAGTGTTACAGTCAGGGTACCTGTTAGGGCACGTGTAGTGCTAGTGTATGGGTTAGGATTAGGGTACGGTTAGGGAAAGCTGTAGGGTTGAGGTTAGGGTTAAGTTTAGGGCTAGGGTTAGGGTTAGCGAACAGGTAAGTTTTATGGTACATGAGTGTACGGAAACGTGTTAGTGTCAAAGTACGTGTGAGGGCATTGCATAATTTTGGTGTACGGGTTAAGATTAGTGTACGGGTTAGGGTATGGTGTAGGGTTGGTGTTAGCATTATGTTTAGGGCTAAGGTTACGGTTAGCGAACCAGTAAGGTTTAGGGTACAGGTGAGGGTACGGAACACTTTTAGGGTCAGGGTATATGTTAGGACACCTGTTAGTGTTAGTGTACGTGTCAGGATTAGCGTAGAGTTTAGGGTAAGGTGTGGGGTTGTGGTTAGGGTTAGGTTTAGGGCTAGGCTTAGGGTTGGCGAACGGGTAAGTTTTAGGGTACAGTTGAGGGTACGGAAAAGCGTTTGGGTCAGGTTATGTGTTAGGAAACGTGTTAGTGTTAATGTGTGGTTAGGATTAGGGTATGGGTTAGGGTAATTGTTAGGGTTGGCGTTAGGTTTAGGGATAGGCTTAGCGAACAGTTAAGGCTTATGGTACATGTGAGTGTATGGAGACGTGTTAGTGTCAAATTACGTGTGAGGGCATGGGTTAGTGTTAGTGTAGGGGTTAAAAATAGGGTACGGGTTAGAATAAGGTGTAGGGTTGGTGTTAGGGTTAGGTTTAAGTCTACAGTTAGGGTTAGCTAACGATTAGGTTTAGCGTACAGCTGAGGGTATGGAAAAGTGTTAGGGTCAGGGTATGTTTCAGGGCACTGGTTAGTGTTAGTGTACGGTTTAGGATTAGTGTATGGGTTAGGGTAAGATGTAGGGTTGGCGTTAGGGTTAGGTTTAGAGCTAGGGTTAGGGTTAGCGACCGGGTAATTTTTAGGTTACAGGGGAGGGTACGGAAATGTTTTAGGGTCAAAATACATATGCGGGAATGGGTTAGTGTTAGTTTAAGGTTTAAGATTAGTGTACGTGTTAGGGTAAGGTGTAGGGTTGGAGTTAGATTTAGCTTTAGGGCTAGGGTTAGGGTTAGCGAAATGTAAGGCTTAGGGTACAGGTGAGGGTACAGAAAAGTGTCACGGTCTGTGTACGTCTCAGGGCACGGATTAGTATTAGGGTACGGGTTAGGATTACAGTATGGATTAGGGTAAGGTGTAGGATTGGGGTTAGGGTTAGTGTTAGGGTTAGGGTTAGCGAATAGGTAATATTTAGGGTACAGGTAAGCATATGGAAACGAGTTAGGGTCAGGCTTGGTGTTAGGGCACAGGTTAGTGTTATTGTACGGATTAGGATTAGGGTATGGGTTAGGATTTTGTGTAGGGTTGTGGATAGTGTTAGGCTTAGACCTAGGGTAAGTGTTAGCGAACAGGTAAGGTTTACGGTACACAGGAGGGTACGGAAACGTGTTAGTGTCAAAGTACATGTGAGGGAATTGCTTAATTTTGGTGTATGGGTTAAGATCAGTGTATGGGTTAGGGTATGGTGTCAGGTTGGTGTTAGCGTTCTGTTCAGGGAAAGGGCTAGGTTTAGCGAACGGTAAGATTTAGGGTACTGGAGAGGATACGGAAAAGTGTTAGGGTCAGGGTACGTGTTAGGGCACGGGTTAGTGTTAGTGTACGGGTTAGGATTAGGGTATGGGTTAGGGAAAGGTGTAGGGTTGGGGTTATGTTTAGGTGTAGGGGTGGGGTTAGGGTTAGCGAATAGGTAACATTTAGGGTACAGGTGAGCTTATGGAAACAAGTTAGGGTCAGGGTTCATGTTAGGGCACAGGTTAGTGTTAGTGTATGGATTAGGGTACGGGTTAGGGTTAGGTGTAGGGTTGGGGTTAGGGTTAGGTTTAGACATAGGGTTAGGGTTAGCGAATGGTAAGATTTAGGGTACAGGAGTGGGTATGGAAAAGTGTTAGGGTCAGGGTACGTGTTAGGGCATGGATTAGTGTTAGTGTATGGGTAAGGATTAGGGTACGGGTTAGGGAAATGGGTAGGGTTGGTGTTA
Source organism: Mesoplodon mirus (assembly GCF_964341445.2). Classification (NCBI taxonomy): domain Eukaryota; kingdom Metazoa; phylum Chordata; class Mammalia; order Artiodactyla; family Ziphiidae; genus Mesoplodon; species Mesoplodon mirus. The sequence goes on from NC_138996.1 coordinate 4,950,173, forward strand.
TGGTTAGGGTTAGGCCTACAGTTAGAGTTAGCAAACGGGTAAGGTTTACGGTACACGGGAGGGTACGGAAATGTGTTAGTGTCAAAGTACATGTGAGGGCATGGGTTCGTTTTTTTGTACGGGTTAAGTTTAGTGTACGGGTTAGGGTATGCTGTAAGGTTGGTGTTAGCGTTATGTTTAGGGCTAGGGTTAGGGTTAGTGAACGGTAAGATTTTGGGTACAGGAGAGGATACGGAAAAGTGTTCGGGTCAAGGTACGTGTTAGGACATGGGTTAGTGATAGTGTATGGGTTGGGATTAGGGTACGGGTTAGGGTAAGTAGTAGGGTTGGCGTTAGGGTTAGGGCTAGGGCTAGGGTTAGGGTTAGCGAATGGGTAAGGTTTAGGGTACCGGTGAGGTTATGGAAAAGCGTTAGGGTCAGGGTACATGTCAGGGCATGGCTTAGTAGTAGTATACTGGTTAGGATTAGGGTACGCTTTAGGTAAGGTTTAGGGTTGGGCTTAGGGTTAGCTTTATGGCTAGGGTTAGGGTTAGCCAAATGTCAGGTTTAGGGTACAGGTGATGGTACAGAAAAGTGTTAGGGTTTGTGTATGTGTTAGGACACGTGTCAGTGTTAGTGTATGGCTTAGGATTAGCTTACGGGTTAGGGTAAGGTGTACGGTTGGGGTTTCGTCTAGGTTTAGGGTTAGGGTTAGCGAACGGTAAGGTTTAGGGTACAGGTGAGGTTACGGAAAAGTGTTAGGGTCAGGGTACGTGTTAGGGCAGGGGTTAGTGTGGGTTTACAGGTTAGGATTAGGGTACGGGTTAGGGTCATTGGTAGGGTTGGCGTTATGGTTAGTGTTAGGGGTAGGGTTAAGTTTAGTGAACGGGTAAGGTTTAGGTTACAGCTGACCATATGGAAATGATTTATTGTCAAAGTACGTGTGTGGTATTGCGTTAGTGTTAGTGTATGGGTTAAGATTAGTGTATGTGTTAGGAGTAGGTTTGTAGTTAGGTTTAGGTTTGGGGCTACGGTTATGGTTAACAAATGGTAAAGTTTAGGGTTAGTGTTAGGGTTAGGGTTAGGGGTAGGGTTAGGGTAGGTGTTAGGGCACGAGTTAGTGTTAGTGTATGGGTTATGATTAGGGTATGGGTTAGGGTAAGGTGTAGGGTTGGGGTTAGGTTTAGGTTTAGGGCTAGTGTTAGGGTTAGCGAATAGGTAACATTAGAGTACAGGTGAGCGTATGGAAATGAGTTAGGGTCAGGGTTCGTGTTAGGGCACAGGTTAGTGTTAGTTTAAGGATTAGGATTAGTGTACATGTTAGAGTTAGGTGTAGGGTTGGGCTTGGGTTTAGGGTTAGGTTTAGACCTAGGGTTAGGGTTAGTGAATGGTAAGATTTAGGGTTCAGGCGTGGGTATGGAAAAGTGTAAGGGTCAGGGTAAATGTTAGGGCACGGATTAGTGTTAGTGTACGGGTTAGAATTAGGGTAAGGGTTAGGCTAATGGATAGGTTTGGCGTTATGTTTAGTGTTAGGGCTAGGGTTAGGGTGAGCGAACGAGTAAGGTTTAGGTTACAGTTGAGGGTAAGGAAATGTTTTAGTGTCAAAGTAAGTGTGAGGGAATGGGTTAGTGTTAGTGTATGCATTAAGATTAGTGTACATGTTAGGGTAAGGTGTAGGGTTGTAGTTAGATTTAGCTTTAGGGCTAGGGTTAGGGTGAGCAAACGGTAAGATTTAGGGTACAGGAGAGAGTAGGGTAAAGAGTTAGAGGCAGGGTACGTGTCAGGGCATGGATTAGTGTTTGTGTACGGGATAGGATTAGGGTACGGTTTATGGTAAGGTGTTGGGTTGGTGTTAGGGCTTGGTTTAGGGGTATGTTTCGGGTTTGTGAACGGTAAAGTTTAGGGTACAGGTGAGGGTACAGAAAAGTGTTAGGCTCAGGTTACGTTTCAGGGCACGGATTAGTATTAGTGTACTGGTTAGGATTACGGTATGGGTTAGGGTAATGGGTAGGGTTGGGTTTAGGGTTAGGTTTAGGGCTATGGTTAGGGTTAGCGAAATGTAAGGTTTAGGTTACAGGTGATGGTCCAGAAACGTGTTAGGATCAGGGTACATGTTAGGGCACGGATTAGTGTTAGGGTACTGGTTAGGATTGGGTACACTTTAGGGAAAGGTTTAGGGATGGGGTAAGGTTTACGTTTAGGTCTAGGGTTAAGGATAGCAAACGGTATGGTTTAGGGTACAGGTGAGTGTACAGAAAAGTGTTACAGTCAGGGTACCTGTTAGGGCACGTGTAGTGTTAGTGTATGGGTTAGGATTAGGGTACGGGTTAGGGTAATGTGTAGGGTTGAGGTTAGGGTTAAGTTTAGTGCTAGGGTTAGGGTTAGCGAACAGGTAAGTTTTATGGTACATGAGTGTACGGAAACGTGTTAGTGTCAAAGTACGTGTGAGGGCATTGCATAATTTTGGTGTACGGGTTAAGATTAGTGTACGGGTTAGGGTATGGTGTAGGGTTGGTGTTAGCATTATGTTTAGGGCTAAGGTTACGGTTAGCGAACCAGTAAGGTTTAGGGTACAGGTGAGGGTACGGAAAACTTTTAGGGTCAGGGTATATGTTAGGTCACCTGTTAGTGTTAGTGTACGTGTCAGGATTAGCGTAGAGTTTAGGGTAAGGTGTGGGGTTGTGGTTAGGGTTAGGTTTAGGGCTAGGCTTAGGGTTGGCGAACGGGTAAGTTTTAGGGTACAGTTGAGGGTACGGAAAAGCGTTTGGGTCAGGTTATGTGTTAGGAAACGTGTTAGTTTTAATGTGTGGTTAGGATTAGGGTATGGGTTAGGGTAATGGTTAGGGTTGGCGTTAGGGTTAGGGATAGGCTTAGCGAACAGTTAAGGCTTATGGTACATGTGAGTGTATGGAGACGTGTTAGTGTCAAATTACGTGTGAGGGCATGGGTTAGTGTTAGTGTAGGGATTAAAAATAGGGTACGGGTTAGAATAAGGTGTAGGGTTGGTGTTAGGGTTAGGTTTAAGTCTACAGTTAGGGTTAGCTAACGATTAGGTTTAGCGTACAGCTGAGGGTATGGAAAAGTGTTAGGGTCAGGGTACGTTTCAGGGCACTGGTTAGTGTTAGTGTACGGTTTAGGATTAGTGTATGGGTTAGGGTAAGATGTAGGGTTGGCGTTAGGGTTAGGTTTAGAGCTAGGGTTAGGGTTAGCGACCGGGTAATTTTTAGGTTACAGGGGAGGGTACGGAAATGTTTTAGGGTCAAAATACATATGCGGGAATGGGTTAGTGTTAGTTTAAGGTTTAAGATTAGTGTACGTGTTAGGGTAAGGTGTAGGGTTGGAGTTAGATTTAGCTTTAGGGCTAGGGTTAGGGTTAGCGAAATGTAAGGCTTAGGGTACAGGTGAGTGTACAGAAAACTGTCACGGTCTGTGTACGTGTCAGGGCACGGATTAGTATTAGGGTACGGGTTAGGATTACAGTACGGATTAGGGTAAGGTGTAGGATTGGGGTTAGGGTTAGTGTTAGGGTTAGGGTTAGCGAATAGGTAATATTTAGGGTACAGGTAAGCATATGGAAACGAGTTAGGGTCAGGCTTGGTGTTAGGGCACAGGTTAGTGTTATTGTACGGATTAGGATTAGGGTATGGGTTAGGATTTTGTGTAGGGTTGTGGATAGTGTTAGGCTTAGACCTAGGGTAAGTGTTAGCGAACAGGTAAGGTTTACGGTACACAGGAGGGTACGGAAACGTGTTAGTGTCAAAGTACATGTGAGGGAATTGCTTAATTTTGGTGTATGGGTTAAGATCAGTGTATGGGTTAGGGTATGGTGTCAGGTTGGTGTTAGCGTTCTGTTTAGGGAAAGGGCTAGGTTTAGCGAACGGTAAGATTTAGGGTACTGGAGAGGATACGGAAAAGTGTTAGGGTCAGGGTACGTGTTAGGGCACGGGTTAGTGTTAGTGTACGGGTTAGGATTAGGGTATGGGTTAGGGAAAGGTGTAGGGTTGGGGTTATGTTTAGGTGTAGGGGTGGGGTTAGGGTTAGCGAATAGGTAACATTTAGGGTACAGGTGAGCTTATGGAAACAAGTTAGGGTCAGGGTTCATGTTAGGGCACAGGTTAGTGTTAGTGTATGGATTAGGGTACGGGTTAGGGTTAGGTGTAGGGTTGGGGTTAGGGTTAGGTTTAGACATTGGGTTAGGGTTAGCGAATGGTAAGATTTAGGGTACAGGAGTGGGTATGGAAAAGTGTTAGGGTCAGGGTACGTGTTAGGGCATGGATTAGTGTTAGTGTATGGGTAAGGATTAGGGTACGGGTTAGGGAAATGGGTAGGGTTGGTGTTATGGTTAGGGTTAGGCCTACAGTTAGAGTTAGCAAACGGGTAAGGTTTACGGTACACGGGAGGGTACGGAAATGTGTTAGTGTCAAAGTACATGTGAGGGCATGGGTTCGTTTTTTTGTACGGGTTAAGTTTAGTGTACGGGTTAGGGTATGCTGTAAGGTTGGTGTTAGCGTTATGTTTAGGGCTAGGGTTAGGGTTAGTGAACGGTAAGATTTTGGGTACAGGAGAGGATACGGAAAAGTGTTCGGGTCAAGGTACGTGTTAGGACATGGGTTAGTGATAGTGTATGGGTTGGGATTAGGGTACGGGTTAGGGTAAGTAGTAGGGTTGGCGTTAGGGTTAGGGCTAGGGCTAGGGTTAGGGTTAGCGAATGGGTAAGGTTTAGGGTACCGGTGAGGTTATGGAAAAGCGTTAGGGTCAGGGTACATGTCAGGGCATGGCTTAGTAGTAGTATACTGGTTAGGATTAGGGTACGGTTTAGGTAAGGTTTAGGGTTGGGCTTAGGGTTAGCTTTATGGCTAGGGTTAGGGTTAGCCAAATGTCAGGTTTAGGGTACAGGTGATGGTACAGAAAAGTGTTAGGGTTTGTGTATGTGTTAGGACACGTGTCAGTGTTAGTGTATGGCTTAGGATTAGCTTACGGGTTAGGGTAAGGTGTACGGTTGGGGTTTCGTCTAGGTTTAGGGTTAGGGTTAGCGAACGGTAAGGTTTAGGGTACAGGTGAGGTTACGGAAAAGTGTTAGGGTCAGGGTACGTGTTAGGGCAGGGGTTAGTGTGGGTTTACAGGTTAGGATTAGGGTACGGGTTAGGGTAATTGGTAGGGTTGGCGTTATGGTTAGTGTTAGGGGTAGGGTTAAGTTTAGTGAACAGGTAAGGTTTAGGTTACAGCTGACCATATGGAAATGTTTTATTGTCAAAGTACGTGTGTGGTATTGCGTTAGTGTTAGTGTATGGGTTAAGATTAGTGTATGTGTTAGGAGTAGGTTTGTAGTTAGGTTTAGGTTTGGGGCTACGGTTATGGTTAACAAATGGTAAAGTTTAGGGTTAGTGTTAGGGTTAGGGTTAGGGGTAGGGTTAGGGTAGGTGTTAGGGCACGAGTTAGTGTTAGTGTATGGGTTATGATTAGGGTATGGGTTAGGGTAAGGTGTAGGGTTGGGGTTAGATTTAGGTTTAGGGCTAGTGTTAGGGTTAGCGAATAGGTAACATTAGAGTACAGGTGAGCGTATGGAAATGAGTTAGGGTCAGGGTTCGTGTTAGGGCACAGGTTAGTGTTAGTTTAAGGATTAGGATTAGTGTACATGTTAGAGTTAGGTGTAGGGTTGGGCTTGGGTTTAGGGTTAGGTTTAGACCTAGGGTTAGGGTTAGTGAATGGTAAGATTTAGGGTTCAGGCGTGGGTATGGAAAAGTGTAAGTGTCAGGGTAAATGTTAGGGCACGGATTAGTGTTAGTGTACGGGTTAGAATTAGGGTAAGGGTTAGGCTAATGGATAGGTTTGGCGTTATGTTTAGTGTTAGGGCTAGGGTTAGGGTGAGCGAACGAGTAAGGTTTAGGTTACAGGTGAGGGTAAGGAAATGTTTTAGTGTCAAAGTAAGTGTGAGGGAATGGGTTAGTGTTAGTGTATGCATTAAGATTAGTGTACATGTTAGGGTAAGGTGTAGGGTTGTAGTTAGATTTAGCTTTAGGGCTAGGGTTAGGGTTAGCAAACGGTAAGATTTAGGGTACAGGAGAGAGTAGGGTAAAGAGTTAGAGGCAGGGTACGTGTCAGGGCATGGATTAGTGTTTGTGTACGGGATAGGATTAGGGTACGGTTTATGGTAAGGTGTTGGGTTGGTGTTAGGGCTTGGTTTAGGGGTATGTTTCGGGTTTGTGAACGGTAAAGTTTAGGGTACAGGTGAGGGTACAGAAAAGTGTTAGGCTCAGGTTACGTTTCAGGGCACGGATTAGTATTAGTGTACTGGTTAGGATTACGGTATGGGTTAGGGTAATGGGTAGGGTTGGGTTTAGGGTTAGGTTTAGGGCTATGGTTATTAGGGTTAGCGAAATGTAAGGTTTAGGTTACAGGTGATGGTCCAGAAACGTGTTAGGATCAGGGTACATGTTAGGGCACGGATTAGTGTTAGGGTACTGGTTAGGATTGGGTACACTTTAGGGAAAGGTTTAGGGATGGGGTAAGGTTTACGTTTAGGTCTAGGGTTAAGGATAGCAAACGGTAGGGTTTAGGGTACAGGTGAGTGTACAGAAAAGTGTTACGGTCAGGGTACCTGTTAGGGCACGTGTAGTGTTAGTGTATGGGTTAGGATTAGGGTACGGGTTAGGGTAATGTGTAGGGTTGAGGTTAGGGTTAAGTTTAGGGCTAGGGTTAGGGTTAGCGAACAGGTAAGTTTTATGGTACATGAGTGTACGGAAACGTGTTAGTGTCAAAGTACGTGTGAGGGCATTGCATAATTTTGGTGTACGGGTTAAGATTAGTGTACGGGTTAGGGTATGGTGTAGGGTTGGTGTTAGCATTATGTTTAGGGCTAAGGTTACGGTTAGCGAACCAGTAAGGTTTAGGGTACAGGTGAGGGTACGGAAAACTTTTAGGGTCAGGGTATATGTTAGGACACCTGTTAGTGTTAGTGTACGTGTCAGGATTAGCGTAGAGTTTAGGGTAAGGTGTGGGGTTGTGGTTAGGGTTAGGTTTAGGGCTAGGCTTAGGGTTGGCGAACGGGTAAGTTTTAGGGTACAGTTGAGGGTACGGAAAAGCGTTTGGGTCAGGTTATGTGTTAGAAAACGTGTTAGTGTTAATGTGTGGTTAGGATTAGGGTATGGGTTAGGGTAATGGTTAGGGTTGGCGTTAGGGTTAGGGATAGGCTTAGCGAACAGTTAAGGCTTATGGTACATGTGAGTGTATGGAGACGTGTTAGTGTCAAATTACGTGTGAGGGCATGGGTTAGTGTTAGTGTAGGGGTTAAAAATAGGGTACGGGTTAGAATAAGGTGTAGGGTTGGTGTTAGGGTTAGGTTTAAGTCTACAGTTAGGGTTAGCTAACGATTAGGTTTAGCGTACAGCTGAGGGTATGGAAAAGTGTTAGGGTCTGGGTACGTTTCAGGGCACTGGTTAGTGTTAGTGTACGGTTTAGGATTAGTGTATGGGTTAGGGTAAGATGTAGGGTTGGCGTTAGGGTTAGGTTTAGAGCTAGGGTTAGGGTTAGCGACCGGGTAATTTTTAGGTTACAGGGGAGGGTACGGAAATGTTTTAGGGTCAAAATACATATGCGGGAATGGGTTAGAGTTAGTTTAAGGTTTAAGATTAGTGTACGTGTTAGGGTAAGGTGTAGGGTTGGAGTTAGATTTAGCTTTAGGGCTAGGGTTAGGGTTAGCGAAATGTAAGGCTTAGGGTACAGGTGAGGGTACAGAAAAGTGTCACGGTCTGTGTACGTGTCAGGGCACGGATTAGTATTAGGGTACGGGTTAGGATTACAGTACGGATTAGGGTAAGGTGTAGGATTGGGGTTAGGGTTAGTGTTAGGGTTAGGGTTAGCAAATAGGTAATATTTAGGGTACAGGTAAGCATATGGAAACGAGTTAGGGTCAGGCTTGGTGTTAGGGCACAGGTTAGTGTTATTGTACGGATTAGGATTAGGGTATGGGTTAGGATTTTGTGTAGGGTTGTGGATAGTGTTAGGCTTAGACCTAGGGTAAGTGTTAGCGAACAGGTAAGGTTTACGGTACACAGGAGGGTACGGAAACGTGTTAGTGTCAAAGTACATGTGAGGGAATTGCTTAATTTTGGTGTATGGGTTAAGATCAGTGTATGGGTTAGGGTATGGTGTCAGGTTGGTGTTAGCGTTCTGTTTAGGGAAAGGGCTAGGTTTAGCGAACGGTAAGATTTAGGGTACTGGGGAGGATACGGAAAAGTGTTAGGGTCAGGGTACGTGTTAGGGCACGGGTTAGTGTTAGTGTACGGGTTAGGATTAGGGTATGGGTTAGGGAAAGGTGTAGGGTTGGGGTTATGTTTAGGTGTAGGGGTGGGGTTAGGGTTAGCGAATAGGTAACATTTAGGGTACAGGTGAGCTTATGGAAACAAGTTAGGGTCAGGGTTCATGTTAGGGCCCAGGTTAGTGTTAGTGTATGGATTAGGGTACGGGTTAGGGTTAGGTGTAGGGTTGGGGTTAGGGTTAGGTTTAGACATAGGGTTAGGGTTAGCGAATGGTAAGATTTAGGGTACAGGAGTGGGTATGGAAAAGTGTTAGGGTCAGGGTACGTGTTAGGGCATGGATTAGTGTTAGTGTATGGGTAAGGATTAGGGTACGGGTTAGGGAAATGGGTAGGGTTGGTGTTATGGTTAGGGTTAGGCCTACAGTTAGAGTTAGCAAACGGGTAAGGTTTACGGTACACGGGAGGGTACGGAAATGTGTTAGTGTCAAAGTACATGTGAGGGCATGGGTTCGTTTTTTTGTACGGGTTAAGTTTAGTGTACGGGTTAGGGTATGCTGTAAGGTTGGTGTTAGCGTTATGTTTAGGGCTAGGGTTAGGGTTAGTGAACGGTAAGATTTTGGGTACAGGAGAGGATACGGAAAAGTGTTCACGTCAAGGTACGTGTTAGGACATGGGTTAGTGATAGTGTATGGGTTGGGATTAGGGTACGGGTTAGGGTAAGTAGTAGGGTTGGCGTTAGGGTTAGGGCTAGGGCTAGGGCTAGTGTTAGGGTTAGCGAATGGGTAAGGTTTAGGGTACCGGTGAGGTTATGGAAAAGCGTTAGGGTCAGGGTACATGTCAGGGCATGGCTTAGTAGTAGTATACTGGTTAGGATTAGGGTACGGTTTAGGTAAGGTTTAGGGTTGGGCTTAGGGTTAGCTTTATGGCTAGGGTTAGGGTTAGCCAAATGTCAGGTTTAGGGTACAGGTGATGGTACAGAAAAGTGTTAGGGTTTGTGTATGTGTTAGGACACGTGTCAGTGTTAGTGTATGGCTTAGGATTAGCTTACGGGTTAGGGTAAGGTGTACGGTTGGGGTTTCGTCTAGGTTTAGGGTTAGGGTTAGCGAACGGTAAGGTTTAGGGTACAGGTGAGGTTACGGAAAAGTGTTAGGGTCAGGGTACGTGTTAGGGCAGGGGTTAGTGTGGGTTTACAGGTTAGGATTAGGGTACGGGTTAGGGTAATTGGTAGGGTTGGCGTTATGGTTAGTGTTAGGGGTAGGGTTAAGTTTAGTGAACGGGTAAGGTTTAGGTTACAGCTGACCATATGGAAATGTTTTATTGTCAAAGTACGTGTGTGGTATTGCGTTAGTGTTAGTGTATGGGTTAAGATTAGTGTATGTGTTAGGAGTAGGTTTGTAGTTAGGTTTAGGTTTGGGGCTACGGTTATGGTTAACAAATGGTAAAGTTTAGGGTTAGTGTTAGGGTTAGGGTTAGGGGTAGGGTTAGGGTAGGTGTTAGGGCACGAGTTAGTGTTAGTGTATGGGTTATGATTAGGGTATGGGTTAGGGTAAGGTGTAGGGTTGGGGTTAGGTTTAGGTTTAGGGCTAGTGTTAGGGTTAGCGAATAGGTAACATTAGAGTACAGGTGAGCGTATGGAAATGAGTTAGGGTCAGGGTTCGTGTTAGGGCACAGGTTAGTGTTAGTTTACGGATTAGGATTAGTGTACATGTTAGAGTTAGGTGTAGGGTTGGGCTTGGGTTTAGGGTTAGGTTTAGACCTAGGGTTAGGGTTAGTGAATGGTAAGATTTAGGGTTCAGGCGTGGGTATGGAAAAGTGTAAGGGTCAGGGTAAATGTTAGGGCACGGATTAGTGTTAGTGTACGGGTTAGAATTAGGGTAAGGGTTAGGCTAATGGATAGGTTTGGCATTATGTTTAGTGTTAGGGCTAGGGTTAGGGTGAGCGAACGAGTAAGGTTTAGGTTACAGGTGAGGGTAAGGAAATGTTTTAGTGTCAAAGTAAGTGTGAGGGAATGGGTTAGTGTTAGTGTATGCATTAAGATTAGTGTACATGTTAGGGTAAGGTGTAGGGTTGTAGTTAGATTTAGCTTTAGGGCTAGGGTTAGGGTTAGCAAACGGTAAGATTTAGGGTACAGGAGAGAGTAGGGTAAAGAGTTAGAGGCAGGGTACGTGTCAGGGCATGGATTAGTGTTTGTGTACGGGATAGGATTAGGGTACGGTTTATGGTAAGGTGTTGGGTTGGTGTTAGGGCTTGGTTTAGGGGTATGTTTCGGGTTTGTGAACGGTAAAGTTTAGGGTACAGGTGAGGGTACAGAAAAGTGTTAGGCTCAGGTTACGTTTCAGGGCACGGATTAGTATTAGTGTACTGGTTAGGATTACGGTATGGGTTAGGGTAATGGGTAGGGTTGGGTTTAGGGTTAGGTTTAGGGCTATGGTTAGGGTTAGCGAAATGTAAGGTTTAGGTTACAGGTGATGGTCCAGAAACGTGTTAGGATCAGGGTACATGTTAGGGCACGGATTAGTGTTAGGGTACTGGTTAGGATTGGGTACACTTTAGGGAAAGGTTTAGGGATGGGGTAAGGTTTACGTTTAGGTCTAGGGTTAAGGATAGCAAACGGTAGGGTTTAGGGTACAGGTGAGTGTACAGAAAAGTGTTACGGTCAGGGTACCTGTTAGGGCACGTGTAGTGTTAGTGTATGGGTTAGGATTAGGGTACGGGTTAGGGTAATGTGTAGGGTTGAGGTTAGGGTTAAGTTTAGGGCTAGGGTTAGGGTTAGCGAACAGGTAAGTTTTATGGTACATGAGTGTACGGAAACGTGTTAGTGTCAAAGTACGTGTGAGGGCATTGCATAATTTTGGTGTACGGGTTAAGATTAGTGTACGGGTTAGGGTATGGTGTAGGGTTGGTGTTAGCATTATGTTTAGGGCTAAGGTTACGGTTAGTGAACCAGTAAGGTTTAGGGTACAGGTGAGGGTATGGAAAACTTTTAGGGTCAGGGTATATGTTAGGACACCTGTTAGTGTTAGTGTACGTGTCAGGATTAGCGTAGAGTTTAGGGTAAGGTGTGGGGTTGTGGTTAGGGTTAGGTTTAGGGCTAGGCTTAGGGTTGGCGAACGGGTAAGTTTTAGGGTACAGTTGAGGGTACGGAAAAGCGTTTGGGTCAGGTTATGTGTTAGGAAACGTGTTAGTGTTAATGTGTGGTTAGGATTAGGGTATGGGTTAGGGTAATGGTTAGGGTTGGCGTTAGGGTTAGGGATAGGCTTAGCGAACAGTTAAGGCTTATGGTACATGTGAGTGTATGGAGACGTGTTAGTGTCAAATTACGTGTGAGGGCATGGGTTAGTGTTAGTGTAGGGGTTAAAAATAGGGTACGGGTTAGAATAAGGTGTAGGGTTGGTGTTAGGGTTAGGTTTAAGTCTACAGTTAGGGTTAGCTAACGATTAGGTTTAGCGTACAGCTGAGGGTATGGAAAAGTGTTAGGGTCAGGGTACGTTTCAGGGCACTGGTTAGTGTTAGTGTACGGTTTAGGATTAGTGTATGGGTTAGGGTAAGATGTAGGGTTGGCGTTAGGGTTAGGTTTAGAGCTAGGGTTAGGGTTAGCGACCGGGTAATTTTTAGGTTACAGGGGAGGGTACGGAAATGTTTTAGGGTCAAAATACATATGCGGGAATGGGTTAGTGTTAGTTTAAGGTTTAAGATTAGTGTACGTGTTAGGGTAAGGTGTAGGGTTGGAGTTAGATTTAGCTTTAGGGCTAGGGTTAGGGTTAGCGAAATGTAAGGCTTAGGGTACAGGTGAGGGTACAGAAAAGTGTCACGGTCTGTGTACGTGTCAGGGCACGGATTAGTATTAGGGTACGGGTTAGGATTACAGTACGGATTAGGGTAAGGTGTAGGATTGGGGTTAGGGTTAGTGTTAGGGTTAGGGTTAGCGAATAGGTAATATTTAGGGTACAGGTAAGCATATGGAAACGAGTTAGGGTCAGGCTTGGTGTTAGGGCACAGGTTAGTGTTATTGTACGGATTAGGATTAGGGTATGGGTTAGGATTTTGTGTAGGGTTGTGGATAGTGTTAGGCTTAGACCTAGGGTAAGTGTTAGCGAACAGGTAAGGTTTACGGTACACAGGAGGGTACGGAAACGTGTTAGGGTCAAAGTACATGTGAGCGAATTGCTTAATTTTGGTGTATGGGTTAAGATCAGTGTATGGGTTAGGGTATGGTGTCAGGTTGGTGTTAGCGTTCTGTTTAGGGAAAGGGCTAGGTTTAGCGAACGGTAAGATTTAGGGTACTGGAGAGGATACGGAAAAGTGTTAGGGTCAGGGTACGTGTTAGGGCACGGGTTAGTGTTAGTGTACGGGTTTGGATTAGGGTATGGGTTAGGGAAAGGTGTAGGGTTGGGGTTATGTTTAGGTGTAGGGGTGGGGTTAGGGTTAGCGAATAGGTAACATTTAGGGTACAGGTGAGCTTATGGAAACAAGTTAGGGTCAGGGTTCATGTTAGGGCACAGGTTAGTGTTAGTGTATGGATTAGGGTACGGGTTAGGGTTAGGTGTAGGGTTGGGGTTAGGGTTAGGTTTAGACATAGGGTTAGGGTTAGCGAATGGTAAGATTTAGGGTACAGGAGTGGGTATGGAAAAGTGTTAGGGTCAGGGTACGTGTTAGGGCATGGATTAGTGTTAGTGTATGGGTAAGGATTAGGGTACGGGTTAGGGAAATGGGTAGGGTTGGTGTTATGGTTAGGGTTAGGCCTACAGTTAGAGTTAGCAAACGGGTAAGGTTTACGGTACACGGGAGGGTACGGAAATGTGTTAGTGTCAAAGTACATGTGAGGGCATGGGTTCGTTTTTTTGTACGGGTTAAGTTTAGTGTACGGGTTAGGGTATGCTGTAAGGTTGGTGTTAGCGTTATGTTTAGGGCTAGGGTTAGGGTTAGTGAACGGTAAGATTTTGGGTACAGGAGAGGATACGGAAAAGTGTTCGGGTCAAGGTACGTGTTAGGACATGGGTTAGTGATAGTGTATGGGTTGGGATTAGGGTACGGGTTAGGGTAAGTAGTAGGGTTGGCGTTAGGGTTAGGGCTAGGGCTAGGGCTAGGGCTAGGGTTAGGGTTAGCGAATGGGTAAGGTTTAGGGTACCGGTGAGGTTATGGAAAAGCGTTAGGGTCAGGGTACATGTCAGGGCATGGCTTAGTAGTAGTATACTGGTTAGGATTAGGGTACGGTTTAGGTAAGGTTTAGGGTTGGGCTTAGGGTTAGCTTTATGGCTAGGGTTAGGGTTAGCCAAATGTCAGGTTTAGGGTACAGGTGATGGTACAGAAAAGTGTTAGGGTTTGTGTATGTGTTAGGACACGTGTCAGTGTTAGTGTATGGCTTAGGATTAGCTTACGGGTTAGGGTAAGGTGTACGGTTGGGGTTTCGTCTAGGTTTAGGGTTAGGGTTAGCGAACGGTAAGGTTTAGGGTACAGGTGAGGTTACGGAAAAGTGTTAGGGTCAGGGTACGTGTTAGGGCAGGGGTTAGTGTGGGTTTACAGGTTAGGATTAGGGTACGGGTTAGGGTAATTGGTAGGGTTGGCGTTATGGTTAGTGTTAGGGGTAGGGTTAAGTTTAGTGAACGGGTAAGGTTTAGGTTACAGCTGACCATATGGAAATGTTTTATTGTCAAAGTACGTGTGTGGTATTGCGTTAGTGTTAGTGTATGGGTTAAGATTAGTGTATGTGTTAGGAGTAGGTTTGTAGTTAGGTTTAGGTTTGGGGCTACGGTTATGGTTAACAAATGGTAAAGTTTAGGGTTAGTGTTAGGGTTAGGGTTAGGGGTAGGGTTAGGGTAGGTGTTAGGGCACGAGTTAGTGTTAGTGTATGGGTTATGATTAGGGTATGGGTTAGGGTAAGGTGTAGGGTTGGGGTTAGGTTTAGGTTTAGGGCTAGTGTTAGGGTTAGCGAATAGGTAACATTAGAGTACAGGTGAGCGTATGGAAATGAGTTAGGGTCAGGGTTCGTGTTAGGGCACAGGTTAGTGTTAGTTTAAGGATTAGGATTAGTGTACATGTTAGAGTTAGGTGTAGGGTTGGGCTTGGGTTTAGGGTTAGGTTTAGACCTAGGGTTAGGGTTAGTGAATGGTAAGATTTAGGGTTCAGGCGTGGGTATGGAAAAGTGTAAGGGTCAGGGTAAATGTTAGGGCACGGATTAGTGTTAGTGTACGGGTTAGAATTAGGGTACGGGTTAGGCTAATGGATAGGTTTGGCGTTATGTTTAGTGTTAGGGCTAGGGTTAGGGTGAGCGAACGAGTAAGGTTTAGGTTACAGGTGAGGGTAAGGAAATGTTTTAGTGTCAAAGTAAGTGTGAGGGAATGGGTTAGTGTTAGTGTATGCATTAAGATTAGTGTACATGTTAGGGTAAGGTGTAGGGTTGTAGTTAGATTTAGCTTTAGGGCTAGGGTTAGGGTTAGCAAACGGTAAGATTTAGGGTACAGGAGAGAGTAGGGTAAAGAGTTAGAGGCAGGGTACGTGTCAGGGCATGGATTAGTGTTTGTGTACGGGATAGGATTAGGGTACGGTTTATGGTAAGGTGTTGGGTTGGTGTTAGGGCTTGGTTTAGGGGTATGTTTCGGGTTTGTCAACGGTAAAGTTTAGGGTACAGGTGAGGGTACAGAAAAGTGTTAGGCTCAGGTTACGTTTCAGGGCACGGATTAGTATTAGTGTACTGGTTAGGATTACGGTATGGGTTAGGGTAATGGGTAGGGTTGGGTTTAGGGTTAGGTTTAGGGCTATGGTTAGGGTTAGCGAAATGTAAGGTTTAGGTTACAGGTGATGGTCCAGAAACGTGTTAGGATCAGGGTACATGTTAGGGCACGGATTAGTGTTAGGGTACTGGTTAGGATTGGGTACACTTTAGGGAAAGGTTTAGGGATGGGGTAAGGTTTACGTTTAGGTCTAGGGTTAAGGATAGCAAACGGTATGGTTTAGGGTACAGGTGAGTGTACAGAAAAGTGTTACGGTCAGGGTACCTGTTAGGGCACATGTAGTGTTAGTGTATGGGTTAGGATTAGGGTACGGGTTAGGGTAATGTGTAGGGTTGAGGTTAGGGTTAAGTTTAGGGCTAGGGTTAGGGTTAGCGAACAGGTAAGTTTTATGGTACATGAGTGTACGGAAACGTGTTAGTGTCAAAGTACGTGTGAGGGCATTGCATAATTTTGGTGTACGGGTTAAGATTAGTGTACGGGTTAGGGTATGGTGTAGGGTTGGTGTTAGCATTATGTTTAGGGCTAAGGTTACGGTTAGCGAACCAGTAAGGTTTAGGGTACAGGTGAGGGTACGGAAAACTTTTAGGGTCAGGGTATATGTTAGGACACCTGTTAGTGTTAGTGTACGTGTCAGGATTAGCGTACAGTTTAGGGTAAGGTGTGGGGTTGTGGTTAGGGTTAGGTTTAGGGCTAGGCTTAGGGTTGGCGAACGGGTAAGTTTTAGGGTACAGTTGAGGGTACGGAAAAGCGTTTGGGTCAGGTTATGTGTTAGGAAACGTGTTACTTTTAATGTGTGGTTAGGATTAGGGTATGGGTTAGGGTAATGGTTAGGGTTGGCGTTAGGGTTAGGGATAGGCTTAGCGAACAGTTAAGGCTTATGGTACATGTGAGTGTATGGAGACGTGTTAGTGTCAAATTACGTGTGAGGGCATGGGTTAGTGTTAGTGTAGGGGTTAAAAATAGGGTACGGGTTAGAATAAGGTGTAGGGTTGGTGTTAGGGTTAGGTTTAAGTCTACAGTTAGGGTTAGCTAACGATTAGGTTTAGCGTACAGCTGAGGGTATGGAAAAGTGTTAGGGTCAGGGTACGTTTCAGGGCACTGGTTAGTGTTAGTGTACGGTTTAGGATTAGTGTATGGGTTAGGGTAAGATGTAGGGTTGGCGTTAGGGTTAGGTTTAGAGCTAGGGTTAGGGTTAGCGACCGGGTAATTTTTAGGTTACAGGGGAGGGTACGGAAATGTTTTAGGGTCAAAATACATATGCGGGAATGGGTTAGTGTTAGTTTAAGGTTTAAGATTAGTGTACGTGTTAGGGTAAGGTGTAGGGTTGGAGTTAGATTTAGCTTTAGGGCTAGGGTTAGGGTTAGCGAAATGTAAGGCTTAGGGTACAGGTGAGGGTACAGAAAAGTGTCACGGTCTGTGTACGTGTCAGGGCACGGATTAGTATTAGGGTACGGGTTAGGATTACAGTACGGATTAGGGTAAGGTGTAGGATTGGGGTTAGGGTTAGTGTTAGGGTTAGGGTTAGCGAATAGGTAATATTTAGGGTACAGGTAAGCATATGGAAACGAGTTAGGGTCAGGCTTGGTGTTAGGGCACAGGTTAGTGTTATTGTACGGATTAGGATTAGGGTATGGGTTAGGATTTTGTGTAGGGTTGTGGATAGTGTTAGGCTTAGACCTAGGGTAAGTGTTAGCGAACAGGTAAGGTTTACGGTACACAGGAGGGTACGGAAACGTGTTAGTGTCAAAGTACATGTGAGGGAATTGCTTAATTTTGGTGTATGGGTTAAGATCAGTGTATGGGTTAGGGTATGGTGTCAGGTTGGTGTTAGCGTTCTGTTTAGGGAAAGGGCTAGGTTTAGCGAACGGTAAGATTTAGGGTACTGGAGAGGATACGGAAAAGTGTTAGGGTCAGGGTACGTGTTAGGGCACGGGTTAGTGTTAGTGTACGGGTTAGGATTAGGGTATGGGTTAGGGAAAGGTGTAGGGTTGGGGTTATGTTTAGGTGTAGGGGTGGGGTTAGGGTTAGCGAATAGGTAACATTTAGGGTACAGGTGAGCTTATGGAAACAAGTTAGGGTCAGGGTTCATGTTAGGGCACAGGTTAGTGTTAGTGTATGGATTAGGGTACGGGTTAGGGTTAGGTGTAGGGTTGGGGTTAGGGTTAGGTTTAGACATAGGGTTAGGGTTAGCGAATGGTAAGATTTAGGGTACAGGAGTGGGTATGGAAAAGTGTTAGGGTCAGGGTACGTGTTAGGGCATGGATTAGTGTTAGTGTATGGGTAAGAATTAGGGTACGGGTTAGGGAAATGGGTAGGGTTGGTGTTATGGTTAGGGTTAGGCCTACAGTTAGAGTTAGCAAACGGGTAAGGTTTACGGTACACGGGAGGGTACGGAAATGTGTTAGTGTCAAAGTACATGTGAGGGCATGGGTTCGTTTTTTTGTACGGGTTAAGTTTAGTGTACGGGTTAGGGTATGCTGTAAGGTTGGTGTTAGCGTTATGTTTAGGGCTAGGGTTAGGGTTAGTGAACGGTAAGATTTTGGGTACAGGAGAGGATACGGAAAAGTGTTCGGGTCAAGGTACGTGTTAGGACATGGGTTAGTGATAGTGTATGGGTTGGGATTAGGGTACGGGTTAGGGTAAGTAGTAGGGTTGGCGTTAGGGTTAGGGCTAGGGCTAGGGTTAGGGTTAGCGAATGGGTAAGGTTTAGGGTACCGGTGAGGTTATGGAAAAGCGTTAAGGTCAGGGTACATGTCAGGGCATGGCTTAGTAGTAGTATACTGGTTAGGATTAGGGTACGGTTTAGGTAAGGTTTAGGGTTGGGCTTAGGGTTAGCTTTATGGCTAGGGTTAGGGTTAGCCAAATGTCAGGTTTAGGGTACAGGTGATGGTACAGAAAAGTGTTAGGGTTTGTGTATGTGTTAGGACACGTGTCAGTGTTAGTGTATGGCTTAGGATTAGCTTACGGGTTAGGGTAAGGTGTACGGTTGGGGTTTCGTCTAGGTTTAGGGTTAGGGTTAGCGAACGGTAAGGTTTAGGGTACAGGTGAGGTTACGGAAAAGTGTTAGGGTCAGGGTACGTGTTAGGGCAGGGGTTAGTGTGGGTTTACAGGTTAGGATTAGGGTACGGGTTAGGGTAATTGGTAGGGTTGGCGTTATGGTTAGTGTTAGGGGTAGGGTTAAGTTTAGTTAACGGGTAAGGTTTAGGTTACAGCTGACCATATGGAAATGTTTTATTGTCCAAGTACGTGTGTGGTATTGCGTTAGTGTTAGTGTATGGGTTAAGATTAGTGTATGTGTTAGGAGTAGGTTTGTAGTTAGGTTTAGGTTTGGGGCTACGGTTATGGTTAACAAATGGTAAAGTTTAGGGTTAGTGTTAGGGTTAGGGTTAGGGGTAGGGTTAGGGTAGGTGTTAGGGCACGAGTTAGTCTTAGTGTATGGGTTATGATTAGGGTATGGGTTAGGGTAAGGTGTAGGGTTGGGGTTAGGTGTAGGTTTAGGGCTAGTGTTAGGGTTAGCGAATAGGTAACATTAGAGTACAGGTGAGCGTATGGAAATGAGTTAGGGTCAGGGTTCGTGTTAGGGCACAGGTTAGTGTTAGTTTAAGGATTAGGATTAGTGTACATGTTAGAGTTAGGTGTAGGGTTGGGCTTGGGTTTAGGGTTAGGTTTAGACCTAGGGTTAGGGTTAGTGAATGGTAAGATTTAGGGTTCAGGCGTGGGTATGGAAAAGTGTAAGGGTCAGGGTAAATGTTAGGGCACGGATTAGTGTTAGTGTACGGGTTAGAATTAGGGTACGGGTTAGGCTAATGGATAGGGTTGGCGTTATGTTTAGTGTTAGGGCTAGGGTTAGGGTGAGCGAACGAGTAAGGTTTAGGTTAAAGGTGAGTGTAAGGAAATGTTTTAGTGTCAAAGTAAGTGTGAGGGAATGGGTTAGTGTTAGTGTATGCATTAAGATTAGTGTACATGTTAGGGTAAGGTGTAGGGTTGTAGTTAGATTTAGCTTTAGGGCTAGGGTTAGGGTTAGCAAACGGTAAGATTTAGGGTACAGGAGAGAGTAGGGTAAAGAGTTAGAGGCAGGGTACGTGTCAGGGCATGGATTAGTGTTTGTGTACGGGATAGGATTAGGGTACGGTGTATGGTAAGGTGTTGGGTTGGTGTTAGGGCTTGGTTTAGGGGTATGTTTCGGGTTTGTGAACGGTAAAGTTTAGGGTACAGGTGAGGGTACAGAAAAGTGTTAGGCTCAGGTTACGTTTCAGGGCACGGATTAGTATTAGTGTACTGGTTAGGATTACGGTATGGGTTAGGGTAATGGGTAGGGTTGGGTTTAGGGTTAGGTTTAGGGCTATGGTTAGGGTTAGCGAAATGTAAGGTTTAGGTTACAGGTGATGGTCCAGAAACGTGTTAGGATCAGGGTACATGTTAGGGCACGGATTAGTGTTAGGGTACTGGTTAGGATTGGGTACGTTTTACGGAAAGGTTTAGGGATGGGGTAAGGTTTACGTTTAGGTCTAGGGTTAAGGATAGCAAACGGTATGGTTTAGGGTACAGGTGAGTGTACAGAAAAGTGTTACGGTCAGGGTACCTGTTAGGGCACATGTAGTGCTAGTGTATGGGTTAGGATTAGGGTACGGGTTAGGGAAATGTGTAGGGTTGAGTTTAGGGTTAAGTTTAGGGCTAGGGTTAGGGTTAGCGAACAGGTAAGTTTTATGGTATATGAGTGTACGGAAACGTGTTAGTGTCAAAGTACGTGTGAGGGCATTGCATAATTTTGGTGTACGGGTTAAGATTAGTGTACGGGTTAGGGTATGGTGTAGGGTTGGTGTTAGCATTATGTTTAGGGCTAAGGTTACGGTTAGCGAACCAGTAAGGTTTAGGGTACAGGTGAGGGTACGGAAAACTTTTAGGGTCAGGGTATATGTTAGGACACCTGTTAGTGTTAGTGTACGTGTCAGGATTAGCGTAGAGTTTAGGGTAAGGTGTGGGGTTGTGGTTAGGGTTAGGTTTAGGGCTAGGCTTAGGGTTGGCGAACGGGTAAGTTTTAGGGTACAGTTGAGGGTACGGAAAAGCGTTTGGGTCAGGTTATGTGTTAGGAAACGTGTTAGTTTTAATGTGTGGTTAGGATTAGGGTATGGGTTAGGGTAATGGTTAGGGTTGGCGTTAGGGTTAGGGATAGGCTTAGCGAACAGTTAAGGCTTATGGTACATGTGAGTGTATGGAGACGTGTTAGTGTCAAATTACGTGTGAGGGCATGGGTTAGTGTTAGTGTAGGGGTTAAAAATAGGGTACGGGTTAGAATAAGGTGTAGGGTTGGTGTTAGGGTTAGGTTTAAGTCTACAGTTAGGGTTAGCTAACGATTAGGTTTAGCGTACAGCTGAGGGTATGGAAAAGTGTTAGGGTCAGGGTACGTTTCAGGGCACTGGTTAGTGTTAGTGTACGGTTTTGGATTAGTGTATGGGTTAGGGTAAGATGTAGGGTTGGCGTTAGGGTTAGGTTTAGAGCTAGGGTTAGGGTTAGCGACCGGGTAATTTTTAGGTTACAGGGGAGGGTACGGAAATGTTTTAGGGTCAAAATACATATGCGGGAATGGGTTAGTGTTAGTTTAAGGTTTAAGATTAGTGTACGTGTTAGGGTAAGGTGTAGGGTTGGAGTTAGATTTAGCTTTAGGGCTAGGGTTAGGGTTAGCGAAATGTAAGGCTTAGGGTACAGGTGAGGGTACAGAAAAGTGTCACGGTCTGTGTACGTGTCAGGGCACGGATTAGTATTAGGGTACGGGTTAGGATTACAGTACGGATTAGGGTAAGGTGTAGGATTGGGGTTAGGGTTAGTGTTAGGGTTAGGGTTAGCGAATAGGTAATATTTAGGGTACAGGTAAGCATATGGAAACGAGTTAGGGTCAGGCTTGGTGTTAGGGCACAGGTTAGTGTTATTGTACGGATTAGGATTAGGGTATGGGTTAGGATTTTGTGTAGGGTTGTGGATAGTGTTAGGCTTAGACCTAGGGTAAGTGTTAGCGAACAGGTAAGGTTTACGGTACACAGGAGGGTACGGAAACGTGTTAGTGTCAAAGTACATGTGAGGGAATTGCTTAATTTTGGTGTATGGGTTAAGATCAGTGTATGGGTTAGGGTATGGTGTCAGGTTGGTGTTAGCGTTCTGTTTAGGGAAAGGGCTAGGTTTAGCGAACGGTAAGATTTAGGGTACTGGAGAGGATACGGAAAAGTGTTAGGGTCAGGGTACGTGTTAGGGCACGGGTTAGTGTTAGTGTACGGGTTAGGATTAGGGTATGGGTTAGGGAAAGGTGTAGGGTTGGGGTTATGTTTAGGTGTAGGGGTGGGGTTAGGGTTAGCGAATAGGTAACATTTAGGGTACAGGTGAGCTTATGGAAACAAGTTAGGGTCAGGGTTCATGTTAGGGCACAGGTTAGTGTTAGTGTATGGATTAGGGTACGGGTTAGGGTTAGGTGTAGGGTTGGGGTTAGGGTTAGGTTTAGACATAGGGTTAGGGTTAGCGAATGGTAAGATTTAGGGTACAGGAGTGGGTATGGAAAAGTGTTAGGGTCAGGGTACGTGTTAGGGCATGGATTAGTGTTAGTGTATGGGTAAGGATTAGGGTACGGGTTAGGGAAATGGGTAGGGTTGGTGTTATGGTTAGGGTTAGGCCTACAGTTAGAGTTAGCAAACGGGTAAGGTTTACGGTACACGGGAGGGTACGGAAATGTGTTAGTGTCAAAGTACATGTGAGGGCATGGGTTCGTTTTTTTGTACGGGTTAAGTTTAGTGTACGGGTTAGGGTATGCTGTAAGGTTGGTGTTAGCGTTATGTTTAGGGCTAGGGTTAGGGTTAGTGAACGGTAAGATTTTGGGTACAGGAGAGGATACGGAAAAGTGTTCGGGTCAAGGTACGTGTTAGGACATGGGTTAGTGATAGTGTATGGGTTGGGATTAGGGTACGGGTTAGGGTAAGTAGTAGGGTTGGCGTTAGGGTTAGGGCTAGGGCTAGGGTTAGGGTTAGCGAATGGGTAAGGTTTAGGGTACCGGTGAGGTTATGGAAAAGCGTTAAGGTCAGGGTACATGTCAGGGCATGGCTTAGTAGTAGTATACTGGTTAGGATTAGGGTACGGTTTAGGTAAGGTTTAGGGTTGGGCTTAGGGTTAGCTTTATGGCTAGGGTTAGGGTTAGCCAAATGTCAGGTTTAGGGTACAGGTGATGGTACAGAAAAGTGTTAGGGTTTGTGTATGTGTTAGGACACGTGTCAGTGTTAGTGTATGGCTTAGGATTAGCTTACGGGTTAGGGTAAGGTGTACGGTTGGGGTTTCGTCTAGGTTTAGGGTTAGGGTTAGCGAACGGTAAGGTTTAGGGTACAGGTGAGGTTACGGAAAAGTGTTAGGGTCAGGGTACGTGTTAGGGCAGGGGTTAGTGTGGGTTTACAGGTTAGGATTAGGGTACGGGTTAGGGTAATTGGTAGGGTTGGCGTTATGGTTAGTGTTAGGGGTAGGGTTAAGTTTAGTGAACGGGTAAGGTTTAGGTTACAGCTGACCATATGGAAATGTTTTATTGTCCAAGTACGTGTGTGGTATTGCGTTAGTGTTAGTGTATGGGTTAAGATTAGTGTATGTGTTAGGAGTAGGTTTGTAGTTAGGTTTAGGTTTGGGGCTACGGTTATGGTTAACAAATGGTAAAGTTTAGGGTTAGTGTTAGGGTTAGGGTTAGGGGTAGGGTTAGGGTAGGTGTTAGGGCACGAGTTAGTCTTAGTGTATGGGTTATGATTAGGGTATGGGTTAGGGTAAGGTGTAGGGTTGGGGTTAGGTGTAGGTTTAGGGCTAGTGTTAGGGTTAGCGAATAGGTAACATTAGAGTACAGGTGAGCGTATGGAAATGAGTTAGGGTCAGGGTTCGTGTTAGGGCACAGGTTAGTGTTAGTTTAAGGATTAGGATTAGTGTACATGTTAGAGTTAGGTGTAGGGTTGGGCTTGGGTTTAGGGTTAGGTTTAGACCTAGGGTTAGGGTTAGTGAATGGTAAGATTTAGGGTTCAGGCGTGGGTATGGAAAAGTGTAAGGGTCAGGGTAAATGTTAGGGCACGGATTAGTGTTAGTGTACGGGTTAGAATTAGGGTACGGGTTAGGCTAATGGATAGGGTTGGCGTTATGTTTAGTGTTAGGGCTAGGGTTAGGGTGAGCGAACGAGTAAGGTTTAGGTTACAGGTGAGTGTAAGGAAATGTTTTAGTGTCAAAGTAAGTGTGAGGGAATGGGTTAGTGTTAGTGTATGCATTAAGATTAGTGTACATGTTAGGGTAAGGTGTAGGGTTGTAGTTAGATTTAGCTTTAGGGCTAGGGTTAGGGTTAGCAAACGGTAAGATTTAGGGTACAGGAGAGAGTAGGGTAAAGAGTTAGAGGCAGGGTACGTGTCAGGGCATGGATTAGTGTTTGTGTACGGGATAGGATTAGGGTACGGTGTATGGTAAGGTGTTGGGTTGGTGTTAGGGCTTGGTTTAGGGGTATGTTTCGGGTTTGTGAACGGTAAAGTTTAGGGTACAGGTGAGGGTACAGAAAAGTGTTAGGCTCAGGTTACGTTTCAGGGCACGGATTAGTATTAGTGTACTGGTTAGGATTACGGTATGGGTTAGGGTAATGGGTAGGGTTGGGTTTAGGGTTAGGTTTAGGGCTATGGTTAGGGTTAGCGAAATGTAAGGTTTAGGTTACAGGTGATGGTCCAGAAACGTGTTAGGATCAGGGTCCATGTTAGGGCACGGATTAGTGTTAGGGTACTGGTTAGGATTGGGTACGTTTTACGGAAAGGTTTAGGGATGGGGTAAGGTTTACGTTTAGGTCTAGGGTTAAGGATAGCAAACGGTATGGTTTAGGGTACAGGTGAGTGTACAGAAAAGTGTTACGGTCAGGGTACCTGTTAGGGCACATGTAGTGCTAGTGTATGGGTTAGGATTAGGGTACGGGTTAGGGAAATGTGTAGGGTTGATGTTAGGGTTAAGTTTAGGGCTAGGGTTAGGGTTAGCGAACAGGTAAGTTTTATGGTATATGAGTGTACGGAAACGTGTTAGTGTCAAAGTACGTGTGAGGGCATTGCATAATTTTGGTGTACGGGTTAAGATTAGTGTACGGGTTAGGGTATGGTGTAGGGTTGGTGTTAGCATTATGTTTAGGGCTAAGGTTACGGTTAGCGAACCAGTAAGGTTTAGGGTACAGGTGAGGGTACGGAAAACTTTTAGGGTCAGGGTATATGTTAGGACACCTGTTAGTGTTAGTGTACGTGTCAGGATTAGCGTAGAGTTTAGGGTAAGGTGTGGGGTTGTGGTTAGGGTTAGGTTTAGGGCTAGGCTTAGGGTTGGCGAACGGGTAAGTTTTAGGGTACAGTTGAGGGTACGGAAAAGCGTTTGGGTCAGGTTATGTGTTAGAAAACGTGTTAGTGTTAATGTGTGGTTAGGATTAGGGTATGGGTTAGGGTAATGGTTAGGGTTGGCGTTAGGGTTAGGGATAGGCTTAGCGAACAGTTAAGGCTTATGGTACATGTGAGTGTATGGAGACGTGTTAGTGTCAAATTACGTGTGAGGGCATGGGTTAGTGTTAGTGTAGGGGTTAAAAATAGGGTACGGGTTAGAATAAGGTGTAGGGTTGGTGTTAGGGTTAGGTTTAAGTGTACAGTTAGGGTTAGCTAACGATTAGGTTTAGCGTACAGCTGAGGGTATGGAAAAGTGTTAGGGTCAGGGTACGTTTCAGGGCACTGGTTAGTGTTAGTGTACGGTTTAGGATTAGTGTATGGGTTAGGGTAAGATGTAGGGTTGGCGTTAGGGTTAGGTTTAGAGCTAGGGTTAGGGTTAGCGACCGGGTAATTTTTAGGTTACAGGGGAGGGTACGGAAATGTTTTAGGGTCAAAATACATATGCGGGAATGGGTTAGTGTTAGTTTAAGGTTTAAGATTAGTGTACGTGTTAGGGTAAGGTGTAGGGTTGGAGTTAGATTTAGCTTTAGGGCTAGGGTTAGGGTTAGCGAAATGTAAGGCTTAGGGTACAGGTGAGGGTACAGAAAAGTGTCACGGTCTGTGTACGTGTCAGGGCACGGATTAGTATTAGGGTACGGGTTAGGATTACAGTACGGATTAGGGTAAGGTGTAGGATTGGGGTTAGGGTTAGTGTTAGGGTTAGGGTTAGCGAATAGGTAATATTTAGGGTACAGGTAAGCATATGGAAACGAGTTAGGGTCAGGCTTGGTGTTAGGGCACAGGTTAGTGTTATTGTACGGATTAGGATTAGGGTATGGGTTAGGATTTTGTGTAGGGTTGTGGATAGTGTTAGGCTTAGACCTAGGGTAAGTGTTAGCGAACAGGTAAGGTTTACGGTACGCAGGAGGTTACGGAAACGTGTTAGGGTCAAAGTACATGTGAGGGAATTGCTTAATTTTGGTGTATGGGTTAAGATCAGTGTATGGGTTAGGGTATGGTGTCAGGTTGGTGTTAGCGTTCTGTTTAGGGAAAGGGCTAGGTTTAGCGAACGGTAAGATTTAGGGTACTGGAGAGGATACGGAAAAGTGTTAGGGTCAGGGTACGTGTTAGGGCACGGGTTAGTGTTAGTGTACGGGTTAGGATTAGGGTATGGGTTAGGGAAAGGTGTAGGGTTGGGGTTATGTTTAGGTGTAGGGGTGGGGTTAGGGTTAGCGAATAGGTAACATTTAGGGTACAGGTGAGCTTATGGAAACAAGTTAGGGTCAGGGTTCATG